>NC_090929.1:516927654-517552654 GCF_040938575.1 Ambystoma mexicanum | reverse complement strand
ATGGGTGTTTTGTGTGTGGGTGTGAAAATGTATGTGTGTTCGTATGAGAAAGGTGCAAACTTTTGGTGGTTTGCACCTTTCTCATGCAAATGATTTACCCGCAGTACTTTCAGGCATAGGCAAATCACACAGATTCACTATGTTGTGGTGTCTCTATTGACGACAGCACCGCAGTATATTGGTCATTAGTCAATCATGTCCATTGAGGCGTCTGGAATCCATAATCGGTGTTGGGGTACCTATATCCATGATGATGTTAGCTGGATAAGGTTTGAATGGATGTCTGAGAGAATATATGGTCACATATGTATTTGTCACTGGTCTTCCTGTGGACTGTCCAAACAGCGACTGGCATCTTGCCTTTCTGACTCCTTTGGGCTGTCATGTTTATAGGGGTCAAGAGGGACATACCAGGGACCCTCACTTCAATCTGAACCTAAGCACATTAAAGATTAAAGGAATTTGTCTGAAATCACACTGTTTCTTTCAAGCAGGGTAGCCAGGACAAAGCAGGGCCTGTGCTAGGCGTGTGCCGTAGGTGCTGCTGCTCTTGGCCCCACACTTCATGGGGCCCTGCACAGAGAGTGACGTGAGGCCGGTTTCTTGGCCCGGGCGAGATTTCCCTCAGTGGGCTTGATTGCCCTGGATGGGGACGCAATTTCCCTTGGGGCGAGAAGCGGCAGCAAGTGCTTCCTCTGCCTCTTCCGACTGGCAGTTACGTAATACTTATGTATCTCTGAGCTTGGCCCACCATTTTGTGAAATTTCACGCCGCTTGGTGGCTGCATTTGAGCATTCCCTCCGGAGACTCCAATTGCTCTCTATACAGACAGTCGTGGAAAGAAAAGGCTGCATTGCCCCCCAACAATGAAATTGCTCTGTAGTCTACAGAATGACCTCCAGCCGGCTGTAAGGTATGTATGAGGGATTGTTTCCATGGTTCTGCCTCTTAATATTAAGCGCATCGTGCACTTCAGTCAACACCTTCAGAATAGGAACACGTGATGCGGTTCTGAAAGGTTGCAAGTGCTGCCGATAAACGGACTACTTGGTATTTGGAGTAGCAATGAGCTGCCTTTAGAAGATAACAGTTCACTTTTCATCATTATGTGGGTGATCAAATTTAAGTGAATAACAATAAAAGCACAAACATTGGCCATGCCGATACAGCCGAAAGACCAGCAGGGCTAGGGGATACTCCGTCATCTGTGTGTGATCCATCCAATCCCCTCCGTGTGGCTTTAATTTTGTATGACAGCTTGGTTGGTTAATGTGCCTACTGCAGAGTTCTAGCCTGTGTTACACACAAGTTAAACAAACCGTCCTTTGTTTTAAAAGTGATCAAATGATTGAGTTGGGTAATGTTCGGAATGATAAATACAATTTCCAAGTGATCTACACCCAGACCCGTTAAGCAGGCGCACATGCCCACTGAGATATCCAAGGCTTCTTATCCATATTTTCAAAAGATAGTTTAAGCGCGGTTTCGGAGTCGAACTACTGTGGTGTTTTATGGCTAGACCTGACCCTGCACCGTTTTTTTTATTTGCCATTTTCTTTTTGGATTGGGATGTCTCTGTCAGCATCACGCTAAACACTAGCAGGCTTTTACCTGCGCATGGCAAGCCCCGGGTCATGGCGTAGTGCAGGCCTGTTTAACATTGGGGGAGTGTATGCATACAAAGCCATGGCAAGTGGTTAGGACTGAAGGAGAACACTCACGACCACCTGGTTTCATGAGCACATGCAAAATGTATTAGATACTTGTCACAGATTCAACTATGCATGGCTCCCTTCATCCCACAGCTGCTCAGGACCGGTGGGGGCGGGGGGTCACAACTCCCCTGCAGGCGAAATTTCCCTTGGTTGGGGGCAATTGCAACCCCTGGAATTTCTCTGTCTGAGTCAATATTGAAATTATGAAGAACTGTTTGTGGGCAAGTAACATTCACTTCCTGTGATGTCAGTTCTTGTGATGCCACTTCCTGTGATGTCACCCCATGCACATTAAGGGGCCCGCACTGAACTTGCTGAACCTGGCCCCAAACATGCTAGGAACTGCCCTGGGACAAAGACTCCAGTATACTATTTAACATAAACCAGTTTAGACACTGGACTTCAGCAGGGATCAACTGGCCTTAAGGTAAAATACTTTTTTTTTAGACTCCTCAGCCTGTACAACTTGCAGAGAAAATGATGCAGGACAGTGGAACATGCACCCTCAAAGTTTTTCTTTTTTTGAAAATGAATTCTTGACGTCCCTTTGTGAGGAATCAACATCCAGTGGTCCAGGGATGAATATCGGTTTCTAAACGATCAATCAACCCCACACCGCTGGTACACCAGAAGGGATCCAAACAGATTGTAATACAAGTGAATTATAAGACCTCCTTGTACAATTTTGGTAACGTGTACGGAATGGTGGGCTTATCGCCACAAAGTCGTGGATCGTTGGTTAGTTGCAACACAGAGAACAAAACAATTATTACCCAATGATAAAAGGGACTGTCCAGTCAAGGCTGTATACAAATATCAACTTTATTATTACTACAACAGACGGTTTTAGCACACTACAAAATACAACCCAGCCCATAAAAGAACACAGAGGACAGACAGTTTCACAAAGGAAAGGGATGCACTCTGGATACTGACAGGAGGGTAATTGGTAAAGTAATTAGTCTTACTGTTCAAGGTTATTTGGTATCAACACCAAGGAGGCAAAGGGTTGTAACTGTCTCTAGGGGCCTTCGGAGAAGGACCAGGGGGGCAGAACCACAAAGTACCTGGCGGTGAAGAAATTCTTGGTGCTCGACAGCATTGAGGTGGTTCCAGGGCACTTCACAGCCCTTGAGAGAGAGTCAGGGGCAGGAGACAGCTGCGGGTACCAGGTACAAGCGAGGCTGGATGGACATCTGCAGGCTATCCGGCGCGGTGGCTCGGAGCCACGAATCGTTGTCTCTTTGCTGGTTGGCGTATCTGGAATGCTTGTTGAGGCGTCTCGGATGGCTCTGGTGACTGCGGCGTGACAACAGTCAGCAGTGCAGCCGAATGCGATTCGACTTATGTGCCACCTACAAGCTGAAACTATAGCACTGAAGTTAATCTGAAGGGGAGGTGACATGTGAGGAGGGACACACATCCTTTGGGTGTTTGTGTGTTGTGTTTACCCACCTATTAAGAGCCCATGGCCATGATAACCCCTATGGCCATTCCCACCCACTACCTTCACAAAGTACCCCCTCCTGGGATATCTACTCTATCGAGCAATAATATTACACTTTGGTCTATTTTTGTTATTTTTAAACAGTATGCTGATAGTCAATGGCTTAATTGCTACTTTAAATGCACCCTTTGTGTTAGAAATATGTCTTAACCAAGTGTGCCTTCAGCCTCTTCATTTAAATCTGCTCCTTGCACTGAAGTCTTGTTAAAAACGAGCACTGACAAAGTCAGCAACTTTGGCTTGTGTATAGTTATTAGATGGGCATTTGGCAAGCACCGCTATCATATGCCCGGGTAATCACCTCATTTCCCAACTGTTGCCATTGTGGGATGTCTTAACCCACTAATTCAAGCCCTGCAACATCACTGTGCATTGCTGGCAGCAGAAACATCATAATGGCCGCCGGAAAGCATGCTGCTCGCCAGAAATCACCAGAAAATGCGCAGTGAAAACCTGAAAAATAGGCCACCATCTACTTTTGCCTATGTCAGTGGTAACACTGGAGACCACTGCCAAAACCCATCATTTGGCTGCTCACAGAGCAAAATCATTGCAAAAGAAACAAAGCTGTTTTCAAAAATCTGTTTTTATTTGGTGTCAAATTTCCACAAATCATGGCTCACAAACCACCCAAAAAGATCCAACCTCCTTGTTGGGTGGTCAACATCATTCTCCCGCAAGAATCTACATAAATATAAGGTCCACAGAAGTGTATCTATATCTGAACAAAGTCCACTTTTGAGGATTGCTTGCTGGAAGAAACCTGTCAAAAATGGGTGTAATACCGTTACTCACCTACCAGAAGCTGGAGTTTTAAAACCATTTTGTGTAAAGTTGAACATTGAACCCAAACTATGCCAAAGAAAGACTTGCTATCAGAAGCCTAAGAGGTGGATACAATTTAAAACTATATTCTAAAAAGGCTTGAAGCAAGAAATTGTTTAATGTATGTGTTAAAAATGTGAGTTATATTATAAGAAAAGACAATTTTTAGACATTGGGTTAAGAGTTAAAGTTTCCCACACTGTGTTCAAACGAATACCACACTTCTCCCTGGACAAAGGAGACTCCCCCCTGCCCATGGCTAAGAGATTGACAGGCTGTTGTGAAAGGAAACTAGCAGTGGCACCCTGGCCTGTTGCTCTGAGTGCAGACAAAGGAGGCCTTGAGCTGTTTAGAAATGCTAATTTGGGTGTGACTGACAACAAAATGCTGGCAGGAAGAAGGAAATGTGGCCCTCTGATTCAGCCAAGCTCTGGAGGTGGACCAGACTGAAATGTGAATTTAAACATTGGATTAAATATATGTTTTAGAAAAATGCTTATAACAAATTGCACTGAATTGACAAAATTGTGGAACTTTGAGATTGTTAAAATGAAAAATTCGCTCACAGTTTAACACTAAGCTGGACTCTGTGCGATGTTCTGAGACTGAACCCCGGAATTTATTCATATTCTAGCTACTGTGTTTATGCTAGGAACAACAAAAATTACAGAAATATGCCCAGGTGGAGTGTGCATGCGGGTATAAAAATTGGTGCAGAATTAATATTGAGAAACCCACCAAAAGCGTGAAAAAGTTGTCATTTCTGAACCAAAGCTCTTAGGAAGATGAGAGTTGAACAGAAGTGTACCTTAGGCAATCTATCATGTAATGTATGTAGTATTAACAAGTTGTGTATATTGTAAAGATTTTTTTTATGAAAAATAAGATATACTGTACAGAGAAAAGGGGAGGGTCTTTCCCCTAAGCCATAAACATGACACATGATGACACAGGATGACACGCTGCTCCTTTCTCCAATCAGGGGACAGGGAATCCTCTGACCTATCAGATCTTTAGAGGGTTGGGCATAGAGAATCAGCCTCCCCACCCACTTTGGAAATACATAAATAGGGACTGCTGAGGACAGACAAGACATACACTTTTCCACTACTCAACTGATTTCTTGGCGAAGCATCCTGCAAGAAGATCCAGACCAGATCCAGACAGAGACTCTAGAACCAAACTCTACAACCTTGAAGCAGAGAGGCCTAACCCAAAAGCTAAACTCTTCTCAGCAGGCCTTCAGAATCTTTTGCAACCTGATTCTAACCCCTAACCTTCCAAGGGGCTCTCACATTCAACAGCTGGGCTGTGCTGTTTTGCTATTCTAGCCAGGAACCCTGTGCTAGAACCAAGATCCAGACCCAGAGAGCAGAGCTGTAACCCAGAACCCATCAGATCCAGTCCTAGAGACCGCACAGACCAGAGTGCCTGAGACCTGTCCGGTGGTGAGAGAATCCCAGCCAAACCCATGAACAGATCTTTGACAGGGCCCACTCCATTCCAAAGCCATAGGAGTGAGTATCCAGTCTAGAACTGTACATAACCAATCTCTTAGTTTAAGTAATCCCATTCCATCCATTTCAATCTGCCCAGAACTGCATTATAGAACATCTTGTCTATCCTAAATTCTCCTCTCCTCCACATAATTCTTGTTAAATTGTAGCGATAATCATCTATGCGCTGATATTTTTTCAAGTGTCTTGACGCACAAAAATCAGAGCGGAAGGCGCCCTGTTTCTGGTGGTTGTCCCGTTGGGTATTTTGTAGTTTCATAGCCTTTAGTATAAATCCATATTGATTCCTAATCTGTAAAGCGCACTCAAATCTTGACTTTATTTCTGAAAAATCTACCTTCACAAAAACCTCTAACTTTTGAACCGCACGTCCTAGAACCGAAATGTATAGTTTTTCTGTAATCGCGTTTCACGCACGCGGAAAAATTGCCGCGAATTGCCATTTGGCTCAATTCCACCACATGTCAAAATAGCTGTTTCTTGTTTTCAACTGCTGAATTTCGTTTTTAATCTGATAATCATTCATGAATCATTGCTAGTGTTGACCTGAACCAATCCAAAGTAACTATCACTTATCCTGAATCTCCTTTAGTGAATTAAAATAATTTTAGCATATTTTCCCTTACATTGCAATCACACTCAAAAGTATTTTTGCCTGTTTCAAAATCATACCTGTTTTCTCTAAGCTTGCTGGGGGAACTGGGATTGAACTGCCTTATTGATTGTATTCCTGAAACCTGTGTGTCCTCATTTCCATCTCTTCATATTGCATAGTGGGGGGAGCGAGTAGTCACAGGGGAAAGAGTGATCCTATTGTCTTTTGTAGAAATAATATCTAGTTTTATTTCTGTGTTGCATTTTTCCTGTCTTGCATTTCCTTGCACCCATACAAAGTATTATCTGCTACCTTATTCTACTATTCCTACTCCTAACTGATTAAAGAGATTGTTGATATTGTAATATTACCCATTGCTGATCACCGTTCATATTCATAAGTGGGCTACTCCGATATTATTCCTATTCATAAAAGTGTGATATATATATTGTTCAATTCTTCAAATAAACCTTTTAATTTGCAAAACAAACCTACTTCTTGGCTCAGTGAGGTCGGGGAGATCCAAAGAGAGGTACATTATATAAGGGTTCATCATCCAGATTTAAAGAACTTTTGACATAAAAATATATAAATAAGGGTTTCCATTGGGAATCCCAGACTAGGCATTGACTTAGTTGGAATGCTGGATTGAAGTCACTTACAGCATCTTGTGGCCAGGTAGCACCATTATGGCAGTACCAGGCAAATGCTTATCCCATGCCTGCACAAAGGCCAAAACGGTTAGCTTTTCCAATGTCTTGTTCACGAGTGCCATGCCACTGGCAACTGTGATTTCAAATATAAGACTCACCTTCTGGCCATGATCAGAGCAGGAATAGCCAATTCATTTTACAAAGGCCAACACGCAGGTTGGCACGTTGCAATGACTAAAGTGCACATTATTTTATGTAGGCCTCAACAAAGGAATGAGCTGTGGTGGATCTATATGACTGCTGCTTCTTCTTTGCCTTTTCTTACAGGGGATTAACCCCCTGTGCTCCGTTTAGTGCTACCTCTCCAACACTATATATACCCGTTCTACTAGCCCAGTGGGTTTGCCACCAGCAGCTCTCCAGATGTTTTGGAATAGGACTCCTGTGAACCCTTGCCATTGGCTATGTTGGCTAGAGCTGATGGTAGCTGTAGTCCGAAACCACTGGGGAGCCAAAGGTTGCAGACCCCTGCACTAGCCCATGTATGATGGGCTAAGAGTCAACTGAGTGGCCACAGCCAGCATTACCTGGAATTAAGCCATTGAACGGCTGTTACCTCATGTAAAAAGGGTGAACTATGCAAAAACTCCTTTTGCTTTACTGGTATATGGTTATCTACAAACACTGCATGTGCCAGCAAGCTCATTGGCTATGGCTGTGAAAGATACTATGGGCCTGATTCACAGAAGTGATTTATAATGGCACAATCAGTGATGGAAGTGAGCGGGAACGTTCTGGAGCGGTGTTCCACTACTTTATTTTTTTGCGGTTTACCATTCCTCTACTTTTTACATCCATATTCACCATTCTATATATAGGATTTGGCCATTCATGTTGCTTTGCAACTGTAAAGTTGTAATATGATCTGATATGATATGGCATTTATAACGCGCTTATACACATGTGTTTCAAGGTGTGGCGAAGCAAGGGAGGGGAACAGAGGGAAGACAGACAACAACCCTACTAGGCCAGGTGTCATTCAGATCACGCAAGTGCATTGGAAGGGTAGGGGGGAGAAGTTCGGGGTGGGAAGGGGGCGAGGACAGTGCAGTACATGGAATAAGAAAATAAATAACAATAGGTAAAGTACGGCCAGCAGGTGGCAAGTACAGGGGTAAGTGCAGACAACAGGTGTCAAGTGCTGGTAGTGGGACTGTAGGGATACAGAAAACAGTCCCCAAGTGTGGGGTTGCCAGGAGGGCAGTGCAGGAGTGCGACTTGCGGGGGAGGGGACCTGGGCCTGAGATCATAGGGCGGCCAGGCAACCAGTGCAAAGTCAGTGTCAGCCAGGAAGTCAGCAAGGGAGAGGAGGAGAAAAAGCAGAAGCAAAGAGAAAGGTTGTGAGGTGCTTCCGGAACTGAAGATGATTCTTCTCAAGTTTCAGGAGGCAGGGAGGCTGTTCCAGAGGGATGCCCCAGCCGAAGAAAGAGATCTACCACCAACTTGTTGCTTGGAGAAGCGACTGACCCTGAGGGAGTCTGAGGCAGATGAGCGATGAGCTCGAGAAGGAAGGTACAAATGCTTGTGCTGCAGCAGCGTACAGGCGCGAGAGATTCCTCGACTCCCTGTTCTCAGGCTACATTGCTATTGTTCCATCATGAGTTACAGTTTTCTATTGTACTGCTGTTTCATTGTTGCAGTTTTGCAAAAGTATAATTTTCTGATGTATGGTTGTATCTTTGAATAGAAGGTTATATTTTTATAATGACCATCAGAGGCCTTGAGACTGCATCTACGTGTTGCCCTGTAATCTGAGCACACCCTTCTGTCTCTGACAAAGGCCAATATGAGCAGTCAGCCTTATTACCAGAAGGCGAACCTCTTGTTTGCCGTTTGTGACAGTCACAGCACCAACCTCATATCTTCTCTCCTGTCTACCTGAGAGTAAGAATGAGCAGCCCCCAAGACCACCAAGCTCCCGAAGACCACCAAGCTCCTTATCTCACCTTTGATCCTCTCACATCTTGATTACTGCTCTGCTCTCTTGATTGACTCCCCGCCTACCATCTTGCTTTGCTACACTCCATCTTGAACTCTGCTGCCCACACCCTTCTCTTCCCCTTCTTGCACATCCATCCCTAGATCCCTTTGTTCTATTTCCTGGCTTCCCTTTAAATCATGTCTACTCTTTCCCTTCTTGTGCTTGTATTTAAGTGCAACTTGGTCTTCCCTCCCTCTCTTCACCGGTCTCCTGTGTGGTCACTACTCTCTCATTTTCATTTTCTTCTAACAGTTGCTAATCCCCTTTGTGCATCTTCTTGTTTTCGTGCCTTTTCTTTGCTGGCTCCTAAACACTGGAATACCTTCCATCTCACTATCCGCTCTTCTACGTCCTTGGCCTCATTTGGATTTTCTCTAAAACCTCTACTGTCCTCATAATGTTCTTCCCTTTGCATTGCATTTTTTGCATATAATTGCACTGTCTCGTTTTTTGTTCAATGCTTTGGTGAAAGTGTACAATAAATACAAGACACACCGCAATCCGAACAGTTAAGCATCCTAATTGTTGTCCGATGCCAGGACATACATTTATGCACAAGAGGGGTAGAGACATTTGTAGACTAATCCCACAGGATTCTCCAAAAAATCTCTACTGGAGAGTCTGTCTAAATGAGAGCCAGTATCTTGAGGTGGACCCTCAAGGGTCAGTCTCAGGCCTTTCCTCTTCTCACTAAATACTTCACACTAAATACTTCACAACACGCAGCTATTATCTCTTCCTTAGGTCTCTGTCATCACTTTTATGTGGATGATACTCAGCTTTTTCTGTCTTTCTCTTCATTTACTCCTGAAATTCATCACACTGTTACTGCCCATCATCGCTATTAAATCATGGATGTCCTCTCACTTTCTCACTCTTAATGCAGGGAAGACTGAGGTCATGTTCTTCGTGGCTAACACTCTTCCTCCCCATCCCTCACCCCATTCATATCCTTCCCTCCTTCTATTCTTCCAATTTCCACAACTGCTCGTAATCTTGGTCTTCACTTTGATTCTAAACTATCCTTTTCTCATAAAATTTCTCTCACTTCCCGTTCCTATCGCTTCCACCTTCATAATGTATGGAAAGTTTGCCCTTTCCTCACTTTCCAGGCGTCTAAACACCTAATATCTTCACTGATCTTCTCTCGGCTCTTTTATTGTTCCACTAGTCTCTTTGGGCTCCCAAGTTCTCATCTCGCCCCTCTTAAAACAGTCTTTAACTCTTCTATTCATTTACTTTGTCTTCTTCCATATCGCAAATCTCTTTCTTCCTCTCTTGCTACACTTGGTTGGCTCCCTTTTCATTCACAAATCAAATTTCACTTTCTCTGCCTCATCTTTAAATCTCTATACGGACTTGCCCCTAAATACCTCGCTGTGCTTGCATCTTTCTATATCCCTACTCGCTCTCTTCGGTCTTCTTCCCTTTTAAGACTTGTGGTCCCTCGTCCTCCATGTGCCCAGTCCTGCTTTCGATCTTTTCAACTTCTTGCGCCCCTTAACTGGAATGCCCTTCCTCTCTCAGTTCGCTCCGTTACCTCCTACTCTGTTTCGTGCTTCCCAGCAAATGTATCTTCTTCAACATCCCTGATTGTATGTGGCCTGGATTTGACTACGTAATTGTCTAATCATTTTAATTGTACTGTACTTCCTTTTATAATGTTCAGCGCTTTGGATTAAGGTGCTTTATAAACTACAAATAAAATACAAATACAAATATACCATACACGAACTATTCCTGGGCCACCTGGCTAAACAGCTTGTCAATTACCTGATCCCATAGAAACAGAATATTAAGGATTGCATCTCCCAGGATGCATCCTCTTTAGAGCTACAAAAACCTACAACGGATTCTGGATGGTCTACCGAAGATTCAGAGGAAGATACGCTATTGGGAACCACTAGCACATACAATGAAACCCCTGAAGCAAGAGGGATGGATCCTTAAAAGGGAAAATCCTAACTCATTCAACCCTACTCCGTCTTGCAGTGCTTGCAAAGGAGAATTCCTTCCCTCGCACCCGAAGCTGCAGCATATAAGGAAATAAATGCATCCTCTCCTGTCCTCCCCAAAAGGAACAACAATTCTTCACAGGTGGAAAACGTACTAGAGGGTTTCTGTCCCTGGTTATGGACCTATAAACATCTGAACCAACCTGCCACCCAAATGACTTTCTTGGCAAGAGAATAGCGGGGGCAGAGCTGCAAACCAACTCCAGCTCCTGCACTAAAGACTGCATGAAATAAATCCAAAATGGTGGCAAGCCTTTTGAACACTTCCTTCACCTGGCTTGGACTAGGAAACCAACTATCCCATCAATTTTAAAGCTTGCCGCAGTCAATGGGAGAAAGCGGATTCCTTTAAAACTGAAGCTAAGAATCACAGATAGTCTTTGTGCTGGGTGCAGAGGGGGATTCTTTTTTAATAAGCTGAAGAGCGCAAAGAAGCAGATCCCCTTAGAAAAGCCCAGAAAAGGGGTGTGTTCCAATGAGGACGAGGTGAACCCCTGGAACTCCCAAAGTGTGGTGCTCCAGTGAGGAAGGGTCGAGCCACTGGAAGTCCATAAGAGGGGTGTGCTCGAGTGAGGGAGAGGAGAGCCCCGTGAACCCAGCATAGGGGTGCTCCAGTGAGTGTGACTGTGAACCCCAGAATAGAGGACGTGTAATAGAGGGGGGAGAGCCCTTGGTCCTGAAGACTGGATATTTAAGAGGAGAACCCCAGTGAAGGGGATGACTTTTGGGACACTTGCCAGGGAGGATGAAGCTCAAAGTTATCTCGAGAGGTGGAGAGACCTTGTGGTCCTCAGGAGAAGGGATAGTGACTGAGTGCTAGAAGGAACTAAGCAGGAGACCTTCCAGTCTTGAACCTTCGGTATAGCTCTTTGATTTTCTGCTCTTTGAATTCCACTATTTAATTTCCCCAAGCACGTTGTTACAGCCATCCTGAACCAATTTCCCTGCAATAGCTGTATGTTTTATTGTGGCTTAATAAAGCCCTTTAATGATCTTCTGGTGTCAGTAGTTGATGTGCCCTCTCTTTTGGGACACTTTATATTAGGAAGTGTGGATGCTGGGGCATCTGTGAGCCTAACGAGGACCACATTTAATCTCCAGTAATTGTTTTTTACAGACCAACTACTGTATAGTTGTATATAATATTGGGATTCAAAAGTAAGAAATACTATTGTATTTTGCATGGAGTGAAAATCTGAAATGCTTTGCTGATTAAGAGGCTTGTCTCTATGTGTATCCATGCCAGAAATCCTTAGCAAATAAGACCCTGACTTTATGCTGAGGTCACTGTTCCCATATTTCCAATGTCTTTTTGAGAAATGTAACCATGGCAATCCTTCTCATTTCTTTCATCAGTGCTTGCCTCTTCCACTCATGCATATCTGCAAAGACCCAGCCGTGTATGCTTGGGACCACGGATTAACTCAAATTGGACTAGAGGAAATAACCAGCTGCGCAATGGGAACGGACACGCTCTGATGTCCCAGGGAAAGTAATGATCCGAGGTTCATCTTCTATGGCCGCTAATGGAGTGCTTTTCTTATGTGGAGCATTCTAATTCTGATATTGCAGATAATAATATCACAAAGGTCCACTTCCCCAACACACCTGGCTAACTCTCCCTCACTCTCTTGCACGCTGCACTCCCATTCACTGCTCACCCTTCCCATTCCCTATCCACCCTATAATGCCTCCTGCTTCAGCTCCTGCATGCTCCTTGCTTTCTGCCCTTTGGAACGTTCTAACCCATGATATTAACAAGACAGCCCCAGTACAGGCCTCAAATATAGTGCTCAAGAAGCCCCTTCCGTGCAGTGGCAGCGACGTGAGACCAACAATGGGATCCTACGTCCCACATAAACCAATACTAATTCCTGCTGTGTCATCTACAGAGTTGTCGCCCTAAAATCCCCAAGCTACCTCGCTGAGAAATTCAGCATCTCCAGAGGCCTAAAATCCACAAGCAGTAAGGACATGTGCAGACTTTAACTCCGCTGGTGCAGGAAGGAAAGAACCAGAAGACTGGCCTTCTCTGTCTACTCTCCAAGACTCTGGAACCTTCCCCGCCCCATCTACACCAGACTTGCTCCCTCCTTGCTATTTTTCAGGAAGGAGCTCAAGACCGTCTTCTTTACGGAATGGCTCCTCCCTAACACTTGGGGTCACACACCCTCCATGCCACACCTAAACTGATACTGGGTGATCTGTTACCCTCTTGTTTCCACCCCTGGTTACTTGAAGATCCCTTGCAGCTAAATTGCCTGCCCTCCCCCATCTCCATTGTTAGCTCCCCACCCCCTTGTATCTCTGCTTTCCTCATTGTGTCCTTTCCCTTGTGACTTGTAAAGTACTCTCATACATCCCAAAGCAATGGTCTGCAATCAATAAATATCCTAATAATAATAATAATACCTTGTCCTGCAAGGCACACAATTGTTAATTATTGAAATATTCTAAATGATCCTTATGGCGTGTTGCCAGTCTGAGGGGTCAGAAATGTGAGATGGACACAAAGGTATAGTTTTCTCAATGTTTGCCATTTATTAAATGGAAATGGGTGAGAAAAATGCCCATCTTTCCCTATCCTACAAGGATGTCCCCATCTAACAAAGTAAAACCAAAGAAAGATGGACTAGTGTCCAAAATGTCTCCGACCCTCACACTAACATAAACAACAAAAGTATACAAGGAATATTTGGCTGTCTTCAATTCAACAAAACAGTGTCAAAGTTCAAACTCAGAAAATACTCCTTGTGACCAGGGTGGGACTCCCTTCCCCTGGATCAATTCATGAACACCCTTGGAAAAGTTATGATTCAACAAAGCTCTGTTAAGTTCAACACAAAATCCCTCCACTGAGTCCTTCCACTTGGTAAAGTAAATGTCTCTTTCACAAATACTTGTTAAAAAATCATAGCAGTTGTTCATATACCAGGGCAATTGTTCTCCTCGGTATATAAAGCTATTATTAGCATATCACACGTATTCATTCTTCCAATGGCATAGCTGTATCAGTATAGCAGAATAACTACCTTTGGTGATGCAAGTTTGTCAAAATGATAATAGAGTTAACAAGTTCTTTCCACCACACTTTTTTGACACAAACACACTTTTGCAAACCATCTTCTTCTTTTCTGGTATACTTGCCTGCCAGGGCAAACTACTATGATCCCTTTCCTGGTGTATTCGCCTGCCAGGAAGAAAAACGCCTACAACTACATTTGGTCTTAGTGACAATATTTGTTCCGAGATTCATGACACCAGTATTCCATGTGAGGAGGGCTGAACAATGTCTGCCTTCTTTTATAGTCTCTTGACTCTTAGCTATGTGAAAATTGCACCAAAGCTGCCTCTTGACTGCTTCTTTACAGCCTCTTGGCTTTTGGCAATGTGGGTTACAGGTTTACCCCAGTTGGTGTCCTTTTCACCTATGTACTTTATTTGTTTGGTATTCAAAATTGTTTACTGTCAATAGTCCTGCTCTGTGTGCCCTAGGGTCACCTTTAACTTCAGGCCAACCCACCAGTATTCTTTGGCGTCTCTGATTCACTGTCGGCTGCTGCGCCAGACCTCCTGCATCCTGCCTGCTCTGTTACCAGCTCCTAAGTAACTTCAGCAGACTACACAGCTCTTATCCGGAGCTCTGCCAGCTCTGTTGGTCCTCTGCATCCTCTTGCATACCGAAGTACCACATGTCGGGTTGGGAGCATGTCTCCCCTTCAGCTGGGCTTCTCTTCCCAATGCCACTTCCTGCTGCACACAGTGCAATGTCGCACCCCTTCACTTCTCACCTCGGCAACACATGGCACTTTTCCTCTGCTGCAGTCGCAGTACTCCAGCCTGCTTCTGCCTCTGCTACTCCTTGTGCATCTCTCTTCAGCTGCAACTCATTCCTGAGTTTAAATGTCTCACTCGGGTGTCTTGTTCTACAACAACTAGACCGCACATTTTGTTTAATAGCACCTTTGATCCTTACTAACTCTGAGTCCCTCGTCCCAGTACTACAGGCATAATGGATCCTGAAGTCCATAGGGGTTTTGGTCCTTTGATATTTAGTTAGTTTTGATTGCTTTGTGAACTGAGAATTTTCACAGTTGGGGGATGTTATAAAAGGGGTTTGTGGTTTAACAATGGAGTGAGGACCTCTACCTAAGGCAGAATTATGACAATAAGAGGATGTCATATTTAATTCCTGAACTCCCAAGATGCACACCTTTTTTTTGTTTCGATTACTATTCATAGCATGTCCTTTGGGTAGTTTCATGGGAGAGACTTGTGCAACAACAGCATGCCATTAGGTATTTGGAAATAATGGGAACCTCATCCTCACAAGAGGATGAATACTGTGTCTCTCCCAAAGGAGTCACCACTTCCCCCTGACAGCCATCTCCTCTCATGTGAACCTCCCTCATGTTACCACCCGCAGGGTTAGGATCAGGTGGTGGCTGCCTTCCTCTGGCCACATGGGAGTAGATCCTACGCTGGATTTCCGTGATGACTCTGCAGGATTCATCACGTCTCCCGGTTACCATTCCCAGTTGTGTCTTCACCTCTACCACGCAAATGGTATGCTGCATACTAAATAGCACCTACAATTTTAGAGAGCACCCTAAATCTGGTTTGCTTTTCCTACTTTAGGTATTGCCGATGTACAATATTTCTGATGGAAGTGCTACCTTTCTCTTTAAGGCATTGAAATGATTTGAAGCGGCGAAGAGAGCCTTTAAATGTATATGGGCAAGCTCACTAAACACACTTTGATTTACCACTGATTAGTATGACCTCATTATTAAATAAAATAACAAATCAGAAAGGCCTGCTAATATAAGTGTGAGGAATTCAACCATACGCACGGTGCGAGTGCGCTTGCCTGTGTTTGACAGTTTAAATTGAATTATGGAAGATCAACCTCTGGAAAATGTGTGTGGCTAATCCGCACACATGTTCCTATGCTCACCGCACCACATACACATAGACCTGCGTACTCTGGGTGGGCACAGCCTACATCTGGAGTCCCCTGTGTCATATTTAGAGGAGATATGACAGGTGGAGTAGATGATGCATCTCAGAAGGGGGAGGGCCAAAACTTTCCTCCTGGGACAGCCTAATTAACTATCAAAGCCTCCATGGATCTGCCCTGCCTGTTTGTTTATCCTCTGCAGGTGGTGGCAGCAATTAACATGATTAACATACTAATAGAGTATACTTCGAAAAGGCCCACATGGGGCCTGGCTGCTAGAGGTTAACAAAGGAGACAGGAAACCCCAACAACCTTTGATATGCACTGTTTCAACCTGAATCCATCTCCCGCCTCGCAGTATCAAGGGCAGTGACCAGTCATGTCTGGGACTATGCATTTACAGTAGTCATCCCCATAGGGGGAACCCATTCAGAAGGTACGAGTATGTGGTTTGGCGGCGACCAAAAGTCTGGTCTCGTCACAGCTTCAAGGGAGACCTGCCGCTTTAATCAGGAACCACAGGCAGCTCAATTAACCGGAAATACCCTTTGTATGAACAACAGACAGGAAGATAGGTGGGACTTACTATTACATGTTTTCACCCGGTTACCTTTTCTCTTGCAAAGCACTGTGATTATGACATCATGCATACAGGAGATTGTTGGTGGGGACCCATGATTGGCAAAGGCTAAGCCCAAGTTAAAGAACCAATCGTTGGGGCCCATTTGGCTTTCAAAGAGGGTTGAGCCCCTTTTTTTGGCAGATCATCTGAAGACTTTGCAAGGAGTAACAAGAAGAACATATTTGGACCATGGTTGAAGGTACAGTCTACCTTACAGCTTCTGCCAGAGAAATAAGGCCAGGATTTCCAAAGGGGATTCCTCCCCTAAACATCTCCCAGGGAACAGAGGGAGACACTGAATCCAGAGGACCCGCCAGTGCTCCAGAACTGGTACTCAGCCAGCATACAGTGTGCCCTGCTAGGCTCTGCAGGCAAGCTTCCTAAATGCAAAGTGCCAGAGAGTCGCTGAAACAAACCAAGGACAAGGCCATTGCCTGCAACACTCTCTTCAGCTCTGGGCCATCTGCCTTAAAGGACGACACAAGTCTAGTGAAGAAGCTGAGAGGAGTGCATCGACCAGAATCAGCCAGCATTTGCCTTAAAAGAAATTCTCAAGCCAGTCGAACCCCTTGAGATGCAAGTGACCGCACCACTGACTGTTGTCACGCCACAGTCGCTCGCGTCATCCGAGATGCTTCAACTAGTGCTTCAGACTCACCAACTAGCACTGAGACACTGATTCCTGACCCCAAGCCGCCGTGCAAGCCAGCCTGCAGCCGTCCTTCCAGCTTCACTCCCCAAACTGCCTGCTACCTGGTACCCACAGCTGTCTCCCATCTTGAACTCTGTTGCAGGAGCTGCAAAGCACCCTGAAACTGTCTTGACCCTTTTTAGCAGCAAGACATTCTAGAAGCACAATGTGCATTGTGATTCTGTCCCTTTAGTCCTTCTCCGAAGGCCCCTAGTGACATTGTATGACCCATTTCTCCCTTTGTGTTGAAACCAAGTACCTCAAATTATTGTGATTAATTACTTTACTGAGTACCCTCCTGTCAGTGTACAGAGTGCATCCCTTTTCCTTCTTTGAAACTGTCTGTCCTCTGCATTCCTTTGCAGGGTGGGTTGTATTTCGTAGTGTGCTAGAAATTTCTGTTGTGATAATAATAAAGTAGATATTTTTATACAACCTGGACAGTCCCTTTGATCATTGGGTGATAATAGTATTTTCTCTGTGTTGCAACTAACCAACGATCCATGACCTTGTGGAGATAAGCCTGCCATTCTGTCCGCATAACGTAAAATGGACAAGGAGGGCTATAATTTGCTTGTATTTCCAATCTGTTCAGATCCCTTCTGGTGTACTAGAGGTGTGGGGTTGATTGATGATTTAGAAACTGATATTCATCCCTGGACCACTGGTGCCCCGGAAATTGATTTGTCACAGTAAAATACAGCAAAGTCTGATGTGAATAAAACTACTCCTGTAGCACATGCTAATGTCCTCCCATGTCTATGTGGGGCAATTGATGCAACATTGCAGAAAAACAAGGACATTTCAAATACTAAAGAAAGCCACATTAATGTAGCCATCTCTGAGGAATTCAGCCATCTGTACAGGGAGTGTGCGCTCACCTGGGCTTATTTGAAATGTTGTAAGAAATGGATTGATGGGATATCAACCTTGTAAAATGTGTGGGGCTAATCCGCACATGTTTTCATATGTTCGCCGCACATCAAACACAGTCAAGTTTACTCTGGGGGGACACAGCCTACAGGTGAAGTCCTCCCTGTCACATTTAGCTAGAAGGTGACATCCAGGAGTACATGAAAGCATCTCAGAAAGGGGGAAGGCAACATCTTTCTCCTGCCATGTCCAGCTTAATTAAATATCAAAAGCTCTGCGGATCCACCCTGCCCATTTTAGTTCTGTGTGGTGGCAGTGCATACTGATGAGTTAATTGAAGCAGGCCTGTGAAGGGGACTGGTCACAGAACTAACAAGGGGCAGGAAACCCCAACACCTTTTTGATATGCAATGTGTCAGCTTGAAGCTAGCTCCCACTCCTCTGTATGAAGGGCAAACTCAGAGGACCCATCCAGCAGCTCCAGAACCGGTAGCCAGTCAGCAATCGGCATGCCCTGCTAGGTTCTGCCCGGAAGCTTCCTAGGTGGGAAGTGCCAGAGAGTCTCTGAAAAAAGGACAAGGCTGTTGCCTGCAAACACTCTCCTCAGCTTTGGGCTGTCCACCTTAAAGGATAACACGTGCCCAGCGAAGAAGCTGCGAGGAGTGCCGCAACAAGCGTTAACCAGCGTCCATCTTCGAAGGACATTTTCAAGACAGTCGAGCCCTCGAACCGCAATCAGCTGCACCACTGACTGTTGCCATGCTGCAGTCACTAAAGCCATCGAGACACCTCGACCAGCATTCTAGATCCACCAACCAGCACTGTGACAATGATTCTTGACCCGAGCCGCCATGTAGGCCAGCCTGCAGCCGTCAATCCAGCCTAGGTTGCTCATCTGCTTGCTGCCTGATATCCGCAGCTGTCTCCCACCTTGAACTCTGCTGAAGGAGCTGCAAAGCATCCTGGAACTGACAACGCTGTTGAGAATCAATATCATCTCAAGCGCCAGGTATATTTTACTTCTGACCCCCTGGGCCTTCTCAGAAGGCCCCTAGTGACATTAACGAGCCCTTGCTCCCTTGATGCTGAAACCAAATAACCTTTAACAGTTAACACTGATTGCATTACAGACTTCACTCCCGTCAGTATCCAGATTGCATCCCTTTCCCTCGTGAAATTGCCTGTCCTCTGTGTTCCTTTACAGGGTGGGTTGTATTTTATAGTGTTCCAGAACTGTGTGTTCTAATAATAATAAAGTAGATATTTTTATACAATCTGGTTGGATAGTCCCTTTTATCGTAGGGTAATACTTGTATTTTCGCTGTGTTGCAACTAACCAACGATCCATTACCTTGCAGAGATAAACCTGCCGGTCCGTCCACGTTACCAAAATTGAACAAGGAGGTTTATAATTCACTTGTGTTTCCAATCTGTTCAGATCCCTTCTCGAGTAATAGCGGTGTGGGGCTGATAGATGGTTTAGAAACCGATATTTATCCCTGGACCACTGGTGCCCCGTAAAGTGATTTGTCACACCATCCAAATCAAGGGAGCGGTCATTATCATGGGATAATAACCTGCCTCCAATTTATGGCTAGTTGCGACGCAGAGGGTCATAAATTGGGGGAGTGTCATTATCCCAAGCTGTAATTACCCCTTTTGCGCTCAACAATGCTATTGGCACATGGTGGCAATAGCAATATAGGTTTGGAGTATTTAAAGTAATTTTCAGTATGTATTAGAAGGACTTCACTGAGAGTCGCCGAACACAGCCAGATGCACCACACAGGGCACCCAGATTTTTCGATGAAGGGATACTAAAAACGTGCTACAATCATTGGACAACTAATACATCCTGAAAACTACTTTACATGTTATTCTGCAAAACCTACTTAGCACTAAACACATCGTGCTGCCAACTAACGTCCAAACAGAGCTAATTTAGGGCAAATCAAACATACCTGACGCTTTAACAAGATACCAATTAGTCTTGAAAAAGACATTATGGTTGAAACCCGTGTTGGCTTAGTCATGACACGCCATGATTTCCGGAGCACTGGAAAACTGTAAATGACACTTGAATATTACATTCTAAAAAAGAACATCGGGCTCAGTGGGGTATGGTTGGTGTTCACACTGACCTTACACTATTTCCTTAAGAGGTTAGGGCATTTCCTCTTGAACACCACAGTACGTGGCGGGCAACTCTAGATTATCACTCCTACACCTCAGCATGTAAGACAATTGGTTGCCCTAAAAATAGTCTATACCTCCTATAGCATGGTATGTTATACTGTAATGTGTTGTGATATGTTATGATATTTAGCTATTTTATGCTATGTTGTACAATGATGTGCAATGCTACCACATGCCAAGCTTTTTTATGCAACGTCATGTTTTGCTGTAATTTATTAAATTCTGTTTTTCTATGCTCTTCCGTGTAGTCTTATATAGCGCTGTGCTATTTTACGGAGCTTGTGCATTTTGGTGTCGTAGGCTGCTGTGTGCTGTATTTTGTGTTGTAGTGGGTTGAGTGGCATGCCATGCTTTGAAGGATTTATACTGTGGCAGCACAGTGTGGAGTGATGCCTTCAGGGGGCAATGAGAGATGCAGAAGGAATGCGCCTACTTTAGTCATTGCTCTTGGAGGAATAAGCATGCGAAGAATGAAAGATAAAGGAAGTTATAATTATCCAAGTTTCATTATCATAATTGTCCTTGTAATATTCATTATGGAGGCTGAACAGCTGTAATGGACTGCGGGTAATTATGGGTGCACTCAATCATTAGGCATATCGCTCCGTTTGCGCGTTTGCAGATGGCGCATAGAAATTAACGGAGAGGGCGGTTGCGCACACCCTGTGCTGGGTCCAAGAAAACTTACTGGGGTAAGTTTACCGGCACCATTGTTTCCGGACCAGCATACTACAGGTCTGCCTGCCAGAGCCGTCGTGCCCAACAGATCTGACCCTGCCGGGCACAGCAGCCACTGTAGGCAGACCATCATGGAAGCACCGGTACCGCGAATAACGATGACAGTGCATCCGTGGTCCCCACTCCCATAGAGTGGGAATGGGCAACAACATTTTACTGGCCGCCTGACTTTCTAGGCCGCTAGGGTTGTAATCCCCCAGTGGCACCAGGAAGTCAGGCGCCGGTTAATATTTACGGTCTAGCTGCAACCCGCCAGTAGCTCCGGCACGGTTACCGCCAAAACTGTAATGAGCCCCACTGACTCTGCTACCGTTGTGGATGTAATGGACAGAATGGCTTTTCTGTGGTATGCCGCATAGTGCAACACGTTGTTGTTTTGAAACCTCCAAGGACTTTGGGAAAGATGTGCGATTCGGAGTTGATCATTTATACCCAGAAAGCATTGGGTTAGTCCAAAGGTAGAACCCCCTGCTCCAACCCCACCACCTCAAGTATCCTAGTGCCCAATCCTATGCCTCTCCTGATCCAAGGTTGAGCAAAGAGTTATCAGGGACACCCTTTTCATGATTTTGCATGGGTGTAGGAGGAGGGTGGGCAGGCGTGAATGCCAGAGAGCACACACCTGCAACCGAAATAAATACAGGACGTCTGAGCATTGTATTATAAAATCCTACATCATTTTATACACATGACAATGTCACACAATTATGATTTAGTAGAACAATTGCTGACAAAACCCCACTGAACGGAAAAACGACATCACATTCTACAACCCTGGCAACAATAGGTTTGGAATAGGAAGCACCAGGCATCTTGCTCCCCCATGCCACCCAAGCGATGGGCTTCCCCAGAGTACCATGGTCTGCAACCTGTGGCTCGCCATAGGTTTTGGACACAACTTCCATGATCTCTCGCCATTCAGTAAGATGGCTATGGCTGATGGGAGTTGCAGTCCAAAGCTGGGAGGCAAAGGTTGCAGATCCCTGCCATAGGCAGTAATCTGTCTGGAGCTAGTCTAGCTGCTGAGTGCAAATCTTTATGGCATTCCAGGGTCAGGAGTGTCCGACTTCATGATTTACTATAAACGCAGTATCCAGGATCATATGGACTATAGCAGTCCAGGGCAAAGACATGCATTCCCTGCGTGGGGTCTCAAGGCCTCTGCAGGAGGGTGCAGCTGTAGAACAACACCTCAGTGGCAGTGGTTGAATTAAAGTACACAAAAGAGACATCGCACAGGCGGTCCACAAAGTTGTAAGGGACTCCTTAGAACACAACAGTTTGATAATCTGAAGAATGTAAGACTTAAAATCCAAATGGGTGTTTTGCAGCTCAGCAGTCGGGTAGGTATTTCATCCGCAAATGGGGTGTCTCGGTGGCAAATGGGGCGTCTCGGTGCGTGGGAAAATGATCAGGTGCTGTGTTGCACCAAATCTTCTTTAGTCACCGGGTGATATGATTGATTATTTGTAACACGCTTAATACCCAGAGGTTTCTAAGTGCGGAACCCGGGGATCAAACTCATGTTGCTCCGTGTTGTCTTGCTTCCAAGGCGAGCACGTTGCCACTGAGCTATCCCGGGGATCAAACTCATGTTGCTACGTGTTGTCTTGCTTCCAAGGCGAGCACGTTGCCACTGAGCTATCCTCTCGAGAGGCGAAAGATGCTGGGTCCCACAAGATCATGCGTGCTTTAGACAATAGCCAGGAGACGAGAACCTTAAAAAGTGATTCCCAGCTTCACAGATCATGTAAGGGTGGGCACTCGGGGAGTTAACTTTGGCACTTCAAGTGGGGGCCTGTCGACAGCACTTCTTCTCGACCATGCTGTTCTAGCATGGGCCGGTTCTGCTCGCTAGCAAGAATGCAGACCGCCATGTCTCACCAACGATAGAATGCTGATATTGATGGGAAATTCCTGCCCCTGATCCAAGAAGGTTGGCATTCTCAGAGCTGCGCATGGATCATTCCAGAATTCCAAAGTAGGGGTAAATAACTACAGCGACCCCAGCAGTTTAATCATGTGCAGTACTAGGTTTCCCCTAGTTATAGTGCAAATAAAGGCATCCTATTGCTAGGCTTCCAGTCACCACACGGCTATTCTCACAGGAACATTGCATCATACTACAGACTTTTCAAGGTGATGGGATCGGTGATAACCGCCATGAGTAAGCCGCTGCCTACATTCAGGCGTTCCTGGGATTCTAAATAACATGTAAAAAAGCATTTGTCGGAGGTGGGGAGTTTCTACTCAAACCTCACCAACACAAGAGTTAAAACGGCCCCTTTTGTTCACTATGAAGGTCAACGAATAAGCCCCAATGAGTTGTGAAATTCCTATCAGCTGGTCTTGCTCAAGCGAATTTCATTGGGAACGCGTCTTCCTTCTTACTCTCTTACTCACCTATTGCATAAGGGGGTAGGATGTTAAGTGTTTCCAATCAGCTCAACCCATTCTTCTGCAAGGGGCCATTTAAATGTGATGACTCTGCAATGAAATGTTACAACCTCTCATTAAAGACTTGCCAACACAAAGGGTTATTTTAGATGGACACCGCAAGTCAATAGGTCTGACAGAGTGATTGTTGGGGAGCCACCTAGCAGTATGAGTAGGAAGATTGTCCCAAGACTATTGGGCTTGTGATGGCAAAGTTAACAAAACAATCTGCTCAGGGGACCTCACAGAATCCCTAAAGATGACCATCGGCTCGGCTCCCCTTTGTGTAGCATGGGCCGAGCTTAAAGCTTATTCCAAGGGGGATGCTGTGGTGTGCTGAAAAAGCAACACAGCTAAAACATTAACTAATTCGACATCCAAGTTTATAAATGTTACATCAGCTAACCACTATCACTTGATTTCATGAAAAATGATAAAATCAAACAAATTGGCAAATGTAGACAAAATATGTGGATTCATTTCCAGCATGCCCTTACTTGTAACTTTATCTCCAAGCTGTTACCTCTGCTAAACAGTTCCAACAGTTGTCTCGGAGGATAGCTCAGGGACAACGTGCTCGGCTTGGAAGCAAGACGACATGGGTTCGATCCGCGGGTACCTTTTTATAAATAACCAATCCTAAATCACAGGAGGGTGAATGGACCTGGGTGATTCCTGCACAGTCCATATGACTGCATGTTGCACGACTTCATGTTGGATGATAAAAAACTTTACTGCCCTTTAAAAGTTCAAGTTGTTGGAAATAAGTTTTAGTGTTTGTTGAAAGTGGGGCCGTTATGAGATGATGCTTTCTCCGGGATGACAGCAACCCTGCTCTCCTCTCGGTAGGAAATGCAATCTAAATGCCCTCGGGTTTTCCAGCTTCAGCGGCTAGATGACAATCTCGGTGATTTTGTGCGTTACGAGAATGTGTCCATACCACACCATTTGTATTTATTTATTTATTTATGTATTCATTGCACATCATACAAGGACAGGCCCAAAACAAACTCCTCCACGGAAGGCTGGAATGGAAGGCTTCTTGGTGGGCCAAAGATCAAATTTTGAGCTCTTCCTCACGTGTTTGGGATTTGTGGAGGCTCTCCCGACAAACTCTTTTTCGACTAAGGGTGAATTGCGGCCACTCCAGTGACAGCAGGAGGGTGAGACCACCAGGTGACGTTGCTAGGTACAGCTGGACATTCAGGTTGTAATCTCTCTATTGGCCGCTCCAACACTTCAGGCCCCCTTAGCTAATCTATGGGGCCTACCCCCGAGAGTGATGGTTAACCTTTTCAGAGATGAGTGACATGAGAAGGGGGGGGCGGGTGGAGGGCCAGCCCTTTTTAATCTGGAGATGTGCACTGTCGTTCTCGCTTGTCTGCTTGAATTCCAGTGTTACCTCGGGTAACACGATGATTCTTTTGCTCCCATAAGCCTCCTTTACTCACCCACAGCATCAATAAGCATGCATTGAAGCAGACCCGGGTGTTTAGTAGACATGATGCGAATGCGATCATTATAGATGAACGTGTGGCATGTTATGATGGGCAAAACCCCCCTGATGTGTGGAAGAAAATGTCGAAGTGTACGAAAAGAAGTAGTGGAACCATGTTCCCTGCTGGCCTGCACCCACTCCCCACAAACCCCATCGCCATACCCCCTCCCATGCACAATACACACCCCCAAACATTTGCACCTGCTGTTTAAGGGAACTTTCAGTGCAGTGCACTCAAAGTGCAAGTTTCATCTTTTTCCTGCACATTTATTTTAAAACGAAACCATTCCGGAATGGTTTATTTTTAAAATAAAAGTATAGGAGCTGTAAAAGGGCATTTAAAAAAGTAGAGGAGCACCGCTCCCGACCGCTCCCGCTCACTTCGACCACTATAACTGTGGCCGCCGGCGAAAGTGGCAGCCGGGGTTAGGACCTTTTAAATACCTGCCTCTTGGAGCACCAGTCTATGCATCTCCCGCCTCACTGGCAGCAAAGTGGGATGGACACCACGCTTGGACAGCTGGCCTCTGTCTGCAAAGGTCTGAAAGGAGAGCGAGATGCGAGAAGGAGAGTGGAAGGAAGATGTTCAAAGAAAGGATATGACCGGAGAAAAAGGGAAGCTAGGAACAGAAGGCGCCTTTCTTTACATCTGCCTGCCTTCCTGTCTGAAACAGAGACATCACTGTGGAGTCCTCACTGGTGCAGTGCGTTAGTGATATGATAGGTTATTTATAAGGTGCTTAATACCCAGAGGTTTGTACGTGTGGACCAGGGATCGAACCTGTGGTGCTCTGTGTCACCTTGCTTCCAAGGCGAGCACGTAGCCCCTGAGCTATCCTACCGAGACGGGAGGGTAGTTGGCCAACTACGGTACACAGGCGTAATTGTACTGT
The DNA here is from genome assembly GCF_040938575.1 of Ambystoma mexicanum. NCBI lineage: Eukaryota > Metazoa > Chordata > Amphibia > Caudata > Ambystomatidae > Ambystoma > Ambystoma mexicanum. The sequence goes on along the minus strand of NC_090929.1, from coordinate 517,526,879 downwards.
ACTTGTTTGAGGAGAGGCCTGTTCTATATTTGAATCCAGGCCGGCTGCTACTCTAGGCACTCCGCTGAAATCTCCATGCTGCTTGCCTGAAAGCCTTTGCCAGGCTCTATCAATAGCATGGTTTCTAAGTCAGAGGTGTGACATCTGTCCAGGAACCGTACCAGGATGAGCAAGTGAACTGTGGCTCAAGGTCCATACGTTGGCACATGTTGGGTGGATACAAAGAACTGCCCCCTGGTGATAAGCAGGTGGGTACCTATTGACTGTACCGTGTTAAGAGGCAGGTACATGCCCAGAGACCCTACCATGCTGATTGACAGTTATATATAAGAGGCAATGCCATGGGGATAGCCAGGTGGGTGCACACAGCCCGGGACAATATCATGTAGAGCAGCAGGTGGAAGGACAGAGATAGTAACATAGTAAGTGGCGGGTATATAAAGGGGGGGCATACCATGATGGGTAGGTGCCCAGAGCCTATATTGCCAAGAGGCAAGCAAATGCTGCCTAAGGACACTTGGATAATGACAGCCAGTTGGATGCCCAAAGACCATACTACAGGTTCTCCTGGTTTTTGAACTTTGAACGGCAGGCGGAGGCAAAAGATGGTAACATGGTGATCGGGTTTTATGTTCATTCATCCCCGGATTTGTTACGATTTATTTTATTTGCCGAAATATGTTCGCCAATAAAACTCATCAGTTTTTTTTTTTTAATGTTTTTAATTTTTGGGGGGAGGGGATTACCCACACAAACTCCCCCCTTCCCTTTCTTTTATGTATTCTCTATCCTCCCACCACCCCAACCCCTTATATGCCATTACCCACCCACCCATATTTGTCGATAGTTTTTTGCCAAAATATTTCAGCCGAAAAAAACAAAGCGGGAAAAAAAACAGGCAATGAAGGAATGGTGTACCGGAAAATGGTATGTCAATGCGCTAAAACGTACATAGTAAGATGCAAGTGCATGTGAAGTTACCTTATATTGTAATAGAAAAGTAGGTAGTTGCCAGGTAACCCTGCCTTGACAAGCTGCAAGTGGCAGCCTAGACTGTACCCAGCGGGAGAAGCCCGTTTGCTCATTGACCGGGTAATGAGGAGAGGCAGGCGATGGCACAGGAACTGCATACTCACACAGCAAAATCCAGTTTGGTTTTCAGAATGACCCTAAACCTTCATATAATATCCAATTAAATTAAAATGTGTGCTATTTTTATGCATATCCTTTCAGGATGTCAATCTCACTAGTTCCAACTTTTCTGTGTGTTGGTACACACACCAGTCCTGATGCCTTTATTTCTGAGGTCACTGCAGACACATGATACAACCTCTCTCTTTAATGACTTATAACAACAACAACAAAAAATATGTTGGCACAATCTATGTTTTATGTTTTGATTGGTGAAACCTCTTGTTTGCTTATGCTTTAATGTTTGTATTACACAGCACCGACCGACTTTGGTGTAGCAAGGTTTGCAATTTACTTAATTTCAAGAATCTGTTCAATTTGAAAATGGTGACTGGCAGGTGGCTGGCTGCCAGGCAAATATTTCACATAAGATCAGCAATCACCAGGGGAAACAAATGCACAACCAACTTGCTTTTTGAGTATACTACACAATAAGGGGTATGTCAATATTGGGGTTCCAAGTTGCTTTAGAGCCTGGGTTATCTCGAATCGGAAAAGGGGATGAAGGGCAGTCGAATCAGCAAAGGTTACATAAGGGTGTGGGAGACGAAGGTTCTAGACTGTTCTATGTAGACGGTTTTCATCACCATGATAAATTGAGGGAAGCAAAGGAATACATTTCTTTACAGTTGTTAATAAAATCCTATTTGGGAAGAAAAGCTAATTGGTCACAGTTTACAAAAGGGACAAGATTATCCTAGCTGACAAATATGGTACATCCTATTTTAAAGGAGTTGGATAAAAAAGAAGGCGAAGCTTTACATACATCTACTGAATCATGTGGGAAAACGTGAGTGCGAAAAGAATTCCAACTCAAAGGTGAAATTGATATGATCATCTCCACCTGGCCCTTTGTGGTCCCTTACTGGATCTCTCTTTTGGAATGATCAACTCAAAGGTGAAATTGATATGATCATCTCCACCTGGCCCTTTGTGGTCCCTTACGGGATCTCTCTTTTGGAATGATCAACTCAAAGGTGAAATTGATATGATCATTTGCACCTGGCCTTCTCTGGTGCCTTACGGGACCTCCCTTTTGGAAATTGACATTTGATGATTGCATCTAATTTTTCTGGGTTATATTCTTTAAGCTCTAGAGACATCGGGAGCCCCCTTACTTTCATTCCTGTTCTAGTGTGCTGCCAAGAGACTATCTCATGGGGAGTGGTGTGTGGCTATCCAGGGGCTGAGTGGTGGTACCCAGCCGAAATTGCTGCATAATTTAAAGATCAAAAGTAAAAGAAAATGTGTTTTTGTGTTCCGGGACAGATCCACAGAATGCAGATTTGGGCATTTCACCCGAAAAGTGGCAATCGTGGCCTCCTGATGTAAGGCTGGCAATCCTACCCCTGGTGATAGCGGTAAATATTGCTGATCCAGCTGTTCTGGCAATCCCAGAAGAGTGGGTCACAGTGTACTGTTCGAAAGACAGGCATTACCTCTAGTCATCCACATTGCAGAAGCATATGATATCTTAAAGTGGTGGTGAAAGTAATCGGCAATCGCATTAGCTCTGAGCTAATCCCAAAAACGGTCCTAAACCTGAGCAGAGGCCGAAATGGAACTGGTGTGTTGTGCTGGCAGATGATAAACATGTACATCACAGGAACATGGCCATTGCCAGTGATCGTTTGAGCACCAACATTCATTGCCATGAAATACTATTACCTCTGCTACTATCACCTGGTGGAGTGATTATGACAGCAGAGTGATCGTTCACCATTGACGGTATTACTTCCAGAACGGTGACATTTTATTTTTGCATTGCAGGAAATTCTCTGCAGAGTTCGAAAATGGCCTTGCCCACAGAGCAGAAGACAATGCCTCATCCTGGGGTCTACCCATTTTAACAATGTCAGTCAGTTTACAAACATTCTTACCCCTTTAATTATCAGGTATTGTGAAAATATCTTTAGGGTCAAGTCATTGTGCAGTAGATTAGATGTACCCACAGTTTATATATGAAATCAGAATATAGCGAGCAACCAAGAAGTTCTCTGACCACATGAAGGCCTGATGCGCAAGCTACCTGACAATACACTAGTCTGTTCCCCCCCCCCCCCCCGAGTACTTTATACTAGATATTACTGATCAGCAAGAGTAGAGTAGTCTGCTGATGTAATGTCACCACCCAGAGAAAATGCGCGCTTGTACCGTGGAAAATGAAAATTGCAGTTTTAATCAAATGCAAAGTCTTAATAGAAAACAAAAACTTGTCAGCTGGGCCTTCAGAGAAAGTCAGAAGTAGTTTGTGTCCGTTTCCTCTGTCTGTCCCCTTCAGCTCGCCTTACTTCCTGTCTGTGTTTTTTACTTCCCGTGTCAGCAAACCCCAAGAAGAGCTTATGATGGACTGTGGAAGCCCTACTGACCTGGAAAAACATGACCACCTAGGGCGGGTCTAGCTTGGCATTCCCTAAAAAAAATTGGGTTGATCTATCGGATTCCCAGGTTATTATATTAAATCAAGGACAAGAATGGGCCAAGCACGCCCCAATCCATGCGGTTGGGACTCGGTTCAAAACAACACATATTGGTCTCGGACCCACAATGAAGATGTGTTCTGTAAAGTGGGGTTGAATCGTCAAGTGCCTGATCTTTCCAAAAAGTCCCCAAAGTCGATTTGAACTACAAAGAGTGCAAGTGATCTATTTAGAATTCTGGTCAACAAACCATCACCTGTGCGGAAAGCGTTGCACAACACAACTTTCCAAATCGGGGATCGGGTCTGGATTCTTCATGCCCTTTCGGGGTGCACGGTCATTACAGTCGAGTTTTTGCTAGACTACTCCACATTTCGCTGCCCTAGCTTTTTACCATTTGGTCACCCAACCTTGAAAAAGGTATTTGGCCGAAACTGACTGGTTTCTCTTAGTTGAACCGAACATAAGAAAGAGCATGGTGGCCGGGCAAGCATATAGAGGAATACTATTAGGGTGGTAAGATTATTTTGAATAATTACAATATTTTATATTAAACTGAAGAATGAAGTGTTCTAGCTCCAGGTACATGACAATCTTGTGGTAGTCCACGAGTTTTTGGTCATCCTGCTAGGAGAGTCTATGATGTAGATGGAATAACGTTGATTAGCACCCAAAGTGAAATGTTGGAGCATTGGTAGCCAATCGGGTTCTGCTGAATGCAGGAAGCAACTTGCATAATGTATCAACAATCGTAAGGAAGATAATGGCAATTTGTTGCAGTGGTCATCTGGGCACAAACCCAATGCATTAATGTGAAATGGCTCGGCACTCTTTCTGAGGGCTTTGGAATATATGAGTTTTTATTTATTTATTTATTCATTCAGACCTGGTGCGCATGCATCCGCAACAGACCGTGCAGAAAGTTCTGCCCTGGTGATGAATATGCAATAAGCTAAGACTCTGAGTTGTGGGTTTGGCAGTGCCAGTTGGCATCCAGACGGCGCGGCTATTGGCATGGATGTCATCGTGGGTAATACACATCACCAGGAACCGCAGAACCTTTATGCAAATGGAACATTGAGGATTGCCTTTCTCCCCACCCAAACACTTTCTGCCTTATTTTTAACCCAAGCAGGGGCCTAACTCGTGTTTAGTAGCTGGCATATGCAATGTTTTATTATTGGCTGTGGGCATCAGCAAGGTAATTGCAAAAATAATATCCACGCTCTGGGTCTTGCAAGATCCATTGGCAGAGACTGAGCCAACTTTGGGGGCGTAGGCGGGGTGGAAGTGAAACCTTTCTAAAGGACACAAAATGCATGAAATTTAAAAAAGTCACTGAAGGCCTAGAACAAATCGCCTGGAACAGTTGCTGCAGGTTTTTTTCCAACATCAATATATTTTGTGATTAGTTAGTGTGCTTTATGAAAATTTTGACCTTTTACTTTCTCAAGCTTTTTATCATCATTTTTTTTCTGGTATGTCTGAGTTGAGATCATCTTGCAAATAGTTAGCTCTCTTGGAGTTATAACGCTTTTTAAAACTCACTGCACTGCACCAATAGTCACGTGCAATGCCTTATGGTTTTTTTAGACTCTGTTTGGTCCGTTTTTTCCCCAATTGTTCCTGCAGGCCGTTATGGTGGGGCAGAAAGCCGTGGCCCTGAGCAGACCAAATTGGCCGAGAAATCCCGGGCCCAAAAACGGAAGAGTCAAGGTAAATGTTAAAGGCCTGTTTTATTGATATTGATATTATATTTCTATCATGCTCATACACAAGTGTTTCAGAGCATGACAAGGCAAGGGAGGGGAACAGGGAGAGCAAAACAGCGATCTTACTAGGCCCGGTGACATTGAGAACGCGCAAGTGCATGGGAGAGGGGGAGGGGAAAAGTGCATAGTAAGGAGGGAGAAGTGGAAAGTGCGCAGCAAAGGAGAAACAGATATATAATAAATAAATAATAAAGGCAACAAACAGTGGTAGTGCAGCCAGCAAGTAGAAAGTGCTGGATCTAGGGCAGCAGACAGGGTAGGTCTGATAAGTGCAGGAAGAAAAAGGGGGGAGCAGTATGGGTACAGATACAGACCCCAGTGCAAGGTGCGGCCCAGAGGCAGTGCAGGAGGATGGCAGGGTGAGCAGGTACCTGGGCCCGGAGGACAGAGGGTGGCCAGGTGCATGGTGCCAAGAGAGAACAGATCAGCAGGGGAGAGGGGGAGCGAAAAGAGGAAAGTCTTGAGGTGCTTCCGGACCAGAGATGGTTCTCCTCAAGTTTTAGAGTGGCAGGGAGGCTGTTCCAGAGGTAGGCCCCAGCCGAAGACAGATCTACCCCCAGCTCGTTTCTTTGAAAAACAACTGACCCTGAGGGAGTTAGAGGAGCGAAGAGCTTGAGAGGGAAGTTATTTGCGGAGGGATAGCTGAAGGTATTTTGGACCCAGGCACCATAAAGCCTTGTGGACAATGCAGAGGGTTTTGAATTTAATCCTTGCATCCACTGGGAGCCAATGGAGAGATTTCAGAGCTGGAGAGATACGATCCCAGGCTTTAGGCCAAGGACAAGTCAGAGAGCGGAGAGTAGAGTCAGGTAGATATAGTAAGAGGCTGTTACAATAGTCCAACCTAGAGAGAACCAGAGCTTGCGAGACCATGAGCTTCTGGCGGAAGGAGAGGAAAGGCAGAGTAACTCTGAGGAGGTGCAGTAGGAAGTTTGACTTTTTAGAGACATCAGTGATGTGGGCGGAGAATTAAAGTGTGGAGTCAAAGATGACCCCAAGGTTCTTAGCCTCGCAGGTGGGGGTAGGAGGAGGGCCAAGGGAGGCTCTCCTCCTTTTAGCAATCAATATAAAACAGGGACAGCAGCAAACACAGCTTTCATCAGTCCTGAGCTTGACATTGGCTTGAAAATACAAACGCGACATAACCAATGTCATATTACACACTGGTTACCAAAACATACGAGAAGGTGGGATTGGGTTAGGTGAATAATCTAGATATATGTTCCATAGGGGTTCGTTTTCTCATTGGTCGCGCTCTATCTGATGGCTCCACCTGAGACCACCCTAAATTGATAAACGCTAATGTCATCTCTACACTACTGGACTACTGGTTTGGTTAGTGCAACAATTATAGGACAGGACTGGCATTGGTTGGCATTTGCTTCGCCAACCTCAGGCAGTTTGAAGGTCATCAGCACATGAGCAAAATATAATGACAGTGGGGGGAGAAAACACAGAGGTACTTCTTTTAATTTACTGTGATACCATCGCCTGATCTCCTAGGCCACAAGCCAGGGCTTCTAGCTTTGAACTTGGCCTTATCCGGCATCTTGGTTCTAAGAACATTTAGGGAGTTGATGCAGGTGCCCCTCTGTGTCTAGCGCCAATGAATGGACACTGTTCTTTATTTTTGTGTGAGGAGATCACGTTTTGAATTATTCTGTTCAGTTTTTACCATGAATTTAGCTACAATTTATATGGATGCGGTTACTCTTCTTGGCCTTTAGAGACTTGGTCGAGCCGCTCTTCATGCGATTTTAAGCTTTTAATTAGCTGGCACCTAGCATTCGAAGGTTGTTTGATCTTTTACTTAATCTAAGAGAAATATGTCTTGCTCTTGGGAACTGTTGTCTTCTGTTCTACTTTATAGCTTGTCGACCCTTCCTTTTCTTCAGTAACCTTGGAGGGGGGGGCATAGCCCTTGTCTGGGCTCAGCAGGTCCATGTTTCATCTACTTCAGCAAACCGACTTTGTTTGCCGCTTCAAAGCACCCTTGGATTCTCCATTCACTATAATGTGGCACGCTGTCCATTTTCTCCAAAATTGCCGCTAGTTACTGTTGCACTTCTGCATTAAGCAAACTTTATAAGCAGCTTGCATTTCAGTGTATACATGTGTGTTATGTGTTTATTGAATGCAGGAACGTTCTTCAAGCCTAAATGCAATTTTGACCTATGTCCGTGTAACTTCATGCTGAGTGCGTATCCGCTTTGTGTCTAATGCGTCCAAGTGCGTCAGTGTTGGTAGTGATGTCACTGGCTTCCGTCATTTTTGGATACAACATATTCATGTCTGCAAAAGCTTGCAGACTAGCTGTTCTTCGATCACTCCGCGGTAAGGCTGGTAGGGTTGTCTTAGTGAGTACCATATCTTGTGCATTCGGTATGATGGCTAAGAGGGGTGAGGCGTCATGAATTATGCACGTCTTTAATTCCGACTTGTATATGCCTTTCTGGAAGGAAATCTTTATCAAATGTCACACTACTGACATTGATTGACAAACTGTCCAGAACAGGGAATCTAGGTTAGAAGGTTTTCTTCCCTTCAAAATGTGTACATGATTTGCCAAAATAAACACAATGCCTAAATGTTGTCAGGATGGTTCTTCTACTGTGTGGGGTAGTGCTCTGGGATAACCTATCCAAATTCAAGTGTCCCCCTCGAATGCAAAGTGGCTCAACACATTCTGCCAGTACTCTCTAAGTCTGGATGTCCCCCAGGAAATCACTCAATGCTTGTGTGCACACAGTTTTGGGTATTAAGGTACTCCCACACCCTATTTTTCACCGTTCCTGGTTTCTTATCTCGCTTGCTCACAGTTCCAGGTGTCAGCCCCACACTAGGTTGTTCCTATGGGTGAGGTTGTATGTTGACAAACGCAAAACACTTAGGGCCTCATTACGACTTTGGCGGTAGCCATGCCCTTAATAAGGGCATGGCTGCAACCGGGTCCGGGTTCCCTGAATGGGGAATTACTGGGCCATTGCGAGTTTGGAGGGCCCGGTAATTCTTCCTTCAGGGAACCCGGGCCCAGACCTTCCCCATTCCCATTTGAGCCCCCATAGGGCTCAATTGGAATGGGCTCAGGGAGCTAACAACGGGCCGATTATGACCGGCCCGTTGTCAGCTCCCTGGTCCCCTCGCGGGACCCAGTGAGGACGCCTGGCTTTACCAGGCATCCTTACCGGGTCCCGCGAGGGAACCTCGTAATCTTGTGGAATGGGTTTAACGGGTCCACCTACATTAGCGGCACCCGTTAACCCATTCCGCAAAGGTTGTAATGAGGCCCTTAGTCACTAATCAGATGCCTGTTAACGTGCTTTCATGCTTTCGAATAAAAAAAGACAGTTTAGAAAGTGCTTGGCAACACGCCGGGAAACACTTTGAATCTACGGCACCTGGGGTTCCAGTTTCTGGGCTTGGCAAATGAACAGAGAAAGGATACAAATTCCAAGAATGTTCCACAAGATATTTCTACAAACGGAGAGGTGGGCATGTTCTCTTCGCTGGGAGTCACATATGGTGGAAGATGTGCACACGTCAGCATCAGGCCACTCAGTAGTGCTCTCTTCACCCTGAGGAAGGCTGACCCATAAATAGCTGAAATTTAAGTTGACTAGTGACTAGAATGTTTTTATGACAATAGGGGACCAAAGCAATGTTTAAAATGCATATAAGGCGAAGAGCTGTTTTAGATTTGGACCCTCAGATGTATGTTAATTCAGACTTTGCAGTCGTTTTTGAGGTTATAAAACAATTGTAGTTATGTTGGTTGTATAACTTATATTTATGGTTTGTTTCACACTGGGAGTGGTGATGGGTTCACACCGTGAGGGATATGAATGTGTGGGGGATCTTTAATTCATTGTTACATTACATGTATTCATTTGTAAAATGTCTCATTATCGTTGTTGTGCTCTTCTAATTTTTTTAATGCATGATTCATTTGCTGAATTGATTTTCAGAAAATGCAGTCTGCTGTTAAGATGATAAAAATTGATTTATATATGAGGGAGCTGCTCATTTGCGGACTATATGTATGAGGTTTATGTAATTTCTGTACTATATGTATGAAGTTTATGAAAGAACTATTGCAGAAGATGGCGATCAATTCTTTTCCTTTTGATGGATATTGACCCATGAAACTCCGTTTTGACTGTTTTGGGGTGACTCTCTTGTTTTATTAGCTAATGTATGTAAATATGTGCTCTGTAAAGCGCTTTGGATTAAGGCGCTATATAAATAACACATCATTATCATTACTTGGAAAAAGTGGAAGGATTCTGTATGTGGTGCCATGAGTGGCGGACCTTCCAAGATGGACTGGAGCCAGGGGGTGACTGTTGACTGCCCTAAAGATGGGACGGGGTTTATATGGTGTCCCTCACTTCCTCCCTCTGTCAGGGTTTGACTCCTCCCACTATCTGCTCCAAATTCACTTCTCCCCAGCGACTCGCCTCAAGTTTTTTTGTCTTCTTGGGTGTACCTTTTCTTGAATCTTCGAATCCTCTACCTCTGTCCCAACAATTCTCCACTCCCCTCTTTGCTCTAATAGTCTTCTCCTACGCCTTTTAACAGTATTGCCCGACCTCCTCCGTTTCTCCCACTTCCTCCTAGTTCACCTCCGGGAGGATGCCCAACTTTCCCCCTTCACTTCTTTCGGTCACCACCTTTTCTAACTTCCTAATGTTGTCCCGCTCCTTCACTTCCTTCAATAATTAGTCACCCTCATTGGCACTTTCACTACAATTATGGTTCCCCAATTCACTTTTTACTCTCCCAACTTCTTCACCACTTTGTGCCTCTTCTTCACCTTTGAGCGTTTTCCTTGTGACCACAACTGTTCTGCACCTCTCCACTGCCTCTTTCCCCAGCATCCTGGGTCTTCCTACTCCCAGTCTACTGGATCTCTGAACTCCCTACCTTTTTGGTTCTGAACTTACCCAGGCTCATAGGTCCTCCCTGCAGCCTTCTGGCTCTCAAGCCCAGGCTCCTGCCCCCCCCTGACTCCAAGTGATCTGTTCCAGTCTCTTGCCTCCAGCTCTTTCCCCAGCTTCATCTCTTCCTTTCTCCAGTCAGTACTAAAGGCGCTCTTCCTCCTATCTCTGTCACGCACTCACTGAGCCCTTGGGGTCTTCTCGTTCTTTGGCACCTCCTTCCAGCCCCCCCCCCCCGGTGGGGATTAGGTGTGCAGGATTCACACTGGGGACTTGGGAATTGTAGTTCTCTGGGCCTGGGTGGATCTGGACAACAGCTTTGAGAACCAAGTCCGGCATATTGAGTTCCCAACTTCCTCTTGTTTTTCAAGATGCTGGCTGACTGTCTTGGGGACATCTTGGCCTAGCTGAGTTCCCCCTCTTGGTTTAAATGGATTCCAGAGGACAGTCAGCACTTGTGCATGCTAGCACTGCGGCCGCATGGGAATGCTGCTCTTTTATTTTCTTAAAGAAGCCGGAGTAGCAATCGTGATCCTATGATGCCTTTTGCGTGCCAACCATACTGGCCAAACAGGGAACTTCGTCACACAATCTTGGCATGGTGAAAACAATGGGTGGACGGAAAAAAAAATCAACAACACAATTTGCGGTTTACTATATGGTTGTCGCAACATTCCCAGTGTTTCAAACATTCCTGCTGTAATGTTAATATTGTGTAAATGTGGAGGATGGTTCCAATACAGCAGCTGGGATACACGCACTGACAAAAAAAAACAGTAGGGGCCTCATTACGGGTCCGGAGTTAACCATGCCTGTGAGGCCGGCAGGTTGCCGCCAGACCCGTAATGATTTACCGGTGACGGACTTCCCGGTAACACTGGGGGATTACAACCCTGGCGTGCTGGAAAGTCAGGTGCCAGTAAATTGTAAGTCCCCCTTCCCATGGGAGTGGGGACCACGGAAGCACTGGCCCCATTAATAACGGTGCCGGTGCTTCTGTGAAAACTCTGCGGGCGGATGCCATTCCAACGGTGCCGGTAAGCTTGTTTCCAGACCAGCACCCTTATAATGAGGCCCTTGGTCTAGCTTTGTAATTTTAAGTAGCGACTTTCAACATGCTAAGAGCAACCAGGCACACAGACTGAAAACATTGCACTATTCTCATTGAATGCTCAGTGCAGCCAAATGCACACAAGCTGTTAGCACTGGGCTGGTTATATAATGTGCATAGTCGAAGCCGCCACACAGGTGCAGGGAGGAGTCTCTCAACTGAAGAATTCCTGGTTTGTGAATTGTTGCCTTTAAGTACTTCTTTCCTGCCACTTTTTGAAAGAGCCAGAAGCTGCCCACTGTCTGCACGCAAGCTACAAGCGGGTCGAAGGCACCTGGCAACGCGGTACTTGCATGGCAGCGGCAAAGCAAGGGCGTAATGGGCACCACGGCCGCAGCGCCTCTCGTGCAAGTGTTTCCCGCTAATCCAGGGCCCGCAGATTGCACCATCACCTCCGTCTATCTCGTGCAGGAACTCGGGGGGAAGTTGTCCCCTTTTCGGGTGCCATTTTGTGTTGCCACTACAGATAATGCAAGCATGCCCCCCCACCCGCCCCTCTCCCCAGGAAGGGGCTTGACGTCCACCACCGTGGCACATAAAATAAATACATCTTGGTCGTTTCCAAAGATGACCTCATGTCAGCCCGGTGGTTCGCAGCTGCTTTCAACAACTGAACATTCATACAAAGTGGCATCTTTGCTGGCATGTGAACTTAGGACTGCGGTGGTGGGTGCAGGGAGAACTCCTGTCTGGACCGAGCCTCTGAACTTCATTCAGGTCTCCTCTCTTCTTACTTGACATACATAATTCACATTACAGCTAATGGTCTTATCCCCATAAAGTTCTGGCTACAAGGTGGCATTTTAGCGCCACCTATACGTCCAGGCCATTTCATTGGAGTGTAGATAAGGGGCGATGACATAGGAAAAGAGACACACAGCTTGTAGGTGTTGTTTGGTTATTTACCCACCCATTGACTGCCCGTGGCCATACCGATCCCCATGGCTGCTCCCACCCACTTCTCTCCACCCAAAATACACCCTTCTGGGATATTTGGGCTCGTTTTATTAATCCTTAACATCAAACTTTGCACTGGAATTGCCAGCCAGTGTTTCATCAAAACAGTCTTTTGAAAGTTAATGGGTTAATTGACACTGTAAACGTGCTACAGGTGTTAATAAAAATGTCTTAACGAGGTCTGCCTTCATCCACTTGATCTTTAAGTAGTATGGGGTTTTTCGCTGAAGTTCTGTTAACATCCAGCATTTTCAAAGACAACAGCTTCTGCTTCTGTCTGAGTATTAGACAGGCATTTGCCAGGCAGTGCTTCTGTATGCCCAGGTGCTTGCACCATTTTGCAGCTGCTGCCACTAATGGCCAGTTAAGTACCCTTACGGTAGTAACTGGCAAATGCCTTTCTCATCTCTACACAAAAGCCAACACGGTTGGGACTGGCCATGCTTTTTAAAAACTCGCCATAGCAATTAAGCCCTTTGGTAGCAGTCCCGCCTCAATCTGTAATACGTTAGTTTGAGTATTTGCAGATCGTCACGTGATGTAGGTGAAACCAACCACATCCCCATGAAGGGTTCCCAAAGAGCCAAAAGACTTCTGTGTTGTTGTTTTTTAACCTCTTCGAGTCACATCCTGGTTTCAGCAGCATGGTCACCTTAACCATGAGCTTTTCCTGTCTATTGCCATTGAGCTCTGGAGCATTCGGCTGAAGTCAGGGATGTTAAAATATCTGTAGCTTGCTACGTGCATTCCCACATTGACGCGGCCCAGGTCTACGTGTTTTGTTGTTGTTATGGATTGCACTTTTATGGCACTAGGCCAAAGCGCTTTACAAAATGAATGAGATGCTACAATAATAGTGATGATAATAGAAAATACAGGACAAAGAAGAAGGAGAAGATCAAAGCAATCCATCCTGATCGGAAGGACGTGATCAGTCCATGAAAACTGTCCAACCTGAACGCCTCGTAGACTATGACCACACAATCTGCAACACCAACCCCTCAACAGATGAGAAGACACGGGTATGGGCCAATATTTGCAACTATACAAACAGCTGGGGCCCAAGCAAGGACTTCTGAAAACGTGCAGACCATTTTAGTTCTGGGTTGGGGAACCTTGCGGAAGTTCTGCAGGGCGGTGCATGGACCCTTTTCCATGTTCACTTCCGTGTTGAGTAATAATGCGCTGAGAGCCCAGGCGTTCGATACCGCGTGATGCTCTTCTCGGCAGATCTTGGCCGAGTTGATGGGATGAGTGGCTCTAGGCATGGAGGAGATTATGGTCTGATTCAATGGACGTCTTGCACTTTGATGACCATAACATTGCAGGATGCTAGCCCAGATGCCACCACTCTTTAATGGCCATTAGACTGTCATATACCACTTTGCAAAGTTGGGAAAGGAGATTGATTGATATTACGCTACTCGGTAAGTGACAGCCAGTGGTATCCAGTAATATTAATGAATGGAGAATAACGAAAAACATTTTTAACGAACCCAAAATATCAAAAAACACCAAATTTTTAATAAAATTATGTTTGGGCGGTGGGATAAAGGAGTAAAACGGGTGGGGAGGGAGTTGGGATGGGGTTATAAACCTAGGGAAACAGGTGTTTTTTAAATTTTATTTTCCGTTAAAATCAGTTATCCACAGCCAGTGTAATCTCAGGAAGCCGGGTGTTGTGTATGATATGTTAGCATGCTTTTACCCTGTGCTGAATCTCCATCGTAGTACGTTGAGTGCCAAGGCTGGTCCAATGAGTGGCATAATGCGTCCGTGCCAGGGGGTACCGCAACCATAGTCTGCTCGACGAAGGAACAGGAGTGAGGGGAATAGAAGAGGATGGGGAAGCAGGAAATAGATGCGACGAACACACAACGTTCACTCATCAACATTGAACCCCCCCCCCAAAAATAACAAATACAATGGTCAATGAGTTTTTGCACAGATAGAAATGCAGCAAAAAAACCTATTGACAAAAACACTGTTGATGAATGAACATAGAACATAACACATGGGGGGCGGGATGCAGGGGCGGAGAACATTTCGTGAGAGCCTGGGTGCAAATCAGTCCTGTGAGGTAGACCATGGATCTGCCAATGGGAGGAGCTGAATATGTCCTAAGGTCAGGGGTCAAGTCGAGGGCATATGCAGGTGGACGAAGTCCACCCACTTTTTTCAGAGGGTGGACTCAGCCCCCCCCACCTAAAATGAGGAACATTGAATGTCCTCTTTGAATCTATGAATTGAAGCTGACCTCAGGGCTCGAATCGTAGTCCTCAGGATTGCAGGCTGGACACCTCCCCACTTCACTATATAACCTGATGAAAAATAACAAACTAAAGGTGAAATGTCCCATTTTGGTACTGCAAGTTGCAGGGAAAACAATTGTATTGGTTCTTGGAGTTTTAAACATGCACACCTTTTAAAGTTTTCAAAAACACTATTAGAAGAAAATATTCGCTCTTGGTTGCGTTTGTTGATGAGTCCCCCACTTTGATTTGGTTTGGTTTGTTTATTTGTAAAGCGCACCAGGCCCATAGGCAACCGGGTGCATAATATTAAGTACAGGTTACAACAGAGTATATACAAATGGCAAGATTTGCAGGTAATACATCAATACAGAATACAATTCATGAGCGATACAGTGAGGCATTTATACAGGGTTAAGATATATTACAGGTAGGGGACCGGCTAGACGAGGGGAACCTTATGCTTTCTGGGTGAACAGCCAAGCTTTGGCGTTGTTCTTGAACATTAGGAACGAAGGTTCAGTTCTTATGTAGGTTGGCAGAGTATTCCACAGTTTGGAAGCTAGGACAGGGAAACTTACGCCACCCACTTTGTGGAGTTTGAATCTAGGCAGGATAAGGCTGTGAGTTTGGTCTGCTCTGGTGGGACGGGAAGAGGAGTGAAGCGCAAGACGCGATGTGAGGTAAGGTGGGGCATCGTTGTTCAGGCATTTGTGGGTCAAGGCTAGCGTTTTCAGGGCAATTCTGCGTTTTACCGGGTATCAGGCTCGGGCTGTAATGGTTCCAATTCCTGATCCCCCCGCTTCCAATCCTCCTCCTCACCTGGTTTGAATTCCGATTTTGCTCCGAACCTCTTCCGCCACAATGTTTTTTCTTTGCTGTGAAGATAAGGCCGGCCGCGGGAGGAAGCCACCCTGAACCCGTTATTAGGAGGTCCAGGAGGGGCACTCCTTCCGCAGCAGGCCGGTCCGGGGAAAAAGCCTTACGGCATAAAAAACCCCTGTCTTGATGGATGGTAGAGGAGAACCGCAGGAATATGAGGGTTCCGGTGGAGGAGCTCCTTGGTCGTTCCAGCGGACGTGCACTGGGCGGTGGAAGGTACGTTGGAGGCATACAGTAAATAAATGCGGAGAAAAGAAGGGGGCAGACAGAAGAAGAGAGAGGAGCGCTAATCCAGCAATAGCAAGGCGGAAAACAGGAAGGGGGGGAGGGAGGCGAGAGCTAGAGGAAAACAGCGTGTTAACCCGAAAGCCTAAACGCGAAGGGTTGCAACGCGTCGGCTTCCGGGTTGAACGCAAAGAAATAGGCTTGCGATGGCGTATTCCGAAAAACTAGACCGTCACAGTACGGTGGATGGGAACGTGACGGCAATCTCAATGGCGGCTCATACGCCAACGGGGCCACAACCGCCAGCTTCCTCGGTTCGTGACAGTATACCCCCCTCCCAAACCTAAACCACCAGGTTTACCCGGATGGAGTCTATGGAAGCGTCGGGTGAGTATAGGAGCATGAATGTGGGAGACAGGCTCCCAGGAATCCTCAGAACGAGGATAACCCTTCCAGGACACCAGATACTCCAGCCGGCACTTTCTGTATCTGGAATCTATTATGGCCGATACCTCATACTCTTCTGGGGAGGATGGCACTAAATCCGGTATCCCTTTCTTTTTAATAGAAGGGGTGTCCGGATCTACCGGACGAAGGAGGGAGGAATGAAGAACTGGGTGTATGCGATGCATATTTTTGGGAAGCAGCAATTTATACGACACAGGGTTAACCCTCCTAGAAATCTTGAAAGGTCCCAAATGCCTAGGAGATAATTTGGATGGGTGGAGCCACCGAGGTAGGAACTTAGTAGATAGCCATACCCTATCCCCTTCCTTCCAATCGGGACAGGGGGTACGAGAACGATCAGCCTGTCCCTTGTATCTCCTTCGAGATAAAAGTAAGTTCTGCTGAGCCACCTTGTGGGCTAAGGCTATGTCAGCCAAAATGGATTCTATAGATGGAATGGTGGAAGGGGGATTATGAACAGGAAGTATGCCACAAGGGTGTATTCCGTAAGTGCAGAAAAAAGGGCTAAGGCCCGTGGCAGTATGTATGGCATTATTATATGCGAATTCTGCTGTCGATAATAAGGCAACCCAGGTATCCTGCAAGCTATTAGTATAACACCTAAGATATTGTTCCAGAGAGGCATTGAGTCTTTCGGTCTGGCCATTCGTTTGAGGGTGGAAACCAGAGGAGAGGGCCCGCTCAATACCTAATCGCTGACAAAAGGCCCTCCAGAAACGGGAAGTAAACTGGCTCCCCCGATGGGATGTTATCTTGTCTGGCAGCCCGTGCAACCTAAATCTCTCCTTGAGAAACACCTCTGCCATCACCGATGCAGACGGGACTCCTGGAAGCGGAGTGAAGTGAGCCAGTTTCGAGAAAGAATCCACCGTAACCATTAAACAAGAGAACCCCTGGGACGAAGGTAAGTCGACTATGAAGTCTGTTGAAACCTGAGACCAGGGACGAACAGGCGCCTCTGATTGCACTAGCAAGCCGTAAGGTTTGTGAGTGGAATATTTACTCTTGGCACAAACCTGACAGGTGCAGCAATACTTCTTAACGTCTTGAGTGAGAGAGGGCCAAAAGAAAGAACGGGATATCAAGTCAATGGTACCTCGTATGCCTCTATGCCCAGAAATAGCATGGTCATGACCCCATTTCAGGATCTTTTGTTGGAAAGGCTTGGAAGGGATGCATAACCTTCGGTCAATGAATAAAAGACCCTCAGACCATCTAGCAAGTCTCCGCAGGTTGAGAGGCACCCTATTTTCCAGCTCCGGGGTGGTAACCGATTTGACATCCTGGAGGAAGGAGGTAATGATTCCCACCAACCGGTTACGGGGAAACATGTACTCGAACGGTGGAACCAACTGAGCGGCAGGTGAGTCTCGTCTGGACAGGGCATCTGCTAGACTGTTTTGGGTGCCAGGAATATATGTGATGGAGAAGTCATATTGGCTAAAAAAATGGGCCCAGCGTGCCTGTCTGGAATTGACACATTCCATGTTCCTGAGCACCTGTAAGTTCTTATGGTCAGTGCGCAGTATAACCCGATGGGCACTTCCTTGTAACAGATGTCTCCATTCTTCACACGCTGTCTTAAGGGCCAACAATTCCTTTTCTATTACTGAGTAATTTCTTTGGCTTGCTGACAGGGTCTTAGAGAGATAGGCCACAGGGTGTTCTTCTCCATCCTTAGATTGTAAGAGTACGGCTCCCAAAGCACTTGCAGAGGCATCAGCTTCCACTATAAATGGTTGAGTCTGGTCTGGCTGAAGCAAGACAGGAGCAGTACAGAACATCTTCTTCAAACTCCGGAATGCTAGGTTGGCTTGGTCAGTCCAGACAAAGTTTCTGGCCTCTTTCTTGAGTAGAGCTGTGATTGGCAGAACAACTTGGGAAAATTGTCTGATAAACTTCCTGTAAAAATTTGCCAGACCTAAAAACCTTTGTACATCCTTCTGGGAGGATGGAGCGGGCCATTCCAAGATGGCCGTCACCTTCCTGGGATCCATCGATATGCCTTCTTGGGAGAGGATGTAACCTAAGTAAATGACAGAGGAGGTCTTGAATACACACTTCTCGGGTTTGACCAGCAGGTGTTGAGATTGAAGACGTAGAAGGACCATCTTCAAATGCTGGGCATGTTTTTGAGGAGAAGGCGAAAATACCAAGATGTCATCGAGGTAAACTATAGTGTTCACATACAACAGATCGGAAAATAGGCGGTCCATAAACCGTTGAAAAATGGCCGGGGCGTTGACCAACCCGAAAGGCATGACCTTGTACTCAAATAAACCAAAGGGGGTTCTGAATGCGGTCTTCCATTCATCCCCTGTTCTTATGCGTAGAAGATGGTAGGCACTCCGTAGATCTAATTTCGAAAAGATGGTGGCTCCTTGAACGGCCTCCAAAATGTCGGAAATTAAGGGCATAGGATAGCGATCACGAACGGTGACCCTGTTAAAGCCCCTATAATCTATACAAGGCCGTAGCTCAGCTGAATCATGTTTTGGTATGAAAAAAAGAGGGGCTCTGGCTGGGGATTTTGAAGGCTGGATGAGCCCATTGGTAAGATGAGAATCCAGGTAGGTGCGTAGGACCTTCTTTTCTGTGATGGATAAAGAAAACATGCGCCCGAAGGTTACCAATGCATCTGGTACCAACTCTATGGCACAATCCTCCGGACGATGTGGGGGTAATTCCAAAACTGGATTGTTACTAAAGACTTCCCGGAAATCAGCCAGCTCAGGGGGTATACTACAAATGTCACATACTTCTTTGCGTTCGGAAGTCAGAATCTGCACCGTCTCTTTTGGAATACGCGACAAACAACTTTGTCTACAGTAATCCGACTCAAAGGCCATGGTGTTCCGGGTCCAATCGATGGCTGGATTGTGTTTCCTAAGCCAGGGGATACCCAGGATGATGGGGAAATGGGCGGCCCGAATGAGATCGAACTGTAATTGTTCCATGTGTTGAAGTATGAGTACCTTGAGAAGTTCAGTAGAGTGGGTTATGGGACCTGAAGACAAGGGTGATCCGTCTACACTTTCCACTTTTTGTATGTCTTCACGTTTCTGTAGGGTGAGTCCTTGTTGGTGTGCCCACTGGGTGTCCATAAACATGCCTGCGGCACCGCTATCCAAAAGGGCCATGGTATGAAGTACTGAGGTGGGAGTTTCCAGTCGGATGGCCACTACCATGAGACGCGAGTCCATGGTGTCTGGGGGTGAAGAGATGGTTACGGTGACATAGGGACTTGGGGTTAGACCTCGGAGACTCGTCCCCATTAGTTCCGAGGTAGGTCGTTTCCCGTTTTCCTAGGGGGTACATCCGGACAGCTACGAAGGAGGTGAGTATTTGAACCACAATACATACAGAGGCCCGACTCTCTTCGTCTTCTTCTCTCATCTGAAGTTAAGGCGCTCGAGCCGCCCCTATCTGCATTGGTTCTTCCCTTTGACTTCGGGATGGCAACGTAGGCAGGGAGGAGGCACCAGGAGTGTGGGGCACGGGAGGCTTATGCTTTCTTCGTTCTACCCTTCGTTCATTCAGCCGGTAATCGATCTGGAGCACAAGAGACATCAGATCCGACAGGGTGGTAGGTCGGGCTATGCGGGCTAGTTCGTCCTTGATCTCCTCCTTGAGACCACGACGAAATATGGTATATTGAGCCCGTTCTGGCCAACCTGCTTCAGTAGCAAGTCTCTTGAAAGTTGAAATGTACGTGAGTAGATCACTAGAGCCTTGTTGAACGTCTAGGAGTTCTTCTGCTGCTACGTGCGTGATCTCGGTCTGCTCAAAGGTTTGTCTAAGCCGATTCAAGAAAGCCCCATAATCATGGGTGACGGGATCATTGTTTAAGACTTGCGGTGTTGCCTAGGCTAGGGCATTTCCGGTCATGTTGGATACCATAAATCCGACTTTGGTATGATCTGAAGAAAAGGTCTGGGGGCGGAATGCAAAATAAATGGAGCATGCTTCCATAAATTCTTTTAACTTTTTGGGGTTCCCGTCAAATTTGCCTGAAGACAAGATCATAGGGGATAAGTCTATCTCACGAGTCTCTCGGGTAGCGATCATCTTTCTTAAGGCAGTGTTGTCAGCTTTAACATTCTGCAGTTCAACATTCATAGCCTGAACCGCATTAATGAGTTCTTGGATCTGTTCGGGAGTGGCCATTGTTACACTTAGGCGTTGCAAACTATCAGGCTCGGGCTGTAATGGTTCCAATTCCTGATCCCCCCGCTTCCAATCCTCCTCCTCACCTGGTTTGAATTCCGATTTTGCTCCGAACCTCTTCCGCCACAATGTTTTTTCTTTGCTGTGCAGATAAGGCCGGCCGCGGGAGGAAGCCACCCTGAACCCGTTATTAGGAGGTCCAGGAGGGGCACTCCTTCCGCAGCAGGCCGGTCTGGGGAAAAAGCCTTACGGCATAAAAAACCCCTGTCTTGATGGATGGTAGAGGAGAACCGCAGGAATATGAGGGTTCCGGTGGAGGAGCTCCTTGGTCGTTCCAGCGGACGTGCACTGGGCGGTGGAAGGTACGTTGGAGGCATACAGTAAATAAATGCGGAGAAAAGAAGGGGGCAGACAGAAGAAGAGAGAGGAGCGCTAATCCAGCAATAGCAAGGCGGAAAACAGGAAGGGGGGGGGAGGGAGGCGAGAGCTAGAGGAAAACAGCGTGTTAACCCGAAAGCCTAAACGCGAAGGGTTGCAACGCGTCGGCTTCCGGGTTGAACGCAAAGAAATAGGCTTGCGACGGCGTATTCCGAAAAACTAGACCGTCACAGTACGGTGGATGGGAACGTGGCGGCAATCTCAATGGTGGCTCATACGCCAACGGGGCCACAACCGCCAGCTTCCTCGGTTCGTGACACCGGGAGCCAGCGTAGGCCAGATCTAAATGTAGAGATATGGGACCGTCTGGGGATATTGAGAGCTGCCCTTATGGCATTATTTTGAATAGTTTGAAGTTCATTGAGGTTAGCCTGACTAGTCTCTAGGTAGAGGGTACTGCAGTAATCTATTGTGGACATGATGAGAGTTCTGGCCAGTGTAGTGCAGTTGTGAGTGTTCAGAAATGGTCTGCAGGCGGTGATGAGTTTGCATGTATAGGCGGAAGCCGACCTAACAGCATTTGTTTGTCTGTTCAGAGAGAGGGTGGGGTCCAGATAAACACCTAATGTCTTGGTGTCTTTGGAGATTTTGATGACGTTGCCGTCAATCGTGAAGGACTTGAAGGCTTGGTTCAGTTTGTTAAGACGATAGGTGGATCCAAGTAGTAAGAGCTCTGTTTTATCGTCGTTGAGGCAAAGTTCATGTTGAGCCATCCAGGCTTGAATGACCAGGTAGACATCGTTCAACGCTTTGGTATCGGCTGTGTAGTCACCAGTAATGGGAATGAGTATCTGGGTGTCATCTGCGTAGTTAGTGTAAGATACACCCAGATAGTCAAGCACATTGAAAAGGGATACATTATACAGTGTAGGTGATACACAAGAGCCTTGAGGGACGCCGCAGCGAATGGGAGAGGGGTCTGCCTATGCTGAGAATACCCGCATGGATCTATTGCTGAGGAACGAGTGGATCCAGGCATTAGCAGAGTCAGAAAAGTGGGCAGCGGATTTGAGATGTTGGCAAAGTATTTGGTGGTTGACCAAATCAAATGCCGCAGAGAGGTCGAGAAGAAGGAGTAGAGCAAGTTTCCCGTTGTCCTTTAGTGTCTCCATCTGAGTTTTCAGGTCAATCAGGGATGATTTGGTGCCGTGTTTGGGGTGGAAGCCGGATTGTCTTAGCCCCAGGAGTTTGCTAGACTCAAGGTAGTCTTGGATCTACAGGTAAGCTGCGCGATCAAGAATCTTAAGCAGGAACGGGACCGTGGTGATGGGTCTGAAGTTAGTTGGGATGTTAGGGTCAAGGGATGGTTTTTGGGGTTACATTTTTAGGACTTGACCCCTGCCTTAAGTGTTGTGATAATCGGGTTGCATGTGCTCCATGGCAGATGTTGGGAAGTGTCCAAGCCAGAAGTTCTAGAAGACCTGCAAGCGATGGATCTGCTCCCGAGGGGAACAAGGATACTGATCATTTTAAACAGTCGCGTTTACGATCATGCATGGGCGTAACTGCGAGTAATATTAGGAGACCCCAGTGACATGGTTCTTTTGTCCACTTGCAGATGCTATTTCGACCATGGTGGTATCCAACGTCTTGGATTTCATAGCACTACTCGTCTGTGTGGTAAAGTCACATGGATTGGGCTACCCGATGAGGCTGGTCAAACAATGGGGGCCCAGTGCCACCACTTGACTTGCTAAGTGATCTACACTCAGAGGAGTAACGGGACGGCTCCTACACATTCCCCAGTCCATCCTTAGCCAAGGAAATAAGACATGGGACCTTGATAGCGAGGGTGACCAGGATGAAGGAACACTGGAGACCACAAACATGAAATGAGGGCCAGAATCACAAGAAACCGACCATTCACAGAACCATGCAATGTCCTCCACGAGAAGAGGACACCCGAGCTCTCCCAAAGACACCCCATTTCCAATATTAAGATTCCTGTAACGCATGGCCCCTATGACCTGAATTCATCTTTCTGTCTGTTTGGGGCAGTGTTAAAGCCCAGTAGGGTTCTTCCCTCTCTCGGACCCTTCCCTTAAAGCCCTGCACCTGTTCAGCAGATCAAGTCCCAATCTGCCCAGGCCACTGGTGTTTGTGAAGAGTGTGGGAGCTACAGTGCCGCCGTGACGTCTTCAAAAGGTCAAGGAGAAGGCGTAGGCACAGAGGGGGCATCCCGTGCCCCATGGAAGCCTGCATATTACTCATCCTATAACTGCCCTTGCCACCTGAACGAGTGAACACTTATTTGTCAAGCTGCATTCATCCTGTTGAATAGGTCTGCATCAGAGGCGATGTGCCATCAACCCCCTTGTTTGCTTCTTTTAATTACACAATATGAAATGTGTTTGGTATTCCATATGAAGAAGGTTTGACACCTATCAAAATATTACTGGTGGGATAGGCCTTTCTGACACCACCGCCACAGCTGCTAACACACAAATCATCATAATTGTGTGTTTCTTGATGTTTCACAAATATTATTAGCATCCTCTTCAGAATGTCGTCCGAGTATTATCCAATGGGGAATCTCAGAATGCAGGCATTAACTACTGGTTGTTGCCTGTAACTCTGACGAATCGTCTGCTTCTCTGCATCAAGCCTCCTCACCAGTGTGCTCCTGGGCACGGCAACCTCTGCACGTCTGGGGTTGCATCCCATCACTTCTATGGTTTCTGTTAAAAATGGAATGGGGCTTGAGGCCAAGCCCAGCGCCAGCAGGTGGGCCGGGCATCTGAGGCCCCTCAAATCAGGCCTTTGCCCTTCCATATAAATTAGGTCTCTATCCCAGGGTTCTGCAACCTGTGGTTCTCCAGATGTCTGGCACTACAACTCCCATGATACCTCACCATTAACTATACTGACTAGGCCTGATGGGAGTTGTAGTCTAAAACATCTGGAGAACCAAAGATTGCAGATCCATGCTCTAGCCAGTTGAGCTGACTCCATGTGGGCCAGCGACTGCAGCAGCACAGCAATGAATAACACGACAGTGACTGTAGGTCTTCTTTTCTCTGGGGGGTGATTTGTAACCAGCATCAAATAAAAAATTTTAAAAAAATCACATTAGAATTGGGGTATAGGGCCACCTACAACTAATGGTAAAACTCCCACTTGAGGTAGCACACTGTTCCTCAGGCAGGCTAATTACAAAAATATATATATACACACAAGGCCCTGTGTTCTTAATAAATGAGTTGGCAAATGATTCAGTTTGTTGCTCTGAAAGCTGAACTTAAATCACTTTTACGTGATCTCAATTTGAGCAGTTAAAGAGGATAACAGGCATTAAGGAAAACGTGACTGGCCCAGGATCACACAATTTGGTCAAGTAGAGAAGCCATCATCTGAGAACAGGAGCCTTTGTTTCAGAGTCTCCAGTTCACCGAGCAAAGCACATCTTCTGCCTGTCTAGATTTACATCAGTACACTAATATTCTGCATTATTTCGGTTGCATTTGTGTAATTTGCCAAGCACAAACCACCTTCTAAATTAAACTGCAAATTAAAAAGTAAAAACACTGCAATGAACAAGTATGATTCATTGCCTTTCTGTGCCGTGCTTGCTAACTTAATCGTTTCATTTTTTAGCATTGCAATTAACAGATATTAAAGTTATCGAAATAATAGTATATCATTTATTACCATTTTTAGGATTTACGTCTGAGTCGGAATTAGATTTGAAACATTTGGCTGTCTACAAGATTAACTCTTTATAAGCAACACGCTCTTAACTTGCTGAACTATCTCATCTTCTGCATGACATATAATAAGGTAATTTTCAATACATTGTAATGAGACTGTCCCACAAAAGACACATCAAGTTACACTTAAGCAAACTGCAAACACACACGTTGAAATTGCACAGACTAAAGCTCCCTACACAACAATACTTGTTAAGATACCACTGCAAGAACTATTTTGGAAATTGCTAAGTTTCCTTAAGCTGGCAAAGGGGGCGGGGCAGTGGGGGAGGGACTCAGAGTGCAGGAATCTTGTTTGGTGCTGGCTTTAGTTGTAATTTTGAAAATTAGAATGAGATCGTGCAAAATGCATAAACCAAAGACATTTATTTCAGGCAAAACAGTGCGTTTTCACTGACTGCTTCAACACTTTATAAGCAGGTAAATGTAGAGAGCAATATACCAAGCGTTGCCAGGGCAGTGCCAGTAGCACCAAGGAGAATGGCAGGAGTTGCAACTGTTGCCGCTGACTACCCCCTCAAATGACATCCCTGAATGTATCACCCTACCTGCTGCCACGTTACGCCCATCCTTACACGTCTGGGGCCGATCGGCTTTCCCTATGATGTCATTTTGAGTCAAAGGTCACATATCACGATTGGACCCTTTTCCAGGGGAAATCTAGAAGTGGGCACATAGTTATTAATTTACTGGTGACTGGTCTTTTATAAAGGTGGCAACAGTACGGGCAGAGCACTTGCGGCACCCCTTTCAGAGAGTAACCATATAACTCTTGCCAGATCACTGCACCAGCAATATTGTATGTTGGTGCAAACCTAAAGACGCATTGGCAGCTGTGTGATTTGGAGGCTACTGCGTGCACCTGTGGGTCTGCAGCTGCGCTTCCCCACTTGACCAATCTTTGCGATCCTCAGAAAATCAATCGGCCTGATTGGTTATTTCTTCTATGCCTGCCCAAATTGAGATCACAGATAGCCTTTCTCATCCACCCGCCACGTGTGAGGCATGGGGCCCTCGGAGCAGAACCGTTACATGCATGTTATGGTATTTGGTTTCATACTGTGGTCTTCTCCCATTGGCATGATGTCTTGTCTCTTTGGAACCAGAACAAGATGGGGGCCGGCTTTGATTCAGAGAGGGAGATGGAGGACCATGTGAGAGTGGGATAGTTTTCCTCACATGTAGGTGCATGAAGGTTTGAAGAACCCAGGTTGCTGCCTAAAGCACGTGAGGTATCTGTATACGGAGTGGATCCTAGTGCAGGGGTTTACATTTTGCTATTCAGTCTATAGGCGAAGCGTAGAGTTCTAATGTTTACTGGGTATTGTTTTTCTTTTATTGCTGTGTTTGTGGGTAGCTTAGTCAGTGTGTATTACTGGAGAAGAGTCATTATTGGGAGAGACCCAAATCACCATGCAGTGTGGGTAATAGTCTTGCAGCGAACAGCAGACCACATCTAGGGTGTGAAATCACAAGGGTGGAAAACAATGGCGCAAGGCATGCAGGATGAAGCGTATGTGGTGACCCCCTGATGGAAAATCCCAGTGGAGCGAAATGGCAGTGGGGAACTATGATGATGATGATGATATACTACAATGATTGGTAGGTGAAGGGGCTTGACTATGGCATGAGGATTGACTGTGTAGGGGGTCTACTTAAAACAAACAAGTGAACACTGTCACTGAACCCGAAATATACACTTCTATTAGTTTCCACACACTAGACTTGGTCGTTTTACTTTTTCAAGAGAATTAATACACAACATAAATTGAAACATATTTCCAGGACACTTATCAATTCACAAAAAAGTATCTGGGTGTGATACAATGGAGTTCACCCAAGAAAGATACCTTGTCTCATAGTACATAAACATATACAAAACCTTCAAACCGTGATGGAGAACATAGAAACAAATGTACAAATTCAATGGAGTGTGATTAATTACACAATTCTGAACAGTGTATGAGTTAGACACTGAGACAAGGAGTCAAACAAGGCGACACAACTGTGTTTCGGCCATTTATTGCTGCATTATGTAGCTGCTGTTATGTAGGCCCTCATCAAGTTGGTAACAATTGTAGTGTGAAGGTCATGGTGGTCTTCGTATGATACTGAGTTTTTGAGTGAGGTGGTGTGAGGGGGCTGTGACGATTCACAAGGTGTTGTCACTTATCCCCATGGTGGGAGCGCTTTAACATCAGGCTAGGGAGGTGCGGACACTACCAAACAGTAGTAAAAGTTCTTTATTTCGGATTATATCCAGAAAGGGTGATTTAATCACATGCAATTACAAAAATAGATCTTTAAATAATGTGGTACAAGATAATTACAAACAAATTAAATTCATAAAACATATCCACATATCCAAAATACAGAACTGCATACATTCGGGCCTTTACGGTCACTAGTCATACAGTACTTATACATGCAATGAGCGCAAAAAAGAATCATTGTGAAGCATTACCAATCATAAAGTGCTTGGGAATTTTATAAGCAATCACATATTCATTGTAAAGCTTTACCAAAGCAAGTATCGGCCATCTATTTCCATATTATTTCCCATACTCTACGTAATTAAGACCGTATAGTCACCAGTGATAAAGTGCTTATAGATTCAGTAAATGCACAGGTAGTCGTTATAAAACATTACCACTCATAAAGTGCTTTTGCATTCAAAGTGATAAAGGATTCCTGCTAGGACATTGCGAGGGAAGACATTAATCGCCTATTTTCATCGTGTTTTCCCTTCCTATATACAGGGGCCCTGACCAAGCCATTAATGGGGTTGCTACACTCAACAAGAAATTCAACGCTGGTCAATACTGTGCAAATATATTTCCTTTTAGTAAGGGTACCTTCCTTTCCTTAATGGAGCATATCCAGAGCTGCTGCTAATCCCAAAAAGTGTCATTTAGCCCAGTTGATGGTAAAATATCGAGGCATTTTCATGGGTAATGGTCTAGTGCAACCTCAACTAGAAAAAGTCAGCACTGTCCAAGAAACATCTCCCACAAAGACCAAAAGAGACCCAAGGGCCACTTTGGGGCTGACGGGTATTACCGGACGTTTATTGCCCATTATTCGGCCATAACATCCTGCCTCACTGATAAATTGAAAAATGCTGAGCCACAAAACCTCTGATGGCAGAAGGAGGATCCGGTAATTTTTAATACACTGAAAGACATTTTATGCAATGAGCCTATTCTGAACGTTCCCAATTTCATTAAAGAGTTCATCCCCCAGATGGATGCTTCCGAGGTAGGGATTGGGACTCTTATCCCAGGAGTATGACGGATAGATTATTCAGTCTTATACATCAGCCGGCAGCTCTTCCCAATGGAAAGACATTATGCCACCATCAAACTTGACACCCTTGCAATCAAATGGTGGGTGGTGGGTTATTTAAAATATTACCTGACGGGTAGAAAATTCACCTGAGGCACCGACCACACACACCTGGCTCAGTTTGAGGAAACTGACTAACCCAAGGATAATGCACTGGTTGCTTGATCTCCAGCCTTTCTGTTTTCATGTGGAACACAGGGGAGGCAAACAAAATGTTGATTTCCTTTCCCAATTTCCTTTAGAAGGAGAGGGGAAGCCAGCAGCATTAGGCTAAGGGTATGTGACGATTCACAAGGTGTCATCACTTCTCCCCAGAGGAGAGCCATTTTCCATGAGGCTAGGGAGGTTTGGCCGCTACCCAATATTCAGCCTATGGGTGGTTTAATGTGAAGGGCCTCATGGGGAGGGAGTCCCCCTCTGGGGATAAGGAGGATCGCCACGGGTACAGCCCATTAAATGCTGTTACTCCCCAGCATTCCTTAGCCATCCCTAATGTCCAGAGCCACTACATTGAAAGCAAAACTATGTATTGTTGTAATATAGGACCTAAAGCCACAAGTACAAGGATGAGGAAGAACACCAGAGACCTAAATATCATTGACTGCGATAACACTGGTAGGAGGTGCCCCACGGAAGCATGAAGATTAAGTAAATAACAAAGAAGAAGTATGTGTGCAATCCGCATGGGAGGAACTGCATACAACGTATAAAAAGGAACAAAGGACTATTAGATGTGTCAAGCCCGGTTGAAGAGCCGAACACAGCCGTAACGAGAAGCACAGTGGTGGCAGGTATAGCTGTATCCAGTCCTGTTGGGAAAAGCAGCTTGCATCCGAATTCTCCAGCATGGGAAATTATAATGCCAAACGACAGCTGGAGAAAAGCAGAGAGCCGCAAGAGGATGCCAAAGAAGTTTTCCATCCGCTGAGTGGAGACGGACCAAATCTCGAAGCCAGGAGGACACCACGAAGCCACAGGTGCAGATGAGAGAAGCCCTTGAAACTGCAGAAGTGTGCCCTGATCCCAGGAAGTCCCGGCAACCTACCAGAGCCCTGCAAGAGGTAACCAGAGTATTAGCGAGGACTTTAGAAGGCATGATGAGAGATAGGTATGGGACCCCAAAAGTGAGCAAACTAGCCTCAGAGGAAATCTTCCTCAGCGCAGTGGTAACAAGGAAACCACTGGCCACCAAAGAAGGGTCTGGGACCCCAACAGTGAGAAACCTTGCATCAGAGGAATTCTTCCTCCGCGCAGTAGTAACGAGGAAACCACTGGACACCAGAAAAGGGTCTGGTATCCCAACAGTGAGAAAGAACTGTGCCAAGCAGCACCAAGAGAAGGGAGTCATTCTCCTGGTACCGAACAAAGAGCTGTGATAAAGACGCAAGGGGAAGACTGTGTAAATCTACATCAGTTTAAAGGAGCCATTCTCCTGTTTGTGAACTTGCATAAAGACTGGGTGAAACCCGCAGACAGGAAAAAGGAGCCATTCCCCCTGGCAATTTTTATTGTAAGAAGAACATTCTTCTGACCCTGTTCAAGGAGCAGGATAAGGGAGCTATTCTCCTAAAGAAGGAACTTTCTGTTCGTTTATCGTTTAGCTATAGTGTGGGGGTTAGAGTAGGCTTTCACACAGGATGGTGGAACTTTGATTTGACAGGCATTCTGACAATATCTTTAGTTTTAGTTTGAGGCAGGGAAACCCCTCTTCGAGAGAAGGATAGAGTGTATTTCTATATGAGAAATACATGTTTATAACCAAAACCATGCCACCTTTGTGCAAGCTTCCTTCTTTGACACCCTTAATAAAGGTTATGCATGGGGGGCGGGGGGTGGGGGTGCAAAGGCCACACTAGTCTTGGTCATGGAGTATGCTTGGACCTGCCACACACTTTTCTCCCACTTGCTTCCACCATCCATGCCATGTGGGTACTCCTTGCTGTGCTCACCTTTGCCTGCTAGGGACTGGGAAAAGCTCCCACGGGCGTATGCCTTCTAGAGGTTCTCCTTGCTGTCATTTTTTCCAGAAAGGGATGGCATGAGCCAACAGTTGTACTCAATGTATCAACCTCAGAAGAATAAAATGCCTTGCAGGCTCATTCAAGATATGAACTTGTGACTAGCAGCGTTCACACACCTCTGCAGCAAGTGCATCAACTAATTGAGGTACCTTGCCAATTACATTTACAGTGTCTATTCTATGGGTTTTCCTTCCAAAGGATAACTGAAACAAATGTTGCTATACATGACATGTAATTCCAGAAGGGAGAGCAGAGTAAACTGAAAAGTGATGGTGTATAGCTCTGGATTAATCACTACCGTTCTGATTGCTTTGGGAAGTCTTCCTTACCATAACGTTTTAAGTAGGCTTCAACAATTACAGAGGGGACCAGCTATATACACATGAATCACGGTCCTGAAAACAAAAAGTGCTAGGCAATGTCCAGTCTGAAATGAAAACCAGCCACTCCATACATGTTTAGGCCTTGCAGTTTGGGCAAGTCTACTTAAACTGAGCTAACCACAAGTTACGATTGATTCAAAGCTTTCCATCCATTCCGTGTTGGTTTTAATTTGTCTTCCTAGTGAGAGAGTGTATGCACACATGTGAATGACTTGCTTGCTTGCAAGGGAATTGTGAATGCAGACCCGTTTCCCTCTTCCTATTGTGCGTACCGTAGCATAGCATAGCATAGCTTAGTGACCTAATTTGAATATTAGAATGTATCAAAGTCTGTGTGGAAGCCTGCCCTGCCCAATGTTCACGTGGTCAGGGCTAGTAAGGATATTGCTTGTGACCACTGCTGTGCTCCGAACTGTGAACTCTTCTGGGCAAATAATCCCTGTTAGTGCCCACCATCCAGGGCACTACAACTACATTTCAGCAGAATGAGTCAAGACAAATCCTTAAATGTGGTTTATGGGGCAATTTTCAGGAGCCTTGCTATGCTTCAAGCCGTTTACTCAGGTTCCGGGCAATTAATCCATGGTATTGCCCACCGCCCAGGGCACTAGGACTAGTTCTTGGCAGCATGAGTCCAAAGAGAACCTTAAATGAGGGATGGCATCATAAAATGTAATTTTCAGAGAATATGTTAATGTGAAAGGAAGTCCAGGGCTGCGCTTTAAATCTCTGCTGAAACAGAACGGTCACTTTACAACACCATGGACGGGTGTCATCAGCAGCGTGGTCCATTTTTCAACTAATACTTTGGTGAAGTATAGCTGGGCTCATGGATACTGTGCAAGGGTCCCATGGTAGGCTCAAAAAAAGTTAGGGCCAATTTCCTCTTATTCTAAAATTGAAATGCAAGAAATATCGTGGGATGTCAAAGAAGACTGGAAGTAAGGGGACTACATTTTCTCGACCCACTACTAAAGAATATCCTTACCTATCATACATATATATGGTTGGTATGGAAAGGGAAGTAAAGGAAGGAGAATATGAGGAAAATACAAACACAGCGAAGGGGCAAGAAGCAGTGGCATGTGCAGACTCTTAACTGGGTGGCCCAAGTGTGGCACAGACTTATGCAGGGGTGGCATGAATTATAGTTCGAGCACACACACACACGAGCACACACACACACACGAGCACACACACACACACGAGCACACACACACACACACACACACACACACACACACGAGCACACACACACACACACACACACACACACACACACACACGTTTAGGATAATGCGGTGGTGCCTGGTGTGGCCAATCAGATTCCTGGGGTAGCACGTGCCACCCCTGGACAGGCCACTGGCAAGAAGCTCAGCACTTCCCGTCAAATCTGATTTCTCATCTATTGTATATTCTTTTGTGATCAAAAGAGCATTGTTCCTTCCTGTATATAAATACAATTAAAATAAGAGGAGTGGGGTGAAAACGGTGGTATGGGCATGCAACCCCCCATTAAGAAAACAATGTTAAAAATTCTTCTTGAAACAAAACGTTCATTTTGCTCTTGTCATGGCATCGCGAAACTGACACCCAAGCGCTTTGAAACACATTGTGTATAGGCGCTATACAAATAAACTATCAATCAACCCTCTGAGAAGCCACGGGAACATTCTCCTCTTTTTTACAATTTAGAACCAATTTTTAGACACTATCCCGGTTAAATTCCCGGCTGGGAGACTGTAATCTTTAATTAACGGCAGCATTTCTTGAAGGCGAATAATACATTTGAAATACATTATTCATGTCTACAAAACATTTCTCACTTCGGGTTGGGCTAAACATTCCTTCTTACAGAAAATATTAATTGGGAATTTTTTTTTCTTACCCTGGAGAAATGATCCAAAAAACTAAAAGATGATATTCAACTCTTGCTGTTCACCTTCACTTTAACCCCATAAGCACAGTGAATATTAACACGCCGTAAAGGGCTAATTATTCACACAAGCAATACACGCTGCCCTGATCCCCATTAAAAACTTTTCCAAAGATGGCTTATTTGCAGGAGGATCAATTTAGTTCCTTGAGGGGCCTCGGCACTCATTTCTTTCAGGAATCTCCTGAAAATTAATGAAATATGCAAACAGTGAACTCTTTTAAAAAAATATAATTATCAAGTCTGGCACACCGTGCTGTGGTAGCTGGTTGGGAGGACTGCCTCGGTGTGTTTGCCCACATACATTTATCAGCACACTGAGATGCAATGCCACGCTTCGATTCATGCAATTATTAAATCCCCCTATCGCTCCCTGATCTCTCCTTCCATGGGCTTACTTCTAATTACCCGTTAAACCTCTTGCATGTCTTTCTCTGGTTTCTTTGCTTTGTCTGGGTCTCTTCTCTCTTCCCTCTGTCTCTCTCCTTTTAATCTCTTTTGTCTCTTTTTTACTCTTCACCTGCGACTCCCCTTTTTTGCCCACATTTACGTATTGCTTCTTCTCTTCTAGCTGCCTCGTTATTTCCTATGACCTGCTCTCCTCCTAGCCCCGTTTCCTCAGCCTCTTTCTTCTCTCACTTTATTGCTGCCAAACCAGTTGCATTGTGGTTGCGAAACATGTGCTTATCGTTGGAGCTCTTGACAATGTGTAGTTGTTGTTGATCCAGTCGCTCTCGTCTCAGCAGAGCAAATGCAAACACTTATTTGATGTGAAATGTTGACACATGTTGCATCTATTGATTTTTCACACGCTTTCGATAGTGTTGATCACCACATTTTGTGGGAGAAACTCAAAGCTTGGAAGTGTCCAGTGGATCTTATGGACGCAATAAAAGAGCTCCACTCTAACACCACTGAGCAAGTCAGACTCGACCAAGGAGGCTCCTTATCTCCTTTGATTCCAACTTTTAAAGGAGTGAAACAAGGATGCCCCTTGGCTGCAATTGTGTTCAACCTCTTTATTTCTGACATAGGCGACGCATTAAATGAGGCAACAGCATTTCCACCTAAAATTCACGGCTCTCAGTTGGGTTATTTGTTGTATGCTGATGATTTACTACTCTTGGATGTTACACCGGTCGGCCTACAACGAAAACTAGATGCCTTAGAAAGATATGTAATGAAAAACAAGCTCTGTCTAAATAAGAAAAAATGCGAGGTCTTGATATTGCGTAACCTGTCAGCCTATAAAAAGAGATCAACCCAATATGTGTGGTACTTGGAGAAAATACCGCTTCAGATCTCTACTCACATAAAATATTTGGCATCCATAATAAGTGCACACATAAACGACAATCCTTGGGTTGAGGCCAACAAAAGAAAATGTCAGCAACTGGCTTGCCAGTCTGGCTACAGACAAAAAGTAATACCGACCTTGATCTATGGTGCTGAAAACATGTTTGGTTGCTAACACGAGTTATGGAACACACTCGAAAACAACTTTTGGACCAGAGCGTTACACATCTCTAAAGGATGTCCGACTAGTAATATAAGATTTGAATTGGGACTGACTTCCATACAAGCGAGAGTTTGTTGGAATGCCTTAACTTTATACAGGAAGTCGCAGCTTTCTAATGCAGCCCCTCCATTCAAAATACTACACAAGCCGGACTCAGATCCCGAATACACAATGCTTGCTAAATGGAATCGGCAATGTTCTGAAATTCTGGACGCAAACAATATTGATACTACTACTTTACTTGAAAATCCTGATAAGGCTAAACGTAAACTATGGAGTGCGGACTGGCATCAAACCTGCACTGACAGATCTAGCTCTCGTCTCTTAAGAGATGTACCACCAGAAGCAAGAGAGCTAGACAAATTACAACCGTATCTGTCACAATTTCCCGATCAGAACTCAAGATTACTATATCTGCATTTTCGACTTAATCTTTTCATGACAAAAGACCGTACAGGTACTTGGTCACTTAAAGAACCTACTGACTTAATCTGTCGTTTTTGTAAACATTCGATAGAGACACTAAAACACTTGACGTTGTTCTGCCCAGAATTTCGCTCTTTGCGAACTAAGTTGTTCGGACCGCTTTTTGAGGCACGAAGTACCTACACGGCTGAAGAGTGGTGGAAAGTTATATTTGAAGGTGCTGACCGAAAAATTATGTTTGGTTTAGTTCAATTTTTGAAGGAATTGAAAACCCATTTAAAAGAGCCGATTCCGACATTAGGAGGGAACGACTGCTAAAGCGTCGAATAATGTATGTTCAGTGGAATGAAGTAGGAAGAAGTGTATCTTGTTCTCTGTTTTAAAGGTTTTCCTTTGTAAACTATATAAAACTAATTAAAAAAAAAATGTTGACACACACAATTCTAAGGCTAGCTGCCAAAACAATTTGCTAACCCCATGGTAGGTGCACAACCAGATGTGCATAGCTTAAGGGGAATCTACTTCTTTGAAGGGTCTGGTGCCTTCAGCTCTCCAGATGTTTTGGGCAAGTATTCCTGTTGGTCCCAACCAGCGTAGAGATGGGTGTGAGATCAAAGGGTGTCGTAGTCTAAAACATCTGCAGATCCACACATTGCCCCCCCCCCCATTGGTCCAGATTCTCCTTCTGTTTGCTTTTTGTTCTTTGTTGCAATTGTCTTTGTGAGCACCTCGAGGCCCATGAGCGGTTGGCGCAATATATGAATTGAATAGATGGATGGATGGATGGATGGATGGATGGATGGATAGATAGAGATAGATCTAAATAGTGAATTTAGACTACATTGTTCATAAAACAAGTTTCTTTCTTGATCAGAACTTTGTTAAAGGTCAGACTTCATTCGCCCATTAAATGATCTTAACAACGAATTGGTCATTATTATACAATGCCTGCCTGCTCCTTACATTCTGGTACACCTCTGAAAACTAGCAATATGCACAACTTATTCAAAGCTACTCATCTGGACATCAAGCTGGACATGTTCTTTCAAAAGCGTGAACAATCCAAGCCCCAACGCCCATGGGAACACAGGATGGGCAACTTAATGACACTCATACCCGTATATCAGAACACCTCTACAAAATGGCCCCCAAAAAGCCCTTTCAAATGCTCACAAACAAAGCAAAGTCAAGCTCCTCAAAACAGAAAAATCAGAGGCTTGACAAAACCTAAATAGAAAATGGCAGACTAACAGACACAATGGTTTACCACCAGCACTTTTGGAACTGCAGAGAAGAATCTGTCAAAGCAAATACACTCATTAGTTACAACAAACATTGAACCCAACAGGGTCAGAAGGAAATCTATCCTCAAATGCAAAAACCGTCCTCCTATAGCAGAGCACCAACACCGTCCCCACAGCTCTACAACTCAACAGCAACAAAATACAACAAACCCTGGGACACCCACATAGGAAAGGGCCAAAACCACAATCCTATCAAATGACAGCAGTCCAGCGGGTTCACATGCACCGGCTTGTCCCCCCTCCACCCCCAATATCCACAAAGCATTAACAAAGCAACCCGGACTAGCCTCCTCCTTCCAAGCCCTTTTCTAGGCTTCCATTGGACAAGGTATCGACACTCGTGCTTCATAAACACCCTTCATTAAGCCTATTCTCAAAGACGCCAAGTCTGATCCCAATGACACACCAAACCACTGCCAATATACATCAGGTTCTCTCCGCACGTGGCACAATCTAGGAAGTGCAGGATTAACACATGCACACACATGCCATTGTGCAGCCTTCATGCATCTCACTTGCACTTGTGTGTACACACACTGTGTGCATTTGGGATCAGAAATTATATATTTCTACTCAAACTTTTATTTATTTTTTTAATCAGACAATTAGTAATTATATTCTCTTCACAATGTGTACTTGTCGTCAACGGTAGAGCTGTGGAAATCAAGGCCCACATACACAAAATTTCTAAAGTCTGGTGAGATACTGGTTCCCTATTCCGAAAGAATGATTGGGAGCACCTGATTTCCAGGGTAAATTGCTACATATGTTGAAGTCATGGTTAGATCCATATACTTCCTGGCACATTCGAAGAAGATATTGGTGCTTTTATAGAGCTTCATGCCAGGTTCATCCCACTTCAAAGCACCGGTATGACAGGTGGTGTTATCTCTCAGTTTGATGGTATCCATGTATTGACCTTTGAAGCTTGAAGGGCAAAGTCACCTTGACCCTGGGTTCCAGCATTTGAAGAGCAGGATAGCCTTGTGTCCAAGACGAGCACTTAGCTTGTGAGTTATCCATCGAGCCCAATAATATAGTATATTTTGTTTTCAGCCATTTGCCTTTTAAAATAGCAAAACTACAATGAGTTCATGAAATAAAATCTACGGGTTAATAACTTAGAAGTGATATCTGTAAACTAATTTGCCTTGTCCGTGTGCCATAGTTGCCCATTGCTGCACTGCTTTTAGGCCTCAAACAACTCCTACATTGAGTTGTACAGTTTCATCGATGTAGTAAATGTTATCTGTGTTGCAGTAATAATGACAAAGATAAATGGGCATCGTGACAAAATGGATTCCGCTTCGCTAGAGTACAAGGTTGAGCACAGGTAAAATGGCCCACTCAGCCCTCAAACGTCTGCAAAACAAAACACAACACAATCAAAAAGGTAAAACTGGGACAACCAAGAGATATTCCTCCTTTGCCTTTTCTGGTAACGCGGGCCGAAGGAAGGGTATATTCTTAAGGTGTGAAGGTGAACTGGTAGTGACCCAAACAATGCAGTATCTTAGTTCCAGTGTGCGGTCGAATGGCGGCAGTTCAAGGGATGCAGGTTGCAGTGGTCCCAAGAACCCTTTGCAGTTGGCTAGGCCGAGTCAGCCTTTAGCCACTGGGAGAGATCTGCAAGTGACTCAAGCGGTTCGAGTCGGTGGGCTATGGTTGTCGTAGTGTTGATTGAGGGTGTGTCGAAGGTGTGTCGAGGTGCAGTCAATGCAGGTGCAGTCAATGAGGCGGCAGTTCTCAGGATAACTGTCCCAAACTGTGGTTGTAACCCTCCTTTAGAGTCTTTGAGTGACCCTGCAGTGATTCAGTTTGGGTTAAAGTGTTGAGCAGACGCTTCAGGCCTAGCAGGTGACATGCTTTGCTAGGAACAATGCAGTGTCTCGCTGGTTTAGAGGCAGTGCAATCATTTGGCTGGTTGAAGGAGCACAGACATCAGCACCAGAGACTGCCCTATTGTTCAGGTTGCAAGCAACACAGAGCGACTCGTTCGTTGCGATAGAACAGGAGCTTCGGCTGGTTTGGCCCTCCAGTTGCTGGCAGGCCTTCGGAAAGGACTCGAGGACAGGATGCTCCAGTTCAGGGTCTGATTGGTCTAAAGCTGGCCTGCTTTAGGGGACCAATCCCTGCTCCTGGCTTGAGTGAGCTTCGCCTTGTTGATGTCACACCCAAAGTGATTTGCTCCAGAGGAAGTGGAAGAGACAGGAAAGGGAAAAAGTGACAGTGAGAAATAAGATGGTGGAAGGCTTCTTCCGGTGTCTAGAGCATTCCTGCCTATCCTACTCCCGCCCCTTCCCACCTACTGACAACAAAGACCTTTAGACATGCAACACCTTGGTGTGAGTCTACTCCCCCTGAATGGGTGTGCCCCTTTGATACCTGGGCCCAGGACAGCTGCCTGCTGTGTGATTTGTCTCTGGCCTTCACAAGAGAATCAAAAAGAGGCTGGGTCCTCTGGGTTCCTACCCTTCTGTGAGGCAATATCAGCCACCTGACCCCATTACACATTACCTTCCACAGTAGAGCTGAGTCACAGGAGCCGACACATGTACAATATCATGTGGCTGCATTGATCATAGGTATCGCCATGCACTATGTCTAAACTCAGCATAGCTTATTCTTAGAGATTACTGTGAAGAATCCTGCGGATCCCTCACCAAACCTCTGGCTAAAGTCTCCTCCAAAGTGGCCAGGCGAGGGCAGGCGCTTCATGATCCCAATCCTGGGGGTGGTGTACTGCAGGAGGATCACCTGGGTGGAGACAGGGCCCTGGGTAGTGAGGAGAATCTGTGGGATGAGACGCTATATTTTTCCTCTAAAAGGGGTTATGGCCTATTGTGATTTTAACATCTCTCAACCTCCTGTGAAGACTAAGGTGGTAAAACCTGAGGTTGTAACATCCAAACCTATCACATCAAAAGAACAAATTTATTTTCTCTCTAAAACCAAACATCCTCCTCAATACCAAAGGTATGCTACAAGGAATGGCGGAAATTCTACCTTCTCTACACCTTCCTCCTCTAAGAAGGTTAAAACCTACAATCCCTCTTTTGAAAATGCTAAGGGAATTACGTCTACCCTTAATTCTATAAAATTAAGTAGAAAAACCTGATTTCACTAAAGTGAACTACATATCCCAGAATCCTATCGGGACTGAGATGAAGAAGACGGCTGAAGAGGCAAGTGGAAAGGAAAGACATACAAACAATTAGACCTAACATTCTTTGCCAGGGTCAAGTTATTAACAATAAGGGCCTGCACCTGAAATCAGTTGCCCCCTCTAAGAAGCATAAAAGGCTGCAGCAGGAGGGGTAAGTAGAATGGAGCTGGAGCAGGAGTTGGAAGGCTGGTAGTAGTAGCAGAAGGAGAAGAGCATGAGGCTGGCAGTTCATGAGGAATTGTGTTCACTTAAGGGATGCCAGGGCACGAGGAAAGCAGATTTCACCTGAAAGTCCCGAGAGTCTCCCGTTTTCACAAACCCTGCTTTGTTGTGGATGCACTGAGAGAGACGTGCTGAAGTTGAAAGTCTTCCCAGGTGCATCGTGTGGCTTTGACTGCAGAGCCGTGACTGTGCAGCAATCCGAGGGCCGTGTACAGAAGAAAGTCGAGGGACAGAGGAGTGCAGGAGACTCTCTGTGGTTAAGACCGGTCCGAAGACAACTATGCTGCTGAAGGGTGTCGGTCCCAAGAGTGCCTAAACTAGTAGCAGATGCAAAAGAAGTCAGGACGTGGAAATTGCCTACAAGCGCAGTGTTCCTGGAGCTGGTAAGTAAAGCTCTGTGTGCAGGTTCACTTTAAAAACCTTGCCGGTAACAGTCACTAAGAGTGGAAGCGAGTAGAAGTGGTTAATCGCTGTGAAGAGTCCTGTTAACAATGAAAATGTATCCCACGCGCTTCTAATGCAAGTCAGAGTGTTCGTGCATAAAAGAAAGCTTTAATTTTCCATTGTTGAACGGTTTAAACATTACTGGAGTGGTCGTGTGTCTCCAATTAAGAAGGGGAACGCTTTCCAAATCACTCAGAGACCTAAAGCTGACTTTCACAAATTGTTAAAAGGTATATTCCCTCAAAGAGAGGTCGCGTGTGAACAATAGTGATTCCGACCAGAGCCAGAGTATAACTCTGTGTTAATAAAGGGGAATACTTTATGGGTCTTTAAAGTTAAGGATCTTCCTCAAAGAGTGGCACTGTGTACCTAAAACTGTTTCTATTTTTAGGATTCATCCTTGGAACATCCAGAAAAAGTCTTCTATATTTCTAGAAGTTGTCGAATTAACAAGAAGAACAAGCATTGCTCAAGCCAGTAGCGAATCCTTTCTATTGTGAAACCAACCCTGTTGAGATCTATTCACACGCATTGTGAGGTTGTTAAAGTTGTTGAAGGTCCAGTGTCCTCTGATACAAGTGTGACATTGTTATCCAAAGTTGGAAGTGTGGCAATACAGCTTCAGGGCAGCTACTAGAAGCATGAAGGTGTGAATGAAGCTGGGGGAGGGCGCAGAGTGCTTGCAAGATTAAGTCAACCATCTGTATTGCTGAGACTGTTGAAGTTGAAAGAGGAGCAGTCTGGAAGCAGAGGCAGGTTATATTGATGGTAATTAGACAGAGAGAAGAGGCAGAGAGGCTGCCCTTTTCTTATATCCTGGAAAAGAAGAGTGCCATGCCTACCTGTGGAGGTCGGCAAGTCTTGCTCTTAAAACACCTAACAATTCAAGTTGAAGTAGAACCACCAGAATTGTGGTTGTGTATAATACTGTCGGTCCACCTTACCCTAAAGCTGGTTGAAGTAGTGGCATACTGTGGAACAAAGGAGCCCATTCATCCGTTAACCGTTGCAGAAACGGGTTGCCAAGAGGAAAGCAACACCCCAAGAAGAAGCATCCTGACAATTAAATCAAAGACACTGCAGAGGAAGGTGTTGAAGCAGAAGTTGTTTCTTTATTCTTTGAACTGTGGCAAATTAATGCTGGAAGGAGGTTATCCAGGATTACCATTAGTGCTGTTTTCTTGTCTGGGATTGGAAGGGGAACATTTCAGCAGAAAGCTGCAAAACTGTTACCGGTGGATTTTTGTTTGGTGAACTTTTATATATTTTGGAACTTACAAGAGCTGGTACTTTTCTTTTTGAACATTTGGGAGAAATTGACTTTGGGCATTCCTGGGGAAGGGCTCTGGGTAAGTCTCTCGAAACCAGGACTAATGTCTGGCAGAGGGACTCCCAGGCCCCCCCTTGTTAATCTGCATCTACCCAGGACAGGTGAGGGTCATCCAAATAACTGGTTGATGATTATTCTCTTAGTTATGTTGTTTATGCTTTACTTGGAATGTTTTGTTGTTTAGTGTGAGGGCCAGTTGTGTTGATTCTAGGAGTAACCCCCTTAGATGAGGTAGGGAACACCATGTTAGAGTAGGTTTAGTGAGCATCAATTTGCACTTTTTACTTTTAATAAAATGTTTAACTTGGATGAAACCACAAGCAACTGTCTGCCTCACATTGCTGACCCCTCACATTACACTGCAAACAGCCTGGGGTACTTATGATCATCAAAGTTTGGGTACAGGGAACATATCTTAAATGTCGCCCCTGTTCTGCAATAATGCAGCAGTCAAGTGGGCATCTTGTGACCTTTGAACCTGCTTTGCGCCATGAGCAGAGCAGGTGCTACGGATCAGGCTATATATGCAGCAGGGCTCCAGCACACTATGCTTTTGGCATGGAGTTGTGACAAAGGGGAATCTGGCTAGCAAATTACCACTTTGGGGAAAGAATGACCCACATCATTTTATGTATTAATAAAAATCAAAAAAGCCAGGACTTTGCACCCTTGTCAAATGGCAATTTGTCACAGCCATGAGCAGTTTTGTCTTGTTATGGGTGACTACTAGCTTCCATTCTCAAGAGTGTGC
This sequence comes from Ambystoma mexicanum, assembly GCF_040938575.1. NCBI lineage: Eukaryota > Metazoa > Chordata > Amphibia > Caudata > Ambystomatidae > Ambystoma > Ambystoma mexicanum. The sequence goes on along the minus strand of NC_090929.1, from coordinate 517,485,505 downwards.
TCAGTAACACATATGCAGTACAAGTTGGAACCTCTAACGCAAGGGTTTCCAAATTGGGTAATTGATATCCAACCACACCAGGTTTTCAGGATAACTACTGACTTTTCAAATGACTGCTGTTTACATTCACTGCATTCACAGGAATTTGTTCGGATAGCCTGAAAACACGGAGTGCATTCGGTTCATGAAGACTGGATGTGTGGATCCTCAATCTAAGACTAACAGAACGACCCAGAGCAGTCATGAATAAATTGCTCCCACTATCATCTCATCCCTCTGCTGCTTAAAGCTTTCGGTCCCAGTGCTAAGTGCAACTGCATCTTCCATCCAACAACACGTATTGCAACCGTAGGCCAAAACCTAGGCGCACGGAAAACACAGAAGGCCTGCTTCCCGGAGGTCCTTGCTGCTGGGATTCTACAAATAAATTAGTTTCTCTGATTTTTGCTGCGGGAAAGCCAAGTGAGATGAAAAAAAATGAGGCGGGCTATCAAGTCATCCATTTCAGTCTACAGCCACACTAACAAATCAATACTTTCTGAAAATGTTATAAAGCACAACGAATTATTGCTCTCCGCTGCTCGCAGGCTGATGCACGTCTTCACGTCATAGAACCTACAAGTGTGCGCGGGCTATTGCCTTTTAATGTCACATGTTGGTGCATGTGTACACGTCATAGAACCTACCAGTGTGCGGGCTATTGCTCTTTAACCTCGCAGGTGGGTGCACGCGTACACATCATAGAGCGAACCAGTGTGTGCAGGCTATTGCTGTTTAACCTCGCAGGTTGGTGCACATGTACACGTCATAGAGCCTACCAGCGGGGGGGGGGGCTATTGCCCTTTAACCTCTCAGGTGGGTGCACGCATACACGTCATAGAACCTACCAGTGGGGGGGGGGGTTATTGCCCTTTAACATCGCAGGTTGGTGCACGTGTACACGTCATAGAGCCTACCAGTGTGCAGGCTATTGCTCTTTAACCTTGCAGGTTGGTGCACGTGTACATGGCATAGAACCTACCAGTGTGCCGGCTATTGGCCTTTAACCTCGCAGGTTGGTGCATGTGTACACGTCATAGAGCCTACCCGTGTGCAGGCTATTGCTCTTTAACCTCGCAGGTTGGTGCAGGTGTACACGTCATAGAGCCTACTGCTCTTTAACCTCGCAGATTGGTGCACGTGTACACGTCATAGAACTTACCAGTGTGCGGGCTATTGCTCTTTAACCTCGCAGGTTGGTGCAGGTGTACACGTCACAGGACCTGCCAGTGTGTTGCAAGACTTTTTTGTCTTGCACTACAGACGCAAGGATCCACAGACACACAAAGAAATAAAGCCAGGCACTGCAATGTGTGATAACCCCTGAATGAAGGCAACACGCTTGCGAGTAAGTATTTACACATTGAACTCCTGGGTGGTAGTGGTGGGTGGTATAAATCAACATAACATCTGCAAGGGCGCCCCCTGAGGTCCAGGTGACTACTGGGAACCCTCTGGGTACACAGACCCCGTGGTTGCTCCAGTTCTCTGGAGGATAGTCATGTATAATCATTGTTTTGACATTTCGCATGGGGTTGGACATGCACATAGAATGTTGTCGCTTGTGGGGCATGATGCCACCTTATCATTTCCAGAAACGTGTCGCCATGATTACAAGGAAGTGTTGCATCCCTTTCCATTTTCAAAAAATTGCAAATTGCCTCTAGAGACAAATCTGCACTCCACCAGTCTTCGGCTGGATCTATTAGTTTCCTCTGAGCTGTTGAACTCTAGACCAAACTCTTCATCCAGAGATGATGTTCTGTTACTGGGACTTGGTATAGCGTTGCTTTTTCCATTTGCATGGCATCGTTCCACACATGCAAGTGGCTCTTTACTCAAATCTCACAGCAGGGGATTACATGATTTACAAACAAGCGCCCCCAACTGCTCAAATATGACCATGTGTTTCAACTCTCGTTTCATACAGGTACATCCATATTAGGGAAATTCATTTCTGAGATTGCCTCTTTCTCAATGTCATCTTGCGTGGTTTGAAAACACTAACCCTCCACCTTTGTAGAGGTGGGCATATCCCAAATCAAGTGTTTAAATCTGAATTTAAAAGGCAGTGGCAGTAAGACAGGTTCAAAGGTCACATGTGCATTCTGACCTAAACACAGCTGTTGGAACACCCGGTTCCAACCGGCAGATGGGGCTTTTTAATTGTCTGCTACTCTATTTCAAATTCTTATAATTATGTACCCCAGTAGACAGGTGGCACATTAATATCTAAATATTAGCCGGGTCTGCTTATGCCATGGTGGCCACTGACATTACTCAATTATACTACCACATGCATTGGATATCTTGTTATCAGTTTGGTGAGACTGATGCATGACAGGGCTGGGTGTGTATTGGCCATCTGGCTGGGGTGTACCCCAAAAAAACATGTCAAACCCTCTTAAGGAAGCTGCCCTTTTATCCCTCGAAGGAAGCCATAACCTTCCTCCCGGGCACAAGAACCCTCCCTAGGAGGTCCCCTGCAAGCCAATGCTTCAAAGACAACCCTGAAATGACAATGGCCTTTTCACGCCAGGGTGCTGATCACTGCAGGCAGAAGAAGGGATGTAGTTGGAGTGCCAATAGGAGAGGTTCGGACCCTAGATGAGTATCAACATATTGGTTTTTGCCAGGGCTCCTAGATTTTGTGCTCCCTTCACACTTCCTGCAGACACGGCAATCTGGGTATGATATTGGCAGGCAAAGTACACTTGTTTTAGCAGCTTGGATTGGAATCTTGACATCAGGCTTGCTCTGGAATAATCCACTGTAACTGTTTGCCAATATGAGGGGATGGGGACTCCACTGTGTGGATTTATCTCTGTACTTCCATACCAAAGTCATTCACCGGGAAGTCTGTTCGGGGATGCAATCTACTCCAAAGACATCTTTCATAGTAGTAAGGAATGTAGGCTCCAAGAAAGAGGAAAGATCTTTTTCCTTCCCACGCCAAAGACCCATCTGTGTTGAATCTTCTGTGGAACAGGACCCCTGCGTTGCCTGTGCACCGGAACCAGGATTCTGCTCACTGGCGATGAATAAAGCTCTGTAGGTGCCAGACAAGCTTCCTGGAATTGAGGTGTGGAAACAAATGATTCACCTTGTCTCCGGAGACCCTGCACTGGGTCTTCCAGCAAACCCAGATGTCCAGAAGCATCTCAGAGCCCTTTGCAGCCTAGAGGCATGTTCCATATGTCTGAGACTGGCTCACTTCAAGCCGATATTGGGCTTGCAGTGCTGCTTTTGGCACTCAAAGTGCTTTGAGCCACATAGCTGCTCTTCGGATTGTCCAGATGACAGCTCGAGTCATTGAAGCAGACCTTCTCGTCTCGATCGCCTACTCGATCTGCTGGAAGCAACTGGCTCAACCCGCCTCGAATGCCAACTCCATCTACTGGAAGTCCGCACCTAGAACCAACTCAACACTGATTCGCTATTGGGAATACATGACTCTACAATCTTGATACTAGTTTGACTGCAGTCAAGTACCTAGAAGCCTGGGTTGATGCTGGTGCACCCCGCAGACAGGAAACCCAAGGTATTTTAAGAGGCCCTAACCCCAGGGTCCAGTTTAATGGACCTGGTGATATACCTTTTTGAAAGACATATCCATAAACATTGACGTTGGCTGCGGAAATCCTTTGCGTGAGCACCCCTGCCTCTCAACCCAGAGTGCGCCATTAGTTGAAAATCTGCTTCCTCTGGGCTTCCTTGTTGTGTGCATTGATTAGTTTAATAAAAGATACTATTTGTATAAAGCCTTGGTTGGGCATTCTTTTATTTTGCTATCACACTACTGTCGTTTGTATTTTAACTATTTCAACTATACCAGCTCACACCCCTCTTGAAGAGTATACCCTATCGTCGCCCCAAATTAGCAAAAGAGGCAAATATGTATACCTGTCGGGCTGTGACTGTTTCACCTTTATGATTGGGATCGCTGCTGGTTTAGTAGTAGTGTGGGAATGAGTAGGCTCATTAGCCGCTCCGCATTCCTGTTCTCCTGCAGAGTAGAAGTCATTCCATCGCACTGACACGGGTCATCTTTGAGTGAGGCTGTTTCATGTGACTAGGCCCTGGGTACAGAGACAACTCGTTGGGTGACTTCTTTGTTATTTCTGGTTGCTACAGTCCTAGTGGTGTTGGTAATGTAAGATTAACTCCTCCCTCTAAAGAGCTGAGCCCCATTATAGAAATCGAAGCATGAATAATACTTCTGGAATCTGGCATTTAATTCTGGTGGTAAAAGATGGTATTGTGCCAAAATGTGGACTTAAAAATTGCAACATATACTTCACTGCGCATTTGCACCGTACCAAAATTCGGAATAATGTTGATACAGTGTAAATGCGGAGTTTTGTACAATGGCCAAGGGGAAGCTAGGGTTGCGTGGGTGTCCTAGCTCCCCTTGTTCGGTGTAATGGAAGTCGAGGGTTGCAGGAGTGTCCCTGCTTCCATTACATGGAAAGCAGAGGACAAGAAAAATAAAAAAAATAAAAAGGTTTTTTTGAAGAACGACCCTGCAGTGCCTGGTTCGATCCACTTAAGTGGGAGGGAATTGACGTTGCAGAGATAAATGGAGTCGGCGGCACTCTCAGAAGTGTGCCGCCGAAAGGGACATTTGTTATGGAAAAGGTAAGCAGGTATGGGAAAAGGGAGTAGGTGATCTAAATGATCGCTGCGCCTCGCCGTCATTGCAGTCAGCATTTTTTTGACATTTTCAGCGGTGCAGTGATCACAAAGATCCGTAAAATATTACCCATGACAGCAAGGAAAATACTGCTGTTGGCAAAAAAGGCTTTATCCGGTTACTTCTGGTAATAAAAAAACCTTCTCTAAATGCATTCCTATGTATTGCTACCGCCTGTCTCCATTATAGAACGAACAAATAGTAATGATTGCAATGACCACCCAATGTAACATTACGAGCCGGTGTTGTGTTGACAGTAAACCGTCCAATAATGATGTAGAAGTGCTTTATGCATCAGGACTCTACCCCATATCCAGGAAAATGGGACAGGTTATGCAAGAGGTATTTTGTTTACAGCCAGCAGTAAATATGTACTGCCAGTTTTTTTATGTGCTCTTGAAATGCAGGACAATAGGTCTTCCATTGAACACATATTTTTCCGCCTGTGCTATTTAGTGCCAGTGGGTATTTCATACTGCCAGTGAAATCTTATGACTGAAATTCTACTGATATTAACGCCGGACAGCAGTCATCTCAGCAAGGTGGTAATTCAGCAACAGTGTTATTTCTAAAGGAATAGCGCCTGCAGTGTTGTCTGGTAAGTGGGCGACTATGCCCAGGTATTTCTGGTGAACGATAGGGTATGCCATGCTACAGTAGGGGATGGTATGGGATTCGATGGGACGTTATTTATGGTATATAAAGTGTAAGGATGGCGCCAAGGTACCTTCAAGGCGCATTAGGTACTAGTGCCAATTGAGAGGGTGGGGGGCTTATTGGCAGGTGTGTTTGCTATTTATTGCAGCATTGAAAACTTGAGGCCTACATTATTTTTTCACGTACGCAAACAACATTTCATAGCATGCAAGTAAACACGTGCAAAATAAACCGCCAGCTGAATTCCTACTAAGGTTGCGAGAGTTGGCATCCATCAGAGGTGGCGGGTAGAGGTTGTCGGGGGCTACATGGAAGGGCCAACCCCTCACACGTTCATCACCCCCATCACCTAGAAGTAAAAGGGAAGAGGGGCAGTGCCTGGCACACTGGCTACAGAGCCTGACAATGGACAGCCAGACCAAAAAATAAATAAATAAATAAAAAAATCGACAATTTTTAGAACCACCGCCTAGCCACATCTTCATCCACAAATCCAAGGTAGAAATCTCTGGATCTAGTAACATACAGACGATTCACTCTCTCTGCGGGCAAGCATCACAGTTCAGGGGATCTTCCTTGGGAGCGAGTGGTAGAAGAGAAGTTTGCCTTTCATTCCAGGAATTGGTCACTGCCTTCTACCTTGATTTTCACAGCCAGATGCTAGCTGGCTTTCCCTTAGCTGACATCGCAATGCTACCAGCATTCCATGTAGGTATCCTGGAAATGCAGGAACTGCAGTAAACAGACTAACTCCAAGTTTGGCAGCAAATGCCATCAAACTCACTTTCCGTTACCGCCACTTGTAACTGTGAACAACCTCCCTGAGCTCAGGTGGCAGGATGGCGGTGTTAACCCCTGTTTTTTGGGGTCAATAGGACTCCATGGGATTTTTTACCAGGAATTGCAGTGGTTGGCAATTCTGTCCTGGTAACAATGTTGGCACTAATATGGAGGAAATGCAGTCAGCCCAGTGCTGTAAATATCTTCTCTGCATTGCTGACAAACCCGTAGTGCGGCAGTGTGGTCAAATTCCTTTACTGCCACCTTTGTACCACAGTGCCATACACTTAATGATCATCTATGTCTCTGGCCATCATTCCATCAGCTTGCAGTGGATGGAAAGATGAGATTTAAGACCTTGTCACGGGTACAAAAATATCTATAATGGAAGTGACAAAAATACCCTCAAAGTTATTTTGATTGGTATCTCCCAGGGTAGCCTCGTCATAGAGCCCAAAAGGGATAGATGCCCTTCCCTACTGTTGTGCATAATGGGACCGTGTGGTATTGTGGGTGTGTTGGCAGTGGCCTGCATCCAGTTTGTACTTACAGACACTGTGCCTAATGTTGTGGCTCGCAGTGTGATGTGCAGTCCTACAGATAAGGGGTGTATCTGCCACTTTTACTCCCTAAAAATAAGCAAATACTCCAAAAATAAAAATAGGAAGTAAAAAATATTCCCTGTAAAAAATGGGAAATGGACACATAAGAGCTTGTGGCCCTGCTTTCACCCAAACAGATACTTCTATGTGCTTGCACCAGTAGTTCATGCAGTACCACAGGAAGAAACTACTAGATTTATGGAAGAGGTCAAATGTATATTTTAATGGCATTGAATAACTTGGTGCAAATAAGTATTTCTCACAATAATATTTCTGTTTTATATTTGAAAATATTTGCCTGTTTATAAAATACTCCGATTGGGAACTCATGTTTTTACTTCCTAAAAAATCATTTTAATCCCAACTTTCAAAAATAGGTAGTAAAATAATCCCACTTCAAATTCTTATTTGGAGTACTGGCAATGTGTGCTTGGGGTTGTGGTATGTGCCCTACAGGCTGGGGCTCAATTCATGGCAGAGATACAATGGGCTCCTAAATAGTCCATTCTAAGATATGCAATACTATAACACCTTTTACACCAGAAGTTGCCAGTGCCACATGGCAGCCTCAGATTTCCTTTGTGTTACATGGTCGTAGAGCAGCATAAAAGGACTGCCGGTGTGGATGAAAAGCTTGTCACAGCTCTTGCATTCCTCTTTGCTTGCTTCCATGTGGGTTTTCAGACTCTTTATTTTCTTTCCTCGCTTCTGTTTCCTTAATTCTGTCCCTGAAGCCAAATACCTGTTGGGGATTTCTTGGTCCATGGCGCATTTAACCACAGAGAGGGGTCTCACCTCTTGGCCACATTATATGCCCCTGCGTTTCATACTGCGGTGGTAGAGTGCCATCACGGTTGGGTCACCCATATGTTCATGTCAAGAAAGGTCTAGTGGATTTGTTGAGACCTGAACCGGGCTCCTACTATGCTCAGTGCCACCTCAGCATAAGGTGGTTCTGCTACCACGGATGCTTTATTTTAAATTATCTTCCATTGACTCTCTGGCATAACCCATACCATGCATTTTTCTGAAAAACCTTTAAACACTTTATTTTAGAATAGCTTAGTCTGCTTGCACCTCCTCCAGCACTGGTCATCCTCACAGGTAGTTTAGCCCCTCACCTTAAGGCAGTTTGCGAATTAATTGTGCGCATTTTGTGTGCTCACTTACTCCTAATTTTCTTCTTTTCATACCCCATGGTTTACCTCCATGCTGTGAGTTTGAGATAATATAGTGCACATTGCAAAGCTTAATCGCCTCTCGGTGCAGCCTTGTGCCTGGAGGAAGATGATGTGCAAAGAAGGTGAGAAGTAGGGAAGCATTCACTTCTTTGCAATACCTGGTCCATCTGGCGTTGCGATCAAGAAAGACATCAATTCGGCTTGCCTGACAAGGAAGGATGCTGCCTACCCCAGCCCAACTGTCCTTCCTCAAAGGCATAAGCTATTTTTGAAAATTGTCTGATTTCCCTATAGCTCAGTCTGCATTTGATTCTATATTCAATTATTTTTCAATTAGTAGTGGATAATTTAGATAACAGGAAGAATGTTTACTTAACGATTGCATGTTGGTTTTAATCCCTTTCATATATAGCTGTTTGGGATGCCAAATAAATGTTTACCTTTCAACAATACTACTGTGCAACCTTTGAAAACATTTTCTGTGTACTTTCAAAGATGGATCATATTATCAGCTATCCCATGGATCACGGTGTATGCTTCATATTCTTTGTGCACCAGAGTTATCCTTGTTGGTGCATTTAAGAATAACAAATCATTTTATATTTTAATGACTACTGCCTTCTTAGTCAATTTCTTAAGACTGTGATGATACGAGTAGATGGTATATTGGAACGATATATTGAGAGACCACCCATAACCTGGTGAGTTCCCCCCCCCAAACAGGAGCCGCACAATAAATAATTTATTTTTGTTCAGCCCTGTCTATTACTCATATAGAGCCGTGTAGATTGCCAACAATGAACCAAGAACCAGGCTGGGGTATAGAAAGAATATATATTTATTTAAGCTGTAGGTTCAATGAATATTGCCTTAAACGTTGAAGAGGTGTAGTCCAAAAGTGACTAAGCCTCTTCCACTGGTGATGGACAGATAAACATGTCACTCAGGGCTCTTGCCCCCCTCTACTCCCACTGGTGCAAAATTGCTAACATGAGAAGAGTTATTCACTTAAACAACGGTATCATCCATACCCTAAACAGAGACAGTGAGGATAACATGGTGTGAGTCAAGGATGACAAAAGCAAGGGATGTCACCTCACCTATGACACACGTAGCTGCATAAGACACAAGGCAAATATGTGTCTATTCCAAAGTTACACGGACATTAGGTCAAACTGTATTTAGACGTGAAGAATGTCATCCACACTCAATAGACACTAGAAAAACACATAATAAATAATGTATCAGCAAAACGTAATGCTGAAATACATGCAGAATAAAGCCCATGACATAGAAATGCTACAGCAAAAGGTATCCATTCCTTCCAAAATGGACAGCATAGTATGCATTTCAAATGAATAAGGCAGGGTTGGGAAAGTAGAAAAAGTGAGGGTCTGCTCAAAGCAGAGCCAGGCACACAAATTTGGCAGCATACATAGTAGAATAGACCATTTTTAGCAGTAATGCTCATATGCTTTCTTTTTTTATAAATGCTAGTTAGAAATAGATAAGGACAAAGTAGCCAATGGAAACACAGCAGCAGGCCTTATGCCCTCTGCAGAGTTGAGCTACAGCCTGCATCATCCCAAAGTTGCTTCTGATCAGCTCTAGATTGAAACACAAATTCCATGATTCATTTGAAATTGTTTTATGCTGATCAGCAGAGTATGAGTCATTGGGATTGGAAATAATGAAGTATTCCAGGAAGCATTTGTGTCCATTGAGAAAGGGCAATGCATTTTACTCATAGAAACCTGACCAATTATATTGTACGACTCATATTAGAACATAACTGATATGTCATATATTTTCTATCTATAAATGTATGCTTGAGATAGAAAAACTTTCCTTGCCAGCTAGAAACATCTTGTTGCATGAGAAACCCTCCCTGCCAGCTGTAAAGAAATATATGTTTTTGTTATTTGCACAATTGTGTGTCAATATCTATGAATGGCTTTATTAGATTATGTCTGAGAAATGACCTCCTCTATACTGGTTACACATGCCAACTTCTCTGTGGAACAAAACAAGGCTTCAATACTAAACACATGTTTTCCTTTTTTTCTCAGGTACACGAAACACAGGCCAAATAAACAGGTCAAAACTATTGTCCACCAAACACCTTTGATGTCAAAATTAAATAATACCATGGCACATTACTAGAGCATGAAAATTACTTGATACGGTTGAGATTTAATTATTTTATTGCCACTTATTATGTGGTCTAAAGCAAATTGCACATGCAGCACTTTGCATATTTTAGTTTAATTATTTAATTGCCACTTATTATGTGGTCTAAAGCAAATTGCACATGCAGCACTTTGCATATTTTAGTTTTCCTGCATGCTTAAAAATGCTAGCAGTTTCAAAATCACACAGACTTTGAGAATGCTTTTGATTAATAAAACCTTTCTTCCTTCTTCAGCCCCAAAGCAATACAAAATCGTCCTTCTATCAGGGTCACTTCCTTACTCTCAGGAGAGAGTGTACATTTCTCAATTAAAAATTACACTAGGTTTCATTTAACCCAGCATTTCTCTACCCAGCACTAATACCCTGGCTTCAGTTGGATTCAGCACCCCTCTGTTTAAAGGCCAGGTCTGGTGAGTGGCGACAGTTAGGAATTTCATTTTTGGACAGATACAACCATCTTCTTTAGATAAGTGTGGGGTTCACTGGAAAAATACAACTTAAAAAAATGCATTTTATCAGACATTTGTATGATGTCTATACACAGGTGTTTCAACATGCCAATTCCTTTAAATGACAATACTTAATTTCCCACTAGAAAAGAGGGCAGTGGTTTTAAACTCCCCCAAGCTACCCCTATGTCAGTCTTTATGGGAGCTAATTAAATTATTATTCAGTAAAATATGTTAAGGTTCTACACAGTTGCCCACCCATTCAGGGAAAATATTAAGGCAGTCGGAGCCCCCACATACTTGGTTGTGTTTGGATTAATCTACTTGCATTGGAAAATCTCAATTTTTGGCACTCAGGAAAAGACACCAATGTTTCAGGATGATCTCTTGGGGAAGCACAGAGATCTGGTCAGGGACTATAGTCAAAGATAGCCACCAGCATGCATCCCTCTTGTCCTAATCTCCTTGCAAACATTCCAGCTTCTTTGCTATTTCTCAATTGCTGTCTTCAATTTTTTTCATTTAATTTATTTTGGCTTTTATTCGACAATAAAGTCATATGCCATAAACACATGTATTAGCAATAAATATAAAATATGCACAATTGTTTCAGAGCTCAAAATGCATTAAGATCCAATGCAAAAATAAAGTAAAAATTTGTTATTAAAAGCTAAGACATGCTTCGAAATTCATAGTGCTCAAGTTAGGTAACATAGTAAAAGCTCCAATATTGACATAACAAATGGTATTAACTGGAGTAGGTATATGTTGCATGCTCATGAATTGCAAGCAGATGATAAGGAGCGTATATATCATATCTCCGGGCTTCCGGCTTTTATGATTTGTGCCCTTATTCGCCAAGCCTGGTGAAGATAATTTGCTACAAACAATACAACTTTTATGTCAACACTGCTCGTAAAGAGCATGGGCGCATTACTTATTCAGTGTATGGCATATGTATTACATATGGTTGCTGTCTTCACATCCAAGGTTAATCCTGTAGCAATTTGTAGGCCTTACACCCAGATAATATTTAGGCAGGTATTCCAGGATTCACCCAAATGGTCTTCAGGCAAGTCTCCTTGAAGATTTGTAAGTAGCTCTCCCCTTCCCTATAGAGCAAGGGCTTTTTACGCTATATGCCACACCAAAATTAGAAGGCATACGTTTATTGGTTCTGCCTTTTCATTGGAGGTTTACCCCTTTTCCTCCATCCAAGGACCAATCCCTCTCCTGCCGATGAGATCTGGGAGTTCTGAAGTTGAACTGATGGTAGAGAGGTACACACCTACAAGCATTTACCATTTCCAATTTTCAGGTTTTTCACTTAAAAAGTCACGACATAACAAAATTGTGCAATTTACAAATAAGCGTTACAAGCTACATATATCTGTTTGCCTCTACTCGTGGCAAACCTTTAAAAGATGTTTCTGTTTCAGCAGGACATTGCACGAGCGAACTGTGGTTTTTCATCCTTTACTCAAATTTTAGAGTTATAAATGTGAAATGTTCTGCCCAGATATCTAATTTAATAAACCACCAGCTCCCCAACTTTGAGATCCAGAAATTGTTTGAGGAAGCTAAAAACACATTTTAAGTTCTAACAGGGTTTTCAAAAATCAGATTCAGATCCAAATGACATCAAAACAATGGGCTTGTAATAAGCTTTACAATGATGCTGGAATGGACCAGGTGCGACTTATTGTTGCTGAGAAAATCACAAGTTATGATAGTTCATTTAAACTAATGGGGCTTGTCAACATGTATGCAAATCTTGACATGTATTTCTCAATATTCCTAAATTTCAGTTTCCATTTCCCCGTAGACCACAAGCTCTGGGCATCTGCCTCATCATTGCTGCTTCAATGTTGATTTTAGCCTGGAGTAAACTCATTAGCCATTCTTCTTCTTCCATGGCTAATGGTCATTCCATTGCTTCTCACAAAGACAAGGCCCCCTAAAGTTTCTCGATCACTGCCTGACTGTTCTTCCCAGCAACTGACTCTTTCTGAGGAATTAAAATGCACAGTCATATTTCCTGGGCCCATATTTACATGTTGCATCTAAAAGAAAATACCCTTTTCAATCTGTGGCATATATTTTTCATGTGAAGCATTTTATTTATTTTAATGAATTGCATCTCACCATCAATGTTCAGACCCTTCTCATAATCTGTTCATTTTGGCCAGAGAAAATGTTTCTCTATGTCTTTCTTTCCCACTGTGAAATGCACATGCAACGGCCTTTTGAATCGGTTTCTCTTGCACACAGCATTTGTTTTTCAATTGGGCAATTAAAAGTGAAACACTGCTGTTCATTTTGTCATTTACAGTGTGTATTTTCAATTCCTTTCCGCAGTCTGGTTTCACTTCTCACATACTCCTTGTTTCACTTGCAGAAAGACACACACTCTGCATTCACCAGGAACCTTGGCTCTGTTAAGGTTTTAAGGCTGGCTTGTCATTCTGCCAGTGTGCCTTTCCAACAGAAGAATGTAGTTTGCATTATAGGCCTAAACTTGCCTTTCTGTTCCTTTTCCTGGGCTGATAATATTCCATAAGCATCAATACCCTTGGATACAATAAAACAATGAACCCAAAGCCATCATGAGTTTCAGAAATATGTTCCTTGTCGCTAAGGTTACCCAGTAGTGAAATCCTGCAGGGAGGTTCCACGTGGAAAAGCATCAAATTGTTGCCAGGTAATCACCATTAAGGGACAAAAGTGAAACAGTATGGTCATTGTCTACTCTTGACTCTAGAGATAGTGAGAGTTGAGGAATCTCTTGCTGGATGTGTGCAAGTTGGCTTCAGTGGAAAGGATCACGATGTAACTTAGTGACCGGGGACCCCCTTCCAGACTTACAGTCAGGCTAATCGTCAACTCAACCAATCACGCCAGTATAGCTGAAGTGGCAGGTGGGTGCATTGGGTGGCAATTAAGATTAAGAGACATCTAATTTGACACCTCAACTAAACTCGTGATTTAGACTTGATCTGCCTCCATATATAATTTGGTTAATGAAATATGCTTATTGTTTTATTAATTCTAGATTATCGACTCTTGATAAGACGCATGTATGTTAAATGGTAGATAAAGTATAACAAACTCTTAAGTCCTACCAAATGAAAAGAAACACATTATCGTCATACAGCGTTAAATCCCATTATAAAATGTGCATAATTGCATTTGGCAGCGTACACAAAACCATTGCTTGGCGGGGTCGCAGACTGAGTTCAAACTTCATGTATGTGATACGTTGAACTAATCCATTTCGTGAAAAAATATTGCACCACTTATGATTTTCAACTCACTGGATCTTGTTAAATTCTTGTGACAGTTTTAATGCAACAACATGGGCAGTGTGCCATTGAGACAGTAGGCGAACATATGCATATTTAAACAGACCTCTGTTTATTGGAGTCAAATCTGGTAAGATTAGGCACATCATCTGACAGGGTCTTCGCTGTCCATTGATGTCCCTAATGCTAATGTCCCCTCCCCTTCCTACTGTTGCCCTTCTGCAGGTAAATGTTGTCTTCGCTGTGCCTCATTTCTCTTAGGTTTCCCTTTCCCCGTTGTCTGATACTGGATACGCATCATCTTTCTAATGGAACTTTTGATCCCCATCCTGAAACGGAAGGCGAAAGCTGCTTCTGCCCAGTTCTGCAGGTAAGGGACTGGACATGATTTCCAGCTGGGGAAAATAGACTGTCCCTCTTCCATGTCCTGCTGTTTGCAATGTTGTTGACTTGATTGTTAGATTTCAGCTAGGAATATTGTGTTACGTTATTGTCTCCTTCCCAGGGATACCCTCCCTGAGCTACAGGTGTCCGGACATTTCGGATTATAATTCCCATGATATCTGGCTATTGACTGTGCTGTATTGGGACGATGGGGGTTGTGATCAAAACATCTGGAGAAACAAAGGTTGCAGACACCCGCTGTAGGAAATAACAAGGGAACAAAGGAAAGAGGGTTTGAACTGGATGGGAAGGGTTAAGGGCATTCGCAATAACAAACCCGATAGACTAGAGAGTGAGGTGGAGCAGAGTACAGGCCCCTACAGGGAGGCCCAGTATTAAAAGTAGGGATGTCTCGGGTGAGGGGGTGGAGGCCAGTAGGAGAGATCCATCTCTTATGCCATTGCTCAAAGAGGGAAAGCCGGATGATTTCTATAACGGTTGAGACCTCCTCAACAGATGCAAGTCTACTTCGAGGGCCCACCCCACCGGTTTTATGGAGTCCACAAACCACAAAGGAACCTATAACGTGTGAATACATTAATCCAAACCGTCCTTATGATTCTATCATAGGTCTATCAATAAAAAGAAACCCAGGAAACAAGCCTGCACCAGTTTAGAGTGATGCAGTCTTCAGGCTGTAGCAGGTGAAGCACAACAGACTTGCACAGAATAGAATTTAAGAGGGTGCCAAAAAAGACCCCTCTCTCCCAAAGTAAGCACACATACTTCCCTGGATTCAGCAGGTCTACAAACGCAAGACGGAGTATTTGATCGGAGAAGGTGGTCTGGAATCTAGCATGTGTAAAAGGAGTGTTGCCTGCTGAGATATTGCTGCTCAGGAGCACATGTCTTGTTCCTACCTCCCCAGTTAGGGTTCTGGTGATTTCAATCAGTGATAGGTGGACCTTTCCTCTATTCCAAGATAACCCGAGATAGGCAGCTACAAAGTATTCACTAAGTCCAACATGTCCAGTCATTGAATGTACGTACCCACGTCTCTACTGAAAGGGAATGCATCACAGAGCTGGGCACCCAGATACTTTGTGGCTACATTGCATGACAGTGATCGAAGTGAGCAGGAACAATCGGGAGCGGTGTTCGACTACTTTTTTTTTTTGTTTACCATTCCTCTACTTTTTTAGAACCATATTCACCATTCTATGCAGATAATGTGTCCATTCTTGTCCCTGTGCAAGTGTAAAGTTATAATAGGAGCTTTAGTTACTAGTCACGTAGACTACTGCAACGCCCCGGCCGCAACACCGTGCCACATGTTGCACTGTGCTTCAACTTACCCTGTCCCCTGCCGAAACCACAGTTCCACTACCTTTTTCGATACACTTCTACCACTGATGACCCCAGAAGAAACCCTGCTTCAGTCAAATTGACTTATTTTATTCAGGTTTCATTGGAGTGCTAGCTTACATCAGGAAATACTCATATCGTAGCTGGGGTGTGTCACATCTAACATTCCTCAACACAAGTGCCACCTAGCATTTATGCTCACTGGTCGGTAGAACAAAAGTCCCAATTTAACGTGTGTAATAGGCTGCAGACATTGTTGTACAATTTTCATCCAATTATTTTCAATAAGACATTGCCCTTTTGACAACTTTGTGGAAGGTCCCCTCGTTTCCTGCCTCGGTTCTGACACTTTGTTTTGTTCACAAGGGTCTTTCCTCAAGTTTCAAAGTCTGTTCCATCTATTTACTGAGCCTGATAAGACATTGTACTTTTTTTTTGAAACATAGAAAAATGTGGTGTCATCGTAAACGCAGTCGGCATTTTATCATAATTGCAGAAACAAAGAAACATTCCTGGGGAACAAAGTAGATGTTTCATGTTGTCTTAAACACATAGTCAGAGGTTTGTGTAAAGTGTGCCAGATATAAATGCACATTTCATCATTTGGAAAGTTGCTAATGGTAAGAAAAATGGAATCGCTAAATGGAAACAACTAACCTAAAAATACCAAATATTAGTAGTAAAAAACAACAGTGCCAGAAACACGTGGAGCTTCAAAGGCAGCTTCTCTTTCCTCTCTACAACCACAGAGGAACCTCAACTATCGACCAGAGAGATGAATGCATTAAGGGACACACACACACACACACACACACACACACACCGCTCACTCTTGCCCCCCCCCACACACAAAGTGTATTTATATATTTAGTGAGAATTACAGGGAATACAATGCATGTTGCCGCAAAATGATCACACTACCTTTTAACATTGATTTGCAGAGTGGGGGAACAGTGTCCTTAACAATGGGTGAGAGGATGTGGATATAAAACCAAACGATGCAGGGGAGGAAGAAACATGAACCAAGGACAGTAGAGAATGATATAGGAACAGGATATTGGAGGACTTATTACGTTTTGGGATGAAGGGGTGTGGGATAAATGCTGTGGGGTTGTCGTAGAGAGGTAGCAGGAGAGGAGAACAGGGAGATGTGGTGGCATAGAATGCTACGCCAGTGGGTCTTCAGAAAGGAGGCAAGCTAGGAGGTCGGCTTTAAATAGAGATAGAGTGGGAGTAGTGCGGCGATAATTAGATTTCTTAGTGCCTCTTCTGATTTTCCTCTTTCCAAATAAAGGGACTGATGACATAGAAGTTAGTGAGGTAGCTCCTGGTGCAGCAATCTTTGTCCCCAATGTTGTTAATGTGGTTGTTGGGGTAGAAGCAATGTTATCAGTACTCTGAGTATGTGTCCTCTGTGTATCTTTCCCACAAGCTGGGGTATCACTATTCCCCTGGCACAGTGTTCTGGACCGAGGTGTATTATTGTGCTGCAGTCTATTTGCTTGAATGTACCTCTGCCAAGTATGAACGATATCCTGGGAGTAATCTAGCGTGTCACGTCTGAATTATTTCTTTGTGCGGTGTCTTATATGTTTCTAAAGATGTGTTCATATCAGATAGTCTGTAGTTCCTCTCTGGTTTTGAAAGCAGAGAGTTGCTGTGTTGGGTCATTGATCTATGTGTCGAGATGGGATACTGACTTAGAAAGCTCCTCAATCGTCAATAGGGTGAGGTCAAGCGAACATTAATTTAGTATTTGTTCCCATCTCTTGTGGAAATCTGAGCTATCTTTACTACATAATGTAGGGCGAAGATAAACCTTCAAAGCTCTAGGGATCTTTTGTACTTCATAGTATTGTGCCAATTTTTATTATGATAGTTTCAATATTTGCATTAGACATATAACGCTCCACAAAATGGTACACTGTACTGTTACTGGGGTGCAGAGTAGACGGCACATTGTTTACATCTGACATCATCAAGCAGCGGCTTGATGACATCTTAAGGTATGCAATACAAATGGCGGCCATTTTAGACATGCCGGCTACTGCGTTGCGAGATGCTGGCTGTCTTTTACTTACTTTGAGTCCTTCTCCCTTATCAATAGATAGAATGTGACAAAAGACTAGACATTTTCCTTAAAATGTCTATTTTGTAGATGCGAAGTATAAGACAGTGGAATCACGATGTTTAATACTTGTTCCTGATGAAGAGTGGAACCCCGAAGTGCGTAGAGCTATAAATCCAACCTCTCATAATACTTTGTTTGATTAAAATCATTTGGTGTGTTTGACATTGTCTCTTTCAACTCAATCCTTAAAAACTATCTACATTATTACTTATGATTGCCTGTTTATTCAGTACAGTGGTGTGCAGAGGATGAGAAGGTCCTTAAGTCTAGGACCCTTTCTTCTCTTATCATTGAGTAGACAGGCAAAGTAGTCAGCTTGAGAAAGTACTAAAAGGAGATTAGGTGCTTAGCAGTGTTAATCGGAAGTTGGCATATTTTTCTGATGTTGAGGAGATTAAGTCCATCCGGCCGCAGAGGCAGATTTGGAGATGAAGAGCAAGAAGTTGAGATGGGTGGAAGACGATACCAAGGTTGCGAGCAGAAGCAGATTAGAAAAGTAGTAAGGAGAGAAAAATAGAAGAGGTGGGAGGAAGAGATAGCATTATTGGATGAATGCAAAGTACAGTACTTCAATCTTAGTGGAGTTGAGCATGAGCGAGTGAGATGTCATTCAGTAATTGATGGGGGAGGGACAGACATTTTTTACCGTAGCTCCTCAGATAAGGAGAAGATGATTTGAGTGTCCTCAGTAAAGAGTTGATGGTAGAAACAATAGGAGGAGATCATGGTGTCAAGAGCAGAGGTATATGGAGTGAAGAGAAGTCCACCCAGGGCCGACCTTGGGGAACAACAAGAGTGAGGGGGTGAGTAGGGTGGTAAGGCTGTTCTGGGGGTGAGATATGAAGCAAACCAAGTGTGAGGCATTCGACCTTCCGCACAGGGAGAGTTCACTCGGCTGAGCTTTTTTGGATTTTCTGATAAATGAAAATGAATGATGGGAGACCAACCTCTGAGAAATTAGTGTGTCCATTCTGCACCCATTTCATCTGCTTCACGCACCAAACACTGTCAGTCACCTGTACTCTGGGAAGACAAAGCCTACAGGCGCCGTCTTCCCCTGTCATAGTCACAAGGAATGCGACATCCCTGGGTACATCAAAGCATTCCAAGAAGAGGGAAGGCACACCTTCCTCCAGCCATGAGCAGCCTAATTAACATATCAAAGGCTCCATTGAAGTGCATTCCTTTGTTCTCCAGCTGGTAGAAGTGCATACTAATGCGAGATCATCTGAAGACTTTGCAAGGAACATGAAGAAGGACTCATTTGGACCCGAGCTGAATGTACAGTCTTCCTTATATCATCCACCAGTGGAGGAAGGACAGGAGTTCCAAGAGGGAAGCACGATCCCTTCCCTAAACATCTCCCAGGGAACAGAAGGAGATGCCAGACTCAGAGGACCCGTTAGCAGCTCCAGAACCCATACCCAGCCAGCACACAGCGTACCCTGCTAGGTTCTGACAGCAAGCTTCCTAGGTGGGAAGTGCCAGCGAGTCTCTGGACAAAGGACAAGGCTGTTGCCTGCTAACACCATCCTAAGCTTTGGGCCATCTGTTTTGAAAGGACACAAGCCCAGCAAAGAAGCTATCAGGAGTACAATACAAGCATCATCCAGCATCAATCTATTTATTTTTTTATTTTTTCCCCCCCATGTATTTTTTTTTTAAGGACCACTTTGAGACAGTCTAATCCTCAAACCGCATCCGGCTGCACCACTGACTGTTGTCATACCGCAGTCGACCAGCATTCCAGATCCGCCCAACCAGCACAGAGACGATGATTCCTGGCCCTGATCTGCTGCGTCAGATAGCCTGAATGCATCCATCCAGCCTCGCTTGCGTAACTGCCCGACGCCTGGTAGCCGCCGCTGTCTGCTGCCACTAACTGTGTCGTGGGCTGCGATCCACCCTGGAACCGACTCGACGCTGTCAAGCACCAAGAACTTGTTCAGCACCAGGTACACTGGGGCTCTGCCCCACTGGTCCTTCTCTGAAGGCCCCTAGGGGTAGTTACAACCATTTGCCCCTTTGGTGTTGAAACCAAATAACCTTGACCAATAAGACCGATTGCTTTACCAACTACGCTCCAGTAAGTTTGTCAGTATCCAGAGTGCATCCCTTTCCTTTGTGAAACTGTCTGTTCTCTGTGTTCCTTTACTGTGTGGGTTGTAATTGTAGTATGCTAGAACTGTCTGTTGTAGTTATAATAAGGTAGATATTTTTATACGACCTTGACTGGACAGTCCCTTTTTATCATTGGGTAATTGTATTTTCACTGTGTTACAACTAACCAACAATCCACGACCTTGCGGGGATAAGCCTGCCGTTCCATCCATGTTACCAAAATTGGACAAGGTCGTCTTATAATTCACTTGTATTCCAATCTGTTTGGATCCCTTCTGGTGTACTAGAGGTGTGGGTTTGATTGATGGTTTAGAAACGGATATTCATGCCTGGACCACTGGTGCCCCGGAAGTTGATTCATCACACCAAGTGAGTGCCTTGTCCCTGGTGCATAGGGGAGAGAGAGTGTTGAGAGAAGGTCAGAATGGTTGACCGTATCGAAGGCAGCAGAGAGGTTGAGAAGTATAAGAACAGATGAATAGTTAACATGACGAGCAGAAGAGATGTGGTTGCTGTCATCGAGAAGAGCTGACTCAGTGGAGTGCAGAGGTCGGAAGCCAGATAGAATAGGATCCAGGAGGTTGCGTGTGTCGAGGAAGTCAGTGAGCCGGTTAACAACTACACACTGTAGCATTTTGGAAAAGTGGAGGTAAGAGAGACAGGATGAAAGTTGACAGGACAGTTAGGCTCTAGGCCAGGTTTCATAAGGATAGGGATGAGAGTCGCCGATCTGTAGAGCAATGTAAACATGGCACTGTCAACAGAGAAGTTGAAGAGGGAAGTAACATATGGAGCAATGCTGGGTGCTATGAGCTAAGTATTTTATGTCTGATATGCAGAGAAGTTAGGAGGCCTGGCAAAGTGCTTTGAAAGTGTGAAACAAGTTTTCTGCAACATTAAGAACGGTTTCTTTTCACTCACAGCAGTGGGCCTTGTAGGCAGCCCATAAACTCGGACTCTTTTGTGTTGATCAGTCTGCCCCAATTGACAAGTGTTTGCAGTATCGTCAAGAGGTCCTGCTAAGGCCCCCAAGATCATGTCCGGGCGTTAACTCAGAACGTTCATACTATATCGCTCTGTAGAGACTGTTAGCTTCCAGACGGCAATCTCACAAGAGTCTTGGTAAAATACCAAGCTGGCCTACTGTGGGTGTACCCCAAGTGGACATGGACTGCCATAAAGATTTCTAAACACTTGTTAGGCATGCATCATTGCCTAGAGTGTTCATGAGCTAACATTCTTAACTGTTATAGCTTGAGTGGAATGCAGAAGTGAGGTACTCCTCTACTTTGTATTCTGTACATATTTGCACTCTCTCTATATGAAGGGTCAGCAGCTTTTCTATTACAATGTATTATATTTTCCATAGTTTTAATAAAGTATAATTGTGCATTACTTTTCTGTGAATAAATGTTTTTAACCTGTATGTATAATTCTCTGAGGACGTCTCTGCACTGGATTCCCTTCTCAGCATTTCCTCTTTTAAAGTTCTGCCCTAATTGGGCTCTTGGACCGCAGAGGAATGACAGATTGTTGTCACAGCCATTTAATCCTCACATCGAAATATTGAGGCTGTCCAAACGACTATAAATGGTTCAGACAAACGATGTTAGGGTGAATGTTGTTGCAAATTGAATGTACAGGAAGCCCAGTGAGCTGTGTTTAGTTAGTGATACAAGCCTACAACCATTTTATATAAAAGATATTTCTCAAATATACAGGCTTGTGATCAGAATTCAGGCTTCAGAATACTCCTATGAGGAAAAGGACGCATGTCACTAGTGAGAGCTTCAGCCCGCTTTGAATACATTCAAAGATACTTTTGGAAATCTACGAATGACCGCAGATCTCTAGATTTGAAAAATGTGTCTGTGAGGCAAAGGGTTGGATACTTGAAATCATAATGTACATTGGGATTCGTGCTCATTCGTTGCCCCCAGCCCTTACTTAACATTAAACTCTTTATAACGTCACACCATATGTACTGATTCGCACAGCCTTAGTACTTGGATGCAACATCAGTCCTCAGTAAGTGCATTGATGTCCAGGGCTGTCTGGGTATAATGGTTATATTTCCGTGTAATTTGTAGTCTGGCTAAGGGTGGCTGTGCACATGCTCAGTTCACAATGCACAGACTTCCTAAAAGAACGCAATATATGATGGCTCCTATTGTCAGGAATGCACACCGTAGTGTACCTCAAAATGACCACCTTTCTAGAATTAAAACTAATAATCTATTCCTTCTGTGAGCACCACGACAATGTTTGATTTTGTGTGCTGGCCACTAATTGGTTGGCATTGCTCCTGATCCAGTGCTTCTGTTACATTGTGCACACACATTAACAATTAACAAAGAATAGAAAATAAGCAGTAGTAGACCATGCAGCCTGGTCCTCCGGTCCCTTGCATGGTCTTCAGAACTACACAAACCTTCCCCTACAGAGCGTATACGTGTCCTTATTACACCCTTGTGTTTACCATGCAAACTCAGTTTGGTGGAGACAGTACTGTAGGACAAGCATGATGGCCATGTAATTCTCCAAATACCAGGGCAATCCAGACCTCGGGGGATGCCTCTATACAGATGCTCAGTATGTGGGTCCGCTGGGGCCCAGACATCACCCGGGAAAAGCAACTGCACTAAATGTCCCTACACCTTCAATGGGACTCCCTAAAAATCTGCCCAACGGCACCCCCTCGGAAAATCAAAAGTTAGCTCTCCTGGCTCTCGTTCTAATTTTAACCATAAAAACACAGCACCCACCCACTCAAGATATCTTTATTTCTTTTTTAACCACACTGCTGTCAGCAATGGCTGGGTGGCTGTAGCAAATGTGCACCTGACAATGTGACACTGGCCAATTATTGTGAAAGACGCAAAGACATAGGCCCTCATTACGAGTATGCCGGCCTGGAAAAAAGTGTAGGTAACAACAGTTACCAGCACCTTTCCTGGACTGGCATACTCTGAGTCTGCCAGTAGAGGCAGTGAACTAATAGCAGTCCCGACCTGCTGGGAGTTCAGGCCCCTAACGGCAGATAAATCACTGAAGCACTGGCACCGTTAACAATGGTGCCGGGGCTTCAGTGTTTCCATTCCCGTGAAGGAACTCCACGGGAATGGGAACTTACCGTTCCGCCGACACCTGTTATATCCCGGTATTACTGGCATATCGGGTGGCAGAAACAGTACGTGGAGGGTGCCGTTAGGCCGCCGGCACTGCCAATGGCCTACTGGCAACTGCGTAATAAGGGCCATAGAATGAGACAGACTAAGACAGAAATAGCTGGAGGGACAACTAAAGAAGGAGAGTGCAGAAAGGGTGAGAGTGGAGTGGGAACTAGATCAGCCTATGACAACTGGGTACAGTTTATAGATAATAATTTGTTAAGACCATGGTTTATTGTGATTACTTCTATTTGCTTTGCTGCAATATGAGACCACTGCATTCTATCTCTTTACCAAAAAGGGAAGCCGATGTTCTTGAGAACCCCTAGTCTGACTTTATAGTAATAATTTCAACAGGACCAACTTGGGACCTCCCTGGTGCTTACAAGCAAACCTCAGCCTTACAGTTGGGAACTGTCCTCCCACTACATGTAGACATGCGCTTATGTATCCCTCTGTGTGGTTCCAATCTTTCTGGCTCTATGCATCCGATAGGTCCACACATGTTCCCACCAGATCTGTGCTGCCACTAAGTTTGGGTATGGTTGCATGTATTTGGAATCATTGGATCCTGCCAGGTCGGGGCATGCTTGCATGCCGTCTTAATATCTTTGCTTAATATATCTGGAGTGTGTTTGCCTTTTCCAATGTGTGTTCCTGCCAGGTCCCGCTGGTTTCCCCAGCTGTTTATGAATATGTCTTACAGCCGGGTGCACTTTCCCCGCTACATTTCGGAGCAGGTTTCCATGAGATGCAGATGTGTGTGTTCCAGATACATTCAGTGTGATCTCCCACACCAACTCCAGAGGAATGCTCCTACTTTGTGGCTATGAGGGGGGGTGCGCATGCTGCTGCGGCATCCCTAGTTCGCCAGATGTGCACTATGACTACCATGATCACTCCTCATTAACCATGCTGGGTAGGGCTGATAGGAATTGTAGTCCAAAACATCTGGAAAACCCAAGGTTGCAGATATGGGCATATTTTTCGGGGGGTGGGGAAGGCAAGGTCAATTGCCCCTTCAACCTTCGTTGCACACCATTTTGTCCCCCTCATTTGACAGGGGCCACTTTCCTTTAGATGTCATGCCCCCCCCCAACATTTTCAACAACGTTACTCCACTGTTTGTTAGTTCCATGTTACGTTTCGGCAGACCCCTAAAACTGTTCCATGTTACGTTTGAATTACCGGATCTGTGTTCCTGCAATTCCCAAATATGGGTCCCTTGTATGTTCCCACGTGTAGTTGTGTTTTTCGACTTTGCCCCACCGTGTGTTTCAGGCGCGGGACGTGCGCTCCTACCATGTCAGACACTGTGTAATTGCAATATCTGGGCAAGTGCTTCCACTTTACCTATATGGGTTCCCTTGATTTCTAGTCCTATGTTTCTATTCTATGTTGACGTGTATGTGTGTGTCTGCTCTACTGCCCCATGCATCCCCTCTGACCAGCACCCGTGTTCCCAACGACACTGGGAACCTGCTCCTGTAGCATAATGCGCCAGCGCGCCGGCTGTGTACGGATGTGCTCTGCCTGCTTTCTTTGGACCTGTCCTTCTGCTACAGACAGGAAGGTCCTGCGGCTTTTTCCAAATTGATTTTCCTAATTACAAGTTGTGGCAAGCATAGCTGTCATAACATAGTCCAATTGAATCTCAGCCATGTCCCTGCACCTGAAACATACATCCTTTTAAAATCCTGTCTAATTGGAACGATCATAAGACCTAAGCACCATGGGTGACTGCACTGGCCCCTTTCCACTGTGAGTGATGGCACATTTGGAGTACAATAATGTCCTGAATGTATTGAATACTTGATCAATTTGAGAATTGAAAATGTTTAGCACTGGCAGAATGTTGGCCAACGTATTGGTATAACATACTGATTTATTTTTAAATGCTCCAAACATGTCATCTTTTTTGCACTTGGCAGTGGTCATAGCCGAGGAAGTTACAAAAAGTTCCATAAGCAACACAGTAAGCAGTGAAGATAGCTCAGTGGACTAAAGTCTCTACCGTAAAGGCAGCGTGTCTTGCAGAACATGGGGTTGCCTCTATGTGTGGATTTGCCGGTATTGGCAGCCCAGGCAATACCGGCAGTTGTTTGGCAGAAGGGTGGCGGATATACCTCCAGGTCAGATCTGGAGGTAAATCCACCACCCTAGCAGCAACCTTGCAGTGTGCCGGGGCGGCAACGTGCTGGTATGCAGTAATCCCGGCATGTTATTATTGCACCGGCACACTCATAATGAGGTCCAATGTGTCGTACTCTCTCTAGTATCCAACTTCATACATGCATTTTGGAGAGTGTAAGCACGCCTCACCAATGTAGATTTATAGTACAGGTGAATTGCAATGGACGTTTGATCCGCATCGAGGACACGGTCTCCTTCACGTTGTTTCTCTACTTATTATAATAAACAAGTACTACTGCTGCGTAAAATAAACCAGGTACTGAGCGACTGCAGCAGCACATTTAGGAGGCATGAAGAAATCTGGGGAAACAACGTGTCGGAAAGAAACATTGGGCCTCATTATAAGTTTACCGGTCCGGTAATAAGTTCTGCTTGCGGGGGCCTTTTCACCCACCAGGTCGCACCTGGCAGGCATACTGGCACCCGCGAGCATAGCATGTCGGATGTACCAGCACCATTCTGAATGGTGCCGGTGCATCCGGCCTCCCCATTCCCATTGAGCCCTATGGCGCTCAAATGGGAATGGGGAGTAAAAGTTTCCGGTCCCTGGCAACGGGGAAATACAGGTTGTAATGGCCCTGTATTTCCCCATTGCCAGGGGCTGGAAAAATGTGCACGTTTGTTGGCAGCCTGCTGGTTTTACCGGCAAGGCTATCGCCAAACTTAAAATGAGGCCCATTATCGCATAATTGATCTATTGTCATTTCCGGTCCGACCAAAACCAAACATTTAATGCCCAATCAGAAGAATGAGCTATGCAGATTTCCCACAAGACCCTTTCAATTTGCATACCTATGTTTGCCTGTGCTCACATTCTGTGTTGAAAAACTCTGCATAGAGTGAACTAAGGGCAGGGTTATAGGGTCTCAATGGACGTGTATATGGGTTCCCTTCTATCTGCACACTTATGAGCTAGTATTCCTCACCGCTATCTACTCGCCATAGCATTCAGAGAATGTGGGCAAGATTGGCAAAGCCGGAGACTTGTCACATGATTAATTGCATGCGACTAACCTATGAGAGTGGTCACCTTGATTTTTAGTGGCTGCTCATGGACAACAAGACCACTGTTGAGACTTTAATTGCGTCACCATCTGAGGAGGTAATTGGCGACCATTAATCACTCTGTGGAAAGCTTGCCCAGCCGTCCAAGGGGTACAGCGCGGTCGGTCAAACTGGGAAGCTAAACGAGACTCTCGATCACAAATTTTAATTAACTTCAAACGGAAGGTCTTCCTCGTTCAATTATCTCTGAAATCAAGAAGTGTTGGAGGAGCAGGACCACGTCCCCATTAGCACGCAGAAAATAGGCAATTTAGCATGATCCTGAGGAAGGCAAGATCACTCCCGAGGTCGAGGCCGAAACAGGGGCCGTTTCCTATGGGCTGTTGCCTACAGCACTGCAACTTTCTGGGCGAATTGACAATTTCCAGCATAGAGTAACCGTGTGCCTGTGTTCATATATGTAAGCAGGGACAGCCATAGTAACCTGGGGTGTATTTTTCACTCAGATCAGTATTAATAATGTTAAATGATGCACCAGTGCTCATGGAAAGGAGAGCAGCACAATGAGTAATAAAGAAGCATTCGAAATCATGGACATTTATCATGGACTATAAACCATGGCCAATGTTTACATTAAAACGTGATATTATGTTAGAGCTTTTCTAAATGTTTTCTTTAACTACTACTTTACCCAATATAGGTATAGTACTCAAACGGCGCACAACAAAGACTGTTCTGTCGAGTCTTGGGCATCTGTGACTCAATCCATGAAACTGACAACAGAGGGAAGCATTTGCATCTGAGGCACAGATTCAATATTCACCCTTCACCAAATCATAGTTGCAGAAACAAATAGAAGGGTCTGATAATGGCAAGCCACTAAGGTGAATGTAGACTCAAAGACCTTCTCCATCTGTCACTAACCCTACCAATACTTTTGCTCCACTAGTTGTCACTAATGGGACACCTAGAAGCCAAAACTAAAAATATCAACAGGCTAACAAGGCCTCTTTAAATCTTAGGAGTCAGAGGCTCGGGATAAACTGGCAAATGTGTAAATAAGCGAGCAAACGATTGCTGCATGTAACTTATGGGGCGCTTTATCCGTCTATGCTGACGACTTCAATTTTTGGAGTCGAAGGACAATTTCTCAAGGTGGCTGACAGTATTCTCTTATTATTTACCCAAGTGGTAATGCGCTTCCAGCTGGGATTTTTCTGCACTCGATTATTGTGGACCAAACTATTTCTTGCTTGAAGGAAGGAGTGTCCAGGAGGGGCAGGAGGGAATACATGTATTAAATCTAGGTTATATGGGTTTTTGTATTTAAGGGCATTATCAGTTGGATCTCTAAGAATTTCTCACATTTCCAACAATTACATGTAGACTTGAGGTTGCATTTCGTCCGCCTTTCCAATTTGTAAACCTGTAGCAAACTTTGAGCATGCAAGCCCATTTAATAGTTCATAACAAAGATGATGATGATGATGATGAAAACACCACACAATGGGTTGTGTATTATGCACATAATGTTTGTATATTCTAATCCTGCTACACAGCACTCATTTCATCAGTCAGAATGATATGAAATGCTGAGCCGAATGTCACAGGTTAAGAACAAATGGCTTGCAAGTGTCTCGGAGACCTGCGAGCCCAGACTAGGACTTATTTGAATGATGTAATTTACTTAAAGGGTTTTTTGATTTTAGCAATAAAAATGATAGTTGTAATAATCATTTTTGGGTTAATATTCCCATTACTTTGCCCGAAGTTCATTGGCCATTTTAGGATGATCCAGCGAATGCAAATCTCATCTTTATTTACCCAGCATTTCTATATGGGAACTTGGCAGGATGCCTGAAGGCTGATCATGTCTCAAACCTTCTGCCGGAAGTCACCATTGCACTTGCGTGATCTCAATGGCAGCTGCCTAGTAGGATCGCTGTCTCTGTCTTCGGTCTGTTTCCCCTCGCTTGCCTCGTCGCGCCTTGAAACACTTGTGTATGGCGCGTTATAAATGCCATACATCATATCATATCAAGAGAAACCCACCACGATTGCCGAGTTCCTTTACACCAAGGCCGAGAAGCCCACAGATGCCATCAAGGTAGTGCTTTGTGTCCTTGCGTGCTTCTAATAACTGCACTTGACCTTTCAGGGGGTCTGCACGGTCCATCAGCTGGATATGTAGGGTCCCCTGACTGTGTCTTGTGTACATTTCAGGCTTCTTAGCGAAGTGTACCGGCCGTGCTAGAGACGCAGAAGCCCTGGTCGAAATCTTTGAGTATCACCTCACCAGAACATCTTAAAACCTCTTTACCCACACAATGGCTCCCTAATGTTGCCTAGCATAATGATCACTATCCTTCGGCAAGTAGCATCGATAGATGCACCCATTTGCCAATGCATGGCTTCCGAAACAATACCATTACAGCCGCTCTGAATCTCTACTTCCTTATTGTCTTGAGGATCAGTGCATACCGGCACTCATAACTTGCCGGATATACTACCAATACAAAAGTGGTCATAACGTTGAGCCAGTATGGCCATAATTGTAATAAATCCCCCATCCTCGAGACATTCTGTAGCTGATATGTCGTATTGCCTTCAAAGGGTTGGAGAAGAACAACTCTGCTTGCGCCAAATGGCAAGAAAACAACCATCAGGAACCAAATGGCCTTCTCTAACCGAACCTCGCCCGACTACTTTTTAAAGCCAAAGTCCGGTACGCCCGTTATTGTATTTAGGTAGCATGGGGTAGCCATGCAGCAGATGATGTTGGTTTTCGAATCTTAGCCCGTCGTTTAGCAATGCTGCCAGTGGGTATTTATAATGAGGGTGGCAGCCTGCCACTATGCCACTTGTTCCCACACACCTGGCATTTAATCTACACAACCATCCCATTATAAGTATATGCACTTTTCCGCAGATGACCTTTCCAGGGCCCCAAACAAGTGCGCGCAGGCAGTGGTGTCGCTAGGGGAGTGTCTGGGGGGCCTGAGCCCCTCCTCTGAAATCCTGCCCCCTCCTTGCCCCCCCTACTTCAGCTGGGCTATTCACTCTGCACTGTCTGCAGTGCTTGCCCACAGGACACACACACACACACACACACACAGGGCCGCAATCAACCAGGAAGTGCTGTTAAGAACCCTCTGCCGTCAAGACCAGCCCCTCCAATGAGAATGCAGCGCACAAAACTGTGAATGATGGGTCATTAGTGGCGAATGGTTTTGTGCCTACATTCTGATGGGAGGGGAGGTGCAGTGGGGTTTGGTAGTTGGTGTGCACAAAAGCTTCTCTGCAGGATTGCTTATGATGTCACACATTCCCTTTCATAGGCGGCCCCCTACTTTTGTCTGTGCCCCCCCGTATGCCACTAAATTTGATTCATGACGACGCCACTGGGCAACGGGGGGGGGTAGGTGGGTGGGGGGGTGTGTGTGTGTGTGTCTGTGTCTGTGATGGGGAGTACAATGTTTGTGGTAGGGAAGGAAGGATGAGGGGGGAGAAAATTCCCCCTACCCCCCCCCCACCAGAAGGTGTGGACAGGGAGCGTTTGGGAGGATTCGGGGGATAAATAAAACCCAATGAAATGGCGGCAATTTCCCACTCGTCGAATGCCACACTAAATCGGTCTTAAAGCAGTCTTTTTGGGATGCGGCTTTCAACGAGCGGAATTTAAGCAAACAGCCCTCCAACAGTCTACTTAATATGCAGACCAATCACCTGAGGCTCCATCTAAAGTGTCATGTGCTGGCACCTGACGAGCGCCCCGCCCCCAATTTCTCAGTCAATAGAAACCCGTGGCGTGCGTGTCCAAGCACAGAGACGACATTTGTATGCAGAGGCGATAGAGCAAGGATTGCGTTATTGATTTCATTGACTCACAAACAATTCAAGAGCCCTGGAAGTACGGGGATGTCTTTAAGCTCCCGTGTTGAGACTGCGGTTAGATCAGACCAAAAAGTGGGCCTGGCTCCATCTCGCTTTCTCTCGACTTTAAGTAAAGAGAGTAAGTGCTTTTGGCGCATCAAAGGGCTCTGCAATGTCTTGGGAAGATCTTGAGATGAGAGGACTCCAGGAAAATGTTTCTCTAGGAAAAGTATTCATTTTATTTGTTGTCATGGGAAAACCTGCAGTGGAAGAAATTAATTTTCTTTTCAACTGCTGTGTTTAGTCACTCGTAGGAGGAAGCGGTCGGGTTGAATCGAAAGAACTTTAAACGGGGCACATATTGGGGGATGGGGAGGCAGAGAAGGTGCACTCTCTCATCACACAGAAGAGGCAGCAGCACGCTTCCACGTCTCACTGGCGAGCCACAGCACACACAACGAAGTGCCAGCTTCCGCGCCACACAGTGGAGGGGCAGCAAGGGAACGAGAGTCCACCACACACATTGGAGGGACTGGTACAACGCATAAAACAAAAGTGCAAGCTTCCATCACACAATAGAGTGATACGTTTCATGAAGCCGAGCCGAATCAACACAAAAACGGCAAGGAACGTTCTTGTCAACAGTCTTTTTGTTTTATTATTTTTAACAAAAAATAGGATGAATGTTTACATGAGGCGACTTATCAATAACTAATTCCCTTGACCCAGTTCATTCTCTTCCCCCGCCCGCATTCCTTCCCAGTGAAGAATGTATGTGGAGGATAGCTCAGGGGCAACGTGCTCGCCTTGGAAGCAAGAGGACATAGAGCACCACAGGTTCGATCCCTGGGTCTGCTGAGAAACCTCTTGGTATTAAGTGCGTTATAAATAACCTATCATATCATATCATGGGAATTCCTGGGGTTGAAGGTTGGGGCACATGGGACAGTTGGTTGGGCTTCTTCTTCCTTGGCCCCTGGATTGCTAAACAAAAGGTGGGAGAGTCAGGAACGTCAAGTCAACAAAATGTCTGCGGTAGTGGAAGTGACACACTGTACGCAATGACATAACAGTAAGTGACATCACATGTACTTCGACCCTGACAACCTCACAGGAAGTGTTGCCATATGGTCTTTTGCCCTGGTGACATCACAGGAAGTGATGTCACAAAAGTAACACAAATCTACAATAAGTATACGATTAATAAAAAAACAAATAGTGCTACAGCAGCCCGAAACTATTTCAGGTTTCAACAATACATTAACTGAGGTGCTAGCTCAACATGTAATTGAGGTCATACCCAGCAGAACCCTCATAGGTAAGGATAATCCCTTTCTTATGACAGGACTGCCCCACATGGCCAGCCACTGGCATATTATATCCAGTAAAGCCTGACATGCCAGGTAGAAGCATGTTATGCTAAATACTGCCTCACATGCCAGGCACTGCTATACAACAAGGGCAACCTCATGTACCCTATTGTGCCATGTTAAGCCTTGCAATCACACCATTTATAGCCCTCGTGTGGAGCTACAGCCTCACAAGCCCAAGTGCTATGATCGTTGACACGTGCAGACTCAATCGCTCAAGTACTATCATAATGTGGCCATATGCCAGGTAAAGTCTGAAATTCTACATGCATATGTTTTTGTTAAGAGACTCCCAGAGCCCCCTTTGTTTTGCATAAATTAACTTTGGGTTTCACCCTAAGTTACCAGGGCAACCCAGATGTGGACACCCTGCTCACTGTTCTTAGAGAGGCACAGCTCCACCTCACTGATGATGCCCAACAAGGCTGAAACACGTGTATGGGGTTACTGTTGGTACTCTTGTTCAGAGGAGAATTGCCTAGCATTTCGGTGCTGGACTGCCCCAGGGCAGGACAAAGACACATATGCGGGGGAATTGCTTCTCTGTGAAAGGGACATTGAGCTAAAGAATTGGTAGAGTCTCTCCCAGGGGCCATCCACCCAAGAATAGGTCATTGGACTGTGTTTGTGCTGGTAGAGAAACTCCCAGATCCCCCTTTATTTTTTCATATGTTTTTGTTATATTGCAAACTTTACCTCCTCAATTTTGGTGATCTCAATTTGAGAAGTGATCGTTGTGCAAGTGAAGAGCCCAGTACATGGGCCTATGCCACTGTCACAAATGTACCCACAGACATCACCTAGCAATCCTTACCAACATACTAAGAACACAAGGCAATATTTATTTATATTGAATAAAGCGGATAAGTAAAGCTCAAAAACACAGCCTGATTGAATCTTAAAATATAAGAGAAATCTTTATCGAAGCGCTGCTTCAATACGGGGAGACAAGACAGCATGGCTGCCGGGGAACGCATCTGCCGATTATGTAAAGTGCATAAGCATTTGGAGACTGCAAAACATTTGCTGACTGAGTGTTCGGAGATGGTTGGCACTTTTACCCCCCTTCTTGGCAGTTATGTGCATGAAACTACATATATTGGGGAATCTCTGTTTTGGCATTATTGCCTCAACTCCAACAGTATACGTCTCTTAATAGCTCTGTATACTGTTTGGTTGCAAATTGAAACAAGATTGGGTATAACTCTGTAGAGGAATAGGTTTTATGAAATAATTCTCATACAGATGGTATGAAATTTATATATTTCTGTGAATAACGTGAATTATTTGTTTTTTTTTTAAACACAGTATTTTGTATTACAATTCATGTACATTTAAAAATTGTATTTGAAGTATGTTAGATTTTTATCATGTTAGTTATGTTAAATTTGTGTAAAGTTTATAGTTTAAACTATAGCACAATAAATATTAAATTAAATTATCGAAGCGCTGTGGGGTAAAAACAATTATGTTTTATTGTGATGGGATCAAGGGGGAACAGGATGTCTATTCTTAAACACTCAATTCACCGTGCTAACCCAATCCACTTTTATACGCTGCATGAAAAAGTAAAGTAAAGTGCCGAGAAACAACTGTTTTGCACCTCTTACAATGAAGAGACACACAATACACAAAGCATCACACTTAAGGAAACTGCAAACACAAAGAGTGTGCACTCACACACACACACAAAGTATACCAATCATTCTGAAGGTGCCATGGCAAGTGAGAGTGCTGAACATCTTTAGTTTGCTCTTGTTTATTTCTGTTTCTTTTACTGGGCAATTAAAGTTACAAATTACCGTTTGACATGTGTTAGGGCCAGTATGCAAGGGGTCTCAGACACAGTGCCTGGTTACCAGCGTGATTGCCAGGGGTAGCAGCTGGGACTTTTAGCTACCACCAAATGATGTCCATGAGGAGGGTCATGCATCCCCAACAACCAACCGAACAACAGGATGGCTTCTCCTTGGGGTGCAACACATGAAAACCATAAGAAAGGCCTTCTATTTAAATTTCAACAAAAACAGACCAAAAGAAAGTTCCTGGACTTTCAACAGTGGCAAAAATCTGGGCACCAACCCAGCAATCAATGGGAGGTTTTGAGTCACTCGCACCTTGGAGTCTTTAAGTGCCCCTTGCACTTTTCTCCAGATGTCCAATAGCCATGGTTACTGTCCGTTCTGCCAGTGCTAAACATTTTCAATTCCCAAATTGATCAAGTATTCAATACATTCAGGACATTATTGTACTCAAAATGTGCCATCACTCACAGTGGAAAGCGGCCAGTGCAGTCATCCACGGTGCTTAAGTCTTAGGATCGTTCCAATTAGACTAGATTTTAAATGGATGTATGTTGCCGGTGCAGAGACATGTCTGAGATTGAATTGCCCTTCTTCAGCATCTCAGGAGGGTCCTGCTCCAGGGGGTCATCAGTGGCCACCTTCCAGATCTGGGAAACTACCAGGCAGAAGCTGGAGGTCACCAACCCTGGGTCCATAGACTTCTTGTCTGGCTTCGGGCTGGTTTGCCAGGCAGAGGGGTGTTGCTTTTAGCTGTAATCTAGGGGTCTCTTACAGACACCCGCTCATGCTGCCACACTGATCTTGACCTTGTGAGTCCCTCCTCTGCTCCCCTGTCTCCACTGCTACCATAAAGAGTTGCCCTCTTGACTCCTGTTACCTTCCCAACACATGCTGGTGCCTGCTCCTATCTACCACACTGGGTGACTAGGCATTGAGCGTAACTATGGTACTGTCCAACACCGTCTCATCCTTATCAGGATGTGTGTCCTTTCTACCTGTTCCACCTTTCCCTATGGATATTCCTCCACTTCTTCCACCTCTTTATATCGTGCCACCCCCTCGTGGCTAACTACTACCTCCTCCTGTTGTTGCACAACCTTCTCTGATGGATATCTCACCGCCTCCTCACTATTCAATACCACTTCCTCCTGTTGTCTCACCATCTTCTCTTCTTGGTGTTGCTTTACTGCTTCCCTCTTTGTTCCCACCTGCTCTCCCTTCTTTCTCGGCCACTTCCTCACCTCTATAGCAAGTCACCTCCTCACCCCCACTCCAAGTCACCTCCTTTGCTCTCTTGCAGCTCCCACCACACCAGCCTCCTCCACTCAGACTCTCTTACGTCCACAAAGCTCATTTCCTAAACCGCTGCGCTCTCTGGACTCCCGCACTCTTCTGCCAAACTGCCCCCGCTTCATAGGGGGCTTATCCTTGTGTGCCCAAACCTACCCTCTCAGACCGTTCCCAGTTGTGTGAGAATACTTGTCAGCAAATGTGGTTTGCTTTAAACTCTCAGGTAGATATGAGCTCAAGCCTTTCCCCTCATGGGGTCTGCAGGCCAAACCGATATCTAGGGCCAGTGCCATCTTGGATCTGATGTTCGCACATGTGCACGGTTATGCAGGGGGGATGAAGTTGGGCGACTCGCAAGCCTCTGTGGTTTACGAGTCAATGTGCCCACGAGTATTTTTCTCTATGTCCGAGACTTGAACACTTTATCATGGTAAGCTACTGCTTGTATTCATTTTCCCCAGGGAGAGTCACTTTCTCCCCTCTGAAAAACATAGTGAGCTAAAGCCTGGTTGAGACACTCCCGGGGACCGTGCACCCAAGAACAGGTCAATGGGCTGTGTTCGTACTGGTAGAGGGTTTCTCAGACCTCTTTTTGTGGAGTACATGGCCTTGACGTAACTGATCGACGGTCTCCTGGCTTTTCAATATATGGCCTGAATATCTTCGCATTCCTTAAAGGTGCAGAGCTTGTTTGTGTTTCCAAGTGACAAGTCCCTGCCATGCACCTAGGGGAAGGGATAGGTGGGTAGACCACTGAATGCTCCCCATACCACCCCTGTTTCCTGAATCACTAAGCAGGTGGCAGGACCCAGCTCCCATGGTCATCCCATCCCTTTCGCTCAAAGCCAGACAGGGGCATTTGTCACATCAGGATGTACAGCAAAGGTGCAAACTCCCATCACCCACAGAAGAGGCACAGTAGAGGCAGCAGCAATGGTGCAAGGTTCCATCACACACAGAGGAGGTACAGTAGAGGCAGCAGCAATGGTGCAAACTTCCATCACCCACAGAAGAGGTACAGTAGAGGTGTGGAAATCGATATAATATTGTGACCCCAATCGCATTGTTTAAATGTATGTTGGCCTACGCCAAGCTGTCTAAAGAATATTGTGAACATAGGTTCCACGGCAAGGTCTTGACCTTAATGTATTGTGTAAGCTGCCATCTTGGATCTAGCCGCCATTTTAGGTATTCTTGCAGTGTGGAAGTCACCCCGAATCACAAAATGGAGGCCGAATGACATTGCGAGTAAGACTTCGGCCATGGTGACCTCCGCACACGTGAATGAATAATATGTCCGCAGGCTACTTGTTAGGGTCATGAACTAAGACCCTGTCCTCTGTTTGACCTAGGTGTAAATATGTAACTGTATCAGCGGAACCGATCTAATATATGGAGATTGCATGTTCGACCTGGCTACGAACCCTAGCCATGGTTCCAGAAATGGTTAACTTGTAAGAGGGCTGGCCAATGCAGTACTAAATGTATAAAAACCCAAGCATCCCGATGATTGGTCTCTCCCACTTTCAGTGCGAACCTAACGTTGAAGGTTTGTGTGTTAGTCAGAGGGCCGAATAGCTATTCGCATGTCAATTGACCTTGATAACTTGGTAACTTTGTAACTTTGAAATAAAGCGCTTTATATGGTCCTTTGTAACCTGTGTTGGTGTGTTTCCATTTGGGCTTCCCGGCCTCATGTCAATTTCTCTGTTTCCACAGTTGGCGCCCGAATAGGGACCCTCAAGATTGATGCCGGATCATTGAAGGTTGACGCAGACTATCGAATCGGGATCGGACGGTGTGATTCTGCGGGCCCGACCGATCGAGACGCGATACCTCGGCAGCGCTGCACGATCCGATCCTTGGGCGATAGTCGTGCGGTCTGACACGGCATCTTGACGAGGGTCCAAATCCGAGGCGGGCAGATTTGCCGAAACCACTGAACGCAGGTAAAATTTGTTAGTTGAAGTCCTTTGAAAACCGTACGGTCCTCCTTAGGTTTGGTCAGGTGTAGTCGTGACCCGGCTCTTAATTTAACCCTGACAATTTGAATTTGGCGTATTGTATCTGCAGACACAATTATTGGACCAGGTAACACCAATTCTTAGAGAAATGCCTGGGAAATTGTCTAGCTGTTTTAGGGCTCTATTCCGCAGCGATCGACAATCTTTGGAATTTAGCCGTCCGGCACCACAGGAGGGGTCGCCGGCGTGTACTATGTACTGTAAGTATGGCATTGGTAGTATTGTATTTAATGACATTTGGCACAGACAGACCAGAAATGCCTCCGAATTTCAGTGGCCAATCAATGGTAGTTTTGAGATCCCCCGTATTGAATACTTAGAGTCGATTTTGCTTAAGAAGAAGGCTAGGCCAGCAGCCTTTGATGTGTTACAAAATTGGAAAAAGGAAGCATTACAGCAGCTTAAAAGTAGGGATAAACATGCACGACATCATAAAACGAATGCCGAAAAGGCATTGTTATATGACAAGGAAAAACGATTAGATGAAACCCAGAAAATGGACAGAGCTTTTTCGCTCGGAGTCCAGAATATTTACCCTTCTAAAGATTTCCATGTTTCCGAGGAGTTTATTGAGAAAATATTAAACGAACGGAGGCCTGATTCTTCAGCGCCACCTCCGTATGCTCCTGTTGTGGGCGCTCTTCCCATTCCTGCTATTGCTCCTATCGTTATTCCTACTCCTCTTACACAGCCTACTACCCCTAGTTCCTTAGTTGTCGCTCCTCCGTCTATTACGTCTGTTACTTTACCTCTTTCCCCTGCACCCATGTTAGGTTCACCTACACTTTCGATTTCGGGGAGTCCTGTGTTTATTAAATCAGATCCTGGTGCAGGGTCGGGGATAGTGACTCGTAGTACTGTTCCTGCGGGCAGGAAACAGGAACTATTTGCTTGGGCTAAACATTGCATGGAAAAAGGTGATCAAACTGAGGTATTTTCAACATTATCTAATTTGCACGATTTTCCCGAGAAAAACGTTTTTATTGAAGGACTGGGGATTCATTTAGGTGTAATGTGGGGTAGATTGCAGACTTCGGATCTCCCACAAGGGGTGAGAGATCTGAACGCTTTGGCACTCTCAAGGGATACCGAACAGAAAGTATATGGACATGTTGATAGATTGTTTGAGTTTAGACAGGATTTTGAAAGATTACAAAATGAGGATGATGAGGACAATAGGATATATATGCAGAAACGGTTCCTTTCGTGCCGAAGATCAGCACCCGAGGAAGTACGGATCTGTACTAGAGATGCGGTTCGATGGATCTCGGATTCATCAATACCGCCGGATGAGGTATACGATACATATAGTCAATATACGGTAGAAATGCAAAGGAAGGTAATTCAAGTGATGGTACAGCACTTGCAGGAAGAATGTATAAGAAAGAAGGTTGGTTGCCCCACAGAGTTATTAGGTATTTGTAAAAGAGCTTTTTCGCCTGACACTTCCACAGCTGCTTTAGCGCTTGATTTGGCCTTATTACTCAGTAAGCGGTCGGAGGTCCCTATATCTCAGTTGCCTATGAGAGA
The DNA here is from genome assembly GCF_040938575.1 of Ambystoma mexicanum. Classification (NCBI taxonomy): domain Eukaryota; kingdom Metazoa; phylum Chordata; class Amphibia; order Caudata; family Ambystomatidae; genus Ambystoma; species Ambystoma mexicanum. The sequence goes on along the minus strand of NC_090929.1, from coordinate 517,447,348 downwards.
GGTCCCTCCGACCCTTGTCCCAAAAGTAGAAATCCCCGCCAACGCGGCGACTGGTGCTCCCGCGGTGGATATCCCAGCACACTACGTATCACAGTTTGTTCACGTCCCGTTCTCTCGACAGGAAGTGAACACGATCAGACAATCAGTCCCTGATATTAGGAAGAACCCGACAGGGTTTTATAAAGAAATAGAATCCGTTTTGCAGTCTTCCGTGTTCACCTTAAGTGACATGGATTTATTGTTTCCAGTGCTTTTACCTGTTGATGTATGGAAGCAGGTACGGACGGTAGATGATGTGCCGGGGTTAGGGGATACATGGGTAAATCTAACTAGAATAGATGGGGAACGACCAGCTGGTGAGAAACTACCCCAGGTAATACTCACTTTACCTGATAGAATAGTTGCCAAATTGAAAACTATAATTCCAGAAAAAAGGATTATTTGGGACAAGCTTACGGCCTGTGTCCAAGGAAAAACTGAAGGTACCACTGAATTCTTTAATAGGTTTGAACAGGTGTTCTCCGACTTCAGTGGACAGGATTTGGGTACAGAGTCGGGGAAGAGGTTGTTTGTGGACAAATTTGTGCGTGGATTGTTGCCCGACATCCAGTCACAAATTATGTCCTCAGAGAGCGCTTGGCAGGCAAAATCTCAGTCAGAGGTTTTGCATATGGCTCAGTATTATGAGAATCGGGTTAATAACGAGAAAGAGAAAATCGAAAAAAGAAGGGGTGACCTAAAGACTAAGGTATTGTTGCAGCAAATTGTCAGGCACCCCAGAGGAGGTACGACACAAACTAGAGGTCAGTACATTCCAAGAGGAAATACTCCTCTAAATTCTATAAATATTAATCAGTGTGCTTATTGACGCCAGGAAGGTCACTGGCGAGCACAGTGCCCTGCCCTCCGTCAGAGGTCAGGAGGCACATTCGGAGGTATGGGTAGGCGACCACGGGGCCGCCCTGGAGCAGGGGGTCCTGATAGAGGTCAGCTTCTACGAGATCCCCAGCAACCTTTTTCACAGGAAAATCAGACTTCGAGTATGGACTCAAGAAATATATTTGATCACCCTTCCGCCGTCTATCTTTCTGAGGAACTTCCCTTTGATGAAGTTCTGCCTTACTAGGATTGCCCGAAGCAGCGTTTGGAACCTTTACCTATTCCCGTTATTCAGAAGGGCCCCTATGTTGAATTATTGGTGGGGAATAGGAAACATCAGTTCTTGATCGACACTGGAGCGCAGAAGTGCTCCATTGACCATTCTCGGGTTCCAAACATTCCCCCGTCAGGGCAAACAAACGTTTCTATAGGGTTCTCTGGTATACCAACTGTTTGTCCGGTCTCTGCGCCGGTATCCGTTTCTTTGGGCCCTTTTACAAACCAGTGCCCTTTTCTTCTTACTTCAAACTGTGGAGAAAACTTGCTGGGGTTGAATTTGTTGAAGAAACTGAATGCAGTGATCCATTGTACCCCTGACGGAATAAGATTGACAGTTTCACCACAGCAACCTTTTAACTCCCAGTACTTGACCCGACCTCTACCTCCCGAGTTCGGTATTGTCCCGGAATGTTTGTGGGCAATAGACGACAATGATGTCGGAATATTGCACGTTGAGCCCGTTAAGATAGTCTTGAAACATGGGGTTAAACTACCGCGCATTCCGCAATATAAAATTTCAGTTGAGGGCGAGCACGCTCTGAAATGCATTGTCTCCGATTTTGTACATCGTGGAGTGATCGAAGAGATTACAGGTAGCTTATGTAATAGTCCGATCTTACCGGTATATAAGAAAGGCGACAATGCAATTCCGTACCGGTTTATAATAGATCTTCGTGCTATTAACCGGGTAGTGGCCCCACAATTTCCAATCGTGCCGGATGTAACAACAATCTTAACAATGATCCCTGCTACGGCTACGCACTTCAGTGTCGTAGATTTGAAAAACGCCTTCTTTAGTATTCCGATACACAAGGAGAGCAGGTATTTGTTTGCGTTCACCTTGGGGGGACGCTCATTTACATTCACAAGGGCACCTCAAGGGTACACTGAAAGTCCTAGTATCTATAGTAGAGCCTTAAAAGAGCAGCTCGACACCCTTGAACTGCCACCTACTTGCACGCTGCTTCAATATGTAGACGATTTGCTCTTAGCTGCAGACTCTGAGAAAGCTTGTAAAGAAGGCACTATATTGTTGCTTGTTCATTTAGCTGAACATGGTCACAAAGCTTCACTTAAGAAATTTCAATATTGTTGCCAGGAGGTTGCCTATTTAGGCTACCTCCTGTCAAAGGAGGGGAGAAGATTGACACCTGAACGAATAAAACACATTTCTGGCATGTCTGTCCCAAAAACACAGAAGGAAGTCAGAGCCCTGATAGGGGTGGCGTCCTACTGTAGACTGTGGATCCCGAATTTTGCCCTAGTGGTAAAACCGATGTTGGCTTTGACGAGGAAGGGCATTTCTTTGCCACTGCCATGGGAATCGGAACATCAACGATCATTTGAGCTTCTCAAAGCCGCGCTGTGTTCAGCACCGGTTCTGGGTACACCAAATTACGATAAGGCCTTTGTGTTGTTTGTGCATGAATGTAATGGATGTGCTTTGTCTGTGTTAACGCAGGAACATGGAGGGAAGAATAGGCCGTGCGGCTATTATTCCTCCGCCCTTGATCCTGTCGCATGCGCTTTGCCGCGATGTCTGCGCGCTGTTGCTGCTGCTGCTGCGTCTGTAAAACAGAGTGAGGGGATGGTCCTAGGCCACGATTTGATTCTGATGGTACCTCACTCTGTTGATATTCTATTGAATAAAACTCAAACACAACACCTTACTTCTGCCCGGTTGACCAGGTATGAATTAGTTCTATTTGCTCCTCATATCCAAATTAAAAGGTGTTGTGTTCTCAATCCGGCTGAACTTTTGCCTCTCCCGCAAACTTCTGCTTGCGGCGATGATGGATCACATGACTGCCTGTACGCCACCGAACAAGAAACAAAGGGCAGAATAGACCTCTCAGATACTCCTTTGGAGAATGCGGAAAGGGAGCTGTTTTGTGATGGCTCCTGCTTTAAACTTCCGAATGGCACATCTACAGCTGCTTATGCAGTTACTACTTTGAACAAGATCGTAGAAACTAAAAGGATTCCGCATAACTCTGCGCAGGCCGCAGAGATTATAGCGTTGACTCGTGCTTGTGAGCTCGCCCAAGGGCATAGAGTTAATATTTATACGGATAGTCAGTACGCCTTTGGGGTGGCTCACAACTTCGGAAAATTGTGGTCGGAAAGAGGGTTTCTGACCTCACATGGGACCAAGATTCAGCATGGTCCCTTAATAGTACAGTTACTTTCAGCACTCTCACTCCCTAAACAACTAGCGATTATGAAATGTGCAGCTCATCGTAAGGTCATAGATGATGTGGGCAAAGGAAATGCTTTTGCAGACTCGATAGCTAGACAAACAGCTACAGACCTTAGCACAGACATGTATACCTCAAGGGAAGTGAGAGATGGTTGTATAATAGATGAAGGCATTGGGTCTGTGCGAGATATTCAGACTGATGCCTCTGTTGATGAATCTAGGAAATGGGCTGAAGGCATGGGGAAATTGGATGATGAAGGGTGTTGGGTGGACGCATCTGACGGGAAATGGTTGCTTCCTGATTCTTATGTATTAGCAATGGTCACAATGGCACACGGTCCAACACATGTGTGTGCCCAGCAAATTGCGAAGATATTACAGCAGGTTTGGGTGAATGATAAAATTTTGGAAACTGCAAAAAGATATGTTAGTAATTGTATGATTTGCCTACAACACAATGTGGGTAAAGGGACAGTGACTCCAAGGGGAAGTTTCGGGCCCCCCTCTGTCCCCTTTGAAACCATTCACCTTGATTTCATTGAAATGGAACGTTGTAATAACTTGAAATATGTTCTTGTTATCATTTGTGCTTTTAGCAAGTGGGTCGAGGCTTTCCCTGCCAAAGATGCTACCGCCATGACCACCGCAAAGATCTTGGTGAAAGAATATTTTCCTCGATTTGGGCTCCCGAGGATAATCTGGTCGGATAACGGCCCACATTTCATCGCAGCTGTAATATTGCAAATATGTGTTGCCTTAGGGATTGAGAAACGTTTTCATTCAGCTAGGCACCCTCAAAGTGCGGGGTTGGTAGAAAGACACAACGGTATTTTGAAAAACAAACTTGCAAAAACATGTGCTGAGACTAAATTAAAATGGCCAGATGCTTTACCTATTGTATTGTTAGCTATGCGCACCACACCCCAGACTAGAACTGGGCTTTCTCCATTTGAGGTAGTAATGGGAAGGCCTGCTAATATTTGGGGCCTCCCTAAACCTAAAGCCCTGAGGGATGTGGAGAATGTATTGCTTGTAGATTATTGTAATCAATTGACTAAAAACCTGTATTTCATCTACCACCAGGTGAAGGCCGCCTTACCTGTACGGTTTACGGGCCCAGGACACGATATATTGCCCGGCAGCTGGATCCTGGTAAAGGCCTACGAAAGGTCTTCCTGTCTCGTGCCTCGCTGGCGGGGACCCTACCAGGTTTTATTGGTCACCAGGACGGCAGTGCGGGTGGCAGGAAAGAAGAACTGGATACATGCAACACACATCAAGAAGATCCCTCACCCGACGCCACAAGTTACAGAAGAAACAGAACCCCTTGCTGATGCTACACTTTCTGATCTCGGAGTAGCAAGCAGCGTTGTGAGTGCGTCGGAGAAGTTCTCTGAGCCTGAGGAGCTCGGGGAGCCGTCCATTTTGTCTCCGCACTCCCTTGATCAATCACTTCCGGAAACTCTTGTTTCAAGTTCTGCGACTTCCGTCGCCACCGACGTGACGCTCCCCTCAGGGAGCGACGATACTTTGCTTTTGGATTCGGTAAACTTGGGTACCATCAGGTACAACCTTCGACCACGCGCTGCACGAGTATAGTGCATTTGAAAGGAAGAAGGAGTGAAATACTATTGTCTTCCCCTTTTTATGGAACAAAGAAAAAGGGGGGGTTCTGTTGGCTAGGGTTGGGAAGGACTAAGAAGTCGCGCGGCCGAAGTGCCGCCAGCAACGAACATTGGGGCTGTCGATCGGGATAACCATGATGCCTGCCGCCTTCACCGCTGCTCCTCGTATTGAACTATTAGATAAGGAGGTGACCAGTTCGAACAATGGACAATGTGCCTGGGCCCTGAAAACGTACTGTTGTGTTCTTGTTTTGATTACTGTTAGTTTTGCAACTGCTGCCGTGGGACTTTGGTACTTTGAAGAGATTTATCCTTTGAAGCCTCTGTTACCGACCGAAATTGTACCAACTGTTTTGACTCCCTCTGTACACCTTCACACTCTGTCCCCTAGGGACTCTCGGCATAGACAGAAATATCATAATAACACTCTGATGATAGTGATGAATGCTACGCATGCTATTTTTAAAAAGAGTAATTGTTGGATTTGCACGCATTTGCCACAACATGGGAACAAGGGACTGGGATGGTATATACATCCCTTACCTCTAACGACTTCCTGCTATGCCTCTCTTAGAGCACTCTTCTTTGGCCGATGGAATGATAGCATCTCAGGGAACTTCGATGGCACTAATTTGAATGAATTTGAGAGACGTGAATTGACTCCCCTGGGATGCTCGCTTTTCGCAAATAGGAGTAGACCTAATATCGCTTCTATTAGGCCGTCTGATAAACTTTCCTTTCCTTTCCAAAATCTAGTTTCTTTCAAGATGGCTCCGATAGGCAATAAGGATGCCATGCCTCCTTCTTATTCTGTAAATCACAATCCTGATTCTGTCCCTTTCTGTGTACAAAGAAATGGCACTAGGCCAATGGGAGATTTTGAGCCTTGTATACATATTGTAAATTTGACTGGGGAAAATAGGCCTTTGTATGTAGGGGGACCCGTTTATTTTGTTTGTGGTAGTTTAGCTTTTCCCTGGTTGCCCAAGGATTGGCAGGGGACTTGTTATTTAGGGATATTGTTACCAGGTGTATTTATAGCCAGTACCTTAGAGGTATCCAAGGCTCGCCCGCGACGAGATAGTGATGGAGATACCCCCGGACAAGTGTTCGGGGATATAGCCAAATCAGTAGTCCCCTTTTGGGGACAAATAGCAAATTCAGAAAACATTAGGGGATTAGCGAGGGTATTGGAGAAAACGATCAACCGGACCACGGACATACTTTACAATATGACCTTAGAGCAAAAGGCGATAAGATTGGTAGCACTTCAAAATCGAATGGCATTAGATGTCATTTTAGCCGAACGAGGTGGAGTATGTAAATTAGTGGGGTCCGCTTGTTGCGTTTTCGTACCAGATTCTTCACCAACAATATTTAAAGCAATTCAGAATTTACACATTCTTAGTTCTGAAGTCCATATCCCTGTAGGAGACTGGAGCCTTAGTACCTGGTTTTGGGATTCTCTGCGATCTTGGGGGTGGAAGGTGCTTTCTGTCATTTTAGGTATTTTAGGGACTCTGTTATTTCTTTGCTGTTGTTTTCAATGCCTCCCAAGTATATGCGGAATGATGGGGGAATGTTGTGCCCAGGTAATGAGCGCAATAGGGCGAAAGATATACACTCCGAAGACAGCATCTAAAGAGTTCATGTTGCAAGAAGTTCTTACGAACGACCTTATGGCTATTGATATTTCAGACAATGATGCGGAACCTATGAATGATAATGCCTTCAAGTACTTTCGAAAGTATTAGAAAACTATGTTTTAGCACTTGGCATAGGCCAAAAGGAGGGTCTGTGGAAATCGATATAATATTGTGACCCCAATCGCATTGTTTAAATGTATGTTGGCCTACGCCAAGCTGTCTAAAGAATATTGTGAACATAGGTTCCACGGCAAGGTCTTGACCTTAATGTATTGTGTAAGCTGCCATCTTGGATCTAGCCGCCATTTTAGGTATTCTTGCAGTGTGGAAGTCACCCCGAATCACAAAATGGAGGCCGAATGACATTGCGAGTAAGACTTCGGCCATGGTGACCTCCGCACACGTGAATGAATAATATGTCCGCAGGCTACTTGTTAGGGTCATGAACTAAGACCCTGTCCTCTGTTTGACCTAGGTGTAAATATGTAACTGTATCAGCGGAACCGATCTAATATATGGAGATTGCATGTTCGACCTGGCTACGAACCCTAGCCATGGTTCCAGAAATGGTTAACTTGTAAGAGGGCTGGCCAATGCAGTACTAAATGTATAAAAACCCAAGCATCCCGATGATCGGTCTCTCCCACTTTCAGTGCGAACCTAACGTTGAAGGTTCGTGTGTTAGTCAGAGGGCCGAATAGCTATTCGCATGTCAATTGACCTTGATAACTTGGTAACTTTGTAACTTTGAAATAAAGCGCTTTATATGGTCCTTTGTAACCTGTGTTGGTGTGTTTCCATTTGGGCTTCCCGGCCTCATGTCAATTTCTCTGTTTCCACAGAGGCAGCAGCAATGGTGCAAGGTTACATCACCCACAGACGAGGTACAGTAGAACAGCAGAAGCAGCAGCAATGGTGCAAGGTTCCATCACACACAGAGGAGGTACAGTAGAGGCAGCAGCAATGGTGCAAACTCCCATCACCCACAGAAGAGGTACAGTAGAGGCAGCAGCAATGGTGCAAGGTTCCATCACACACAGAGGAGGTACAGTAGAGGCAGAAGCAATGGTGCAAACTCCCATCCCCCACAGAAGAGGTACAGTAGAGGCAGCAGCAATGGTGCAAGGTTCCATCACGCAAATAGGAGTTTTAGGGCAGGCAGCAAAGGCACAAGCTTACATTATATACATTGGCGGTACAGCACAAGCAGCAAAAGAGCACATTGTCAACCCATGGGGAGCAGCAGTGCAAGCTTCAATTTGCCGCGCAGAGCAGGTACATGGGAAGCAGCAGCGCTACCGGCTTCCCTCATCATCATTATTATTATTATTATTAGGGTATTCACACTGGGAATACCGGTACACCGTGGGCAGCAGCAGTACTTGCTTCCCTCACACAGAGCAACTACACCAGGGGAAGGGAAAATGCAAACGCCATCTAAAATGTGGCGCAGGTATTGCACGGGTGGTGGCAGTGCAAGCTTCTGTCGTGAGCACAGTTGAAAATCAGCAAGATATCGTCACACTGCACAGATAATGCCCGGCTCTGACGTTGGGGGAGGAGTCACCTCACATTAAGCAACGGCCAGTGCAGGGCCAATGCTCATGTAAACTAGGAGATAATGCAGCCTGGACCAAGGACTCACCCTAAAGACCTACCCCTTTATTATTCAACCCATATATACTGCCAGCATGAAAGCTACAGGTGCTAATTTTGTGTTGGGGATAGACAGTTCTGCAACCTTGGAAATTCTGGTCTGTATAAAAGAATGATCTGATTATTTTAATGCTAATAAGTGTTTTCCCCTTTTAACTGTGTCCTGGGTGCCCTGGGGGGAAATTGGATGCTTAGTGCAACTTTCACTTAGAGCTTGAACTCCTCACAAGGAAGCCCGCCATTTCAATGGACAAGCTTACAGCCATGAAACGGTTCCTTGTAGCAAAACAGCAAAGTCCACATCCATCTACTGCACTGGACCACCTGTAGTGTGAAATGGCATGCAGAACGCCGGGTGTAGGGGCAGATGCAGACAGCTGGACTACGTGGACCTAGGCCATATGCATGATTAATTTAGGGATTCAGCTGAGGCAAGTACTCCTATTGTGTGGAGCGACTACACACTAAAGTTGACATTGCCATATCTGAAAACAGCACTCCATCAGCTTATTAAGAGATCTCGCATGCAACCCGAAATAAAAAAGGGACAGACACTAGTGGGGATTGGCATCTGCAAGGGTGTAAAAACCGTAGCTTTTTTATGTCCATTCATCAATAAAATGAGGCAGGTAACTCTTTCTGAAAGCAGAGTCTGCTAATCAGCCCCCCCTTTCATAAACCTCCATGCCAAAAGCATAGTGCATGCATGTTCCCTTGTTGCATCACTCTCTTGACAACTGCAGAACCTGCTCTTCTGTGGAACAGGGCAGGCTCAAAGGTCACACGTGCATTCCTGACAGTTGCTGTGACCCAAAGTCACTACAGCCAGAGGTGACATTTTAACCTCTGAACTTCTGTTTAAAAGTGTAATGAATGTTGCTTTATCAGTCTGGTAACCGGTTAATTTCTAAGGCGATACCATACCTGGTTATGACATGGTGACTGATAAAGCAACAATTATTAAAGCACACTAAATTCATATTGAGCAAATGTCCATTTTGTGAGCCATGACCAGGTATGTGAGGGCAATGTCTATTGTCTTCCTTGAGCTCTCACCAAGCAATCTCCTGGAAACCCTTCTTCAAAGAGGCACTCGCTTAACAAAGGCTTCCCTCAACTTCGCCAGATCCGCACACATCTCCGAAACAAGGAGAAGTCTACACTGGCTCTCAGTAACACAAAGAATATCTTTGAAATCTCTTACCCTCACACACAAATGCTTGAACAATCAGGCCCCCAGCTACCTAGCCTCCCGTTTCTCTCATTACTCGCCTACCGGGCTACTCAGATCTGCCCAAGCACACTGCTTGACCATTCCTAGATACAAACTGCAGAAAGCAGGTGGTGCAAGCATCCCAGTCCTTGCCTCCAAACTATGGAACTTGATTCCATTAACCATCAGATCTGAATACTCTCCGTCCTTATTCAAACAAAAAAACAAACTTTGGTTATCCACTACACAAGACTAAACTCCTTCACCACCGCCACCTCAGGACCTTCAGCTCGTTACCTGCCCAGCGCCTGTAATTAAAGTCTATTTGCTAAATGTAGATAATGTTGCATATTATATTATATATTGTTTATAATGCTACTGTATATATAGTGCTCACCTTAGATTGTTAGGTTTTTATATTGTCTACACTATGTTTTGTGCATCTTCTGCCTCTCCTTGCTATCATGCTTTCTCACTGTAACTGTTACTTTCTGTACAAATGTTGAACCAATGTTTTGCGCCAAGATATGCGCCCGGACGCCCCTGGGACTGGTGTGCTATACAAATAAAATAAATACAAATACACCAATGGGCTGCACAACAAAGGGCCTTTAAAGTCAATTGGCATGGAAAGTGTGTGGAGTTAGAGTAGCCATAGAGGGAAACTGGACCTGAAAAAGGGGTCCACCATTTTGGTTTTCTCTTGGGGCTCTTTTCTTTCCTATCCCCTCCATTTCCTGCAGGACAAGGCACTTTACGTATGATTCCAGAAGGCAAGAGTTACTTGTTACAGCAATAGGGATTGAACCCCTTAAAGCAAGTTTGCTTTTGTCCAATCAAGGTGACATTTGGGGGCTCCCATTCATTGATTGATTGATTCATCCATGGGCGTTAAAGAAGACAGAAAGAATTAACTGGATGCCGGAGTCCAGTCAATTCAAAAGACGTCCAAAAGTGAAGAGAAGATGGAAGACATTGAAGGCAAAGGTGAGGTCCATCGCCTAACCTGCTCCATGGAAAAGTAAGGGTGACTGCTGTTTTCCTAATGCCTCATTGCTGGCTGGACTACAAGTAGGATTTAGCTCACTGGACGCGCAGGATCCTGTGTTAGTGCCATCCATCTCCTTGGAGTGGGTGTGCAACCAAAGGATTTGCCTTGTCCCTAGAGAAGTTGTATTGGGCCTCCCAGCAACCCAGAAGTCAAGGATGATCAGCTCTGAGCCCCAATTCCAGCATTAAACTGCATGCAAGTTAAGGCCACCAGTACATTGCCTGCCTGCCACAAGCTTCTTCACACCACATGCTGTTTCGGCTTAGACCACACTGTGTATCAGACTTATTTGACCATGTCACCAACCCAATGATGAATCATTGCCTCAAGAAGCTCCTAGAAGCCTAGCTCAAAGTTGTGGGGCCCACAAAGATAAAAATAAAGGTACTGTGAAGAGACCCTATTCCCCTGCCCCACATTTTGGACAATAGTGACTTATAAACCCTCATCTCTGCCTTTTTCTTGAAAGACCTATTCTTTGAGTAGTAACATACCGTACCAGTTCTGCATTTTCTATGTTCCCTCATCAGGGATTGGTTTTTGTTGGTGTTTTTAGTTAGTTGTTTGAATTTGTGTTTGTTTATTTAATTAAAGTCCATATATGTTTATAAAATCTTGAATGTAATTTTTTGTATTTTGGAGTCTTTGCATTGATGCTGTTTGGGCTGTTACTACTTCACATTCCTCCTGAGTGTAGCCTGCCCTCATCCCACATTACCACAAAAAAGCAAAGGCGATATATCCATTGGGTTGTGTCTGTTTCACCTTCATGATTGGGAGCACTGGTGGTGTAGTACTAGTGTGGGGCTGAGTAGGCAGTTTAGTCACTACTCATCTCTGCACCCTCTGTAGACCAGTGGTCATTTTGTCACAGGGACCATCCATGGAAAACAGTTGTTTAAAGAGGCATTCATCGTCCTTTAACATTGTTGGTCATGCTCACCCAGGGGGCACGTCATATAGCACGTACAGCACAGTTATAGGGCCAGAACTGGTACAAATGCTGAACTGACCTTGCCACGTGAGGGAACACATGCCCTCATGATACCTGCTCCTTGCCATGCAGTGGATAGGAATCTGAGAAAGCTAGCTGCACCCCAAATGTATTTATTTATTCATACACAGGAGGGAACAATGCTCTTTTGATCACAAAAGATCGTACAATAGTTAAGAAGTCTGATTTGACAGGAAGCAGTGAGCCTCTTACAATGGGGCGAGTTTGAGGGACATTCGGAGCAGGTTGTGGAGTCTAGAAAATATCCAAAGTGTGCTCTCCTCCTCTCAGAAGAAGTCTGAGGGAGGCATGTGGTGAGTGGACAAGGAGAGGCACTGTTTGTCTGTATCCAGTGGCCTTGATCGCTGGTCCAGGAGGGCCAGAACCCCCCCCATGTAGGGAGGAGGAGGACAGAAAAAGTTTAGGGCAACAACAAAAAACGTGGACCACATTGGTGAATTATGAATATTTCGAAGAAAGGTCATTATGATTAATATGTGGGTGCCTTTAGGAGAACCTTTGTTGCACATTGTACATGTTACAGCACATTAGGTCTGTACATTGGTGAAGATAAAAGCTGCATAGCTCGCTATGTCATGAAACTAGCCCATGTTAGGCAACACAACTGTATATACTGAATTATCGGGATAGCCCTTTGAGCGTTGCTCTTGTGAGGAAATCGACCCTTTGCACTGTGGGTGTGCGCTCGCTTGGGGTTTTTTGATATTTTAAATGAAATTGAAGATGGTAGATCAACCTCCAGAAAATGTGTAGGGCTAATCCGCACACATGTTCCTATGCTCACCACACAACATTCACATAGACCTGTGTACTCTGGGTGGACACAGCCCACAGGTGCAGATGCCCTGGCACATTTAGTTGGAATATGACAGCCAAGAGTCCATCAAGGCATCTCAGAAGGGGGGGGGGGAAGGCAAAACCTTCCTCCTGCCATGGCCATCCTAATTAACTAGCAAAGGCTCCATAGATCTGCCTTATGCTTTGTTAGCTGCTGGTGGCAGCTTCGCATACTAATCAGAGTAAATTCAAACAGGCCCACAGGAGGACTGGTCGCAGAGCTAACAAAGGACAGGAAAACCCCAACAACTTTTGATATGCACTGTGTCAACCTGAAGTCAGCTCCCGCCTCTCAGTATCAAGGGTAGTGACTTGCCATGTCTGGTACTATGCATTTACAGTAGTCATCCCTGCAACTGGACCCCATGCAGAGGGTAGGAGCATCTGGTTTGGCTTTGACCAAAAGTCAGGTCTCGCAACAGCTTCAATGGTACCTGCCACTTTAACCAGGAACCACAAAGAGCATTAATGAGAGAGACCCTTTGATCCTCAACAGACAGGAAGATGGGTAGGACTTAGTATAACATGTTTTCACCCCTTTACCTTTTCTGTTGCAAAGCACTCTGGTTATTCCTTTAGGCATACAGGATATTGTTGGTGGGACCCAGGATTGGATCATTAAGGTAGGCATAGCCTACACCAATCACTGAGGCCCATTGGGCATCCATTTTGGCAGATCATCTGAAGACTTTGCAAGGAGTAATAAGAACTCATTTGGACCCTGGCTGAAGTTACCGTCTGCCTTACAGCTTCCGCCAGTGAAGGAAGGCCAGGACTTCCAAAGAGGGAAGCAGGATCCCTCCCCTAAACATCTCCCAGGGAACAGAGGTAGATAATGAATCCAGAAGACCCTCCAGAATCTCCAGAACCTGTACCCAGCCAGGACACAGAGTGCCATGCTAGGCTCTGCAGCACGCTTTCTAGGTGGGAAGTGCCAAAGAGTCTCTGAACCAGCCAAACTAAGGACAAGTCAGCTGCCTGCAACACTCGCCGTCTGCCTTAAATGACATTTTCGAGCCAGTCGGGCCCCTCGAGCTGCAACCGACTGCACTGCTGACTGCTGTTATGCCGCAGTCACCCACGCCATCCGAGATGCCTCTACCAGTGCTTCAGACACGCCAACCAGTACTGAGACAATGATTCCTGACCCCGAGCCACCGTGTAGGCCCTCCTGCAGCCGCCCATCCAGCCTCTCTCGCTGAATTGCTGCCGCCTGTATCCCGCAGCTGTATCCAGCCTTGAACTCTGTCGCAGAAGCTGCAAAGTGCCCTGAAACCGACTCTACAGCACCAAGAACCTCTACAAGCACAAGGTACATTGCGGTTCTGTCCCCTTGTTCCTTCTCCGAAGGCTCCTAGTGACATTTTACGACCCATTGCGCCCCTTGTGTTGAAACCAAGTATCCTTGAACTATTGCGATTAATTACTTTACAGACTATCCTCCTGTCAGTATCCAGATTGCATCCCTTTTCCTTCTTGAAACTGTCTGCCCTCTGAATTCCTTTACAGGGTGGGTTGTATTCTGTAGTGTGCTAGAACTTTCTGTTGTGATAATAATAAAATCGATATTTTTATACAACCTTGACTGGACAGTTCCTTTCTATCTTTAGGTAATAATTGTATTTTCACTCTGTTGCAACCAACCAACGATCCACAACCTTGCAGAGATAAACCTGCCATTCTGCCACGTTACCAAAATTGGACAAGGAGGTTTATAATGTGCCCGTATTTCCAATCTGTTTGGATCCCTTTTGGTGCACTAGAGATGTGGGGCTGATTGATGGTTTAGGAACCGATATCCATCCCTGGACCGCTGGTGCGTCGGAAGTTGATTCATCACAGCTCTACCCCCCCCGAATCGACTAGTCCGAGCCTGTTCTGTGCCACAGGGCTTTTACTGGTGGCATGTGTATTATGGCACGTTGCCTGCTTCTTCTGAGTCTCTGGCTGCGAGAAAGCGGTGAGCAGAGGAGGAAGTGAGGGAACACCGATCTAGGTTGTTGCCGATATCACCAGACATTCAGCAGTGCTAGTGGTAACAACACTTTAATAAACCATCCACCCCAGCTGTCCGCGAGTACCATAATTCATTACATTTTCATTTCCACCACCGAGTGCATCAAGACACTTCACGGCAAATAAAAATCACTAGGTTGTGGTGAAACGCGTCAGGCTGCCATCTGGCAAAAGATTTTACCGGGACACCTTGACTTTTTAAACAGCGCAACATGAAAATAAAGGTTGTTGAATTGGACACAACCCACGTAGCAGTTTTTTGTTGATTTCGGCCGTGATGAAACATTTGGAAACTTCGTGTTTGGAATTATCTGTGTGGAGTGCTGCTCGTGGGAACAGCGTCTTGTATGCTGTTTACCATTGAAATATATATATATATATATATATATATATATATAACGTTTTTTTTTCTCCAAAAATCGAGGAAGCACCTCCGCGTATGTTGCCCCACACTGACAAATAACCATTGCACGGCAACACATTTTCACCAAACTACTCGGCTCACAAAACCATTTTTTGAAAATGTATTGGCCCCAGAAAAGTGACAAACATTGAGACTTCGGTAAGTCAACTAACACGTTTCGCCACGAGGGCTTCATCAGAGTTGGTGAGGTGGTCTGTAAGCACTCATTTTATATCATATTTGGATAGGATGACCAGACGCCCCGGTTTCTCCCTGGACATTCCTGGGAAATCGCCCTCCGTCCCGTGGTCTCAGGAGTTTTTTATTCATTTCATAAACCCTGTCCTGGGATTGGAAGGGTGGGAGGCTACAGGCACACTCCTCCAATGAGAGGAGGCACGCACACTCCTCCAATGAGAGGAGTGTGCCTGTGAGCACCGCCCCCCCCCACCCACCTGCAAGAGACCAGCAACATTGAAGTAGGACTACGGTTTTATGTGTGTTCACTTTAGTGTTACTTATATGCCTGTGGCCTGTCCCGGTTTTCTTTTTTTTAAAATCTGGTCACCCTATATTTGGATGATTGATTTGATATATACACTAATAATAATAATGATGATGGGACAGAGGGGGCATTCGGGACTGTGGTGGCTCACGCAGGCACAATGTTCCATCTAACACACATAAAATCGGACCTGCCAGTATTGCTGCAGCAATCAAAAAGGTTCCTGGCACAGGAAATGCTCCGTCCATTACTGTGCGCGCTTCTGTGCACATGGGAGACATGCCCCGGTTCGCTTTCTGGATGGACGGGCACTCTTCTAATGCTGCTAAATGTGCTGTACCTAATCTGCACTTTCTAGTGTGGGGAGCTCTCCCCTTTCACCACCAACCACATGAATTCTTAGAATAACACCAGGATCAATGGAGACATTCAGGTAGAGTGTCCACCGTGTCACAAAGCCAGAAACACGCAATTAAGCACTTTCCGGACCCACGTTGTGGCAGCCATTTTTTCTGATCAGAAGATGTACCCAGCGCAGCACATGAGTACTGGCCCCTTTGGGGCAAATGCTTCCTCTGACCAAAACACATCACTCAAACCAAAACCTTTGGGGCCTAACACAGACAGATGGCTCTCTACCATGGGGCTAGGACAGCAAAGGGGGTTTCTGGGACAGGAAGTTCTAGTGTTAAAACAACAGCAGTAGACACTTTGTGGAATGGACCTCCTAGAATTACAACACTTGATCAAAAGGGCGAGCTTTAGCATGCAGGAAGGCCTAACATCACAGTAGCAACACTGAAACGCCTGTGACAGGAAGAAGTCCTCTTGAACCGGAAACCATATAGACTTTGGGGACAGGAAGTGATTGTCTTGCAGCAGCGACAAACGGGGCTCGTGGGACAGGAGGCTCAACCTTAGTAGCAGCGCGGGCTTTTGTGTACAGAGCAGACAATTACAAAAAAGCAACAGTGCAGGCTTTTCTGATAACAGCCGCAGTGGCACATTCTTCGGCAGGAAGCGCTGGTCTTTTGAGCGCGGCATTGCTTGGTCAGGCTCTGATTGCATGAAGGTCCTATGGAATGACCAGCCAAAGAAATGGCAACAAGCGAAGCGAGCGTCGGTTCATGGGTCCTGCAGTTCTACTCTCGCAGCCGGAACCCTGCTGGCTTCTGGCTCTAAAAGTCCCAGTCTGAGAGCAGCAAAGCGGGGGCTGGGAGGGCAGGACGTGCTATTCTTACATCACAGAGGAGACTGCCCAGAAGGAAAAAGCTAATCCAGGGCAGAACACGTGAGAATGTGTTTTGGAAAATGAATCATAATCTTACAACAGCAAGTAGGAAAATTCAGCAGCAACCATAGAAGCCTCTGGGACAATGAGCCCAGCCCTACAGCAGCAACCTTGAAGTCTCCCGGAACAGAATGTTATACCATTAATACCGCATCAGTGGAAGCTCCTGGGACACAATGTTGCAGCCCAACAACTGCATCCTCGGATGATTGCAGGACAAAATGGTACAACCTTACAACAGCATCAGTGGAGGCTTTGGGGAGTCCTCTTGCTACAGCACTGCAGCCACAGGGATTCTCCTGCGCGAGGGCACTTTAGTCCTATAGCATCACCTGGGAGAGGAAGCCCGCATCTCTGAACAGTGGAGACTCCTGGAGCAGAATGCTGCAGCCTGCCAACGGCCTCGTAGGATGCTTCCAGGACAGAATGTTGAAGCCTTAAAACGGCGTCAATGGAGGCTTTGGGAATGGAAAGCTCTATTGCCACAGCACTGCAGCCACAGGGAAGCCTTCTGTGCGAAGGAACCATAGTCCTGTAGCAGCATCTAGGAGAGGAAACCCACATCTCAGAGCAACAACAGTGGAGACTCGTGGAGCAGGATGGTGTGACCTCAGTCCCGCGTCAGTGGAGGCTTTGGGAATGGAAAGCTCGATTGCCACAATACTGCAGCCATAGGGGAGCCTCAGAACAACAATAGTGGAGACTCGTGGAGCAGAATGTTGTGGCCTTAAAACCGGAATGGAAGGTCCTGTTGCCACAGCACTGCAGCCACAGGGGAGCCTTCTGTGCGAAGGAACCATAGTCCTATAGCAGCATCTAGCAGAGGAAACCTACATCTCAGAGCAACAACAGTGGAGACTCGTGGAGCAGGATGGTGTGACCTCAGTCCCGCGTCAGTGGAGGCTTTGGGAATGGAAAGCTCGATTGCCACAATACTGCAGCCATAGGGGAGCCTCAGAACAACAATAGTGGAGACTCGTGGAGCAGAATGTTGTGGCCTTAAAACAGCGTCAGTGAAGGCTTTGGGAATGGAATGTCCTGTTGTTACAGCACTGCAGCCTGCACAGGGGAGCCTTCTATGAGAGGACACTGTAGTCCTATAGCATCATCTGGGAAAGGAAGCCGGCCTCTCAGAGCAACAACAGTGGAGACGCGTGGAGCAGAATGTTGGGGCCTTAAAACCGGAATGGAAGGTCCTGTTGCCACAGCACTGCAGCCACAGGGGAGCCTTCTGTGCGAAGGA
This sequence comes from Ambystoma mexicanum, assembly GCF_040938575.1. NCBI lineage: Eukaryota > Metazoa > Chordata > Amphibia > Caudata > Ambystomatidae > Ambystoma > Ambystoma mexicanum. The sequence goes on along the minus strand of NC_090929.1, from coordinate 517,429,489 downwards.
ACCATAGTCCTATAGCAGCATCTAGGAGAGGAAACCTACATCTCAGAGCAACAACAGTGGAGACTCGTGGAGCAGGATGGTGTGACCTCAGTCCCGCGTCAGTGGAGGCTTTGGGAATGGAAAGCTCGATTGCCACAATACTACAGCCATAGGGGAGCCTCAGAACAACAATAGTGGAGACTCGTGGAGCAGAATGTTGGGGCCTTAAAACCGGAATGGAAGGTCCTGTTGCCACAGCACTGCAGCCACAGGGGAGCCTTCTGTGCGAAGGAACCATAGTCCTATAGCAGCATCTATGGGAAGAAGCTCACATCTCAGATCCACAGCATTGAAGACATATGGTACAGGACCTCCTAGCCGCAGAGTGGTAGCATCGCAAATGTCTAGCTCTGGAAGGATTTGCCCCATACAGCAAGACAGAGGTGAGACTCTTTCATAAAGTGCATCTGGGATGATGAATGGTGCCTGGAGATCACCACTGGCATTGCCCAGGACCAGGCACATAGCAGAAAGCCATAAATATTGGGTAGGAGCAATATCAGTAACGTGGCCACTCCACCAGAAACTGCTGGCTTGTGCGGTACAACATTTGCCATATTTTCAAGTCCGGTGAATGCTAGGGTAAAACTCAAAACCAGGAAAGTCCACTGCTTTCGGACCAGGCTGGAGAACTGGAGCATACAAATGACCTTGGCTGACTAACATTTCCATCAAATTCTCTTTCTCATTAGGTAGGTACCACTCCACCTGGCACTGTGAGCATGGTCTTAATGCAGCCTTTTCTCCTGGTGCTGGCACAGGAGTGATCTCCGGGGCCCCAGGTCATGCTGCCATCCTGGCAGTACTGCAGTTACTAGCCAATGCATCCATTATCCATTTTTTAAGCAAGACTCGAGCGCGGCATTGATTCTGATGGAAAACCTGACCACCTCGGCTTGGCCACCCTCCAATTTCCTCTGCCATGGTCCCATTCTTCTTGATTTCACTCCTTTATCACGTGTAATCTTCTGAAATTGCATTTTATCTCCGTGATATACCGCCTGACGCGCGTCTCAGAGAAACCTATGAATTATTAAGAGCAGAAGTGCAGCAATAGGGAAGGCAATAAACACCAGAGCGAATTGCTTTTAAAGCTGGAACAAGGAGAGTAAATCTACTAATTTCAGTGTTCACCAAAAACAATGATGTCTCTGAGGTGAGGTGGCGAGAAGGTTGAAACCGGGTGAGGGAATCGGGCTGGCCGTGCTGGGAATTCCAGACACGGTACAAGGAGTGGCTCTTGCGGTAGACTGACAGAAATCAGCTTAAGTGCCAAGGGGCACCCTCAAGCTGGATGGAGTCAATGCCAATCTCTTTGAATGGTTTGTTCAACCACCCGCTCCCAGCCTCTCCGCTTTCTTATGCAGGATGTATATGTTTCCTCCCTCTGTACACTGTTCGTTAGACTGGGGAATAAAAACTCTTTATCTGACCGCTATCGCATTAAAACCTAGTGGCGGGTGGGATATTGGCAACTTTTCCTCTAAACTAAGATCTAAATCCTTAGACTGGGATCGCTTGTATTCAATTGACACACTATCTGCCCATTATGCCACGCAAGGATTTTGCCGTGCTCTGCCACACAGCTATGTAGTGAAGATGTGCGGTTGTATCTCTGTGGCGGCTTATATCTGCGTATTAATTTCTTACCCGTTTACGAGTACACAGGCGCATGGGTCAAGGTTCCTTGTGAGCAAAGATTAGGCTGAGCCTATGGAGACAGCTAGACATCTCTTAACTAATCGCCCTTGTTTTAATTCATTTTAATTGAAAGGCAATGGAAATTTCTGTTCAGCTCGTACCTGCATTCGCTCCAACCCATTTTGGGCCACTTCCTTTTCCGCCGAATCATTGATTACGGCAGCGGCCCTACATGTGTGGGAACGGATTTTACTGAACATTTTAGAATGATGTGGGAAGTTGTACAACTCTTATTAATCACTGATTGTGATGATGGTGAGACATGTTATTTGTGATATATTGCATTTTATGTAGCTCATGCGGTTTCCATTGTGCTTAGCTGCGTGTGTATTTTTATTGCCATTGTCATCTAATGTTTATTTTTTTTATACTGAATGTGTACCTATGGTTTATAGTGACATTTTCGAACGTCACATTTTCGAAATGCCATTTTGTCGACACAAAAATGCTGGAAAAAAAACCATTTCGAATGGTTTTTTAAAAAATTAAATCATTTTAATGGGGGTCTTCCCCCCCAACCCGTTTTATTTTTTTACATTTTTTTTTACTAACGAAACAAAAATAAAACATAAAATAAGAAATAACATTCAGAATTTTTTTTCAGCATTTTTGTGTGCACAAAATGGCATGGCGAAAATGTGTTTTCGAAAATATAACTGGATACCGTATATAGTTGATAGTGCAACAGGCTAGAGATGTTAGCCATATGCAGTTAAATAAAATTAAAAAAAGTAAAATATGTTTTGGGGGGAACTGGTGAGGGCATTACACCAGGGATCGGGGGAAAGGTGTGATACAGGTTGAAAGAAGCACAGCACCAGAGATTTTGAGAAGGAATAGAAGCGATAATGGCAAAAGAGAGTTCAGAGCTTATAATTGATACATTTGAGATTCATGAGAAATTGGGAAACGTCTATTTATACATTGTTTAGAAGTAAGAGGAATCTAGCATGAAGCACCATGTGTAAGCATGATATTATCATGACATTAGAGATATGAGGTATAGAGATGGTGGCAACATGTGTTAGGGGAAGTATGGGCTCGGTTCACAGAATATTTGCCCGGTTCAAAGTGACTTTGCACTGCCGACACAAACCCTGATTCGCGGAACCGTGCATAGCACGGACGGTTCCGCGAATCAGGGTTTGTGTCGGCAGTGCAAAGTCACTTTTCAGCAGTGCAAATTCACTTTGAACCAGGCAACTATTCCATGAATCGGGCCCTATGTATTGAGGTCTGTTAACCACTAGAAATGTGGGTGAGTGTCGAGCATGACACCCAGGACTTACCTGAGGCGAATCGTACCACTAGTACTTTATGGGGAACAATGACAACACATATCTGGCAGTATCAAGCATCATAAAGAAGAAAATACCCCAAAATAGAATTAATCGAGACATTGAACAGCCCCACTTGGCTCTTGCAAGGCAACAAAGCTTGCAGATGAAACCTTAGTGTGGCATTGAGATCCAAGGTGGTTTGCATTATTCTAATCATGTACTGTCAGGGTTACTTTATCCCAATATCTGTTACTCGTGGCCGAAGGTGACTTGCAGCCATACAAAAACCCCATTAATAAAAGGCTTACTACGCTGCTACTGCTTGCTGCAGAAACATACACCCATCTCACTTTTTACAAGAACCCATAGAATTGTAGCACATTTGTGATGGCTGGAGATTATCTGCAAGCAAAGTTGGGGCAGCAGGCAGCCATCTTCTCGATTAATCTCGCATTGTGACTGCAAAGGCTGCGCAGTGCTGCCACTTCGCGGAAAACACTCCCAACCTGCAACGTTCTAAATTGTATTTGTATTTATTGAAGTGCAGGGTGTGATTTGGCCCAGAAATGAGACATAGTAGGAGGTAAAAGAGAGCAGAGGCAGCCCTTGGTGTAAGGTGGGTTATTGGATTGAATTTGGTTTTCTGGGTGATGAAGTGGTAAGTCTAGAAACATGAACTGGAGACACGGACTGGTGGATGCAACAATATTGCTAGCACTGAGAGCCTGAGGCCAGTATTTACATACTTGCATAGCGTAGTCTTGATGGCAGAATGCAGGGAGTGCGGATTTGCATAGGAAGGGAAGGGAATTTGCAGGGCTTCTTCCATGCAACAGACCAGAAGCACCAAGGACTCAACCTCATGAAGCCGGGTAAGGTGCGGATTGCTATTTTGCCACAGATCAGGATGATATTGTGAGGTTCTGCTTGGAACTATCGAAGCAAAACAGCTGCTGGTCTTCAGTAATAACCTGCAGACCCACGTCTGCTTGTGCCTTGACTATGGGGAGCACAGCTTAGATAAAGAGCTACATAAAAGGGCAGCAATGTCGATGCAGAATGGGTATTAAAAAAATCTATTTGATCCATTCCTTGAAAAGCAAAGGATTCCAAGATGGCTCAACATGCATTTCTGCCATTAGAAAGATGCCCGTCCTTGACCCCTACTTCCCTGGGTGACCATAGAGCTACTCATTGAAGTGACCCTACTTACTAATGGTAAAGATGGAGACATAGTGGAGATGTGGACTTTTATGCTTGTGGTCGGAGAAATCGACCCTTCGGATAAGTGGTCTTTGGAACCCTTAATCATAGGCAGTGTTCCTCGTGAAGTACGGGCTGGGGTGTTTGGAGTTCCCAGTGGCGGGACTGCCAAGACGTGCATCGTTGTGGTTACTTCTGCGGGAACCCAGTGGTTTTTGTATCGATCAGGCTGCATATGCCGGCACAGCTGAGATGTCACCACCAGGTCTTCTTTTTCACAGTCCTTCTGAAATGAGAGTGTCAGCCCCGGACACAATCGCCTAGATTCACGCATTACTACGCGCAGAAGCAGAACTAACCCTTTCTATGATGCTTAAGCCATTCTTGCCTTGCTGATACCATTGGTTAACTTTCTCCGTAAAGAGGAAGCTGCCAAGGCCCTCAGTCTAGAGCATCCAAGCCACACCAAATCTAGAGACTGGTGGTAAGGCCGGCAGGACTGTGATGAGGAAGAGTTGTACTTGGAGTAATGAAGATTAATCAATCTTTACATTAGGGCTCTGGTGCAAAGCTAAAAGGCAGATCCTCAATGAGCACTGCTAACAGAATGAGCCCTGTAGATCTCTGGAGTCCTGTCTTTTGCAGGTTAGTGCAGAGAGTTGCTAAAGTGAGTCACATAGTATATTTTCTACAGCATGGGAGGGGGGTTGGGGTTTCATCAAAGAACTCTGCCTGCCAGTGCTAGCCTTAGCAGCGGCAGCGCCCCGGGCAGTGAAAGAAAAATGTGACCACCTGCACTCCCCTCTCAATGTGGGGGGGTGAGTGGGCACCACTTTACTTTTTAACTTCCCGCTCCTATCCCAGAGCTGGGAGTTAATCACTGCGATAAGGGGCGATGCAAAAGCATCAGCACCCTATTCTAATATGAAAACCACCCCTCTCCTGCTCCGGAGTGGGAGGTAATCACCTCAATAGCGTGCTGATGCAAAAACATCAGCAACCTATTGTTATTAAATGCGCCCCGCTCCCATGCTGGAAAGCCTGGCACCAGCACAAGAGTGTGACGTATTTAATTTCAATAGGGTGCCAGCCGTGCTTTCTCCCAGCATGCCAGCTCAGGGGAGACCTTGAAAGACTCCCCTGAACTGGCGTGGCAGGGTGCTAATGGCAATCCGGGCAGTTGCCCGGGCGGCCCTGCCCTAAGGCCGGCCCTGCTGTTTGTGTGTACTTTCTCAACCTCCACTGCACCCAACCGTAGATATGAAGGTCAGAGTACATCATTATAAGCCGTCAAACTATACATGCATCAGTTCATGTTCTACCCTTACATGTTCTGCCCTTACAACACTAATGCCGCTCTCTGTTATTTTCCTTCTTTCAATGTTCTAATAACAGGATATGTTGCGTATATATACAAACAGTGGGCAACTTCAATTTCATAGCGAGCAAAACAGATAGGAAGCCCACCACTGCAAAGTGCCAAAGAATAAGCAATATTCCCTTCGATTATCCCTTTAAGACAACGACTGGTATGTCCCTTTGTTGATGGGTTCACCCCAAAATAAAGGCGCCAGTGGATGGAATTCTGTGTAAATGTAAAGTGAAGTTGATCATTAGTGAAAAGGCGCAAAATTACAGATTCTGCTTGTGACATGATTCTGGAGTGATCCCCCCCCAGCCCCCAGGAAAGTGGTATTCAGGGTGGTGAAGTCTTTCCTCCTACTATAATGACATGCTGGCTGAAGAACAATTGTCGATTGTGTTGCCAACAGCAATGCCAGTGCTTACGATTCATTCCAAACCTTCCAGCCATTACTCTTCAATTTCATGGCAGCGTCACCCAGGAAGCAAGGCTGCAAGGGGTGTTTGTAAGATGTATAATGTGAGAGAAACAAAGCTCCCCCTCCTGTCTGCCTTCTCCCGCATGACAGGAGTGTAGGCCCGGCTGTACCGCCACACAGCGAGTCCGCGAGAGGACTAAATAACAGCCTCTTCAATCCCAAAGCGATACACACGGTTGCAATGCCGGTCATGAAATTGCACATCTCCCGACACAGCAGACCGCTGCCAACCTCCCGCCTCCTCCAGTAAAGGCGCCATCCAGTAAAAGGGTGAGAAAACCTGGCACCTAGAACAATTCTCCGCGCCACACGCACGCGCTATCGGCAAAATCAGTTTCCCTTATTAAATAAAATTAGTCAATTAATTCACAAGCATTCCGTGACTGCAATAGGCTAGCGGAGGTGTCAATTCATTGGCAGCACCCAGGAGCATCATGGGACACTCGCAAGACGGATGTGACTCCTGGTGTAAAAGGATGTCGCATGGCAATTGCTATTCATGCTGTGTTTACAAGAGGGCCACGGGACTGCGGGGAGTTGCAATATGTGCTTATTGGTCCCTGGGGGCAATGATTGACGACTGCCTAGTGAGTCATCCCGACGTGTTTACTAGTTAAAACCTGTCTGCACGTCTTACTAATGACGTTTTAAGACTCGTGAAGGTCGCTTGGTCCTGAAAGGGACATCGAGCCTCAGAGGGCACCCAGGAACTTGCACCATATTGCCAGTCAGCAGTCTAATAACACAGCACTATATTCCTCTACATATTACTTGCGTTCTGCGGCTTACAGTGTGCACTTTGCAGTGCTTGCCTAACAAGCTGTGTTCTGTCTGGCTGAAAACAGAAGTGTTATCACCTCATTGCCTTTCAGCATTGGTTCTTCCACTTGCTTACAAAGCAGCATTCATAGCTATTCAGTGGGCATTCAGTGTTTCAGCTCCCTGCTGCCTAGAGATAATTGGCGGCTATTAACCTTATCGCCATTATAATATATGCCCCACATGGGTGCATCAGACTGCTTTCCACTGTAAACAAGGGGGAGGCAACCATCAGGTTGAAATGGGGCCCCACACACCTTCAGCCGGGCCTGCATGTAATTCCCTGGGTCAGTGTTTCCAGTGGCTTAAATGTGCATTCATAAATTAGATATAAGGAAAAAAAACAATCACCATGCAGACACCACACAAACAACATCCAGACCTTACACTGACCATCAGCTTTTAGGGCTGCGTAGTAGATTTGTTCAGGGTTATGGACTTGAGTTTGGGTGCCACGCTCTCTGCCAGTGCACTCGGTCACACTTCGCATTTATATCCAGGCCCATGAACACATTAATAGCAAGTTCGTCTCTTCAATAAGCTCAAAGTAGAAAGCCCAGCCTTTCAGCTGCGTGCTCTCTGGACCACTGACCAGATTCCCTCCAGTGATTTCCAGAAGGCACACCCCACAGGACACGGTCAACTAATCCCGGACCACCAGGCTGAGGACACGGTACGATGTTCATTCATCGACAGGGTATTTTTCAATGGGTTTTTTGCCTGTGTTTTTTTTCTCCAAAAAACTCATGGACAAATATATGGGGTTGTGGGTAACGTTAAATAAGGGGTGAGGGACGGTAGGATTTAATGGCATGCATATAAAGAATGCTTTATTAAAGTTACATGCACAAGATACATGAACAGGTAGGGGAATCCTTTACAGGCAGCCACCATGTAGTCCAACGTCTCCTATCTCCATTAACTGCCACTCTCAGAGCACTCTTGCACAGACAGCTGACCTCACACACACCAGCATTCCACAAGCTACCTCCTGCATCCACCTGCAGGATATCGAGATATTGCAGTAGCGGCCTATGTGACGAATCCTGAGATATCTACACTTCACCCCGAGGGGGAACCTCTTCCCATGATGCCAGGGAGGTGAGGCTGCTACCCGTTAGTCCCCCTTGGTGTGGTACTCGGCGGGAAGATCTCATGGGAAGAGACTTCCCATCTGGGCACCAAGGAGAATATCTTGCGAGAATGCGCTATGACCACCTTCTACATACCTTCCTAGCCCATGAAACCAACTCAATATCCCATACTTTCATGGTTACTCTAAGTCCGAAAACGTAGTAACCATGGAGATGAGGAAGAGCAGGGACTACCTTAGGGAGACCTACTAAACAAGTACTGGGACGAGGAGGAGGTGCGGAATAAGCAAGAGTAATGATGAAAACTTGAATGAACAGTCTAGTCTTCTATGCCCGCTGGCGATAAAAATGAAAGGAGGACTTACCATTTTGCCAAACTGGATGTCAAGCCATCCCTGGAGGAGCCGCGAGCCTGGGAACCATTTGGTGCCAAGATCAGAAGAGGCTGGGGACCGGGACGGTGACGAGAAGGCAGAGGACTCCCAATCCTATCTCCTGTGGACAGACCGACTGGAAAGCTGGTGAAGCAGATGTTCAGACGTGCGAGGAAGCTGGACTCCGGGGTCCACAGTCATTGCATCGAATACAAAGCATTGAATGCCAAAAATATTTTTAAAAAAGCATCACAAAAAAAGCATAAAATGCATTTTTTTCAAAGATAAAGGTTTTGTTTTAATTAGAATGGGTTTTAAGGGGTAAAAAAACGGGTAGGTGGACACCACCCCATTAAAAAAAAAAGGAAAAAAATGCATTTGATGTTTTTTTTTTGTTGCTTTTTTTTTAGATGCTAAGGCATTCGATGCTTTGGCATTCAATGCAATCACTATAAACTGGACTGTTGTCGAGTGAAGATACGCATCCTGTGAGCAACCACTGGCTGCATAGCTGCCGCAGCACTCCGCAGAGCGAGAGAAGACACGAGAAGCCTGAAACAAAAGCCAGGAGAGCCCAAGGCCGACAGAAGGACTCCAACAAGAACCATACAGATAAACTGATTGTCAGAATGGGTGACGGGGCTACAAAAGAGTCGTAGAGGACTCTGGACCCACAAGGCAGGGGTGAAGAGGGAACCCCTGGGGAAGAACCAAATATTAAGAACGCCAAAGGCAGAAATGGAGAAACTCGGGTATGTGACCCGCACCCACAAAGAAGATCTATTTCAAGTTATCTTCTTCGTGGCACTACCTGACAGGACAGAAAAACAGGTCAGCCAGAACAAAGCTTTAGAGAAATATGGGACTGGGACCCGCACCCACAAGGTGGGAGAAGCACAATTCATCTTTTTCGTGGCGGTACCTGTCAGGAGAGTAAACCAGGTCTGCCAGAACAAAGCTGTAGAGAAATATGGGACTGGGACCCGCACCCACAAGGTGGGAGAAGCACAATTCATCTTTTTCGTGGCGGTACCTGTCAGGAGAGTAAACCAGGTCTGCCAGAACCAAGCCGTAGAAAAACACCCAAATGAGAAGAGAAGAGTAAGCTACCTTTCTCATGGCAGTACTTGGCAGGAGAGTGTACCATGTCCGTCTAAGTCTAGAGACGAGGAAGCCTGGATCTGGGAGAAAGGCCAGGGGAAGGGAGTCATTTCCCCCGGTAACATAAGCTGAAAATACTGTATACTGGAGAGTGTTAAAAGATAGGCAGTTTGCCTGCCATGGAGAAGTGCTGGAACTTTGTCTTTTGTGTTGAATGAAAATATTGTCCTGGGGAAGGGAGCCATTCCCCTAAGAAGAAGTCACATCCTGGAAGTGAACTTTTTCTGGACCAAGAAGGTCTACTTTATCCTTAGTTTAGTTTTAAGTGTAAGGGCCAAAATTTGGGTTTTTGACACAAGATGGCTGAACTTTGATTTACACTGACATTCTAACAGAACCCTCAGTGTTTTAGTTGAGGCAGGGCCCCTCTTAGAGATAGGCAAAGTTAGGGTTTCTCTATAATTTTTTTAATAAGAAATATCTATAGAAATCACCATGCCACCTGTGTGTCCGTCTCCTCCTACTGCGCCCTCACACCTGATATAAAAGGAAATTAAATAAAAATGATTTTGCAGAAACCTATTTGCGGGGGTTTTCTAAGGTTATAGAGCTCTCTCCTGCCTCCCATAACAAAAACCGAGAACCTGTCAGGTGGGCTGGAGACTCAGCACTGTATGCCACCGGGAGAGGAAGAGTGGAGGACCCCAGGATGGTGGTGCATGCGCTTAGCACTCAGCAGCATATGCATCATGTGTGCACAGGTACTCAGAGAGTGGCGCACAGTCTGCACTCTTGGTGAACTGGAGACTACAAAAAATGTTGTGTGGGGTGCATTACATTAGGGATTTGAGGAAGGGGGACCACGCGGCACTAGGTATTTTAGTGTCGTAACAAGAGGATTATAAAACCAGAGATTATTGAAAAAGAGGGAGCATTCTACAGGCAAATGGAAATGGGGAAAGGCACCACATCAGCAGATTAGAATAGTATAAGCATTGACTCTGAGACAGATATTGTGGGAACTAACACCAAATATCTCTGGGTGTGAAGCCTGACTTCACGCATGAGTAAACTTGGGGTGGCATGTTACTAAATAATGGGGTGAAAGGAATGATATCGTCTCTTTTGGTACAAGACAGCAGGTATTTCTCTGGGTTCCATGATTCCAGAAATTTCGGGGAGCGTTGAGAGTATAACATTGGAATTTAGTGAAGGGAAATTGGGACACTAGTGAAAGGTACTAAATTGCTGGGGTACCACATAAGGAATGAACCCCCCCTTCCCCAGAAATAAAAAACCTAATGAGGGATGCTAACCAGCTAATAAGTGGTTTTACAATCAGAACTGTAATAGCCACTTGCCAGGCATGATAATTTTGACTGTATTCTGATCACGGGTGTATTTCGAATTTGGACATTTTCTCACACTTGCCAAATGTGCCAAATTTGTTTTCCAACTACCAGTGTGTCTCGAATGCAGCCGTTTTTGCCCACTTGCCAGTTATTCCAAATCGGAATTGTCTTTGAATTTAGGCATTTTCAGCCACTTTCCAGGTATGCCAATTCAGACTGTATTCTTTTCACTGTTGCATCTCTAATTTAGGTGTTTTCTCCCACTTGCCAGGTGTCCCAAATCTGATGGTTTCTACTGGCTCCAGGTCAAAGTGCTTCAGAATTAGGTTTCACACTACTAGGGGGTCCCAAGTTAGCTGCCCCACCACCACTACTATGCTTGAAATCTAGAGGCTTGCAAGGGAATCTAGCAGAAAGATGGAAATGTAGCCAAAATTTACCAACAGACTGACTCTGAGGAGGGGAGACGCCATTCGCACTCATCCTGCCACCTGAAAATAACCGCAGACAACAGAAGCCACTGATAAAACCTCTCTGAAAAAGGGACCCAAAACTAAAAGATAACAAACAGCCCATCAAAAAACTCTGAAAAAGCATCTGACGTGCTCTGTCACCCAAACAAAACACAAGAATTGGAAAAACTAGAAGACTTATGAGAAAGGAATATGCCATGCCAGAGAGCCGGACGGTCCGAGAGAAAAAAAGGAGAAAGGAAAAACAAAATGGAACCGCTCCAGGGCACCAAACCATCAAATACCAGCACAGCAACGGAGCACACGCCCATTTGCGCATCAGAAACATGGACAAATTCTAAAACTAGACAAAAAAACATAATGGCATATAACCACCAGAAACATTGGACTGACTGGCAGGATGCCGGCACCGTGCAAGAAAAGGGCAGAAACATGTGGAAGGAGACAGAGGGGAAACAACACCTGCACTCCATACATCACCAAAACCCAAGGGGACTGACAGTGACAGCAACTAGATACAGAAGAGGACACACAGCAAGTTGTGGACCCAACACGAAACCTGGCGGACCTACTCAATAAGGAAACATACCTAACAGAACTAAACCTGCATACTGAGGATAATGGGGAAAACCACTGTAAAGGCCACACAATGACGAAAGCAAAAACAAACAGGACAACATAAAGAGAAAAATACACTGCAATCTATTCAACGCAAGATCAATGTGCAAACACACAACAGAGATTTAAGACCACCTCTGCGACGGAGTAATTGACATCTTATTCATCACAGAAACCTGGTTAGATGACAACTATAAAGTCACACTATACAGCTGTCTGCCCGACAACTTCAAATGCATACAGGCAAACAGAAAAGGAAAAGAGGAGGAGGATGTACAGTAGCCTACAAAGAACACCTAAAAATGAAAACAGCGGACCCACTGGACATCCCGAATGCAAATCCCTTGTCTTTCACCTGACATCAGACCCACAAACGAACCTCACATTCATACTCATCTATAGACTACCGACCTACGACACAACCTTCATAGAAGCCGTCACAAACCTGGCCCTCAAAGAAGCGCACCTGATCATCCTGAGGGACTTCAACATATGTTTTGAAGAAGCGAATATTAATTCACAAAAAATCACTAACTAAGCAGCTGGAGACAATCAATCTATGACAGGTGGTGAAATTAGCAACACACATGGTAGGACACAGTCTTGATGCAATCTTTGCCAATAAAAAACTAATGTCAACCGTTCCACCAATACAAATGCTCTGAAGTGACCACCTCATTTATACCGTCCGTGATCCAACTACCAGCAAAAATACACAAACAGCCCCAAAGGTACCCCCAATCTGGACAAGAAACTGGAATACCATCAAAACTAGTAACTTAGAAGAACAACTAGAATCATCAAGACCATCAATGGCAACCTTGGACGCAATAGACCTAGACGGAAAGGCGGCCATAACCCAGAAATGGATCGCCAAAACTATCGACAGCATCTCCCCAGAAATGCCCTTTATCCTATCAAGAAAGAAACCTGTGTCAAGGTGGTTCACACCTCACCTCAATACAATGTAAAACAACACGGAAACTGGAAAAAGATTGGAGGAAAAACTATGACTACGCCAAAAGAATACTTTTTCAAAAACTAATCTGAACATACCAAAAAGAAATTCTAAAAGCCAAAAAGAAATACTATGACTACTGGATCATAAAAGTCACCAACACTCAGAAAGAACTATTCAACATTGTAAACGAGATGAGAAACCCACCTGGATGCAATAACACAACAATACCTTCACAAAAGCTATACGATGATCTTGCAGATCACTTTAAGAATAAAATTACCAATACACACCAGATCATTCAAAATAGACCAATCAACCAGACCGTGAACCACCCACTACATATCATGGAAACACAGAGCAAGCTGTACATCTTCACCCAAATGTCAAGAGAAATATTCCTCAGCCTGGTCAAAAAAAGGAACAAGGCAGGCTTGCCAATGGACCCTTGCCCAACAGACATCTATAAAGCAATCCTTACACAGGGCACACCATCGGAATGCTACCCAAACCTCTTCAACCTATCGCTCTCAATGGGAAAAGTACTGCAAGCATTCAATCTGCATTCATCAAACCTCTCCTCAAGGACAAATCGGGCAATTTGGAAGACCATGCAAACTACAGACCAATCTCAAACATTCCCTACCCAGCAAAACTATTAGATACCTATGTATATGAACAAACACTGGACTTTGTAGAAAAACACCACTTATTGTACCAGGCATAAATTGGCTTCAGACCCATGAGAGGGACAGAGTCGGCACTCCTCTCTACATTGGACGACCTAAAGACCAACGCAGACTCCAACATGAACTCAGCACTGATACTCCTCGACCTCTCTAAAACATTTGACAAAGTCAGCCATAACATCCTCATCAATGAACTGGAAGAATAAGGGATCACTGACACGGCGCTGGATTAGATCTTTCCTGACTGAAAGAACAGAAACTGTAAAGATAAAACCTTTCAAATACACACCATGAGACACCACCTGTGGAAAGCCACAATGATCCTTGTTATCCCCATTCCTATTCAACATATATATGACGCCACTAATCAACCTCCTCAAAAGACACAGCTTCACTTGCTACAACAACACAGATGATACCTAAATCAATTACAAATTCTGCGATGAAGAACACAAGGCTAATAGATTGTCTCAAAGAACTCTACCAATGGATGAACACTAACAACCTCAAAATCAACCGAGACAAGATGGAAATCATGTTTACATCCAACATCCAGGGACCAACCAGTACATCCTATGGCCACCAGAACTAGGAACATCACTCATGCCTTGCAAAGTAGTCAAAAACCTGGGAATCCTAATGGGCAACAAGCTAACCCTGGAACCGCAAGTACATGCGATAATTAAGAAATGCTTATTCCTTCAACACACAATCAAAAATATCCTACCATTCCTCTCCTTGACGTACAACACACTTTCCGTCATCTCGCTCATCATGTCCAAGGTAGACTATGCCAACACCTTATACCTCGGAATGCCAGACTATCTACTGGGGAAACTGCAACGTGTAAAGAACGCAGCTGTCAGACTTCTTCTCAAACTTTCACAAAGGGACCACATCACACCAGCACTTTGAATGTTACACAAACATTCAAAAAACGAATCGCCTTCAAAACAATGTGCATAACACACACAGCAATTCATGGCCTAGGAGCTGAATTCATACAAAAGAAAATCACCATCTACCAGCCGACTAGAAAACTCAGATCTAGCGATGACATCCACCTTGAACCGAAACCATGCACAAGGAAAAAAGGCGGATCAGCTTTCTCATGCCTAGCCATAAAACTTTGGAACTCCCTCTTGAGAGAAATACAAACTATGAAACACCAACGATTTTAAAAACATATAAAAACCTGGCTCTTCAATTCCGAATGGGATGAAAACAAATAAACAGACAGCACCATGAAAAGGAGCACAAACTGAGAATGATTGGGGAGTAAGCTGGAAAGCAGGGGAGTACAGGTAAAAGAGGAGTCTGAATTGAACGAAGACCTAGACGTACCATTCCTGATAGATGGTCAAACGGCAAACGGACGAGAGAATGGGTTTCGGCTAAATGGTCCCACTGTAGAGGGCACCAGAGGAAAGGTGAGCGAGAGATGTTCCAAACTAAGGATGATGGAGCTCAAGGCACGGGGAACATCTAACACCTGCAGGAACCTATGCTGGCGGGACTGCTAAACACCATATTATGCGACAGCAAAGAGATATGGGCAGCACGTAATCTTAACACTAGGAGTAGTAAAGGTACCACCACTGAATAGCCCTATTGAGAACCCACACCTCTGCACACAACATAGGAGTGGTAATCGTAGCACATCGAAAGGTGCAATGAGGAGGGCTATGGACACAGTGAGTGATAAAAGGACGGGGCAGGATTGGACACTACCACTAACCAACCATACTGAAAAAACGAATCTTTATTCATACACCTCTCAAACCCTGAACTGAACACAACCAGATATCCACAGCACAACAAACTGCACGCACTTCAGTACACCACAACAACAAAACATTCTACACATAGCCTCACCCAACAGTACATGACGGCTAACAGCCGAAGAACAAACAAGCTCAGAACAGTGTCAACCGAAGTGAAGCTGCCAACTGCACATCACAGCTCTCTTCCTCTCTCCTCCTGCTCATTCCAACTAACCAACCCGTCCCCTCCACTTTGCCTAACCGATCCGCCGGAGCGCCAAGAAGACACGCAGGTGGCAACAGTGCACGGTATAAGAACCTTTAACTTAACATAACATAACATTTTGGGGGGGATGACTCCCCTCAGAGCTCTGTGCCCTTACAAGAGAACTTAGTCTGCCTGCTTCATGCTGCTACATTCTCCTGGAATGGCTGGTGGCTTGCGCATTCCTGGTTATCTTCCCCCCCAGGGCCGCCCATTTCTCTCTGTGTGGGCTCCCTGCTACTCTGCAGAAATGCCACACTCTTTGGCAGCATCCAGTAACACTGAGAGGCATCATCGTGGCATATGCTTTGAAAAACATGGCGGTGCTCTGCCTTCTGCTCCTTTTTAGATTAATATCTGCTCACCTGTATTTCTCTTTGCAATAATTCTGTAAAATCAAAAGGTACATGGAGGTGTGTAATGTTTCTCCATCAGCCCCCACCAGTTGTTTCTCTGCAGGCTTGCGTTTGCAGTGTCACTGCTTTGTGTGATTTTTACCTCCTGGCTGTTGTTTCACCAATCTGGTCTTAGCCTGAACGTGGCACAGGGATGGCCAGATAGAAGGCATTATCTAAATATTAATGAACGCGTCCTCCATGGAAATCAGCACCGGCATCTCCAGCTATTAGCAGGACAGCCCGGCAGTGGATATACCCGCCTCGTCAATCAGCCGCAGACTCGCCAGAGTCGCGAGCCGGGGGATCGAGCACTTCCAAGGCTATTTACATACTCATTACCATTTTTGCATAATGTCCTCGCATCCTGGACCTTGGCTGCTATAACTCATGGGCTGCTGATGTCTGCCCATTCGCGGTTTCTACTTCCGGACATTGGAATGCACGTCATCTCCCCCGTGACGCCATTGGTCCCAGTATCAGGTCAGATGAAGATGAGACTTGTTCCCGAAACGCCTCGGGTTTTAATCTGTCCATGGGTTCAGGTGTTCAATAGGTGTCAAATAGGTGTTAGGTAGAGCACTGTTGTGTTGATTTTGTCTTGGTGTGTATTTAAATCATATGTGCCCGTTACTTGGTCCTTACATTCCAATTGTTGGGCACACTGCGTGTTTTTGCATTTGATTACGTTTGCCTGAAAAGTCTTTTGTGTACCATTATGAATGTACTCATGCTATATATAAAACATACCCCTTTTTACCGATTATTTTGAATTCACACCCATCAGTGCAACAGCGCCTCGATGCCTCCGGGCTGCTAGTCCGCTTTACAAATTAAAAAATAAATAAGTGTGCAGGTGCGTTCTGGAAGTTTTTCATCAGACTCTCTTTTTGTAACAAACACAAAGTTTCACAGGAATGCACAGGCTGGTTATTTGGTGTTTTGCCTCCATAATATTGAAAGTGATACGTTTGGTTGTGACTTTTTGCTGGCTGCCTGCTCTGTCCTTCTCTCCCATTTAAATGGACTCCCTCATCTCTCTACCCTTACCCTCTTTAACTACCATTCCAACCCCTCATGGCCCTAACGCCCTATATATACCACAATCAAAAAGTCCCTTTTAAATCTGTTCAGGGAAAACCACTGCATTAGAACGCTTTCCTCACTGTAGGGCCCTGAAACACAGTGGTTTGTCCTTCCTTTTTGGATATTGGCTTTCGCAATTTCTATTTTTTTTGTTTGTGTAAAATTGTTCCCTCTCCTTTTTTCGTCACCTGTTGTGTTTATTTAACCCAGGCAAGGCATTATTTTCAAGACTAAGCTCTGCATATGCCTCCACACTGAACTGCTTGCTATGTGTGGCTGACTCATTCCGCCTGCTTTGGTGGCACCGTGCTTCCCCGATCCGACCTCAACTTGTCAACGTTGGAGAGCGCTTAGCGGTAACCTCAAAGTGGTCATGTTGAAGTTTACACTTGCAACATGGTACATTATAATCTCTCAAAACAGAAAATAAAACTACATTGCAATTTCCTGCTCCATATATGTTGCCCAGTCCCAAAAAGGTTAATTTGAATGAAATATAATTTAACTTGTCTATGTGTTTTGGCATGCCTATGTCACTGGGCAAAGTATGGACTATGGTGGCCTGGAAGGGCTGCTGAAAAAGAGCACCTGGTTTAATATAGACATTTTGAATTCGAGAGAGAGAGAGAGAGAAAAATGAATTAGTAGTAAAAAAAATTTCTTTCCGTATTCATTCCCTAAAATCGTCAAAAAACATACAAGGACAATTCATCCCAATGTCATAATACAAAATCCGTACCAGAATCGCAGTGGTAATCTAATACAGACCGGCTAGTCACAGCACACATCGTTTACAAATGTCTTTCTTAAGCACCAAGCTTTCTTCAGAATTTGAGACTGGGCCCAGAGTTCCGAGTCGCCCTGAAGTCCCCGAAAAACATCTGTAGCCTCCTTCGTAGCCGCAACACTTTGTTTTTAATAGATTGGGAAGAGCCATCTAGCCGCTGATTATTGTATGAAGGGCAAAATATTATCAGATGTCTCAAATGTTCTAACTATGTTTGACAGATCTTATATGAAGGTATGTCACCCCTACCCCAGCTGCCTGTGACTGCTGCCAATGGCAAGACCCCTAATCTAGCCCCCAGATACAGGACTTTCCCCTCCTTGTCGTCAAGCAGCTTCAGGTACTTCATCAGGACCCAAGTGGGATTTCAGAAGCAAATGCTTTGCTCTACTCAGTAGACACAGCTGTTTGTACAAGTACGCCTCTTCTTCTTGTTTTTTGTTTGTTCTCGTTTGGTAGATGGTCGATTTGTTCGAATTTCAGCTGTACGAAAATAACATACAGCTGAAAATGTCAAACATCTACCAACCAGTACCATTGTAGTGAACAAGGGGAGCTGGGGTGTCCCCTGCACCTTTGTTCGTTACAATGGCTTTAGCGGTTGTGGGGATGTCCCCGCTAAGTAAAAATAAAGTTTACAAAAATAAATAAATAAAGCACCCTGTGGCGCCGGTTCCCAATGCCCCTAAGTGGAGGGAAACAGTGTTGCACAGGGATAGAGGAATCGGGGAGCACACAGTGAAGTGTGCCACCAAAAGGTAAGTAAGGGGGTGTGGGTTACCAGAAATGTTCAGGGGAGCGAAAACCTTGAACATTTCTGATTCGGTTGAATTGGGGGCAGCATTGGAATGGTCACAAACTTTATGTAGGGAAAGGAAAGGAGGGATAACAACTGTGCAGATCTGTGCAGGGCCTTGTGTGCACTGCTGATGGGGAGTGCTTTCTCTGGAACACAAATACACAAATGTGACTGAACAATGTGCGGGAATGGATCGCATATTGCAGCCGCAAGAGAGTCTCATCGACACAGTTTAGTAGACTCGCCAGTGAAACTTCAAGTGACGGGGAACACAGTCCTTCGTGATCAGGAGAAGGTCGAGCCTGCAAAGTCACTTTCATGTTAAATATAGGTCACCATGGAGAGCAAAAGAAAGCGGTGTACCTCTCTTTTGTGGACCTAACCTCTGTCTTTGATGGAGTAAATAGGAACACCCTATGGAAAAATATTGCAAAGCTGGGGGATATCCGGGATGTTCCTGGAGAACCTTGCATTCCGAGTCAAAGGTGAGCATGAGACTAGATGGGAAAAGTCTTCTGTCCAGCCCGGTTGGTACAGGGAGAGGAGGTTCAGCGGGGTTGTGTTCTGGCCCCCTCCCTTTTTAACTTCTATTTGGCAGATCTAGACGATTATATGCAAAAAGCTAATACTTTCCCGCCACAACTGGGTGCCATGTTCATCCATTATTTGGTGACACGGATGATCTGTTCACTTGTGACCAGACTCTAGTTGGTGTTGAACGTTCTTTAGACTCTCTAGCACGGGTTTATGAAGCCACATGACCCTTCTACTAATACAAAGACATGGTCATTGTTTGTCAGAAGAAGATCCCAAGTGGCAAATCAATGGTAACAATTTGGTGGTGGTTGATAAATATATGTATTTGGGGTTTCCATTATCAATATACAGCAGGACTAGTAACGCAATCAGCTTGGGCTGAATGAAGGAGAAGTGTCACTACTTTGCCACCTAAATGAAAAGGCTCAGTGCAAAACATAGGGAATTCTCGTGGGCACTTACGGTGAAATATTACAGAGGTAAAGTGGTTCTATCACTTCTCGATGGCACTTGCTTGCTGATTTTACAGAGAATGAGTGGCAACTAGTTGAAGGGTATTTTTGGAGAAAGGTGCTAAGACTACCTAGTTGTGTTCCTGTGCCGGTTATCCGGTATGAACTAGGTTTGTTATCGCTAACAGCACCAATGAAATGGAAGGCCGTTGCCCTCTTATAAAAGATTGTATGCCCTCATGGCCCCTGTGTGTTCTCTGGGTTAAATGATTGGAGGGAAAATGGAAATGTTCCTTGTTTGATGAAATGGCTTGAAAGTTGTCATGAGGTTTTTGCACAGTGTGGCCGATGGCACCTCTCTTGAGTCTGGTCTGCAGATTTTATTTTATTTATATGTTTATATTGCGCTGCAGCCCGCGGGCATCAGAGCGCATTACAAGGAGACAGACTTAAGTAACAAGAAAACAGGACATGGCATGGGCCACATTGAACATTACATATAAATAAGAAGTATTAAGCTAGCTGATGTATGTAGGAGTTGGGATCTTATTTAAACAGAAGTGTCTTTAATTGTTTTCTGAAACGTAAATGATTAGCTTCCAATCTCAGTGCGGGAGGAAGTTTGTTCCATTTTATGACGGCTTTGGTCGTGAAAGCCCTACCTAGTCCCTTTGCTTTTTTAGCTGGAACAACTTGGAGAAGGCTAGTATTGTTTGATCTGAAATTACAATATGATTCATGCCACTTGAATTGTTTTTTTAGGTAAGTAGGTGCTTTACCGAATAAGCATCGATGTACCAGAGTGATGGTTTTAAATGTGATACGTTACTCAATCGCAAGCCAGTGTAGATCCTTTCTGTCCATTGTGACATGCTCTCTCTTAGGTTTGCCGGTGATTGTTCTTATAGTTTTGTTCTGGATCACTTGGCATTGTTTTAGACATTTGCTGCTGGCGCAGAGAGTTTCCATAATCTAACCGGGAGAGAATTGTGGCTCTAGCTACGATTGTGCTGTTTTGTAGGCTCAGCAGGGGTCCGATTTTTTTCAAATCATTTCTGATGATATTGGGAGTTCCTTTTAAAATGTAGGCTGTATGAGCTTATGCTCCCAAAGATGCCTGTAAATATAGGCCTAGTGTTTTGACTTTTTCTGCTGTTATAATTTGTATCTCTTTGATCTTGAATGTGGTGTATTGTGGACTTAGTTTTTTCCTAGCATAAGGTGATCCGAAAATCATGAGCTCTATTTTGGTGGCGTTTAAGCACATCCAATTGTCTTTCATCCAGCTTTCGATGATGTTATGAATTCGAGAGTTTTTCGCTATCCTGTTCATAGTTTCCACTTAGTTCAAACACCAATTGGGTGTCGTCAGCAAAATTGGTGAAAAATATACCGAGTTGAGTCAGCAGTGTGCATAGGCAACGCATGTATAAATTGAACAGTAAGGGGGAAAAGCTTGCGCCCTGGGGGACTCCACAGTCCACTGGTTTTGGTTGTGAGGAGTGTTTACCCCAGACAATTTTGGATTGTCTGTCCTGTAAAAAGGATGACACCCAATCTATAGCCTCTTTTGAGCAGTTCCCAGATTGGTTTAGGGCCTCTCGGAGCCTCTGATGATCCAGCAGATCGGAGTCTGCCGAGAGGTCCAATAGGATGAACAGACCAGTCTTGCCCTTGTCAAGGATGCTAAGCATTTCTGTCTGCAGATCTAATAACGCAGCTTCCATGCTGTGGGCTGTCCTAAATCCCGATTGTTGTGGGTGAAGTAGATTGTTGTCGTCTACAAATTCCTGGAGTTGTTCAGTGGCAATCTTGTCCAGTATTTTTAATAGGAAATTACAGTTGGTATTTGGCCTTAGGTTCGCGGGATCTTGTTGGTTGAGTTCAGGTTTTTTTGGCAATGGTGTTACCGTTACTGTTTTATTTATGGCAGGGACATTGCCGTCTCTAAAAGAAGCATTTACCATTCTTGTAAGGAGTGGCGTAAAGATTGCAGCGTTGTCAAGAATTAGTTTTGGTGGCAGCACATTTTCAGTGCATGAGGTGCATTTAGTGCTTGAAAGGGTTTTATTCATGCCCTCCAATGATATAGGTTTGAATTGAAATTTGGGACTTTGTGAATCGATCTTGTTATCCCATATTTTGTCTTGGATGCGAATGTTGGTTGCCTTACAATTGGTGATTGTCTCTCTTGCCTTGATGATTTTATTGTAAAAAGCAGTTTGGACTGCTTCCAATCTTTTTTAGTTGGCTGGAATGGTGGGGATAAAGCTATTGGTTTTTCTATAGCTTTGAGTATCTGGAAGAGTTTCCCAGTCGAGTTAGATGCAGTAACGATCTGTTCGTTATAATGATTTTTCTTTAAATCAGTTATTTTAGCCCTGTATATGGTATCAGCAATTTTCCAGTTCTTTTTATTATTTTCAGTGGGGTCTTTTAACCATATCCTTTCTAGTTTCCGTTTTTCCTTTTTAAGTTTCGTAGCTTCTGGGTTAAACCATTTTTGGTGGTTTATATTGGGTCGAACTTGTTTGTTTTTCAGAGGAGCGTGTTGGTTTAGTAGATCATTCATGTGTTTGTTGTATATGGATACGATTTCTTCACAGGGATCGGCATCCTTAGTTTCAAGCATGATTTGCTTGATGCCACCTGAAAGGATGGCTGTTGTGATTTTTTTTTTAGGTTTCTGTCTAAAACCATTTTTGGGGAATTGTTTGGCTTTGCTGCTTTTGGTTTAAGCATTAGCTTGGATTCGATTTTATAATGATCTGACCATATGCAAGGGTATGTTCCCAGCACTGTTATGTCAGTGTTATTTGTGATTATCCAGTCTAGCTGGTTGCCCGTGACGGCTGTTGGATCCTTATTTATTACGGTATGAGAACAATTTGATAGATCTTCTTCTAGACTTATGGCTTCGGGGTCTTTGATATTGCCCCTCCATCTATTTATGTCTCCTAGCAATATTGTCCCTGTGTTAGATGATTTCAGATAATTCAGTAAGTTGGTCAGTTCATCATTGAAGTCCGATGTTAAGGATGGGGGCCTATAAATGACTATCAAGTTGATACAGTCATTATGAGTGCGGGTCATTTTGAGATGGAGAATCTCGCATCCTGTGCATTGTGTGGAAGCAGAGAATAGTTTGAGATCTTGTTTGGCGATTATGTCTACACCTCCGCCTTTCCCTGTCACTCTATTATTAGTGCAGATGGTGTAATTACTTGGCACAGCGATGTCGACCGTAGGACCCATTGGTTCCTGAAGCCAGGTCTCGGTGAGGCATAGGATATCAAGGTTGTCGTCTAAAATGTAGTCATGAGTAGCTTGTGCATGTTTATTTAGAGATCTAGTATTAAGCAGTGCTATTTTGATAGAACATGTTTTAGTTTCATTTAAGGAGTGTTCCTCCTTGGGGGGTTTTGTGCTTAAAGCTGCAGTGTGTTTAGTGCAATCATCATTTTCTGTAGCCAGGATTCCTCTGGAATCCAGCCTGGAATTTATGTGCGTTTGCACTAACTGTTGGTTTTGTAGTGTTATAGCTTGGGCTAAGAGATCACATAAGTCTGGATAACCCATACCTGCGTTTCCTTTTCAAGCTTTCTTAAGGAACTTTGGCAGAGTTTTAGGCCGTGTGCTGTGGGACGCCGTGGACCGGCTTTGTTGCTGAAGCGCCTGACGTTTCCTTTAGTGTGACTTTGGGGACTATGGGAGATGTAGTTCCCACAAGGCAGCAACGTTCAATCCTGAACGAGCTGAAAAGCTTTGCTGAACAATGCGGCGCAACGTAAATGTAAATAAAGGTAAGTGCACAGCGTACAAAGTACTGGCAGTCCCCGATGCGGCTCAAAATGCGTGAAGATTCAAATTAGGTATGATGTAAACAAACGTAATTTCAGTTCAGTTCAGTTCCCTTATTTCCAAGTTCGCTTGCATTCACAATGCATTCACACTTAGGTTGGCAGTCAAGTCGAGTCAAATCAAAGTGCAAACTTAGTCAGTTAGGAGACTTATGCAGTCAGAAGATTTCAACTAAGTAACAGCTTCCTATAAGATTCCTGCTATTCTACTTAAAGAATTAATCAGCAGTCTATGCTAACAAAGTTCCAGTTCACAAAGTATTACAATATGGTGTGCCGACTATCAGCAACACCTTCTAGTTTGCAGCACCTGATGGTTAAGAGAGCCCTTTGTGAGCTTGATTGCTGTAAAACGAGAGAAGGCACTGCTAATTTTAGTCTCTTTTGGGGGTTTCTGACGAAGTTACAAGATTTGTATATGGCAGAGCCTTACATTATTAGGACTACATTCTTAAGAGTAAGGCTCAATATCTTGCAAGCAAATGAGGTGATGGGGGACTCGTAAGGGGCTCAATAAAAAAAAACGAGACAACATGTACATTGTGCAGGATTGCAGACAATTTGGAAAACCTAAAGCGCCTTGTAACTGAATGTCCCGCAACCTTAGGAACTAGGCAGAGGCACTTTAATACATGTTTTTCAAATGTACCGATTACATAGCCCGACGCAGTTTTGGAATAGGGGTTTAGTAGGACTGGAGATCCCATTAACGATTGTATTTTTAAAATGTATAGAGGACATATGTTTGGTAATTGAGGATTGTTGGTGATTTGTGTGCATTTAAAAAAATCTTTTTAGGCATTACTTTTGTATTTATGTGTCTGAAATTGTGTACGTTCGTTTTCTTGATTCTGTTATGCGAGAATTTGTGAAGAAGTATTGCATTGTATTTATTGTGAAAGGTGTATTTGTTGTGATGTGTAAGGTTTACTTTTTTAAGCCAACTGCAAAATAAATATACATAGGTCACCTAACAGGGGGAGGCAACTGCACAGCTTTTGTAAGGATGTGTACCATTTTTGGTTAGCACCTGCACACGCCTTGCACGACGTTACCAGCGAGTGCCACAGAATGCGCACTTGGGGTGTTTTTTGTGCTATTGGGGGAGTCAGCTCCACATCTGCACCTGGGCGCCCAGGCAGCTCTCTGCTGACACCTGATATGGTGCACACAGAATGAGCCCTCGCAGTACCTGTTCGCAATATTTTATTGTAAGAAATGGTTAACTCGTATCATAATCAGCACATGGAGAGCTCCTGGCAACCAGTGGCATCTGTAGAAAGGTCCCTCGGAGCACATGGACTCTTTATTCGAACAACGGAGATCAGCACCAAGAACAGCTCTCCTTCATCGGAAAGCCGTGATTGGACAGGAAGAAACAGATCAGCACCTGGACAGCTCCATGCAGCTTGGTGCAGTATCTGTAATGCGAGTACCCAGACCAGCATCCGGACAACCCCATGCAGCCTGGTGCAGTATCTGTAATGAGAGTACCCAGATCAGCACCTGATAACTATCTGCTATCCTGAGACCGAATCCTGCAGAAAGATACTCCACAGGCACCAGCGCAAATGTAAGAATGGTGGAACGGCAAGTAATTCAGAACCGGGACAGCACCCTCCCGTGTATGGCATTAGCAACACATTGAAAATACAATTACACAAATCATCAGGTGTAAGAGTGGGGCACCAGAACTTGTGTACTGGTCACGTAGGAGACATAAGCGTTACTGAACTACAATTTCTCACCCACTAAATATAGCATCAGGTAAAACTGTTCTCCATAATGACATGTGTATTCTGTTGGGCTCAACTTGCATGCATGCTAGTTTTGGGAAAATGAAATGGTACGGAGCAGGAGAGCCCTCATGTGCGTGAAAGGAAATGTAATCTGAAAGAGGAAGGTAGATCATACATTGAAAGAGCTTTGGTTGAAGATTCATGGCCCGATTCATGGAATATTTGCCCGGTTCAACGTGAATTTGCACTGCTCAAAAGTAACTTTGCACTATTGACACAAGCCCTGATTCATGGAACTTTACAAAGTGCAATTTTTGAAGTGCAACGTCCGGGCAAAGTCGTTTTGTAGTGCAAAAAAGGACTATGCGCTGACTTTGCCCGGACTTTGCACTGCAAAAATGCACTTTGTACAGTTCCATGAATCGGGGTTTGTGTCGGCAGTGCAAAGCCACTTTTTAGCAGTGCAATTTCACTTTCAAGCAGATAAATATTCCATGAATCGGGCCATAAATCTGCAGAATCTAGTCGTCCTTTAATGCAGGAGGCCGACTGGAACAGGAAGACCCGTAGGTGTAGTTTCACGTCATTGCTTCCCCTTTCATTGACGCTCCCGCGGGTCACGTGCCTTCATGAGCCTGTCCCTCTGACCATCACCTTACTTCCCACCCCCTCCCTACCCTCGGTTCAACATGGACAACATGTTGGGGTTACAATTAGTTCGTTTCAGACCGATTGTGATCTATGCCATTCTCTTCTTTCCGATTTGTCAAACTATTTTTTCATTTCCTGGTTTATGTTCTGTTAATATGTTTTTGTTAATATTCCACCACAACTAGACACACAGAGTACAAACTAAACACCAACATCAAGCACTATATCTAAAGCTGATCATTTACATATTTTGGTTCAAAGGATATTAAGACATAAGCATTCTACATTTACAGGTACCACCAGGCTGCGAGTATCCATCCTTCTTGTGTTGAAACAGAGAATACTCCACTTTCAGCACCGCTCAGGACGACATCAGGTACTCGGAGACTGAGAGGTCCTACACTGCTTTTTTCTATATCAGGCACTGCTCGCCTAAGTGTGTTGAGCATGCAGTGGGGCAGAAGGCCTACCAGGAGTTTCACCAGAGCAAGTCCTGCCCCAGAGGTGGGGGGGGGGAGCTAAGAGGACCCCGTCCCTTCCCACTTACATGTACCATACTTGCTGAAAGTGGTACCACTGTACCGGCACTGCCAAACCCTATTCTGCCCAGAATTCTTTGTCTCGCGACAGGACTACCAGTCCCAGAATGCCATGCAGAACTGAAAGTCACTGTTTTCTGCAGAGTGGAGCCACCGTCTTTGCAAGTGACGCACAGACAAAACTATCAGTACACCACAGGTCCAAACAAAAAAATTGAACTCGCCACATCTCTGCGATAGCAGCCCAACAACTAAACTCTGTGCCAGAGAGATTGATTCAACCCATACATGCAAAAAGGGCAGTGGTTTAATGGGGATTTAAAAACCTACAGGTGTTTTGGCCCTACCCTGGCGGGATGATTAAGCCCAGATTGGAGTGAGTAGTCTGATGAGCAGGGTAAACAATGGGAGTGGGTGGGAAAAATAAGGCCGCCAGGGGTATACAAACCCTGCAAGAGCCAGAATGAGTGAGGGGTGTTCGGGTGAGGTCAAGTAAGGTGGTGGACCACCAAGATACCAGGCAGAAGAAGGCCAGTGGAGCAGAGCATAGCAGGGAAGGCCAGTGGAGCAGAGCATTGCAGGGAAGGCCAGTGGAGCAGAGCATAGCAGGGAAGGCCAGTGGAGCAGAGCATAGCAGGGAAGGCCAGTGGAGCAGAGCATTGCAGGGAAGGCCAGTGGAGCAGAGCATAGCAGGGAAGGCCAGTGGAGCAGAGCATAGCAGGGAAGGCCAGTGGAGCAGAGCATTGCAGGGAAGGCCAGTGGAGCAGAGCATTGCAGGGAAGGCCAGTGGAGCAGAGCATTGCAGGGAAGGCCAGTGGAGCAGAGCATAGCAGGGAAGGCCAGTGGAGCAGAGCATAGCAGGGAAGGCCAGTGGAGCAGAGCATTGCAGGGAAGGCCAGTGGAGCAGAGCATTGCAGGGAGCTTGGTACAGGAGAGGTGTAATAGTGAAAGAAAGTGGTACATGATTGCGAGAGTGTGGCTGTGAGTGAGTGTTTGGGAGACAGTGAGGGGAGATGTGTACAGTGTAAGACTGATTAAGCAAGAGGATTGACTGAGATAGTGAACGGAGTGTGTTAGAGTGGAGTGGAGAGGAGATTAGTGGGGGGGGCAAGTAGGGTGAAAGGAGAGTAGAGGGGAAGAGATGGGAGAGGAATGGGGAGGTGGAGAGTAAAGAGAGGCAAAAGGTGATCAAACATAAAAGGAAAGAGGTGAAAAGAGTGGACAGAGTGTGTGAACCATAGCAGGATAGAGGAGAGAGAGCAAGAAGACAACCAGAGGGAGTGGACAAGAAATGGAGAAGGGGGGAGAGAGTAGAATAGATTGAGTAGTAAGATCAAGGAGAGGAAAGAGGGGAATCACTGGCTTATAGTCCCCACAGTGGGATGCCTATTGGAGATCTTCAATGGCATACAAAGTGCCAATGAAACCTGGAAACTTTAAATATCAAACAGGTGCCAGCTGAGACCAAGCGTGTGCCCTTTGGGGGCAGAAGAGTATTTGGAGGCACGGGCACCATCTTTGAAGCCAAATGCAAAACAGCACGTTCACATTTTGAAAAGGTGAACATCTTCTATATTTTCCTCTGTTCTGCTTTTATTCCATCTGTCTCCGTCAATCGCCGGTATCCCACAGACAGCGAACTACATTGGAAGAAGTGCACGCATTTGTTCTATTTCTTAGTTTTACGACAATATCAGTTGGTCAGTGCTACACAAAAAGCGCGGCGTTCTGTTAGTATGAGCATTAAAAAAGCACACATCTTTTTTGTCGACTCCTTTTTTTGACGAAGTTTCATGACGAAGAATAGAGAGGAGTGGGGACATATTTGTAGGAAAGGGAAAAACATATACAAAAAAGAATAATCAAGTAGATAAACATGGTTAAAGAAAGGGTGAGAGTAGGAAAGGGTCAGGGTGCAGCCCACTCTTTTTAATAAACTTAACATTTCAAAGAATTAAAAGAAATAGGTTGCAACTATAAAAGCTTGTGCATGACCTATAACTAAGGGCCTTACTTACTTGGACTAAACATGGATAGAACTATTACTCCGGGCCCACATATATGGCATTCACGATGCATGTTCCCTTTCATCTTCCGAGGTTTAAAGTGACAAAAGAACATGGTGAGTCAGGATAAATTGCCAACATATGTTCAGCCTTCTGTTATCAAGGCCCATCAAATCCCCCTGCGACCCCCCCCCCCCCCAACTGTAAGCAAAAGAGCCTGGCGAAAGCCCATAGTGAAGCGTCCTTAACCAAGATAGTCAATTTTCACTCCTTCAAAATCCAATACTACATGCCCTGCCCTCAACATTCTTGTACTACTGAGTTTGTTCAAATGTAAATTGGTGCTGTGATGTGCTTAGAGGCTGCAAGCAAAGACCACAAAGTCACCCACTATTTTGAGATGGAGGCTAAGAAATGTATATGTTATGGTATTTGTATAGCGCCTACTGCCATTGTTCTGGCTTCAAAGTGCTGTGGGGTGGAAGGCCCTTCAGAAGAGCGCAGTCTGTGCAAGCACAGAAATAAAAAAGCACATTACATTGCATGCGAATAGTAAATAGAATTACGTGACTATTCAATTACTAACCGAGGTGACTAGTTTAAAACATTATAAAAATCATGCAGAGCATTGTGTTCAGACGCAGAGATGGCTGCTATGTCAGTGGCTTTGTCACAGCTGGATTGAATTGTGTAAAATATAGGAAAGAAGGGAGGGCGCGTGAAACAGAACGGAGGTGTTCACATGTGCAAAGTGAAGAAACCTAACAGAGTGACCGAGATACTCTACAGCTAGCAGTGGGCCTGATATCCCACTAAGGATCCAGGAGTCGCACAGGAGTAACATCAGGAAATATTACTTCCCACTAATGGAAGCGTATACAGGCCCATCCATTGCACATGTGTGTGGGACAAAAAGCGTCTATGAGCTCAAAAATCACTACAGGTAAACAGGGGAGCAAAAGAGCAATGAAACAAATCTGGAGACCATGTTCAACTTGTCTGAAAAGACAGGCAGTGTAAGAAACACCTGATAACGTACATGGGGCAATTCACCTAGCTTTCTTTCCGTGTTTAAATATAGCAAAGCTCTAGAAAAAGTATTAGCACCCTTGGCGGGTGCAGTAGCCAGTGAGGTTTCTCCAAACCCAGTCTGAATCTACCGATGCAAGCCCAGGTTTGGAGCAACCCGAGTGCTCTACACAGCCAGTTGGTGCTGCTGTTTTCCCTCCTCTCCTGCCTCCTGCTCCCAAATCCGGCCCCTGAACACCCCCACCGCTCCCGATAACCTGAAAAGGGCTGCTGCGCCCAGGCTGGACAATCTACCTGGCTTCCTGTTCAAGCCATGGAAATGGAAGAGGGGGCCTGCCTTCCATTTCCATGAACTTGACACTTTTATCCGAATTAAAAAATGAAACTTGCATCGTACAGGGTTATAATTTAGACATTTGGCAAATTGTGCTCAAAAGATCACTATTTTACAGGTCTATTTCACAATGCAACATAGTGGTGCAGAACATAGTGCACACGCAATGCAAACCTATAGATATATTTCAGGTGTGAATTCCTCCCAATTTCTGAAATGTGTAAGTGACACATATGAGACACCCGCTTTGTGAAAGCCATGGACATTCTTACTTTTTGACAAAGCAGATGCTTGACCTGCACAGGTGGCAAAGGATGTGTTTAATGGCTGCTATGTGATGTTTCCCCTTTCCGACATAAAAAAGACCTATTGATTTCGGTCCATTTTGTGAGGCTCTTAAAAAGCCAAAAAAGCACATGGCTGATTTTAAAAAAATGTGTATTCGAGGGGTTTCACTCCCCCTGTGCCGCCTCCCGAGCCCCCCTTTCCTCCTTGCTCCCCACCACATACACACACAACCAGTTTTATTTCCCTCCCTGCCCCTTCTCAAACATATATATATATATATATATATATATATATATATATATATATATATATATATATATACACACACACACACACACCCCTCCCCCACCCCCCCCCCACCCCTAACACTCCCGCGACTCCTCCTCTGGTTCTCGCCATGCCTGTCTGCCCCATGAGCCCGCACCACTTCTGCTGCCCATCATTCCTGGCACTAGGTTTGCTGCCAAGGGATTCTAGCAGCCATGTGTTTTGAATGTAAGCACGCATGCTCTGTGAGATTGCCTGGCAGAGTGACATTGCCCAACACATTCTGGCTCCAGTTGCTTACCTTTGGCTGGAGTCAGGCGCCGGACTGCATCAATGTCTCCCATACTCTACTGGATGGGTCAATAGGAGCTCCACCCGGGAGCAGCTGAAATCCACACAGAGCACAATGTTTTCAATTCAAACCATTGCGATGAGAAGGAAGAAAAGGAAAGAGCTGGCAGACACATCGCCAATCTGGCAGAGAAAGCTCCGGAGGGATGCTCGCTAACGGGCACGGGAAGACAAACCAACCAGCTGATACTAGGCCGCGGATCTTGGCGCCCGAGTTGCCGTCAGAGAGGAACCGGGCAGAGCAGCAGCAGAACTAATTCGATCGGCTATTCCCTTCCTTTCAGTTGCTTGGACCACCTGGGATGGGCGATGGTTAACGCGTTGCTTCCTGAGACAGGTGGTGTTTTTTTGTCATTGGTGGTGGCCGGTGTCGTCATATTTCTCCTCCCCTCGCTTCCTCTTTCCTGTCTGTCGCTGTTTCTCCCCGGGCGAGGATGTAAAGGAGAGATAAACAAACAGAAACCAGGTAACCTGCTCACCTGGTCCCAATGGGATGCGCTGCTTTGAACGAGCAGCTGACGACAACTGCCTCAGCCGAGCCTTAATGGAGCGATGAGTGGAATGCAATCTCCATCCTCAGGGCTGTGCTGAACACCTGCCAGTCGTGGGACTCCTTGCACAGATGTTTACCAACGTTCACCAAGGCAAACACACTCGTACCCCAAATCGACAGTGGTCATGGAGGTGCTATGAAGTGGATGCAGCAGCGGCAAACCCCGAGAAATTAACACTACACCTGCTGCAGAGGCAGTTAATTGTGCACCTTGTTGGCAGCAGGGGAATAAAGTCAAAGTGACAAGAGTCCTTGGGAACTGCACCTAAATGTCCACCTCGTAACTGCGACTATGCAGTTATGGAGGCTTTGGTTCATTTCCATTTACTGAGTCCCATTACTGCGCCCAAGCAGAGCGTGGGCTGCGGGGGTGTCCCCTGCTCTCCTTGGGGGAAGTAACGGGAGTCGGGAGTTGCAGGGTGACCCATGCTTACCTTTGTGGTAATCGGGGGACAAGAAAGTAAAAAAAACGACACTGCATGGATAGCGGGGAGTCGGCAGTGCACACAGAAGTGTGCCGCCATAAAATAAGTGGGGTGGAGGTTGGATAGGGGAAATCAGGGTGGGGGACGTGGGTATTTGATCACTGTGCCATAAATGGTGTCAACATTTTCATTGGCGCAGTTACGGGTCGGCGCAGTGATCACATAGATTCCAGTCCTAGGGATAGCAACTGTGCAGTGGCCATAGTAAGGTTTTACTACTTCAGTCGGTCGCAATATCTAGGGAAGACCTGACTCGAGTGTTAACTCGGGGCCCAACTTGAGGGTACACACAACTGGACGGAGTCCCCTTACTATATTTAGAGCTGGGACTCTATCCCCATCATCTGGTAAACCAAGGGTTCCGTGTTGAGCTACAATTGTTATAATGTGTTTACCATTTGCTTTGGGCCACCGTACAAGTTTGATGGGAACAAAAAGAAATAGTGGTGAAAATGGCAGTAATCTAATTACCAACACTCTACTGCCACTTTCCCACTCTGCTAAATACTGAGTATGAGAGTAAGTTGATGATTTACCTCCAGCATAATGCTAGCAGTACATTCTTTGCTTTACCACCAAAAATGGCTAGATTTACTGGGTGGAAATATTCCCTGCGGTCAATCCAGTGGTTTCTCAAAATTGTGGAATAGCACTGTCATACCATTGGATGTACTGCCAACTCGCGATGAGGCCCCTTCGTTACCTACACATTTGCCTTCAAATTCCCACCCATAGACCTCTAGAAGGTGACTACATCCCATCATTGCCTGCCCCAAAGGAGGACTAACCTCAGGTCACTATATCACAGACCCTTTTGAAGAATGACTTAAAACTAAGTATTACAGTAGGAGAGTTTACAGAGATCTTAGGTGGACCCTTGTCACGTTCTGGCTGTTTGGTTTGTCCTGAATATTACTCATTTAGATTTGCATTCTGGGACGTGTAGTCTAACATTTTTTAAAGGAAAATAAGATACAAGAATTGCAAAAGGTCCTTCGCTGAATCCCAAACCGTGCAGTAAACTATAAGTATTAATGAGGGGCTTGAGGGTTACACATTCAGGGGCTGACCCTCATCAACCAACACTAAACACAAGAAACGCCTTAAGGACTGAGGCTGGTGCAGAACAGCACTTCCGGGCCCTGCATCTGCTAAGCAAATAAACAGGTGTGAATGGTAAGTCATTCGGGGAGAAAAGAAAACAGCAGTTTGTCAAAATGGCGTAGGTTATAGGAAATCCACATTTCCTCCTCAACAGCATCTTTTCATGAAGATGAATAGAGTGGCAGAAGGGAGGGCGTGTTCTACAGCCAATCAAATTCGTGTATTCCCAAGGCCCAGGCACGCTCCTATTTAGTGAAAGAGGCCAGCATGGGCTTGCTGTGACTTCCTGTCTTCCGATGTCACTTCCTGTGGTGATGCACATTCCATTTGGGACTTGTGCCCGAGTGTCGTTCTGGTCATTACTTGGGCACAGTCGTGAAAGAAGAACCTCAAGGGACGCTAGATCGTATGGTGAGCTCACAAAACAGCCCCCCTTAAATTCTCCCAGTACCTTGGGAACACAAAGCTGCTGCTTTTCCTCAACGTTTATGGCCAACAATGTTGAGAAAAGATGAACCATACAAAAACGTTGACTTAAAAAAATGAAGTGGGGCATTTTGTTTGAGGTAGTAGAGTTGTTGATGGCTGGTGGACATTGCTCCTCCAAGACAAGCAGTGGTGGGCAGAGGAGTGATGTAGCTTATGGGCATGGGAAAGGCATGAGGCCACAAGAGGGACCCTCATCCACATGACACAGTGAGGGTGGCAAATTAAAGACTATATGCTCCTTGAGGGAGGACGGGATAGATGGGAGGGAGGGGGAGATGTAATGGGAACTTCATTTTGAGAAGTAGTAGAACAATATACTAAGGGACATGATTCACAGCACGTTTACCTATAGGATTGCGCCAGTATAAACATTTCTGTGAATCAGGCCCAAATAGCACATTTTTGTAGACCATATTTTGGAGGTTAATATTCCCAAACAGAGGCCTTTTGCAGTGTGATTTCCGTACTGTGACCTTTCTGCATGCATCATTTTCCGTCCTATCTCTGATTTGCGCACATCAGTGGCCATCGCATCTCTGATTTGCACACATAACTCCCTCCTATCTCTGATTTACGCACATCAGTGGCCATCGCATCTCTGGTTTGCGCTCATCAGTGGCTGTCGCATCTCTGGTTTGCGCTCATCAGTGGCTGTCGCATCTCTGGTTTGCGCACATCAGTGGCTGTCGCATCTCTGATCTGCACACATCACTCCCTCCTATCTCTGATTTACGCACATCAGTGGCCATCGCATCTCTGATTTGCGCACATCAGTGGCCGTCGCATCTCTGGTTTGCGCACATCAGTGGCTGTCGCATCTCTGATCTGAACACATCACTCCATCCAATCTCTGATTTACGCGCATCAGTGGCCATCACATCTCTGATTTGCGCACATCACTCCGTCCTAGCTCTGATTTAGGCACATCAGTGGCCACTGCATCTCTGATTTGCGCACATCAGTGGCTGTCGCATCTCTGGTTTGCACCAGAGCCCCTGATGCCCAGCCTTAACCTAGAGTATATCCGCAGGCGCGGCCCATCCACACACCATTCAGAATGATGTTCTCCATGGCGTCTCAGAACTCATCCATATTTGCTCTGGTTTTAGACTTTGTGGATCAGGTGCACGCAAGTGGGTGACGATCTGAGGTGGTGCTGGGCATCCCCTGATGTGCACAGTGCACATTGTCGTGCACTCGGCTCCCTGTCTCCAAATGTTTTCTTTGTGCACACACCGAAAACGATTTTGGCTCTTAAGGACCACACTTCAAGGCACTTATGGAAAAGAAAAACCTTGTGCAGAAGGTTTTGACAAAATTTTCGAGGCGTTTGAGAAGTTTGCTCTGTGTTAGGAAACACCTATTTCTGAATATTGTGATTCAACCCTAATCAACACGGATAACTGCTGAAAAGTACTGGAAATTCACCACTTGGGGAGCTGAGCTCAATGGGATCAAATTATAGGTTATGGTATTTTGCATTTGTATAGCTCCTTATGTATGATTGGTATGATCTCAAAGCGCTGGTAGGTTGAACGTCCTGGGGAACCGCAGTTTAAGTCAGTAGAGAGAGAGAGAGAGAGAGAGAGAGAGAGAGAGAGAGAGTCGTAAAGTCTGTGGGTGCAGCAGGTGTGGTTGTTGCATGATAGCTGCTTCTTAGAGGTAGGTGTGGTGCTGAGGAGATCAGTTAAATGTGTTCAGTCTGGAGGGTGGACATCCAGACTGAGTTCTGGCTGCGTTAGGCCTGAGCTGAGGAGACACCTAAACTAGCCGGTATGTGCTGCTAGCTGTGTTTTATTAGGATGATGGGTAGTTTGGTGAGTCATGTTAGTATGGGAACAGCTTTACCAAATGTGTCATAGTACTGCTGTGTTCTAGTTGAATGGTGGTGTATAGGAGAGAGTAAGCGTAGTAGTGTTATATTGTGGTAATCAGTAAAGTGTATGTGACCAGGTACACTCAATGATGTTGGGAATAGCTTCTAAATTCAACTCTAATACAGTGAAGCTATTAGGCATACTTTCTAAGTTCAGCTTTAACACAGTGACGCTATTAGGGCACACTCAATGATGTTGGGAATACCGTCTAGATTCAACATTAACACAGCGATGCTACTAGGGCACATTTACTAAGTTCAACTTTAACCCATCGATGCTGATGGGGCACACTTTGTAGATTCAACATTTACACAGTGACGCTAAAGTTATCACAGTGATGCTATTAGGGCACATTCAGTGATGTTGGGAATACCTATAAATTCAACATTAACACAGTGACGCTATTAGGGCACATCTTCCAAGTTCGACTTTAACACATTGACGCTATTAGGGCACACTCAATTATGTTGGGAATACCATCTAGATTCAATATTAGCAGAGTGACGCTATTAGGGCACATGCTATTTATCACAATTGTGTCTAAATGTGTTACATGCTAGCTTTCGCAATTCCGTCTGAGTGTGGCACAAGCTGACATTCACAATTCCAACTAAGAGTGGGACATGCCATCATTCACAATGTGCCTACGTAAGGGATATGCTACCAGTCATACTTCTATCTAGGAGAGGCATATGCTAACATTCGCAATTCCGTCTAAGTGTGGCACATGCTAACATTGTTACACCCGTCTCAATGCGAGGCTGGCTAATTTTCACTGTTGTCTCTGGGATTGGCACTAGTTAGTAATACAAGTATGTTAGAATGTTATGCAGGACAACATTTACAGTCCAGCCTTGAATTAGGTTGGGCCTCGGATCTCTCTAGGTGTGCATGGTGTAATTCTTTGGCAGTTTACGTTATGGAAAGGTAAGTTAGAGTGGCAGGGGCTTTCTGGAGTAGAGTAATTCCTCTACACCCCACACTTACAGTTTTGTTGGTGTCTGTCCACTGCTGGCTTCACTGGCTTCCCCTGCTGAAACCTACAGACACGTCTTGGAGCCGCCAATGTAGGAGCCGCCCTTAGCCGCAGGGGCTGCCGGGCAGAGGGCTGCCCTGGGAAGGTGGCTTAAGAGTACTGAAAGAGCCAATCTGTGTGAGGGGGTGGGAAGGGAGGAGGGAGGGAAAGGGAACCACAAGCACGGGAGCATTGTGGGGCAAAGGCAGGGGCCAGGGGGGCAAACACCAAAAAAATGGAGGCACGGGCGGAGGGTCCCAGGAGTGCCAGGCTCACGTGCAACGCCAAGATGGAATCAGGCGTGCAGGGAGCGCTGGCAAACTCCAGCAAGGCCTGGCTGCCCAATAGCCAATCACGGGACAGGGGCGGGCAGGGAGGCGGGAGGAGGGAGGGAAGGGGAACCACGAGCACGGGAGCATTGGGGGGGCAAAGGAAGGGGCCGGGGGGGCAAACACCAAAACTGGAGCCACAGGGCCAAGGGTCCCAGGAGTGCCGCGCTCACCTGCAATGCCAAGATGGAATCCTCTATCATGAACCTTAGGTATTTTCTGTGCTCTGGCAACATTGAAATATGAAAGTATGCATCTTTAATGTCCAATATTGCAATGTAATCCCTGTGTTAGTAGAGGGATTACCTCTTGCAACATTACATGAAACTTTTGTGGTTTGACAAATCTGTTCGCTGGGCAGAAGTCTAGCATAGGGCGCATGGTGAGATCCTTTTTGGGTACTTACCGTAATAGCATTTCTGATGATTGTATCTGCTTAGATTCACATGCCGTGCATACGGTCCGACATCCAGTGGCAACCGCGGAGCACCGCATCTTGTCCTTCTGGGACCAAAAGGGGACGTCGGCACAGGCGTGTCTGAGCACCATCCCCACCGTAACGTGCAGCGTACCCAAAATCCCTCACATGCAGTGTGTGAGAGGATGTTACCTTATTGGGCACCAAAGCCAGTGCCTGAACTGACGGAGAACTGTAGGAGAACTTCTCTTTCCAAGAAGATCTCAAATGTTTAGCCATTTCTGCTGTAAGCCAAACTGTTTGGGGATTTTTCTTGGTTGCCACTGCTGTTGTTGTCCAGTCATCGCAATGTTGATCTTGCTTCCTTCACCCATCAAAAAATTGGATTTTTCTTTGTCTGATTCATGGAACTGTCAAGCTTCGCACCTTCAGTGTCAAAGGCAGCAGTTGGGAGAAAAGTAAGGAAAGAATGCTTTTCTGCGGGGACCCCTGAGAAGACATTTACTCCTATTGTGAAGTCTCAGAAGAATGATTTATTTTGACAGGCATGTTTTTCTGACGAGTCCTATTTCCATCGCCAAGCGTAATGTCAATCTCAAAGCCAGCAATGGGTGCTTTTCACAAGACACGCATTTCCTTGCCTCCTGCAGGAATATGATTGATGAGGATGAAAACAATTTTCTTCACCCCACGCTACTGTTAAGTTGAGATGCTTCTGTAGTGTTCGAAAAGTGTCTTATTGACCCCATTTCCAGTCTCGCAGAAAAAGAAGGCCAAAGTGAAATGCTGGAAGCCTGGCATATCCTACAATGGGAGAACCTGTGAAAAATCAACTTCTGGAGCACCAGTAGTCCAGAGATGAATATCCGTTTCTAAACCAAATGGACAACATTTTATTTGCCATAAAGTGTCTTGATGCACTCGGTGGTGGAAATGAAAATGTAATGAATTACGGTACTCACGGACAGCTGGGGTGGGTGGTTTATTAAAGTGTTGTTACCACTGGCACTGCTGTAGTGTCTGGTGATCTCAACACCCACCTAGATCAGTGTTCCCTCACTTCCACCTCTGCTCACCCCTTTCTCACAGCCAGAGGGTGTACAGAGACCCAGGATGGGCAGGTAAAGTGCCATAATACACATGCAACCTTTTAAAGCCTTGTGGCATAGAGCAGGCTCAGACTAGTCGATGGGGAGTAGAGCTGTGACAAATCAACTTCCGACGTTCCAGGGATGAATGTCAGTTCCTAAACCATCAATCAGCACCACACCTCTAGTACACCAAAAGGGATCTGCCGAATGGATTGGAAACAAGCACATTTTAAACCTCCTTGTCCAATTTTGGTAACGTGGACGGAATGACAGGCTTATCTCCGCAAGGTCATGGATTGTTGGTTAGTTGCAAAGCAGAGAAAATACAAGGATTACCCAATGATAAAAGGGACTGTCCTGTCAAGGCTGTATATCTACTTTATTATTATTCAACAGACAGTTCTAGCACACTACGAAAGACAACCCACCCTGTAAAGCAATGCATAGGACAGACTGTTTCAAGAAGGAAAATGGATGCACTATAGATACTGACCTGAGGCTAGTTGTAAAGTAATTAATCGCAATGGTTCAAGGATACTTGGTTTCAGCACAAAGGGAGCAATGGGTTGCACAATGTCACTAGTGGCCTTCAGAGAAGGACCAGGGGGACAGAACCACAATGTACCTTGTGCTTGTAGAAGTTCTTGGAGCTTGACAGGGTCGAGTTGGTTTCAGGTTGCTTTGCAACTTCTGCAACAGAGTTCAAGGCTGGAGACAGCTGTGGGTAACAGGCGGTAGGCAAATCGATGAGTGAGGCTAGACGGATGGCTGCAGGCTGGCCTACACGGTGGACCAGGGTCAGGATTCGTTGTCTCAGTGCTGGTTGGCAGTTCTGAAGTACTGGTCAAGGCGTCTCGGACGGTGTGAGCGATTCCGGCGTAACATCAGTCAGCGGTGCAGTCGGTTGCAGCTCGAGAGGCTCAACTGACTCGAAAATGTCCTTTAAGGAGGATGCCGGTTGATGCTTGTCGATACACTCCTCCTAGCTTCTTCACACTGGGATTGTGTTGTTCTTTAAGACGGACAGCCAAAAGCTAAGGAGTGTGTTGCAGGCAACAGCCTTGTCCTTGGTTTTGTTCAGAGACTCTCTGGCACTTCCCACCTTGGAAGCTTGCTGCAGAGCCTCGCAGGACATGCTGTGCGCTGGCTGGGTACACATTTTGGAGCTGCTGGAGGGTCCCCTGAATTCAGTATCTCCCTCTGTTCCCTGGGAGATGTTTAGGGGAGTGTTCTTGCTTCCCTCTTTGGGAATCCTGGCCTTCCTTCACTGGAGGAAGCTGTAAGGCAGACTGTGCCTTCGCCCAGGGTCCTATGCTGAGTTCTTCTTGTTACTCCTTGCAGAGTCTTCAGGTGATCTGCCCAAAAGAGGGGCCAGCCCTCTTTTTAAGCCAAATGGGCCACAGAGATTGGTGTAGGCCAAGACTACCTTAATGAACCAATCGTACATATTCACACACAATCTCCTGTATGCACGACGTCATAACCTGTGTGCTTTGCAGCAGAAAAGCTAAAGGGGTGATAACATGTAATACTAATACTAAGTCCCACCCTTCTTCTGTCTGTTGTGGATCCAGTTAATGGAGCTCTCTATGGTTCCTGATTTAAAGCAGCAGGTCTCCCCTGAAGCTGCAGGTGAGAACAAATCTTCTGTCTCTTGCAAACCACATTCTTGTACCTTCTGAATGGGGACCCCCTGCAGGGGTTTCCTACTGCAAACACAGTCACAGACATGACAGGTCACTGTCCTTGATACGGAGAGGTGGAAACTGGCTTCAGGTTGACACAGTGCATATGAAAGGTTGTTGGGGTTTCTTGTCTCCTTTGTTAAACCTCTGCAGCCAGACCCCATGTGGACCTGTTTGAAGTATACTCTATTAATATGGTAATTATGTTAATTGTTGCCACCATCTGCAGAGGGTAAACTAACGGACAGGGCAGATCTATGCAGCCTTTGATAGTTAATGAGTCTGGCCATGGCAGGAGGAAGGTATTGGCCCTCCCCCTTCTGAGATGCATAATGTACTCCACCTGTCAGATCCCAACAAAATATGACAGGTAGGACTGTGCCTGCAGGCTGTGTCCACCCAGAGTACATGGGTCTATGTGTATGTTGTGCAGTGAGCATAGGGAAATGTGTGCGGATTAGCCCCACACATTTTCCAGAGGTTAATCTACCATCATTCAATTTCATATACAATTTCAAAAAAGCCCAGGTGAGCACGCACCCAGCGTGCGGATGGTCGAATTCCTCACAGGCCAGTTGTAAAGTAGGAAGACAGAGTCCTGAAGCAGGTGGTGGCGATACCACGTCCAAACCGCGGTGGACAGAGCACCCAACAGAACATATGGAGACCATCCAAAAAGGCACCCGAAGCATGAGCAGCTTCCGAATGGTGAAGCCTGTATACAGCGTAAGGGAAGCTGAGAACAGGAAACCAATGAACATTGAGAAGTAGAGAGGCATTGGGAACTCGAGCAGCTTCCCAGCAACACGCTCTGTGCATGGCAGAAGGATAGCCAAGGACGAGGACATCACGAAGTGAGAGAAGAGACCAAGTATCGGAAGAAGATTACCCAAGCAAACACAAGAACCCGCATTGTTCTCCAACCAATGGAGAGGTAACGTGGAGAAAGGGAGAAGAGGAAGGTTTCAGGGGCAATGGAAGATGAGACGAGGAACTCGTTCCAGTACTTATGAATATTTTCTTTACATAAACTTATGTAATTGGAAGTGCATAAAGCTGACAAAGAGGTGACTGAGCAACCATGGCTTAAACACCTATTAAGATTCTAAATTCAAACCTCATAACAAAGGGAAGACATTATGTGAGCAAGAAGCTACAAAGACAAGTGCAGGAAGTGGAAAGTAAGAGAGAATCCATAAGTGGGGAAATACAAATGTAAAAGAAACCTGAGCAAAACCGAGAAAGCCTGGATCAATAGACTGAGTGAGTTTTTAAAATCCCAACCAACAAGGGAGGACGCATCTTGCAGAAGGTTGCCATAAATACTTTGCTAAAGAGAATATTAAACTCTGGAGTGTTGTGGAGGAATTACAATTGCTAATGAAAGAAGTAATGAGAGACGGTCCTAGAGGA
This sequence comes from Ambystoma mexicanum, assembly GCF_040938575.1. Taxonomy (NCBI): domain Eukaryota; kingdom Metazoa; phylum Chordata; class Amphibia; order Caudata; family Ambystomatidae; genus Ambystoma; species Ambystoma mexicanum. The sequence continues at coordinate 517,388,340 of NC_090929.1, read as the reverse complement.
TTAATATCAACCAGACAAAAAGGCATTGATACAAAGAGGCCACTGGAAAGACTGTTACATATGGAGAACCAAGTCAATCTCCTGAAATCATTTAGGTTAGGTTTCTTAGTGGTAGGGTTAGATAGAATTAGGTTTGGACAGAGGAATTTTCTTTCTTTGGGACTTCCCGGCGACAGACTAGCACCTTTAGTTCCTTTAGATAGGTAGAGAACTTCCTTTAGAATAGGAAAAGCTAGGCCGTTTCCTTATAATTTCATAAAAGTAATTTAGGAATGTCCTTAAAGAGTCCGACTCCGTCTTCCGACCCACCACAGTTGGTGCCGTTCCCAGAGGATTTGTTCAATGGCAGGTGCACAGATTCAGCTGTGATCTGCTTGAGGCCCAAAAATGTGGGATCCGGGGGTGGCAATGGGGGGCTCCGTTGGGCGCGAGCGGCACCAGGGTTAGGGCATTGCAGGGTGGGCCAGAGACCTCAGACTTTTAATGTGATGAGCCATGTTGCTATTCTGGTTTAGAGCTCCTCTTACCAGATGTGTAAACCCTAATGTAACATCTGCTGATGAAAAACATGCAGTTGAGTTTCCATATTTATTCATTTAAGAGAAAGAGAGGGCCTGGTGTTTTAAGCTGTTATAATTTGGCAGTGTTTTTTATCTGTAGAGTACTGTTTATACAATGGCACCCAAGTCCAATGATCCAGCATTTAACACATTTGTGGATGCCTTGATGGAGGCAGTCTTAGACAGAGGGATTGCTCAGGTCTTGGAGGAATTGCAGAGTAGGGACATTTTGGTATTAGACACAAATGATATATATGATATGATATGATGTGGCATTTATAATGCACCTGTACATAAGTGTTTCTAGGACCGACAAGACAAGGAGGGGGAAAGAAAGAGAGGACAAAATAACAATCTTACTAGGCCTTGTGTCATTCAGATCGTGCAAGTGTGGGGAAGGGGGAAGAGGAGAAGTGCCAGGGGGAGGCGAAGGGGGAAGTGCAGTTAACTCACAAGTGCAGTCAGCGGGTGACCCATTAAGTGCAGAGAGAAGGGATTGTAGGGTTGCAGACACAGACCCTTAAGTGCTGGGGAGCGAGCCCAGAGGCAGTGCAAGGGCAACTGAACATGCAGGAGCCTGGGCCCGAGTTGAGAGGGTGACCAGGTGACCAGTGCCTGGAACAGTAAGATGTTTCAGCAAGGGTAGAGGAAGAGAAAAAGCTGAAGTGAAAAGCAAGGTCTTCAGTTGCTTCCCGGAACCGGAGGTGGTTCTCCTCCAGTTTGAGAGCGGCAGGGAGGCTGTTCCAGAGGGAAGCCCCAGCTGAGGAGCTAGATCTGCCCCCAACTTTCTGCTTGGAGAAGCGTCTGACCCTCAGAGAGTTGGAGGTGGATTTGCAGAGAGCATAAGGAGGAAGATATTTTGCGAGAGAAAGTTGGAGATCGAGCAATCCCAGGCCCCAGAAAGCCTTGTGGATAATGCAGAGGGGCTTGAAGTTGATCCTTGCAGCCACGGGGAGCCATTGAAGAGATTTCAGAGCTGGGGATATATGATCCCTGGGCTTGAGGCCAAGGACAAGTCTCACCTCACAGTCCTGTTCTGGATAAGTTGTAAAAGTCGAAGAGTAGAGGCTGGAAGGTTTAGGAAGAGGCTGTTGTAATAGTCCAGCCTAGATAGGACCAGAGCTCTAGAGACAGTGAGCTTCTGAGCAAGTATATGTGTCTGGGGATAATGGAGCCAGACTCGGGAGGGAGGAAGTGCCCCTGAGGCAACTTTTCTTCCATTGTTAAAGAATAGGAGGACCGCAGTGAAAGGGAAAGAAGTAAGCCGTGACATCAGAAGTGAGGGAAACTACTGTGGTTCATGACCAAGCAGAGGAGGAAGTAGGGTTTGAAGTGGCGCGTACTGTGGCTCCAGATGGGGGCACTAAGGGGGCTGGACACTACAACAGATGTAGTAACAGTGGGGCAGGGATACCTCCGGTAATAACTGTGCTTGTGTTGAGCATGTGTCCATCACTGAGGCTTGAAGGGTCAGGTGTGTGCCGGGTGATGACACAGCAGTTGCGAATGTGCCTGGAGCTAAGCCAAGGGACAGTGCAGCAGGTTCCATACAAGCAGAATGGTGGGCAGTGGTTTCCGGGGTTAGTTCTGCTTTGATCACATCTCAGATGATGGTCCTGGGACCATGCCGTGGCACATAGGTATAGAGTGGAAGAGCGAGCTTTGGTTAGCATCCTGGGGTCTGGACTGGGTCCATAGACAGGGTTGACGAGTTCACCTCTGTGGGCATGTGGGGTGCCTCCCAGCAAGGGGGCAAGGATAATGCTGGGCTGGCATTGTCAATAGCAGCATGGTCTGCATCGGAATCAGGATCAAGACACTCAGGCCCAGTGAAGGCAACATGGGACAGTCGGTCTATTCCGGATAGTGAAAAAGGGGGCGAGATAGTTCCGAAACCTGACTCCAGTGCTGGAGAGGAGTTTGTTAGCTTGACAAACAGCACAAGAAGTTAAGGAGAAGAGAGTGACTAATGAATTACAAAATGAGGGGAAGAGGGCAGGGACGGTGATCCTAACTGCAAGATGGCTCTGTTAGAAAGGACCATTGTGAACTGGTTTATGGGATTCTCATGGTTTATATCGGTAATGTTTGAGAAATACCCGAAATGGGCTCTAAAGATGGTGGACTATCAGCCATTGATTTCACCACCTTGTAGAGATTGTTTGCATGGTGTGTGGATCTATTGCAATGAGGATTTTAGAGGGGCTATGGCTGGGCACCCAGACATGGATTGGGGGAAGACAATGGTGGATGTGTGGTGGAATAATATGGCCATAAAGCATAGTCAAGGTGACCGACAGACCTACTCAAGGAATAATCGGAGCTCTGGTGCCAGAGCATCACAAAGAGTATCATCTTCTGGGTTTCCGGTTTGAGGAGAACTTCTATTTTGCCAAATGTGTGCCAAGTTGGCTGTTCGGTGTCTTGCTCCTATTTTGATAAAATTAACATATTGTTTTGGAATGGGTAACTAAGACAGAGTCAGGGTCACGGAAGTTAGTGCATTATTTGGAAAATACCTTGCTTTTGGGCCCACTTGCATTGCAGGAATGTAGTTACACTTTGAACCATTCAAGGGAAGTATTGGAAAGGTTGTGTTTCCCATTGGTCCTTGGGGAGAATGTCCAATCATGAGCCTAACAGACAGACATTTAACATGGACAAAGCCTACTCAACACCAACAAATAGTTTGGAAACCTTATCCTGATGTAGGGCTTATTTCAGTGTGAATCGTCAACAAACGTATTCGTGTAAATAGATTTTTAGGTTTTGCTGATTGAAGGTCACTTAGGAACTGTTGAACAATCTCGTACAATTGTGTGTTTAATATAAGCAATAATTAAAGGATTCATGTATCAGATCATGTGTTGTCTAGCATGGTCCAATGATATGATCATTGGATGTGGATGAATTCACTGTCTGAATTGCTTATAGGATAGTGAAAATCATTTGATGAAGGCGATTCTTTTGTATTTGTCTAATTACCTGGCTTTGTTACCTTCATTAGGTTACCGACCGACATAGGTTAGGTTCCGGGTTGCCTGCATTTTGTTGATCATCATTTGTGAGGCTGTCTTTTCCAGATATAGTGTTGGGATCGGTGTGTAGGCTGCCCTGTGAGAAGGTACACCATTTAAGGAGTCAATTGAAGAATGTTTGGTGGCATAGGATGTGATGTTCCATCAGCTCCAGGTTTTGGTAGGTTCATTGAACTTCACTCTTAGGATAATTGCAATAGGCAGACCATTCTCACTATTGATTGCACCGGCAGAAGGGGCTTAGACAGAAGCGTCATAGGACCTGCATGTCCCGTGTAGTAAAGGGCCATTTGTGGGTGTGGGCAGCCTTCTTGTCAGACTTTAATGGCTCACTGGAGTGGTAGCCATCCCAGTTGTTGCTTGAAGAACCGGTGTGTTGGGTTTGTCTTGGGAACCAAATGATGTATGCATAGGTGGACAGGATGGTGGGTCCTATCTGGGTTGGAAAACAATGTCAACTTCTTGGAATTATTTCCCATAGTGGTAGCATTGACCACATGGAGTGGCGAATTCAGGGGGAAATAGTGTGGTATTTCGGTATGATAGTATGCCTGTTCTTGAAGCCATTATCAGAGTGTATATTGCAAAATATTGAGACTGTTCAACGAGCTGGTATACATTAATTTAAGCGGAATGTGGTCTAGCACCAGGGGCTGGGGTGCAGCCAATCGGGCTCTACAGATTGCAGACTGAAACCTCCAACCTTAGCCTGCGTTCCATGGAACATGCCAGCTGCCTCCCCCGCACCACAGGGTCTTCTCCCCCCCCACCCTCCGGTTTCTTTATTTTGTATTTTTAACTGTTCCCCAGCCCCCTCCCCTGTCCCATTTACCTGATAGTTGCGGCGGCAGCGCTTGCAGCAGCAGCTTGACTGCCTCTCGCTTTTCCGGCTGCCATGGTAATGGAAGATGGGCTCTGTATGGAGCCCCGCCTTCTATATCCATGGTGGCCATCTTAGCAAAGGATTTTCATTCATTGAATGGGATGCGTGTGGTGTTCTGTTCAATGAATGAAAATGCTTTTTATTAGCACCCCGAGTTACCGCGTAGGTAGCCTGAGGTAATAATGGCATTGTGCACCCGTTGCATGGGCAACACCAGGGTGTAACGGCCCGGGCCCCCTGTTAACCACCTTTGCTTCGATTGGGCCATTAACTCGGGCCGCCAGGTTTTTGTGTTGCCCATGGAACTGATGCATAACGCCACAGTATATACCTGATGTAAACATTAATGTGGCAGATGCTTAGTCTTGTTCAGAGGCTGCATGCCTGGCTCTCAACCATTTAATTGCAGCCGCACTTGAACCAGAAACAACATAACCTATGAGGGGGATATTAGAATATCCCTGGCCTACACTATAGGCTTAAGCAAAGTGTACTACTGCAAAGTTCTATACCAGTGCTCTGGAAACTTAGGCTGTTTACATGTTTTTTACTACATCTGACAACAGCCCTACAAAGCACAGCTAATGGTGAGAGATCATGGGAGTGGTAGTACAAAACATCTGGAGAACCAGAGGTCACAGGACCCTTGCTTTTTGCATGGAATTACCAAAGATGCATCTAAACATAGCGTGAAACAGAGCAGTGAGATTCATTCAGACCCTTTCAGGGCTCACCACCACTCTGAGAATCATATTAATGATGCTCCTCATATACACACAGAGAGGTCCATGATTAATTGCTACAAGTAAACCTGCATTAAAGGAAGATATGAAGGGGAAAAAGAAACATGAATCGCACTGTCCATAACACCAAGAGAACAACAAAGACCCCTTTATCGATTGCATGCTGTGGGTGCTTATGTGGCGATGCACCCCACCAACCTCTGGCATGCACTGCGCTGTTAAACCAAACAACAAATCATGTGGCGCACACCAGCACCTAGCCGGAGAGGAGAGAAAGATATTTCTATTTGCTTCGGACGCTCACTCCACATGAGACTTATAGTACATTTATGTAGAATAAGCAACTTGAGCCCAGACACCATCAATGGATGTTCACCTCCAGTTCAAAGCCGAATGAGCAAAGCATTGTGGGTATGCACACTAACCCAAATTCGGGTTTTTAGTTTTATAACATTTTGTTAGGGCTGTGCTATATTGTACATAGCTAATTCATTCCACTAGGCCATTGTTTAAGCTTTCAGACAACTCTCCACTAGGCCATTGTTTAAGCTTTCAGACAAACTACACACAATGTTTTCCTTATTAGGGATCATCAGTGCAGCATAGACTGATAGCCTTGTCATTAGGCGATGTTTAGCAAACACCTGCAAAGTTATGGTGTGTTTAAAAAGGCTTACAAAAATCCTTTGAGCTGAAATGTGAAACCAAAATAAGTCTTTTGAGCCAATTCACACATGCCACAGCACCACCCAGTAGTCATCAATGGAAGTTCACCTCCAGTTCATATCCAAATGAGCAAAGCATTGTGGGTATGCACATTGGCCCAAATTCAAGCCCCAAAAATTGTCTGTCTCATTTTATTTTTAAAGAAAGGTCTGGGTAATCGTGAAAGAGCAGGCTTTCTCTGGACCCTGATCATAGGTTTAGGGAGCAGGGGCCTGTTATTACCCCTACACGAGGTAGGGTGATCAGACAGTCTGGTGTAGGGGGTGGGGGAAAATCCCAGAGTTTCACACCATAGCCCCCTGTCCCGACAAACTTCTGGAAAACAGTGCCCTCACTTTTAGGAACCGGGTTTGAATCTCGTTCAATATCAGAGCACTTCTCTGGTAATGGGTGAATGGTGGTCAGGTTACAGCACACACACACACACCCCCCCCCCCTCTCATTAGCGCAGCCAATTACTGTTAAATAGCATATCTCCCTGAAGCATTCCACACTATTCATATTGCTCCTGAAATGGGTGCAACCACCCTAAAATAGCAGAGAGTCTAAAGGTAATTTAAATATAGCTGAAATCGAAGTCAGAACCCGCATATAACAAGGCACTTTATCTATGGGCTTTGCCAGTCAAGTCTGACATGTATATTTTTCGAAGCTCAGTTTTTGGTACCCTTATTTTATGTCTTTTAAATTGACTTCACATAATTGCCCCCCCCCCCTTTTCTTTGCTAGAAAAATCTGGCCGCCTCAACTGGAGGGCAGTCCTCTAGGTGGGTATTTGGTGCCTTGATCCCAGCTACCCCTGGGGCCCAGGATAAGTGTGAGAGTTCCTAGCCTATAGGAGGCTCACAACAGTGCCAACTGTTTTCAAAGATCCTACCATGCATCAGTGCCATTTATTGGGTGCATATCATAAACCAAATTAAATTGTGACCTTTAAAAAATAGATAGGTGTTTGCGCAAATCTCGCCCTTGGCCGATGAGAGAGAGCTGATCACATATTCCAGAATGCGGTCCATAACTGCTAGTATAGGACTAGTAGGGAATATATATATCGACATACATCATGACGAGCTCTTGCTCTAAGAAGAGTGCATTTGGAAGGGAGGGGTACAGAAGTGAGGAAGTGGGGGAGGGTACCGGAAATGTCTTAACAGTGTCCTTTCCTTTGGAGCTGATCAAAAACACTTCCTGTTTACATATTGTTGCCTTCCTTTCTTATGCACCCTAACAGCGACGCTGGGCGAGGGCCAAAAAGCAGCATTATTGACTTGCTCTTTGGTCAGTAATGCTACTTTATTGACTTCCAAATGGATAAAGGGCTAAAATAGCCCTTCAAGTTTCCGTCCTTCGAACTAGTGGCAGATCTCTTCGGCGGGCGCTCAGGACACTTTGCAATCTATCTTGTCTCCCTATATTACAGGTAAAGACTATATACCATGGGCCGCGTGTTACCTTTTAACAGAGAAGTGATTTTGCACTGGCAGCTTTTCGGATCCTTGCAGCACCCCATGCCCCCCAACGCTACCATTGCACATTTCTACAATTCTCCCATGCACTGTATGCAGAGGTCGGTTTTCCACCGTTTTCTCCCATGTTCTGCAAAAGGCGGCCGGTTTTCCAAGCGGTATACGGGACGTATGCACGCAAATCCCGTTATCTGTTAACAGGATTTGAGGGCATGCCCCCCATACACCACTCCATACAAGCAAGTCCTCTCTGCCAGTCAGCAGGTGTAGAAGGAAAGCGTGTGTCGCCCCCAGGGTGGCGCACTGTCTTCTGGGATGAGCCGAAAGTGATGGAAGCGGCTTTCAAAAGCGAGGGTCAGGATACACTGCTTCTTGATCTTGGGAGAGCGCAGTGAGGGTTCTCGTTGACTTTTGCGCTGGTTCTCCTACTCCTTCACAGTGGCTGAGGGGCGGCTCTGAAATACTGACCACTGGTGGCATTCCAGCTATCCATGGATGGAACTGCCCCGATTTGGCTTATTGGAAAACCTGAAGGACTGTCACAGCTGTGGCAGCACCAGGCTTGGCATACTCTTAGGTCGATCAGCAGGTAGAAAAATAAGAATTCTTACCCGGGAAGGGTGAGCCAACCAATCAGGTGGCTGGAACAGCAGGCGAGAGTACACCATCCCTGCCTGCTGTTCCAGCCACCCAAGTCCCTTCCCCAGGTGGCGCTTTTATTTTACTATTTATTTTCTAATGTAGGGAGTATATCCCTGTTGCCTCCCCACCCACCAAATCACCCAACTCCCCTTCCCACTGCCCCACTTATCTGCGGGCCTGGAGCATTCCAGTCTTGTTCCTGAGCTCCTCCCGTCTGTCCACCTTTGAAATAGAAAAGGGACTAGATCCCTTTTCAGATGACAGCAGCCATTTTGGATCATGTTTACCATGGCTGCCGTCATCCGAAAAGGGACATAATCCGTTTTCCATTTCAATGGCAGTGGCTTAAAAAATGCTTTTCTTCGATGGGGGATGAGCTCACGCTGAGCTCATCTACCATTGGAAGAAAAAAAACAAAAAACTATCCACACCCTGGTAAATCCCGGTGTGCGAATAACTGTCATGCCTCATAGGGAGGGGCGGACATGGGCTTTAACGGCCCTCAGCTTGAGCTGAGGCCCTAGCTTCGCTCAGGCCTCCCAAAGATCGGGCTGGCGGATGGTTAAAGCCCATGTCTGCCCCCTGCTGGGGCATGAAAGCTATATTCAGTCTGGTTGTACCTTGCCAGAGTTAGCTGCGGGTCCAGCTGAGCAGGATATGTGACCAGCTCTGCCCCAGGCCCAACAGCGTTTCACAGGAAAATCTATTCATACCCTGAATAGTTGGGAATGAGAGAAAGCGTGTCCCCAATATATTCTTGGGTGCTCTATCCACAGTAATGAAGATGCTATTGGGTTATAGACCACATCTCAGAGGTATAACCTGCGCCACAGACCAAGGAGGAACCCTAATAATGCTTTTAGAACATTCCACCCATTGAGGATAGACTGTTCTGTTAAAAAGAGCAGGAGAAAAAAAGAAGGAATCATGGAATGTGGAGTGGATGGAGTTAACATCACAAAGCTTTTGTCAGATAGGAGATGAAATGTAGTTACATTTGGTGAGATACCTCAGTAAGTTCAATGTTTGCTGCTGATAACTCTGTGCAACCCGCAAGTTTGAATCCTGCTGAGCCCATTAGCCTTTCACCTTTCTAAGGGTGATCAAATATGTCCCACTATCATATTTTCCCCCAAATAAAATTCAATGCTTAAGTGTATTTCTAAGATGCAGGCCTCAGGCAGAAGGTGCTATACCCATGTCAATGCTGATGGAGTGCGAAAAGTGGTTGTTTTATGCAACGCTCAAACAAACCATTGTAAGGGACTTTACATCATTGGCTGAAGCTTTAGATGGTTTACTTTGCTCTCTCATGAAAGGATTAAGTCTCTGATTTTGTTCCCCTCATGTCCTTCTGTCGGGTATTCTGCCTGCACTTCTTCGTATGTTTTCGACGACACATCCCATGATCTCCCACCACTGGCTATGCTGGCTGGGGCTGATCATAGGTATAGTCCAGAACATTGGGAGAGCTAGAGCTTCTAGACCCCTTGTCTGGTGCAATTCCAACCTTCTCTTCTGTTGGAGATCATGCTGATAGGAAAAGTGGCCTCTGGTGTTACTAGAGCCTGTCTTATCTGCAGTGTACGCCAACCTTTGCATTTCCAGATGTTTTGGATATGTGGGCCCTCAGCCCAACAGCTAATATGTGTACGCTGCATCACAGAGTATTTTATGAGACATTCCGTCTTGAGGAAAGGCAATGTGAGCTGGTACGGTGCAGCCTGGGGCTGGATAAAGTTCAAATTAAGCAGTAGGCACACATTCAAGTGTGCTCCTAAAAGTTACAATAGATCAGGGGTCTTACATCTGCAGTTCTCCATACGTTTTAGACTACGATTCCCATGATAGAATATTAGCAGTTGGGCAATATGTTCTATGGGTACGACGTCCTTCCATCGTCAGGCTTTCTAACGCATGCCTTTTAAACGTGGAAATAATAACTAAAAAGTTCATCACATTTTTTTAGGGGGGCTGGGAAAAGGCAGATAAGGGGTTGGGGGTCGGGGATAGCAACAAAAAAAAAAAATTGGTGCATGAGGGGGAGCTTGGTGGGAAACCCTCCCCCAAAAAAAACATAATTGACGAACTTTTTCGTTATTTTTTCCATGTTTAAAAGGCAGGCGTTAGAACACCTGATGAAAGAACATGGAACAGTTCTATGACATGTCGAATATAATAAACTCCCATAATAATGTCTATATCTTGGTGGGAGCAAAAGTTAAAAAAGTCCTGCAGGTCTCAGACTTCTTCGTAGGCAAGCAGTAATTATCTCATGAGGTAGCCCATGGCAGTCAAAAAGCTGATACATTGCACCAGCTCAGCATTTCATTGGTTTTGGTTTCTTGGGTGGTGCTTAAGCGCCACCTATCAGCCAAAATGATTGCATTACAATACAGCTAGATAGGGGCGAGGGCATGTGAGGAGGGACACGCATGTTGTGGGTGTTGCTTTTTATTTACTCACGCATTAACTGACCATGGCCATGCTAATTGATATGGACATATCGGTCCACTAACTGCCCCTGGCACCCAAAAACACATCCTCTTGAGATCTCTTTGAGCTAGCCCTTTCAAGCAGCAGCAACAATCTTCGGCCTGACAGTATTGTTTCCAAGCAGCCTGCTGAGTCTTAAGGCCTTAATTCTAGGTCAATACCGGAGGCGAGCATTATGCATTAAACTCTTTAATGCCACTCTCCAGCTGCTTCTTTCAAATATCAACATTTTCTGTTTTCGTTTTTTTGGACAAAACCTCAACCAGAAGAGACTACAAATCGCCAGAAGTCCATGGTCATCCTGTAGTTTTGTGTCCCTGAAAAAATAAGCAATCCTGTTCCAGAAACCTCCCTGTGTCCTGTCCTGCATGTGACTCATCCCCTTTCTTTTCTGCTCTCCAAGAAGAGAAGTTGCATTTATCTCGCTCGTGACTGTATTGCCAATAACAGTGTAGCCTGCTGAGTTGTATTGCCTTAATTACAGCTGTAAATGCATTACTGGTGTCATAATCTCTTAACCAAGTGTGATTTTAGCAACTTGATTTATATAGGGTTCTGGCACCGATGTCCAGTTAGCAAGCATTGACCAAGCCAATTCATGTGGTGTGTTTATAAGTGTTAGATAGGAATGTACCAGGCACGGCTGTCACATGCCCAGGTAATCACAACACCTTGTTGACATCTTATGGCCAGGTAGTACCATTTCAGCAGTGCTTGGCAAATGCCTAACTCATGCCTTCACAACACAGGCCAAAACCGTTCGCGTCACCAACGCTTGTTGTTAGTTCATACAAAGTATCAAACCCGGATTCTAGGAATTCTTAAGGTGACCAGACATGATATGCATATGCGATGCATAGAATTCTGAATTGCACCTTTTTCTTTTCATTTTCCAGATGCCAGATTACTGGCTTTTCTTCGGTTGCTATTGTGAGTGTAGTAATGCAGGTAAGTGACTGTGGGCATAATGCCCTGCACTGCAACGCCTCTGGCTTCCTGGGATGAGGCGTGCACTGCCCGCTGGGGGTTGCCAATTTTTGCAATGGGAATTGAGAACAAAAGTTTATGTGCTGGCTTCTTGGTGGGCAGCCAGTCCGACCCAACTGAATGATCAAGGGGCCAACTGAAAGATACTGGGAAAGCTTTGGCCACAGGAAGTGAGAATGAAGGCACCTTACTTTGGGAGGAAGTGGTGCTCATAGCGTTATGATGTCAGAGTCAACCGTAGCAATGTTTGAGCTATGCAGGGCCAATGAGCTCGTCTTTGTAGATTACACTGAGCAGCACAGGTTCAATAGCCAGTCCAGGACCTGAGTTTAAGAAGCCGGAGTATGGCATAAAGTGCAATAAAACATACCAATGTATTATTATTTTTATGCCAAAATGGTGTAAATGAGATTAGTTGCCTGCTAAGGAATCAATGACTTAGCAGTTCGTGTCTAATTCATAAACCACGTTTTTTAAATATACAACCAAGCTTTGGTTGGCAAAACTGGGAGCATCTTAGAGGCAATTGCCCTCCCTGCTAAGCGAGCAGAGAGTATTTGTTCGCTGCTTGCTACCTTAAATGACAATCTGAGTTGGATTGGGTAACCAGAGCAATACTTACCCGGGAGGATAGCTCAGGGGCAATAGGTTTGTCTTGGAAGCGATACAACACTGAGCAACACAATTCAAATCCCATTCTTAGAAAGATTCATTCATTAATTAACCCAGGACAAATGATGGAATTGGTGTTAGTAGTCGCAATCTTACAGACAGGTTAGCTCATTTGAGATGATCCGTTTGCAATGAATGCAAAACAATATGTCAGCGCTGCCCTTCTTTCAGCACATTGTACACACAGAAGATCATAAGGTATGTCAACAAATATTTGGCAGCACTGTCCCTCGTTCATGCTGCTTGCAGCCATTGAAAATCATGCTGCCTGCCTCAACTATATATGCCACCATTGCCCCAGTAAATCACATTTTCATGATATCGGTGACCGAATAATATATTCCATCGTTGCCACTGTAAAACATATTTTCATGTTGCTAGTGCTCAAAGACACAATGAGTCCTATTTCAAGAAAATATCACATGCAAGCCTCATTCTTGCTTGCTGTCCCAGAGGTAAATAATGTAGTTTGTCTCAATAAAATATGGCCAGTGCTGCTCCCCACTTTCATGCAGTTACTGCCAAATCAAATAATGTGGTCTGTTCAAAGAATATAAGCTAATATTGCTGCCTCCTTTTTGGTGCTAGTACCAAAATCGAAACATACATTCTTTCTTAACAATAAATGCATTTGCTGAGCTCCCTTAATGCTGCTGTTATGAAATCATGGTGTTTGTCCTCATCAGTGTATGCTCAGGCTAACCCTGTTCATACTGTGGATGCCCAAGGCAAGTCGTGTGGTCTATCGCAACAATATCTGTCTATTCCGCTGCCAGTTCGGACTTGTGTCTCTCTGTGCTCACAAACAGCCCCTCACAAACACTCATTCTTGCAAACAGAAAATTATTTTAATTATAATTCACCAATCATCGGACTATTCCCTTGGCACTTTTCTGAATTGCACTCAAATTGGAGGTCCTGCCTTCAAAGATCCCATAGAAGATTATGAAGGATCAAATACCCTTCTGTCAGTTCTTCTATACATGCTGTGGCTCCCACCCTGGTGCCCTTATAAGCACCCGTCATGAGTCTGAAAGCATTTGCTCTCCAGAGGTTTTTGACAACAACTCTGATTAGACATAGCCAGCAGTCAACGGTGAGGGATCATACAAGTCTTGTTTCAAAACATCTGGAGAGCTGCAGGTTGCAGACCCCTGATCTAGTGTCTGCAGTCTCAGAAGGCCATGGAGGTTCACAGGAGATCTACAGGCTATCCGGTGCAAGAAGGAAACATCAATCCATCACAATGAGTGCCTCCATCACAATGTGTGACTCTAGCTTCACTGAAATGTAGATATCCAATGTTGCTATTACCCTATATGGTCATCATGTTATTATTGCATAAGGATGAAAGACTGTTTCTAACCTTCCAGAGTTCTAACATACTCACACAAATTTCACAATGATCTCTCGAGGTCTGCGTACATGTGTACCTGGCCCCATGAGATGAACTCACTTAATTGACAAAGGTAAATGCTTCTACTTTTGCGGTACAACAATCTACGTGCAAAGTGAATGCTCCAATATAAGAATTGTAATCCCTACCAAAGCTAGGAACGAGGACAAACCACTGCCCACTTTTCTCACCCAACATCATTACTTTATTCACACGCCTGCTGCTAAACAAATATGTGAAAACCAAGCTGTCCTATACCCAGTCGCTCTGCGAATAAATCCACGTTGCAAAGTTCCGATCTTAGATGGATTTAGCCACCATTTTAGGTCCGTCCGCCATTTGGATTTCTATTCTAAAGTAGTTCTGTGTTCTAAAATGGTGGACATTGTTTCCCGCTTGTAGCTGAACCGTCTTGCACCATGTTTGCTAGATAATGTATAAACTGTTTGTTGGTCGAATGTTTGGGTCAAGTAAAGAGACCTTGTCCCATGCCCAAATTGTAGACAGACGATTAACTGCGCCAACAAGTCTGATCTGCGTACATACATCAACTACAATGCTGTCTAAATACAGAACGTGGACACTAGCTGAACTACATCGTATAAGACATGTGTTAAGACTTAATGTTAGATCCGAGAATACACTGTTGCCATTGTGACTTGTTTAACATGCAAACTGAAGATGATCCACATGCATATAGCTGCACAAACTAGAAGTAAACTCGACACGAACCCTAGACCGAGTATCATTAGCCTGTAGAGGAGCTGGACATTATGATTGGAAATGTATAAAAAGCATAACTGTTTAGACGTCCAGTACCTCTCACTTCTCACACCGAAAGGGCTGGTATTCGCTGTGATGTACTGAGGGCCAGATAGCTATCTGATACTTTCTTTTTAAACCATACAGTCTTAGAATAAAGATCTATGAATCTTTATAAGCCTGCGTTTGGTGCATTTCCTTTTGGGGTACTCAGCCTCGATATTTCCTTTTGCTTTTACAATAGGTCTCGCTAGGTTCAAGCTTAAACACCCCCACAGAATAGCCTTTGCTTTCAAGACAAACGCATTGCCCCCGAGCTATCCTCCCAGGTAAGCATTGCTCTGGGTATGATCTGCTTTGTATACAATGTGGTACAAAGGAGGTCAGTGATGGCATATTGTTTTGCGTTCAGGTCAAACGGATCATCTCAAATGACCTAACCTGAAAATAATGTTTAAAAAAACAATATGCCTCAAAACAGCGAACGCTAATGATTACTTCCACAGTGGAGACCATGGGGCTTGCCCTTTCCCTCTTTGTCAAGATTGTGCATTGCATGTTTCACGAGGGAAACCGTCAGGGTTCCTCCTTTCCCACTGTACAATAACCTCTCAGCTGCCATGTCCCTATACATGCAGCAGAAGGAAAATGTGTGTGGCTCAGTGCCACACAGGAAATGAGAGCCAATGGCATGTGCATACTTGTGTGTGTGGACCCAGACCTGTCATTCTCATTCCCATGTCCCGCCACGTTCTGGGCGAGGAGTGGCCACCATCACTGAACCAAAGCGGAACTCTTTAGGTGAGAAAACAAGCATGTGATCCATATTAGCTCTACTGAGCTGACCCACATGCACCATTGTCCTATTATGAGGGTCATGATTATGAATGACACAATTATACATTAATTTCTGTAGATGCACTTATGCCATACTAAGATGTGTTGAATGGTCTCATGATCTGCTTTGGGTACAACTGGGATGAACATTGTTTCTACAGTGGCACTGCTGCCATATATTGTTGAGAACAGACTCAGGACTTTCTTTGAGCTCAAGATACTGGATGGCTGGTTAGATCTCGCTTCTTCAGTGACCACCAATTAAGAGATCTAGATGTGCGCCCTTTCCTGTAAAATCAAGACTTTCCACAGTTTGCCCCACTACTCCTGTCCAGATGGATACTCCATTGACCCTGGCCCAGTGCAAGAGATTCCATCTGTTAATTATCACCTGCTGTAAGGCCTGATCAGTGTCCCATTTACTTGAGCTGCATGTGTGTCTGCTGCAAGGGATATTACTCATCACCACAGCTCTTCAGATAATTGAATTGGAAACCTAAAATGTAACTACTGCCTGAAATGAGGCAGCCGGAAAGCTTTTTTGATAGAGCAACATTGAAATGGGCACCAGAAAAATTGCCTCACATTTCCTTATGGGCAAAATGCAACTTTTGCCACACCCATAACATCAGCAAGTGGGCCCCAGCTTCACAGAGAACATCCATATGTGGGCCCCTGCCGCACAGAGAATGTCAGAATGTGGGCCCCTTCTGCATCCACAACATCAGCAGGTTGCCCCCTGCCACACCCATAACATCAGCAAGTGGGCCCCAGCTGCACAGAGAACATCCATATGTGGGCCCCTGCCGCACTGAGAATGTCCGAATGTGGGCCCCTTCTGCATCCAGAACATCAGCAAGTGGGCCCCTGTTGAACAGGGAACATCCATTTGTGAGCCCCTGCTGCAGCCAGAACATCAGAATGTGGGGCCCTTCTGCATCCAGATCAGCAGCAGGTTGGCCTTCACCGCACCAAGAACATGAGCTTGTCGGCTGCTGCCACACTCAGAACATTATCATGTGGGCCCCTGACACCCCCGGAACGTCCACATTCCCTGTCCCTACACCAGTGGTCGAAGTGCACAAAAATAAGTAGTGGAACTATGTTCCCTGCTGGCCTGCCCCCAAACCCCACCACCACGCAAACTCCCACGCACAATCCAAACTCCCTAACAAACACACCTCATGTTTAAGGGAATGTTCAGTGTAGTGCACTGAAGTGCAAGTTTCAAATTCTTCCTACACATTTATTTTAAAACGAAACCATTCCAGAATGGTTTCTTTTTAAATTAAAAGTAGAGAAACCATAAAACTGTAATAAAACAAGTAGAGGAGCACCACACCCGACCACTTGGCTACACATGGCAGTTGAGGTTTCTAAAATTATTAAAACACATCTTGAAAATCTACAACAGCAGATGATTGCTTTGTTTTATAAGTGTATGCAATCCCTACATTTTAATTTGTATATATATTCACTAAAAAAAAAAAACGTTGTTAAGGGGACGTTATGGTTAAGTTGCATTACTAAAAACCTGTGAAATTCACTAAAAAAAACATTAAACAAATGACATTATGGTTTGCAGTAAAACCGAAAAACCCCTCAAATGTGCCAGTTATGATAGCCTAAGCAACCATAGCTGCCCACACCACTCTGCACTGCTAACACTAACACCCAGAACATCAAAGATGACATCACAAATGTCATTGATGACATCACATGTGTAGCCCCTTCTTTTTTGTTCACTGCCATATCCAGGCCTGGTGGGTTTATTTACTGACAGTCAGAAACTTAACTTTCAAAAGGTTTTACATTTATACATATTGCTCTTCTCACATGTTTTTACAATACTTTCCTTAGAATTTAATTGCATCTTATGATGTACATATATAGAGGAAGAAGCAGGCCTGAAACACAGCAATCATTTTTGTGCGTGAATACAATCATGTACATTATACACAGTTACTAATGATACTGCCTCTTGTTTGCTTACTTTACTCTCCATATATAATGTAGTAAGTGATGCATTATTAGCAACTTAGTACATGTTTCACAGACCAGAAAAGTCTGATACAGAAGCATTCACTGTTTCATTATACAACTTTGGAAAGTACAAATATAGTACCTCTGTGGTGTATGCTGCAGCCAATACCCACATTTCTGTATGAGTAGGTTCCTGTACTAGAAAGAACACTGCAATGGAATTTTCTTTAGAACACTAAATTGCATGATGAAGTATGTAGTTTATTACACATGTCCCGATAACGCCTGATACCTTTTTTGCCAAAATTACATTCACAACCCCTTGTCTGAAAAGTAAATAAACATGTGATGTCATCAATGACATTTGTGATGTCATCTTTGATGTTCTGGATGTTAGTATTAGCAGTGCAGAGTGGTGCGGGCAGTTATGGTTGCTTAGGATACCCTAACTGGCGAATTTGAGGGTTTTTTGGTTTTACTGCGAACCATAATGTCACGTTTATAAAGTTTTTTTGTGTGAATTTCACAGTTTTTTAGTAGTGCAACTTAACCATAACGTCCCCTTCACAAAATCTTTTTTAGTGAATTGTATGGGTTTTTAGTAGGGCAACTTCATCATAACGTCCCTTTAACAAAGTTTTTTTTTAACTGAATTTCACAGGTTTTTTGAAGGGGAACCTAATCATAATATCACGTGAATAAAGTTTTTTTTGCTGAATATACACTATCATGTGATCTTCGTAGATATGTAGTACAATGTGCTTACTTTATATACATGTAACATAGAACATACAGAACCCCCTGGAAAGGCGTGGACTGAGCACATGTCTGAGGACGAGGTCAACAGTACCCAAAAAGTCAGGGGGTATCTGAAATTGTACTATTGACTTACACAAAAAATGCTCAAGGACACAAAAAGACATAAGTACTAGTAAATAAATAGGGAAACCTAAATGTCTGAAACAAAAACCATGCATTTAATGACCATGTAGAATGAAATGGATTATACCATTAAAAAAAAGAAAGTAGGACTCCAACGTAATTACGGCACAGAAACTCTGCAGCCAGGACGACAGGTGATGCACCCACTGCAACGAAAAGAAATTACAACAAAATAGTAAGTAAACTTCATTTTCTTATGTGTGTGTGTGTACTTTTGTTGGTATGAGGGGCAGAAAAAATAATTTCCTTCTGTTCTTTTGACACAGAAATGTGCAGTACTTTGGAGTGGCTGGAGGAGAATTTTCCACAGGTGGAAATGTCCAAAGATACCGATAGTAATGGTACACAGTGCTGTGTACAGGGAAATAATGATCAGTATTTTGTGGGCATTTAACATATATCTATTTATTTTTAACAGACCAGGAAAAAAAAAGAAGAAAGGCCAACAAACGACACAGAGAAGAGAGGCTGAAAAGGATAGAACTGAAAATGGAAACACTCAATGACAATTTTAACAGTTTAAGACAATTTGTGGAGGAATTTTTGAGAGGAAAAATATGTTATCACTGTCCCACCTGTACCTGCCCCCCTTCTCCATTTCCTAGTGAACCTTCAAGAAGAAAATAGACGTTTTGATGAAACATCCATCCCTTCTTCCCCACACAAATCATCTCCTCACAATCAGCCCGTGTTGAACCCTAATTTCCCTATATTCGTGTCAGTATCTGCATCCCCCTGTATTTCTCTTGATTGGAATATGTGTGTGTTTTTAGAAAGTTATAGTATATTTGTTGTAGAGGAAGGGTTTGAGTAAAAATTATGTTTTAAAAAAGACTTAAAATGTTCGCGAACAACGTGCCTGTTCGAGCTAGCCGTAACTAATAGAATATTGATGTTCTAACGGCAATACACCTACCCTTACCAATGCCAACCAAGATGTAACTGATGTTAGAATGCACCATCTGTGCAAGTTGTGCGTAAATGAACAGAATGGGTCTGCTAAGGACATTGTACCTCTCCGTACCGCTGACAAACGAGATAGAACATGTTCGTAGAAAACATTAGGTGTCCGGGATGTCTGTAAATGAGCAAAATGGGAGTGTCCTAAGGACACTATACCTGTCCGTACAGTCCGCCACCAAGATGGAACCATCCGTAGAACAAGCGCGGTTGTCGGCATGTTCGTAGTCAAACAAAATGGAGGTGTCCTAAGGACACTGGACCTGTCCATACAGTTATCAGATCAGGTACGCACATGCGCAGTACACCCATAATTACTGAGAACATCGCACCTCTCCCTAACCGTCTGTCTCACTTGTGTCACACTTTTAATTAGCTGCAGGACCCAATCACTGTCCGTAGAACACTTGCGCACATGTGCACGTTTGTTAGTCTGCATTTGCTGGCCAGCGGGCACACATTTCCCTCGCGGATGTGCTCAGGACGTCATGTGACCACACCCACGCTGAGCATGTGGACTAATTTGCGCACTTTGTGTACTTCCGCAACATTGCAAAATAACTTATACATACATGGGAAATTAATTTTAAGTATAAAATCACCATTTGACATGTCCCATACAACAGCTCTACCTGTGAACGTGTCGCTTATAATTTTTTCAGTGCTTTTGAGTGATCAATATGGTCACGAGCCGCACCCCTCAACCCCTATAAATGGCCACACCCCCGAGCTCATCTTCATTGTGCTACTGGCTATAGCAGTTAGAGTTGTGCTGCCTTTACTGCTGTAGCGACCATTAGGCAACTAATCCTTATGGCATCCATGGCTACTGTTGGTTCATTAGTCTCAGCACCACCCCCAAACCCTCCACTGCCACCACCTCCCCAAAGCCCTGCAGAGGGATATACGGGTGAGGATGTAGAGATCGAGGAAGAAGAGAATGAGGTGGAGGAACTGCGCAGTACAAACACTCGGCGGGAGTCGTGGGTGTGGCGGTTGTTTTCCATTTTTGGGAACGTACCGAAAGCACGAGCGAACCTGGTCAAGTGTAACCAATGCCAGTTGGTGCCGAGTCGTGGGAGACCTGGTGCGTACAGCTTTGGTTCAACAACCATGAAGTGACACCTAACTTCGTTCCACAGTACGGACATTTGCAAGGTGGTGCCATGTGAAGAACATAGTAGATTGAGTTCCTCCACAGCATCCTCCGTGTCCGATCCTCTCACCACAAGAGACACTCCTGTGGGGGAGCGCATCCCTCCAGCTGCCTCACAAGCCATTCGCGATGCTGTTGACCCTTACCTTTCGAGGGTCACAATATTGTGTGTGTACTGTGATGCAGTACTCTGCAGGGGGGGGAAGAGTCTTCAAAGTGCTTTTGAGGCTAAGGTCACTGAGCATCAGAAGAACTGCTCCCTACCTAAGTAAAGCCCACCCTATATCTTTCTCTCTCCAACTGTCCCTTCTAATCCCCGTGGTTGATGTCCCTTCCTTACCCTCCTCTCCTAGTGTGTCGTAAGCTTAAAAGCAGTAAACTGGAAAATAAAAATAATTACAAAAAAGGCTCTTTTCAGAGCTGGATTTCTCAGTTTAACAATAAAACTAGCAAGTGACCGTCGTAGGCCCCCGCGCCTTTTTGGAAAAGTCTGCGGACAGTCGTAGGACACACAAAAATGGAGGTTGCAAGCAAATCAAAACCAATGGACTTTTCGCTGGGAGTAAGTGGTGGCTTTGAAAAGAGCCTTTCGGTGGTGTTATGTGTGCTTTAAAAACCGTAGGTTTGAAAAAATGGATAGCCAAATAGGTGACTATGATTCTAAATCGAAGAAAAATCTGATTGCCAGCATACGTGATTTGGACTCCATCTCTGCGAAAAATGAAAAAGCTGCGAAACAAAATGTTTTCATTGTGGAATGAGGACATGCCAACATCTCTTAGAAAAGCACAAACAGCCTTATTCACATTGCACCTCGCTTTCTCCATTTGTGGACCAAATGCAGAAGAACTCAGCCACTTTTGTCTTTGTGCAACACGGGAAAAAACTTCGCAATTTGGAAATATGTCCATGGCCTTCGCAAGTCCTTCCTTCATTGCAAATTGCAAAGAAATTCCAGAGACATGGCCTAAACTGTTTCCTCCGCAATGAATGATAAGTATATCAGGATGACACTCTGTCTGTAAAGTAGCACAGAGACGTACCAAGTCCAGCCACCTCATTCCACGCACGCCATGCCAGTGCACTTCCACAAAAGGAAATCTAAGATCTGCAGATAGACCGCAACTTTCTGCATGCACCTTCAACCAATGCATCCATGAGTCTCCCAAAATCCAGACAATCTGTTTTCGAGCACACAGAGCCATGGCTGTCTGTTCTCCTGTCAGGAAAAAGACATTCTCACTATATCTCTTCGTACAGTACACACTCACTGACCTTTACTGACCAATCCCTACCTTCGCACATTCTCATTTGCATGCGTCTCTACCCCAGAATCCCTGTTGGTAATATGGGCCGCCTGCATACTACCGCCATGTTCGTGGACACGTACAAGATCAGAGCGTAACGACTGTACATTTAAATATGAATCCCCTTTAAGGTGGGCTCTGAAAGGAGCTGTTTCTTTTGGGCAGATGCCTTGCAGACACCTGTTTATTTTGTTTTTTTTTAAAATATTTTTTGTTCTTACTTTACTCCTACAACTATTACAGAACCATATCCAAAGCACGCCTCACATTCCAAAAGAACATGGCATTTCCCAAAGAAGATAACGCAACACCATCTGCTTCAAAATAAGCCGCATTACCGGGAAGAATGTTCTCGTGGCTGCAGAAAAACATACCAGCGCGTAACATAAAAGCATGCATGCCGCGATTGATGTTACACCCCCCAATACTTTGATCAGGACAGAAAACAGAACTGTTGTCCCATTTTCCTCTAGGGAGTAACCCAGAAAAAATCATTTTGGTAGTTGGAAAGATGTTCATCACTGCTTGAACCAACTGTTCCAAATCTTTCAACAAAGTACGTGAACTCACGTAGCCCAAATGGCAAGCACCGTAGGGCAAAAGTACCACATGAGGAGTGGTCATCGTGCGCATTTTGGTGCAAACTTGCAGAATTGCCGCAACATTGCAATCAGTCTCAGCGCTCCACACGACCTCCACTCCTCTCACATAAAAATGATGTGCCACATGCCTACTTTCGGCATAGTGCTGTAAACCGTGCACAAAAATACCTCCAAGGACCAAAAACCTGACCCTCTGCACCTCTGCCATCTTCAGTATACGCCCCGTCTTTTGACACAAAAGAACAATGGCAACATCTGATTAGCTGATGCCCACAGTCCCCTTTCCATGCTGGATTTACTGTCGAAACCCGTATGTGACACGCCCTACCCGCAGACAAGCGGTGTCTACGTGCGGCACGTAACTCTTAGCCAGTCCTTCTACCCTTTCCACATCACTCGCGAATCCCTTTATTCATTGGACACAGCTAAGCAGTCACACAACCATCCACCAATCACATTAAACATCCCTACATCTAACTCCGTCATCAAAATTTCACACTTCAAATGTACTATTGATCACTCGGAATACAAGTCGCATATCATTGCAAAGCACCTATTTCAAAAAATACAAGTGTCGCAGATTTCTACGTACAGCTCCACGCATACCCACATGCATGCGTATAAAGTACAGGTATGCATATTTTATTCAGAGAACATGTGGAAACCTTATGATTTCATTTAAACAAATTAATGCCACTAAATCTGCATGGCCAATACATACCAAAACTCCCCCTTTAAGTGCAAGATGTCCGATTTCTCATTGACAAAACGCACTACTTCTTACTGTCTCCCGCATAGCCTATACATACGTTACAACCCTCCGTATTAAGTGCGAAACTAGATTTTCCATGAGAAAAATGGCACCATTTTTTACTGTGTACCGCCTACATAAATGCTACTTCCAATGCGATCGTATGAGAAAAAAGTAAACGCTCCCGATTTGCTGTGGTGACATCTCCCTCTGAGGGTCTCCCGATTTTTCTAAATCGTACTTATAATATGAAAGTACAGACATTTTTCCCCATTTACTATAATGACCTATCGCTTACAAGCCTCTCTGTTATAGATAACACAGCTTAAAAGAAAAACAAGGCATTTTCATAACCTAAAAATTGTACTAATTTCTAAAGCACATGCAACTGACATACTGCAAATAACATACAAAGGCAGCACATAGTGAAGTGAAATGCACAGATGCACTGTGTTGAAATATCAAAGGAGAATACTTTGACAAAAGATACAAAACTAACGTATACAGTAACATCACTACTTTAAACACACAAAGTTACTAACTTCTTCTCTTTACAATCGCAGTGAAGACTACTATCCTGAAAATCAACAGCATCTACACTGCAAACGACATATCCGAAGAAACCTGGTCATTCTGCAAACAGAAAGTAAGTACAGTATGACCTTTATATTCTAACTATTCCTCAAACAGTGTGTGGGTTATGCATTTAATTTGTGCACCAAAGCAAACAGTGATTTCTGAACCATTCTACCCACACATTCCCATTTATTAAACAAGGAATAACAGGCAGAATGGGGCACAAATCCCCATGTGTTTGGAACTCAAATAACATACAGAACCCTTAGAATGTTAGTACTACAAAACAAATAACTGTTTCCATTTTATGCCATTACGTTCACTATTAATGCTTCTCCTCACCACTAGCCCACGTAGTACTCTCATCTGAAGCACATTGTAGTTGTATGCAAACAGAAAAATAGCCTTCCCAAATCATTGTAAGAGGCCAATGCACATTCACACACCACCACAAAGAGCTTCCACATCAAGCTCATGCATGCACACAGCACACATACATTGTACACCAGACCAAACCATGCCTTCTTTTTTTTCAACAGACCCCAAAGAAAGCCTACCAAAAAGCAAATCCGTAGAAAGGAACGCAGAAATAGAGCAAATAGAAATAAAAGTGTCTAACCTAAGCATCCATCTGTAACAGAGTTTGTAGAGAACTTGGGAACAAAACAGCTAATACAGTTGTTTAGCAAAACAAGGAAGCTTCAACTACCGAAACTTTTCCTGCTCCAACAAAACGTAGCATGAAACAGAAATATCTTCACAAAAAACAAACAAAAAAAAACTGCTACCAGTACTGCTAACAATGCTCCTATTAATCCTGATATAGTAACAAGAACCTATAGTAAAAAAAGTATTTTAGCCAAAATCTTTCACCACAGAGTCCTTCAAAATCTAATAAGAAGAGGACCGAAATCCTCCTCAACCCTTAAATCTACCGTAGAAAATTAATCCTACAAGCTCTCGTGGACAGTGCAATCATTCTCAAAAGGAAGTTGTTCATATTAGTGTTAAATAGAATGAAACCACAAACCAAAGTACCAAACTACAAAAGAAACTTATCAATACACAGAATGTCAACAAAAATAACTTCTTACATATTTGTGGAGGTGAATGGAGTCACACAACAACCACAGAACCATATTTTAATGAAGAAGCATACAAACAAAATCAAACAAAAACATTTGCCATCGATAGCAGTGAACGAGGGTATGAAAAAAATCAATAATAGCGTAATGGAACAAGAAACACTGCTTAGAAAATTATCCGCTGAAAACTCAGAATTACCTTTCAATTTGACTGAACTAGACCATCCAGTATACAAATGGCCATGCACTTCAATGTGTGCAATTCCTAACAAATCTTTCAACTCTTTACGTCAGTTCCTCAATCAGTATGTAAAGACAAAATTAAAATGAAAGTGCTGCAAAATATCTCTCCAGTGTGCCAATACACAGGACTACAAGGACATTCATTAGCCTGCATTTCTGGACCTATTTCCAAAAGCGCCTTCCATGATATCAAAAGGATATCAATACATCATTCCAATGTAAGAAATCTAGTGTATAAAATATACCATGCTAAAAGTCCAGCTTCAGAATTAGTCAATTTAAATAACACTCTTCTGCATGGTACACCCAAATATCTACAAGAAGAAATTGACCGTATCCAGAGAAAATATTTTGGAAGTGAAAGCCACTTACAAAATGCAATAGTTTTAGAACAGACTAGCAACATTTCTGCACATAGCAACCTTCTACTACACACATACAAAAAAGAAATACTAAAATTTAAAAGTGCATCGGCTGAAATACCAAACCATGTGTGTATGTGTTGCCGCAGAACGTTTTACAAAAGGAACACAAAAAATATCGACATACAATACAAAATAGAAGACAAATGAAGATTCCAAATGGTTTGAATTAGCTCTCTACCCTTTAGCTGAAAACAAATATCAAATAAGTGAACCCCTAATATGTTACTGCAGTAAAAACTAAACAACCAAACTCCTTCACGTGCTATCACAAATAATTTGTAATTGTTCCCACTCCCAAAAACCCTGCAGCAACTCAATTTGTATGAGAGCATCATAATTCAAACAGTTCACCGATTTCAAGCAATTATACACCTTCACCCAAAAACTTACCTCCCTCTGAATTGGTGAAAGGCATTCGTGGCAAAGTAGTTTATTTGCCATTACATCCAACAGAAAATGTACAGACTCTAGGAGTGCAATGTTCAATAGAGCATTCTTTAATTGTCTTGGTAAATGGTGTACCAACAAAAGACAAATCCAATTTGGCAACAACTGGTGGGTTTACATAAAGTTAGACAAGCCTTGCATTATCTAAAAGACAATAATGAATACTACAAGGAAATAAATATTGAAGAAGGCTTAAAAGGAAACAACTGAAATAATTGAAGAGTCATCAGAAACTGGACAATTCAAACTTCTGGATCCTGCTGCAGTATCCACTCTTTTGGACCAGTACACAATTCATCCATTGCATTCCAATGAAAGCATAGATGATGCACAAGAAACTTACCAAATGCATCAAAGCAAAGGTTCACTAATGAGCATATGGGAAAAAAATATAGAAGCACATGCTTTTCCATTGCCATTTCCTACTGGCAAAGGTGGAAGATACGATGATAGACGCACTCAGATTACGGCATCGGAATACCACTCATTACGAATGTATTCGCAAGATCCCAGGTTTAGACAAAATGTGGAATACATATTCCACCTACTCTTTGAAAGTGAACTAGCAACCCTATCTTACGGAGTTGCACACATTTTGAAATCTGGAAATCACTTTCAAAATATGTCAGCTATGTAATTGATACAAAAAGTACAAGAAAAAGATGGTTTTACAATCAAGTATAACATTTGTTTGCAAACATGCGTGGTACAAAAGAATACTGGTTCCGACGGCACAGAGACGTACGTTGTATGATCAGAAACCTTGGACCACCGACTTGGTTTGTTACACTAAGTTGTGCAGAATATGCATGGGAAGCTATTACGCATATTAAACAACAACAAAACCAACATACATTTATTAATACCTGGAGAACTTTGCTCTCTAGATCCAGTTAATGTGTCAAGCTATTTCCATCATCGTTTCATTGCTATGCTACACTTTATTTGCAATAAAACTGTTCCTCCCCTCACAGAAGTGCAACACTTCTTTTGGAGAAAAGAATACCAAGCGAGAGGAGCACCACATATTCACATGCTTTTATGGGTCAAAGGTGCACCTAAATTTGGTCATGACAATGATGACACTGTTTTAAAGTTCATCCAAAAATATGTCACTTGTGAAATCCCTTCACAACGGACACATAGGGCCTCATTACGAGTCCGGCGGTAACCAAGGCGGTAAAACCGCCTGGTTACTGCCGGACTCGTATTACCATTCCGCCTCCGTGATTCCTGGAATTACCGGGGCATTACAACCCTGGTTTCCCGGGAATCACGGAGGCGGAATGGTGTTAATCCCCATTCCCATTGAGTCCTATAGGACTCAATGGGAATGGGGATCATGGAAACATGGGCAGCATCTAGTGATGCTGCCGGTGTTTCCTGGTCCGCCTGCAGGCGGGCGGTGTTAAACCCGCCAGGTCAAACCTGACGGGAACATCACCTCCCGCCTGCAGGAGTCGGGATCAGGCGTTCCGGAAACAACGATGGTGGCGGGTTTACCGCCACCGTTATTTCCGGACCGCCTGATTTGTAATGAGGCCCATAGTGACCTGCATGGGCAGATTTTACAATTTCAAAGACACAAATGTGGCAAATATTGTCGATGCAAATACAAAAACAAAGGTAAATGCTACACCAAATGCCGGTTTAGTTTCCCTAGACCAGTTACAGAAACAGGTGAAGTGAAAAACTTCATGTCTTCAGTTCGACATAGTGTGAAAGGTAAATCACCTAAGAACATGTATTACATAAAAAGAATCAAAGAATCTAAATATATCAATGATTACAATGCAATAATTGCCCTCTTATGGAATGCAAACATAGATGTGCAGTACATTGCAGACAATTCCACTGCTGTTGCACAATATGTTACAGCCTACTTAACAAAAGCAGAAATAATAGAGCTTCAAGACCTCTGGGATGACTTATCATCAGACAAAGAACTATGTCAGAAATTGTACAGCCTAGGCATAAAAATGCTCTCTCATAGAGAATGTGGCGCATATGAAGCGGCAGATCGTTTAACTGCTACTGCTTTGTATGGAAAATTAGACAACATAGTATGGATAAGTCTTCGTCCTGCTAAGTCTAAAAAAAGTTCTGAAATCATATGAGGACATAGAAACAATTGGCAGAAATGATCCCAACAGCCAAGACAATTTAAAAAACAATTTACTGGACACATACTATCCAAACAGGAGTAGCACTTTGGAAAGTATGTGTCCATACCACATAGCTCAAAACGTTGCATAAAAAAATAATATAAAACCCGATGAAAGCTAAGCCAGATATAGAGTCACAGATTGTGAAGGCAGCTTAGGGAAACTTACCAAACGAAGCTTAATTAATCATGTTAAATTGTCATTAAAAACTCCTCAACAGAAAGAACTATATTACATGTCTCTGCTACAACTTTTTAAACCATGGGGAAAAGAGGAAGAGATACTAGATAACTATGACTGCTATGAAGATGCTTTCAAAGCAAATTAAAGCGCTATCACTGATGTGAACTTTACGCAGCACAAAACAATGTTGCACAATGAACAGCAACACGAAGAAGAACTTCAGGCCCAACTAGATAAGGACTCTTCCGACAGTAGTCAACCTTCTGTAACAGGAAGTCAAGAACCACTAGGACAGCTACTAATACCAAATGAGGCAGAATTAGCTATGACAGAAGTGGAAAACACCATGTTTCACTATCAAGAAAATATAGAAGACTTAACTGTAAAACAAGCAAAACTTAGAGATCAGCGCACCATTTTTGAAGACGTAACAAAACAAATAGCACATGGTGTACAACACGAAAATAAAGATGTACCTGCCAAAATTACAAACCAATACTGCTGTATGTCAGTGGTGAAGCTGGGTCAGGAAAAACATTCTTAATCAAAATCATCAGCAAGTTCCTTCAGCAATTGACAAACAACAAACTGTCAGCTGTTGTAACTGCCCTCACAGGTTTAGCTACCTACAACACAGGCGGTGTCACTTAACACTGATTACTACTTCTTCCAGTAGAACACCAAAACAAATTACACTATTACAAACTTTCTGCAGAAGCTGCAATGGAACTACGCAGAGTATTAAAACAAATGAAAATGCTAATAATAGATGAAGTGAGCATGGTCTCCAACCTAATCTTGGCTTTGATTCACCTAAGATTGCAAGAAGTACTTAAAACAAACTATGAAGAACTCTTTGCAGGGAAACACATCATTTTCGGAGATCTTCTACAATTGACACCAGTGAGTGAACCTATTTTTAAAACCGTAGGACACAAACTCTGCCGTAGAACTGTTGGCAGCATAGGAAATGTCAACCTTTGGCAACATTTCCAATACAGAGAATTAACAGAAAACATGCGGCAATCTGCAGATCTCACTTATGCCAACATCCTAAAAAGTATTAGAGTTGGTGTACTATCTCAAGAAGCACAAGCAATATTGAAAAACCTGCACATTCATGCACTTTATGGCGATAATGCATGTGCTACTAATGTTATGGAACAATTAGCGCACAAAAATGTCAATTGTATGGCCTTAATGCCAACACTTGCAAGCTGTGTTAAATTTAATTAAACAATGTTAAATAAAGAAATGCAACCAATAATTGAAATTAGTGCCACAGACAAACTGGACGTACGTGGTATGACACTACCCATGTGTGAGCAAGCCACAACAAGACTAAATACCTTAGAAAATTCAATCTCCAACACAGCTGGGTTGGAAAAAATATTAAAATTGTCCTTAAATTGTAGAGTAATCATTAAACGTAACCTTGACATGGAGCAAGGGCTAGTTAATGGGGCACTGGGTACAGTTGTTGGCTTTCAATCATACCCACGTGACAACAACATTGTTTGTCAATATCCGCTTTGACAAACTTTCAGAAGTAAAAAGGATAGGGCGCTCAACTGCTCTATTCCTTCTGTTCAAAGACATGTATGTACGTAGAGAACAATTTTCTCTAACTCTTGCATATGCAGTCACCATTCATAAATCCCAAGGTCTTACCCTAGACAAAGCATTGATAGATATAGGAAACAGTCTTTAAAGAAGGCAAAGCACTATCACGCTTACGTACACTTGACAGTCTATTTCTAATCAACTTTGATGCAAGTAAAGTGAATTCTGATATTCCTTGCATTTTATAATACAATAGACTGCGTTCACTGTACACCCCCCCCATCTGAAACAATATCCTGATCCAGAAAAAGTAAAACGTGGTAAAAGAAAACTAATTCAAACAGAAATGCAACAGAATTTGACAGCAAATCCTTCAAAGAAAACAAAAGGTGGTAAAGGTTCATCTATTACCACAAGCAAAGAAGAACCTATTAGGGAAAGTAAAGCAGGTACTTCTTCAAAGAAGGAAGAGAAACTCCAAAAAAAAGCACTCAGATCCGGAACTAGCTGGTCCATTTAAATTTCAAATGAAACTGGTGTAAGTTGCTATGCAAATGTAGCAATGAATATTCTATTTCAATTGCCACCAATTGTTAACAATATTTACTTACACAGTACAGACCAATTGTGTTTGCAAATATTAGTCCTTCATAGAAACGCAACAAACAATCCTGACAACACGAACACGTACAGTGTTCACGGAATAAGACAAGAATTGGACTACTGTGCTGGAATAGTGATATTCACGATAAACTCACAAGAAGATCCACAAGAATTTCTAATGTACTTACTACAAGTACTAGAAAACAAAAGCATACCTATAAATGAAATCTTCCAGATTTCATACATGTGGAAACAACCATGCACTCTCTGTAGCAATGTGATACAGGAACAAATCCCAAATGAGCGATTTGTTTATGTATCCATACCTAATTGTGAATCCAATCCATTTCAGCAACTTGGACAGAATGCAAACCATGGCAGATTATGTACTCTGTGCAATTCAGACAATCGCTCCACCTAACTGAAACAAACTTATAGTAAGTAAATAATACTTATGCTGCTACGTTTTAATGCAGATTGTATGAAAAAACAACTGCAAGCTGACTGGATTCACACACGGTCAAGTGTCTCTTGGAAAGAAAACCTTTACAACAGTAGGTATAATCTACCATGCAGGAGCTACAACCAATGCAGGTCACTACACTGCATACATTAAAAAGAAATGTGGATGGGTGGAATGTAATGATAGCACCATTACTCTAAAGCAGAGATTGCCAGCTAATCTTACAAATGCGTATTTAATCTTCTTAAAGCCAAAATTTAATGACTAATGTGTACT
The DNA here is from genome assembly GCF_040938575.1 of Ambystoma mexicanum. Lineage (NCBI taxonomy): Eukaryota > Metazoa > Chordata > Amphibia > Caudata > Ambystomatidae > Ambystoma > Ambystoma mexicanum. The sequence continues at coordinate 517,357,402 of NC_090929.1, read as the reverse complement.
TCAACATTACCAAAAAATGAAGTGAAAGCCTACAAACAGTTAGAATACGCCAACAGGTATCTAACTGCCCAAGAGTGTATAACGACACAGATAAATAAAAAAACCACGGAACCATAACAAATGCACAGTTAGAATACGCCAACAGGTATCTAATTGCTGTTAAAAATCGGCAACAAGGCAACAAAAATAACATCAATCAGAAAGAGCAAGGAAACACTCAAAGGAAGCAAAGAAGTACTTTGTAGCATAGCAAATAAAGGTTTTTTTTAATCCAACAAGAATTTTTTTCCCCCAGACCCAAGGATTTTAAAAAACAAACACAGAAACTGAGCAAAATGCACAGTACACTGGTTTATAAACTAAATATGAGGGTAAAAAAAAGCTAAACTGTCGATTATACAATGTAATAAGTCTTCATAAAATGCAAACACTAACATGCTTTTTTCTTTTATCAAAGAAATTGAAAAAGGCTAGTTCCACCAAGTACTACAGTCATGTAAAACATATATGGATTCTGAACAAATATAAACAGTAAGTATAATCACAGTCATTTCATACATATGCGAATCTACACAGCTAATCTATGGCAGTAATATGGTGCAGTGGCTGTAGGCTGGGCCTAGCATGTTTGATGTATAACCTACCACCTACACCCTACGGCCAAGCAACCCAGACTATAGGTCCTACCCACAACCATCTCTGCATATTAAAACCATGGTGCTTCTAATTTGACTACTTCTATGTTTAGTTTTTGGTGCATGGTCTGCAGCCATGCAGGCAAGACACTAGAACGTGCACACAACCACCACACCATGCCCATGTTCACTTATAACCTCACTGCTTATGACGTCAATTGTGGCAGCAAAGCATAGCACAGCCATTGTGGCTTCTAATTTCACCACCCATGACTGCAGGGCCTCCCCACAACCACCTGAGTGATGTGCAATAGTACAGGTGTATCTATAGCTACGATATGTTGCAGTGGTTGTAGCCAGGGCCTAAACTCTTTGATGTATATCCATGCATATTTCAATGTATGGGTGTAAAGTGGCTTATTGCTGCAGTGCTTATAACTGTGTTCTTGTGTAGTCTCTACACACTCTCCACAACCATTTGACCCATAAGCAGTACTACAGGTATATCCATGTCTGTAATATGCTGCGGTGGTTGTGGCCAGGGCCTAGAGTTTGGAAGTATGGCCTATGGCCTACAGCCATGCACCGAAGACTCTAGGCCCTGGGCACAACCACCGCAGCATATTACACCCATGGTCGCTTATACATGAGTGACACACCCATACAATGAAACATTATAACTATAGCATGCACTCAATTTGTACCCAGGACTCTAGGCCCTGGCCACACCTACCAGATACATAATCAAATGTATGGGTGTGATGTATGAATGTCATACCCTGCACTGCTTGTGGGCAGGCTCTACACTCTTCGGTGTATGGCTTACAAACTGCAGCCATGCACCCAAAACTGTACGTCCTGGCCACAACCACCGCACGTAAAATCCATGTTGGCTTATAACTTTAGAGTTGACAAGTTTGTTCTCTGGTGCATGGCCTTCCGAAGACTGCAGATCCTCCCCACAACCACCTGAGTGATGTGCGGTGGTAGGGGTGTATCAATAGTTGTGGTATGCTTCAGTGGTTCTGGCCAGAGGGTAGACTCCTACCTGTATGTCCATAGATATTACAATGTATGGGTGTGAAGTTGCTTATACCTCCAGGTCTTATAACTTTGTTCTTGGGTGCATGGTCTTCGGCCATGCACCCAAGACTGTACACACTCCCCACAACCATATAATCGATAATCAATACTACAAGTGTATCCATAGGTTTGACATGATGCGGTGGTTGTGGCCAGGTCCTACAGTCTTGTTAGTATGGCCTTCGGCCTACGGCCATGCATCCAAGACTCTAGGCCCTGGCCACAACCACTGCAGCATGTCACACCCATGGCGGCGTACTAAATCAATAGCACAACTATAGGAAAAAATAATGTAATAACGCCATGTACTCAATTTCAATGTTCGCTAACACCACACGTGTCCTTAGAACATTTTCAAGGTGCCTTTGCGCAGCACGGACTGAAATACTACCCCTAGTAAAACCCTTATTTTCTGCACGCACAAACATTAGGAACAAGGCGTGCATAGAGAATACATCATTAACATCTACCGCCTGAACAAATACAGTTTTTCACCCATCTCTTACTGTGTGACCTTCCCCAAGCACTATGACACAGCAAAATAGGTTTCGAAATAGCATGTTGCCGCTGGTCGCCGCTGCACTGTCGGCGGATCCAAGATGTCGGGCGCATCCAAACAATCTGACACAGAACACGTCTCACTGCAGCCAATCGACAGAGACGTTGCGTGTCCGCGGTCATGACGCCAGCCCCTTAGCCAATCGATATCTTGTCCGCAGAGCGAACAGGGAAGTGTGACCGCGGAAAGGGACATAGATATATCTAATTTTTTTAGACCTACTTTTTGGGCCTTTTAAAGAAAACTACTGGACGGATTGGCAGCAAATTTACAAAAGCACGCTTTCGGGACCAAGCTCCTGCTCCTGCCGCAAATTTGGTGAAAATCCGTCCCACGGTTTGGGCTGTAGGCGTGCACAAAGTTTTTCCCCCATTCAGTCTATGGGGAAAAAAGACATTTTGGGACCCCCCATATAACTTTTACCCCACTGGACCAATCCTCACCAAACTTTGCAAAAAATTCAGAGTGGCCCATATACTTTTCTTTGCAAAGTTTGGTGAGGATTTGTCCAGGGGGAGCGAAGTTATAAGCCGCACCAAAAAAGTGCTCTTCCTATGGAAACAGCAACTTAACCATAACTTCACAGCCACTATATGTAGTGAGTTTTAGGATGTGTTAAATGGTCCCAGACATTTCTGTTCATTAATTGGCAAAAAAAATCAATCCGTGTGCAGATCACATCTCCTGGGAACCCCCAGCAGGCAGCTTGCTGTGAGATTAGATGAGAGCATGCAACTCGCACCTTATATTGGGGATTTTGCCCCAATAGGGGGGGGGGCAAACCCGATTCCTTGCTGCATTCCAGTGGGATGCCCACCCTTCCCTGTAGTGATCTGCATTGTATCTGTGTGTGTGCAATAGCTTGTGGAATGTGCCGCTGGCAAGGACCTTGGGGTTCCAGCAGTGGCAATTGGGGACTGCAGCATGGGAGCCCGGCCTGAGAGGATGTGCCTGCCTCTCTCTCCTGCTTGTATCTTCTTATTTTGATGTGCAATTAATAAAGAAGCCTTCCTTTTGTGCCTGCTGGTGTCCTGGGCCTTACTTGTGTCCCGCCTGCATTCCTACTGGCTCCCAAGACACATCATTTTCCTGCCAGGTGACAAAGACAGCTGACCAGGGCAGGAACGTGCTCTCATTAAGTCATGTCTGAGCTACGTACGTTACGTTGGATTTGAAGATTGGTAACTATTACAGATGGCATTTGGGCCATGCTATGCTCTGGAAAAGATGGTGGGGCCCAGCTTAGGAACACCTTGGCGAGTCGGGGTGTGAGTAAGGCGTGCCAGAAAGCAAAGAATTCTTCGAGAGCAGTGACATTCATCATCTTTAAAGCTGGATTCCATTTTGTTACCGTCACAAGACACAAACTCCCAGCATCCCTTGGAAGTCCCAAGGTGACCCGTTTCTTAACAGTCTGCTGATGACTGACTTCTACCCAGCCCTTCCAGCCTATGTAAAGTTAAGAGCATTTTGCACTGAGATGCTCTGAAGGATTCTTGCAAGGGTTACAGGCTGTTTGCAATGAGTCGTTTTATTTTTTGTCTGTTGTTGAGTTAACGGGTTATGGGTAGAGAAGATATGTTTACCTACAATTTACTATTTTGATACTGCTCGTTCTTATTCACTCTTACCACAAAATATGCTATTATTTATCACTTTGCTCAACTAATTTTAATGCCACGTAATTAAGGCAGTCACTATATTTGATTAAAAAAAAACCTTGTTTTTTTACCGTAAACTTTTGAACTGGTAACTCTGCTTTGATTAAAAGTGTGGTACCTGCATTCCCTAGCCCCTCTGGCAGAGTTCAGGCTTTGTGCTCAGCCTATGCTACCATTGGTGAGTTAAGGATATATCAAGGAAGCCTTTAACTTGCCTATGTCTAGAGGTTGCATGATTTCAGCAAAATAAGTTCTCAGCAAAAGCATGTTAAACCGGGCACCCCAACCTCATGCCTCCAATAGGTTCTGGATACCATGTATCCTTTCAACACCCAACCAGGCTGCTTATCTTGACCAACCTTCCTTGTGGCACCCTTCCCGCCATGTGTGTCCCCTTTAATTCTGCACGCTCTCTTCTCGGGCATCCCCACGTTTTAAAAAATGCCTCAGTCACCAACTCCACTTGAGCCGCTTCCCTCTCTCCACACTCCCTTCTTTCCCTTGTTGCACCCTTCTTCCTGTTACTACTTTCCCTTGTTGCACCATTCTTCCTGTTACTACTTTCCCTTGTTGCACCCTTTCTTCCTGTTACTTCTTTCCCTTGTTGCACCCTTTCTGCCTGTTATAATTGTATTCATCGATCCTCCACACCACCTCTTCTTTTCAAAGCCCATCTTGGCGCCTCTACCTTCCACTGCCTCCTACCTCTTGCACTCTACCTCCCGTCACCATCTACCCCTCCATTTCTCTCACTCTCTGCCACTATATCTCTCCTGCCGCTTTCACTCTCTCTCTCCATACCGAACCCCAGGCCTGGCATTAGCGGCAGCAGTGCCCGGGCAGCAAAACAAAAATGTGGCGGCACCTCCCCATGCGCCCCTGCTCATGCAGGGGCACCTTTTTCAATAGGCGGTGATGCAAAAGCATCAATGCCCTATTGTTTCGGGGCGCATTTAATTTCAACAGGGTGCCTGCCATGCCTTCTCCTACAGCGCCAACTCGGGGGAGACCTTAAAAGACTTCCCCGAGCTGGTGTGGCATGGGGGATAATGGCACCCCAGGCGGCCCTGTCCCAAGGCCGGCCCCGTCTACTCCATACCTCTTAAGTCACCTGTTTTTGGTGGGTATTTACCATTGTGCAGTCGGCTCAATCACGCAGCCAGCCTTTTACTCGTCCATAGACTTCAATGGGCTCTCACCCGCCAAAACCAAAATAGACTAGTTCACCCCTTCCCCCTTGGTGACTCAAGGGTTGAGAATTACTCAACGTCTGTCCTACCCCATACACTTTCTGCTCCCCAGCTATCTCTCATTACACTCCACCTCTCCCTGCCCCCCGTCCCTCTCTCTCACCCCGCATGCGCAGCGTAATCTCAGCCCTCTGCTTGATGGACGAATTCCTTCTGTCTCCGCAGCGCCGCTTCTGCTGCCCGGGGCCCCGTCAGCCACCTCTGACTGCTTGCTTACACCGCCCCTTGACAAGCAAATTACAGGTCAGCTCCTGGGAGACCGCGCCATCTAAATGCAGGCCTAACTCAATCAGCCACTCGTTAAAGTAATAATAGGCTTTATTCAATTGAGAGCAAAAAATACCTACCGGCGACGGCGAGCAGCAACACACAAATAGCAGCGGGCTCGCCCGAGATGCGTCAGCACGCAGCTGCGCTCCGCACAGCTCTCCGTCTGCGTAGGCCTGGCCCCGAGTCCAGGGCCTCGGCAGCCTGGGTTCCCCTATCACTTTCCTTAAATGAAGCAAACGGGCGCATGTTTTAATGTGTGGGTGCAGGTAAACTCGCAGCAGCGTGCTTTGTTTAGCAGGAGTTATTTCACACCACCGCATCACCGGCACATCAAAAGTTTCTTAAGACCCACGTCGAGAACGGAGTGGGAATCGGCACATGGACGCTCTCTCGGGAGGACTGTCTTAAAGGGACAGTCCCCCGCAACGGAAGGGGAAAAGAAGGGGGGGAGTGGCCGGGTACCAGGGTGAGATGGAGAGGGGAGTCTGCGATAAACGGAAGGGCCGGACGTGAAAGAGAGGCGAGACAGCAGCACTGCCACAGGTGACGGCACTGGGTGCGAAAGGGAGGCGAGCACGCGGGAACCCGGAAGCAGAGTTGTGATGGGTGAATAAACCAGGTCAGAAGCGGAGTAACCGAGCCAGGGGGGTGGCTGGGGGCGGTAGGCACACGGAAACCTGGATGGAGGGGAGGTGAGGGGAGGGAGGGGGGTGGTAGCGGGCAAGATCAGCTGGAAAGGAGAGGCAGCAAGCATGCGATGAATAGCGGAAGAGGGGCTGGTGGGGGATGGGCGGAGGACTTCACCAGCGAAGGAAGGAGGAGTAATAATTAGTGATGAATAGAAAGACATAGCTAGAAGGGGGGTAGGCTGTGATGAATGGAGGGCAGCGTGATAAGGAGAGTGATGGCACGGTGTGATGAATGGAGGGCAGAGTGATAAGGTGAGGTGTGGCCGTGGCATGGTGTGATGAATGGAGGGACAGTGTGATATTGTGAGACATGGCACCGTGTGATGAACGGAGGGAAGAGTGATAAGGAGAGTTGAGGCACAGTGTGATGAATGGAGGGCAGAGGGATAAGGAGAGTGATGGCACAGTGTGATGAATGGAGGGGCAGTGTGCAAAGGTGAGGGGTGGCATGGTGTGATGAATGGAGGAACGGCGAGCGAAGGGGGCGAGACAGCCTGTGATAAATGGAGGGCTGAGTGAAAAGGATAGGACACCCATGGTATGATGAATGGGGGTCAGTGTGGAAGGGATAGGTGAGGTATTAATGAATGGGAGCATTGTGAGGGGAGAGACGGACTGTTATCCATGGGGGAAGTGTGATGATAGGGAGCAGTGAGACATGGTGTGATGAATGGAGGGACAGTGTGAAAGAGAAACGCGAGACAGACCAATGAATGGGGTTATTGTGAGACGGAAACTGACTTGAGAATGGTTCAACAGTATGAGAAGGAGAGGAGAGACAGTCTGTGATAAGTGGAGGTCAGTATGAGAACGAAAGGTGGGGGGAGACAAACTGATGCATGGAGGGAGGGTGTGAGAAGGAGAGAAGTGACAGACTGTGATGAATAGAAGGATAGGAGCTACAGGCTTTAATGATGGGAGACACAGTGTGAGAAGAAGAGGAGAGGCAGACGGATACAAATGGGGTCAGTGTGAGAAGGCAAAGAGAGACAAACTGTGATTAATGGATGGCAGTGTAGGAAGGCGAGGATGGGCAGTGCGAGGGTAGATGAGACAGACTTTGATCAATGGATGGCAGTGTAATAAGGTGAGGATGGACAGTGTGAGGGGAGAGGAGACATACAGTGATCAATGGATGGCAGTGTAAGAAGGTAAGAATAGACAGACTGATAAATGGTGGGACAGTGTGAGGTGAGAGTAGATAGACTGTGTTTAATGGATGGAATGGATGGCAATTTAAGAAGGCAAGAATAGTCAGACTGATACATGGAGGAGCAGTGTGAGGAGAGAGGAGACAGACTGTGATCAGTGGATGACAGTCTAAGAAGGTGGGGATAGATAGACCGATACATGGTGAGAGAGTGTGAGGAGAGAGGTGACAGACTGTGATCAATGGGTGGCATTATAGGAAGGCGAGGATGGACAGTGTGAGGAGAGAGGAGACAAGCTGCGATCAGTGGATGGCAGTGTAAGAAGGCGAGGATGGACAGACGGATAAATAGAGAGACAGTGTGAGGAGAGACGAGAAAGACTGTGGTGAACAGAGGGCAGTGGGAGATGGAGATAAGAAGGGAAACCTGTGACCAAGGGAGGTGCAGATATTGAAGTATGTCTAACTTGTTGCCAGGTTTTTTGGGGTACCATGTGATGCTGTTATGAATCAACTTCTGGGCACCAGTGTTCCAGGGATGAATATCGGTTTCTAAACCATCAATCATCCCCACACCTCTAGTACACCAGAAGGGATACCGATTGGAAACATAAGCAAATTATAAACCTCCTTGCCCAATTTTGGTAATGTGGATGGAACAACAGGTTTATGTCCGCAAGGTCGTGGATCGTTGGTTAGTTGCAACACAGCGGAAATTCAATTATTACCCAATGATAAAAGGTTGTATAAACCTATCTACTTTATTATTATTCATCAAACAGTTCTAGCACCCTACAAAATACTACCTGCCCTGTTAAGGAATGCAGAGGACAGCCAGTTTCAAGAAGGAAAAGGGATACATTCTAGATACTGACATGAGGTTAGTCCATAACGTAATTAATCATAACAGTTCAAGGATACTTTGTTTCAGCACAAAAGGAGCAATGGGTCATAACATGTCACTAGGGGCCTTCAGAGAAGGACCAGGGGGACAGAACCATAATGAGCCTTGTGCTTGTAGAAGTTCTTGGTGCTTGACGGGGTAGAGTCGGTTTCAGGGAGCTTTGCAGCTTCTGCGACGGAGTTCAAGATGGGAGACAGCTGCGGGTATCAGTCGGCAGGCAGTTCGACGCTCAAGGCTGGACAGACAGCTGCAGGCCGGCCTACACAGTGGCTCAGAGTCCGGAATCATTGTCTCCCTACTGGTCGGGGGGGTCTCTATCAGTGGTTAAGGCATGTCGGACGGCGTGACCGACTGCCGCATGACAACTGGCTCAAAAATGTCCTTTAAGGCAGATGCTGGGAGATGCTTGTTGATGCACTCCTACTAGCTTCTTCACTGGGCTTATGTCATCCTTTAAGGAAGACAGCCCAAAGTTCAGGATAGTGTTCCAGGCAACTGCCTTGTCCTTGGTTTGGTTCAGAGGCTCTCTGGCACTTCCCACCTAGGAAGCTTGCTGCAGAGCCTAGCAGGGCACAATGTGTGCTGGCTGGGTACTGGTTCTGGAGCTGCTGGAGGGTCCTCTGGATTCATTATACCCCCCCCCCCCCTGCTGTTCACTGGGAGATGTTTAGGGGAGGGATCTTGCTTCCCTCTTTGTAAATCCTGGCCTTCTTTCACTTGCGGAAGCTGTAAGGTAGACTGTACCTTCAGCCAGGGTCCAAATGAGTTCTTCTTCTTGTTTTTCCTTGCAAAGTCTTCAGATGATCTTCCCAAAAGAGGGGATCAGCCCTCTTTAAAGACAAATGGCCCACAGTTTTTCTTTTTTTTTAAATTTTTATAGCATCGAAAGCCGGCGCTGACACAGACAGAAAAGTAACCAACATAAAAACAAGACAAAGAATGGGCAGTACTAATATGCCCTTGCTGAGAATAGGTATATCCTAAATGTCCGGAGAAATTAACTGAAAAGGTGTGTCTTTAAAGACGCGCAAGGTAACGATTAGATTGCCATGCTCACAGGCCCCGACGAGGCCTGCAGATTACTACTGGTTCCCCAGACACCCTTCAATTAGGTTGTGTCCTTTGCTTTCTTTCCACAGGACTACAGCTTTCCATGTCAGCACTTGGATTTATACAGAACCTGCATATGGAGTCATGAACAATCACTCCTGATTCCCAGATAATGATCAGGGTTAGTCGCCCTGTACAGACACCATTGTTTGCATATCCACCAAAGTGAATGTTGCACTTTTCATCAGGCCCTACTCGACTGCTTGAGCCTGCAAGCGAGAGGATGCTTCCGCCCTGACACATGAACATTCTTCACATGTTCTCCACTCCACCATTGTTTACAGCTCATTTAAAGGTCAGTCCAAGAGATGAGGGCTAGCTGCATTTCGCTATTTTAATCTAAATATATGTTTTTTTAACCTTTGTATTGTATCTATGAATGCACTCCCTAGTTACATGCCTAACACCTTGCACTTATATGTTCAACCTCCAGGGAGACCTATTAATACTTGGCCCTAGAAGAAGGCGCTCATCCAGCTGAGCCGAAACATCCGTGGTCACCGCTTCCCCCGCAGGGGTTGCCCTGAGTATGGACCACATGAACTTCTAAACTAAAATCTAGATGTCAATCAGTCCTTTGGTCACCCCTTTGCCAGGCTTTGATAGACCTTGCCCACAGGTCTCCATCTTACCCCTAGAGGGTTCTCACACTAGACTCCTTTCCCCCCTTTCTTTGACTTGTGCGATACTGTGTTATGAGTAGACCAGGGTTCTAATGTGAACTAGCATGGAGTATATGCATCTTTAACTCATGTCACTAGCTCATTACGTTTGGAATGATGCACATAATATATTTGATGTAATGTCTATATATACTTTGCTGAATGTACCTAGTAGATTCTTAATAATCTTACACAATTGATTGTGTTTATGAAACAGTAGAAAGTTCAATCAGATGTAGGTATTGGAATGTTTACATTACTTAATTTGTGTCTATTACATGTTATGTTAAAAACTTCAACTTACATCTACAGCCAAATAAAATATGCAGATGTAACTAGTCCATGTGTATTAATGGATTTCACTCAGTGACACAAACTTGGTTTTTGATCTACTGTTATTTTTACAAAGGTTTGAATAATTTTCTGCAAGAAATGATTGTGATTATACTTTGGAAGGCAAGACACCCCCCTTGTGTATATTGATTCTCAGCCCATAAAGTCCTGCCAGGCACAGGGCTGACCTTGTTTGTTAACCTCTGCAGCTAGGACCCATGTGGGCCTGTTTGAAGTATACTAAATTAGTATGTTAATTATGTTAATTGCTGCCATCATCTGCAGATGGTGAACAAATGGACAGGATGGATCCATGGAGCCTTTTATAGTTAATTAGGCTGGCCACGGCAGGAGCAAGATTTTGGCTCTTCTCCTTCTAGGATGCATAGTGTACTCCACCTGTCAGATCTCAAATAAACATGACAGGAAGGACTGCGCCTGTAGGCTGTGTCCACCCAGAGTACATAGGTCTCTGTGTATGTCGTGCAGTGAGCATAGGAAAATGTGGGTGTATTAGCCACACACAATTTCCAGAGGTTGATCTACCATCTTTCAATTTCATATACAATTTCAAAAAAGCCCTGGTTAAGGCACACCCACCGTGCGAATGGTCAAATTCCTTACAGCTGCTCACACAGGAACCCAAAGTCCTGAAGGAACTCTTTTGCCTGAAGAAAATCTGGGGTGCGGGAGGAAATACAGCATAAGGCAGACCAAAAATGTCCAATCCATGCATGGACTCTGGATGTTGGGAATTCAGCAGAGATGGATCCCTAGATCTCACCCAGGCCATGTCCAGTGATTATCGCCATTCTAACACCGCTTTCTTATTGCTTCCTGGGACATGTATCGTGAACGTATAATAGCATAAATCCAAACACTAACTAAAAACAGGGCAGGATATGATATATGATATTTTGTGTATTTCATGCTCAAACACAAGTGTTTCAGAGGACGTCCAAGCAAAGGGGAGAGGAACAAAGGAGAACAAAAACAATGATCTTACTAGGCCCAGTGACATTAAGAACGTGCAAGTTCATGGAAGAGGGAAGAAGGGGGGAAAGTGTGTGGAAGGTGGAGAAGTGGAAAGTGCAGAAGAAAGGGGAGAACAGAATAAATAGTACGTGCAATAAATAAATAATAAAGGCAATGAAAAAGAGGTAGTGCAGCCAGCAAGTGGCGAGTGCATGATTGGTCAGATGGGGTATATCTGATAAGTGCAGACAAAGAGTGGGGGACTGTATGGGTACAGATACAGATCCCAGTGCAAGGGGGGGCCCGGAGGCAGTGCAGGAGGGAGGCAGGAGGGAGGCAGAGCGAGCAGGTACCTGGCCCCGAAGGACAGAGGGTGGCCAGGTGCATGGTGCCAAGAGAGAAAAACAGATCAGCACAGGAGAGGAGGGGCAAAGGTAGAAATGAAGAGGAAGGTCTAGAGGTGCTTCTGGAACCAGAGATGGTTCTCCTCAAGTTTTTACAAGGTGGCTGGGAAGCTGTTCCAAAGGGAGGCACCAGCCGAAGACAGAGATCTGCCCCCAGCTTGTTTCTTTGAAAAATGACTAACCCTGAGGGTTTTAGAAGTAGAGGAGGGAAGGGCTTAAGAAGGGAGGATAGTTGAAGGTACTTTGGACCCAGGCACCAGAAAGCCTTGTGGACAATGCAGAGAGTTTTAAATTAAATTCTTGCATCCACTGGGAGCCAATAAAGGGATTTCAGAGATGGAGAGATACGATCCTAGGGCTTGAGGCCAAGGACAAGTCTTGCAGTCCTGTTCTGGATTAGTTGTAAAGGGCGAAGAGTGGAGGCAGTAGATTTAGAAAGAGGCTGTTACAGCAGTCCAACCTAGATAGAACCAGAGCTTGAGAGACAGTGTGCTTCTGAGGGAAGGAGAGGAAAGGCAGACTCCCTCTTAGGAGGTGCAGTAAGAAGTGTGACTTTTTAGAGATGTTGGAGATGTGTGCGGAGAAGGAACGTGTGCAGTCAAAGATGACCCCAAGGTTCTTGGCTTCGCAGGTAGGGATAGAAGGAGGGCAGCCAGAGGGCGGCGAGGGGAAAAGGTGGTGAAGGTGTACCGATGAGGAGGATCTCAGTCTTGCTGGCATTTAGCCGAAGATCGTTGGCGGCACACCAATTTTGAATGGCGATTAGGCAATCTGAGATGAGGGAAGGAGAGGAGGCGTCTGAGGGAAGCCTGAAAATGAGTTGGGAGTCATCAGCATAGCACTGGAAGTTTGAGCAGAAAATGGAAATGCAGCAGGCGAGAGTTGCCAGATATTTATTGAAGAGCCAGGGCGAGAGGTTAGACCCCTGGGGAACACCACAGGTAGAGAGGGAGATAGAGGATAGGAAAGACCCAAGTTATACCTGGGAGGGTCAATCCAAATGGAAAGAGGTCAGCCAGGCCAGAACCTGATCGGTGATACCCAGGTTGTCACAGAGACGATAAAGCATGATGGTATGGTTGACCTTGTCAAAGCAGAGGAGAGCTCAAGAAGTATGCGGATGGAGGGAATGTTAGAGCCAAGGTTTGAGAGCAGGTCTTCACGGATGTTCAGGTGAGCAGTTTCTGTGGTTCTGCCAGCTCTGAATCAAGATTGGTGGTCATGGAGAGAGCCAACAGAGTCAGAATGAAGGTTAAGCTGAGAGATGGCAAGCTTTTCCAGAAGCTTCCCCAAAAAGGGAGTAATGGAAATTGGGCAATAGTTAGCTGGACAGGAGGGATCCGCTGTGGGTTTCTAGAGGAGAGGATATACAAGGGAGTGCTTCAGAGGGGTAGAGAAAGATACAGAGGCAAAAGAATGGTTACAGAAATCGGCAAGGGCCGGAGCGAGGGTATCAATCTGGTCCTTAATGGTTTTAGAAGAACAGGGATGGCACAGGGTGGCTTTACACCCCTGACATGCTGTAGGTGAGTGTTATGAACACGCCAAAACTCCTGCTGAAAGGTGATAAGCAGCATATAGCTTACTCCTCTCCAACACCTCCCCACCCACAACCGATTTCACAACACCCTGTCCAACAGCCCCAGATCTGCTAGAATATACTCCCCATAGTGTATGTATAGTCGTGAGTTACGTAAATAGAGGACATGGTCCTTTTTCCTTCCTCCAGACTACAAGTCATTCCATCATTATACACCACTGACATGATGTCTTGTCAACTCTTTATAGGCAATCTGTATTCCTCTTGCGATGGGCTCTCCACAACCAGGCACAATACACCTTTTCTGTCCTCTCACACCAGACAGGATACCTGATGGCAGGCCTTTAGTCCTGGGCACAATGCTCTTTGCCCGACTGCCAAAACAGGACACGATACTCCAGAACTGGGCACGGTATACCAGGTGAGCCCTCACCAAAGTAACCTGTTCTGCTGGGTAAAAAGTACTCTATGAACTAAATCAATTGCATAATCGACACTGATTTGTCATATTAACCTCTCGGCCAATGCCCACCTAAAGGCTCCCCGCATCAGGCACTAGGACCCGAGATGTTTTGCCACAGATGAATGACTTGGCATGTGGATGAATTGTGTATGCATTCCTTCAGCAATATGTATTGAGGCAGGGGTGGCTTTACTGGCCGGCAATGGTCTTATTTTCCAAGTTAGAGGCCCGAGTGAAGCAAGACCTTTAATGCGGGCCCTAGGCCATTACTGGCCGGAAAAGCCCTCCTCCTCAGAACATATAGCTAGTTGCATCCTGGGCATGTACGCATGCGTGTTAAAAGCATTTTTTTAAAAGAATTCTGCTTCATGCAGCTTGCATGCATCAGTTTCCTTGAAAAAAACACGACATAAAACTACAGAGATGGCCACTATGCATATAGAAAATGAGTCCCTTTTCTATGTTGATGGAGTGATGACACGGTTTGGGCAAGGGACGAAACCGCAAAGGGTAAGTGTGGACTGTAGCAAGAGAAAATGGTGACCTGGAGGAGAGGTGCTACTGGCCAGCTTGGCTTTCCCATGTAGTAAAGACTGTGTTCCCAGCCACCTGATTGGTTGTGCCCTGCCCCCCGTGTGCTAATGATTCTCCTAGCAGTCCTTTGGTCACCCTCCTCCTTGGAGTGGTCTCCCTGCATCAGTAACCTTTGTCCCCCTAGTCCTCCATCACTTAGTCACTAGATCATCACTGGAAAACAAATGTAGGGAGCCTACCTTTCTTATCTCTCTTATGGGTAGAAAAGCATCAGACATTTCCATGAAATCCGGGTAGGCCACATCCAATCTTGGCCTGATTCACTCGTTACACAGTGAGTAAAAAATGTCCACATTTTCCTGGCATGTTTTCCCTTAGTGAAAACAACCTGCCAAGGATCATTGACTCATCGGTTTCAAGCTTTTCTGGACATCTTTATTTTATGGTTTGTATTTCTTTAAAAAAGAAAATAACAACATGTTATTGCACAACAAAGCAGCTCGTCCTCCCCACCCCTCATCAAGCCAAAGAGAGAAACACTCCACAAGGACACCCGAGTTAATTTCCCAGCACTGTCTTCCATGCCTCTGAACACAAACAAAGAGGTCGTTACCAGCAACACACTGTGTTCTCATTAGGGGAATTGGATTTCGGTGGGAAAATGCTGTCGTTATTTTCACATACAGAAGCCTCATGTTGAACGAGGGATTGTGTTCTCAGCCGGTTTATCACCAGCTTGAAAGATCACGAATTGCACATCTGGAGATGATCACGGCGTAAGTACGAACATGCATGCAGAAGACATGTTCCGCTTGGATCCTCCCCATTTCAGTGTGCTAAGACACCAGAGAAAGGGTTTGTGATATGATAGGTTATTTATAACGCGCTTAATACCCAGAGGTTTCCAAACGCGGACCCGGGGATTGAAACTGTGTTGCTCCGTGTCGGCTTGCTTCCAAGGCGAGCACGTTGCCCCTGAGCTATCCTCCCGAGACAAGGACTCCCGATGAGTCATATTGTGTACCAGACTTGATGGGGTACAGGATCAAAATGTGTCAGCTGTTGTGCTGAGCATTGCCTTGAGTTTTAGGAGACCACGCTTTACATCGACATGGTGATAAGCTCTTATTTGCCGCGTCTGCATCTAAAAAGGCGATTGCCTGAAGAAGGGCCTGTACACATTTCCATTCTGATCGAAACATGCAAAAGCAGTGACTCTGAACTCAGCCCCGGCCCCTTTTTTTAAAACAGGACACTACTCTACTTTGCGATTACCTGTAATTAATAACCCTTTATTAATAGTGAGAACTTTTAGATGTATAGTTACATGCACAGTTAAAGCAAACGTGGGAAGTAAGGTGCATTCACATCACCAATTTCCTCTATGCTGCAATGTACATAATCTAGTATTAGGTCACCACATCTTTTCCCAGGCACTTACCTGGTCTAGAGAATCCACAAAATCTCACATCCAGCCATGCTCCGAATTCCTGTTTTTGCCAATAAATCACACCAAAACTATTCCTTAGGGCTCTGTGCAGAACTACATTTCCCAGCATTCCAGCTAATGTGTCGGTCAGCATTCTTCCAGATCCCATGCAAGTAGTGGGCTTAGAACAGCTGTAGCAAAGCCATGTTGTACTCCCATGCACCTGTGATGTGTGTTAAACACTGGCTTTAGCACACATTTTGGCCCTGGCTATTGAATTCCCCCCCGGGCCAGTATTCCCCTTTTCCACAGCCCTCCATCCTTGTAAATGTGCTTCCCTCGTCCTTATTTTCTAATATTTCCCGCTGTACATTGGAATATTACTTTCTGTTTATGGTAACTCTTTCGAAATCCCCAAAATAAGCCCACCCTCAGCCAATTGTTAGATCTTCTGCAAGTTGCTTTATCTCCGCATTCCTTAGTGTCTCCACCCCCAACCCTGCCTTCACAACAAACTGAAACTCATCACCAACACAAACACCAGACAAGCTAGTCACAATCTGATGCACATCTCACTCTGCAAACTTAACATGCAGACAAACACAACCATTCAGCCAATGGGTGTCCACAGCCTGGAACACCCTGTCACACCACATCCGCACCCTCCCTTACCACTTTCCGAGAAAGTGTACCTCTTTCCCTACACCTAATGCAGCCCCGCCACCTCCCTAACCAGCACCTTCCCATCCTAATTCTGTTTCACCCGCCACCTTCTGAAATTAGGAACCTTGCACTCCGAGACACCCTGGGTAGGGCCAGCGCATAACAAAGATTTAAAAAACAAAAATGAAATAGGAAGAGGGGCCTCAAGGAGGTGGTGGCAAAATTAAAGCCACACACAGGGCCTTTCGAATGTGGCCGCGCGCCATGGACTCCGGCGCTGCACCCATCCTCTGTTATCTCAGTTTAATAAATCATAGACGCACGCAGAAGGGTTTTAAGAACCTTGCAATCTGTCAAATGACAAAACCCCTGAGCTGCCAAACCAAAAATAAAGCAAGATTATTTAAAAAACCTCCCAGTTCCTGTGATCAGGGCCTTGCATTCCTCTATTGCGCCACTTCATCTTTCTGGGGACTCAACTGCCTATGTCTCCGAGCGCTTATCAATTAATTATGCTTTTGGTGTCCGAACCTGCACGGGCTTCGAACATGGATTTAGGAATAGACCGGGTGGCGCATGAAACCTTAATGTGCTGGGTTGGGGGAGACAGAAGCGCATATCCTGCGAGTTGATTTGGTTGGTGTTTCTACTCAATTGGCGCTGGTGTATTTCGTCATATATGTTTTATTCCCTTTACTTCATTAAGTGTAATAAGTATGGTCCACACAATTCTCTTTAGTATTTAATTGGTGATTTATTGAGGTTTCCTTTGTTTAGGAGATGGTGCCGACACGTGTTTCGACCCTCAGACAGGCCTTTATCAAGGCTGAATTGGTGATATGCCTTGAGACGTTTTTATGTATGGGCTGGGGGCCTCTTGATTATTTCACAGTGTGTAATAGATAGTCGTCTCTGGTTAGGCATATCTCCGATGATTGTAGCTGAATAGCTTGCGTCCGTTCTTCTGCGCCGTTCCGCATTCATATAGTATTTGCTCAGCAGTGGGTGCACAGAGCTGATGTTTCCCACCCCATTCTGCAGAGCACTCTTCTGTCTTAAACATTTCACCTTCTGTATTTAACGTTCAGGCTCCTGTACGAAGAAGAGGGCAGAGATATGCACCAGCAGCAGGGTTCAAGTCGAGGGACCACACAGGTGGATGGCATGCGCCCACTTCTTTTAAAGGACTTTCGCTGTCCCCCAGCTGTGTAAGGAATTGTAAAAAAAAAAGGTGTTAATCATTTAGGGCCCGATTCATGGAATATTTGCCTGGTATAAAGTGAATTTGCGCTGCTGAAAAATGGCTTTGCATTGCCGACACAAACCCTGATTCATGGAACCGTGCAAAGTGTATTTTTTGCGGTGCAACGTCCTGGCAAAGTCAGCACATAGTCATTTTTGCATTTCAAAATGAGTTTGCCCGGTCTTTGCAGAGCAAAAATACACTTTGCACGGTTCCATGAATCAGGGTTTGTGTCGGCAGTGCAAAGCCATTTTTCAGCAGTGCAAAGTCACTTTGTACTGGGATGGTATCGCCTGAAGAAAACGAATTGGAAAATAATGTAGCAGAAAATACCTATTTTATTTTATGGAATGTTTTAATATTTTGTAAAATTTTTCCAAAAGAAAATAGATAGGGAGTTGGATTAGGGAATAAATTAAGGTGGATGGAGGAATGGTGGGGTGGAAGGGTGTGCAGGGGTCTCCCACCACATTACATTTCGAAAACAATTGGGGAAAAAAAGAACAACAATTGAAATTTGATTAAAGAAAAGTTGGTGTTTTTTCGATATTATAACGTAGATCTGTTTAGAGCGAGGAGGGGAGGCAGGAAGGAACAACATGAAATAGAATCAAAAACACCAGGTTCCACGTGATCAAGAGTAACCCAAAAAGGAAACTATCTAGCAATGGAAATGCCGTAGCCCTCCGTGGTGGCATCCTAGCAGTTGATTAGGGATTCCATTATGCGCTGCTATTGCACTGCGGTAGAGGATTCAGCATTCAGAAAGAGAAACAGTTGCTAATGGCTTCTTATGGGGGCCAGTCGCAGTCATGAGATGGGGTTCCTCACCCAGCAGCATCAGCAGCGACCATTAACTGGGGCTGACAGTGAAAGTAAGACAAGCCAAGGCACTGTCACCTGATCAGATAGTGATGAAATTGCTTTTACTATCCAGAAAACCAAGACATGATGAAGTCGGCACAGTGTTAATGGGGGATTTAGTGAAGCAGAAACTGCCATTCATGCAGGATTGCACCCGACGAACGCAGGGCACTGTGCGCAGGCGACGCCCCCCACAATCGACCGGTCTTCCATAACGATGCCTCAGTGATAACAGCTTATGAGAGCGCTACTCGAGCTGTTTGCTTCATCGCCAGGAACTTCAATGCAACACCCTACCAATTTCCACCCTGACCTGGATGGTGGGTGATACAATCACAGATGTGACGAAAAGAGGTGACCCAACAGTATTCCATGAATAAGATTGTATTAATGACAGAAACTATGTTTTAAAAAATGTATGAACTCTTCAGGTGCCACTGGGTATAGTTTTGCGGCCTGAAGGAAACACAATGGACACTCTAGGGCCAAACAGCCTGTTGTTGCCTACAGGAAACCCAAATACACTCCTACAGGGCTGTGTCCTTCAAATTCAATTATTGTGTTCCATGTAAGTTCAATCAAGCACATTTCATGACCAAAATGAGTAATTGTCCCTTAATACAAATGTAAATGTGAAATGCTTGATACATTTCTGAAGGTGCCAAGCCATAAAATTCAGGGTTGTATACAAATTGTTTGAACTACAATTGTTCGAATTACAATTGACCTTTGCACAACTGACCAAATTTTGAAGGTCAGTTGTTAATTATATGTGGGGGGGACATCCCCCGCAACCCCCCACCCAATGCAAAACCCCCGCAAGCCCCCGCCCAAACCCATTATATATATATGGTCAATTGTGCAAAGGTCAATTCGGACCCTTGAAATTCGGTCAATTCGGGGATTCGAACAATTGTGTTCGAACAATTTGGGTAATACCAAAATTCTGTACATTCGTAATTTCATATCAATTATGCACCTCAAAAGATTTTACACATATAACAGTTTAATATGTTCAGTGAAAAATGAGCACAAAACAATTGAATCTCCATTCTCCCGACACATTTCGGATAAATCTCATTATCCTTCTTCAAGGCTTCATAGCTGTCCCTTATTTTTCTCAAGTGGACTAGAATGTTCTTCAATATATCTAAAAAGCTAGTATTGTGTTACACCAATGTTCTCATGTATGATACACTCTTACATCTAAAACGTAAAGGGGCACCTGACTATTCCCTGATCTCGACAGGTGGAAACATACATCTATAAACTGATCAGGGCGAGTCAGGATATGTGATGACCCACTATTTTATTATAATTATTGTTTTGACCAACAACAAATGAAACATATTAAATCAAAAAAGTGACACAGGTAAATTGAAATCATACATTCCCTACATTGAAAAGCAGCCAACAATACCGAAAAAAGTCTAAAACATTCAAAAAGGATGGAATCAAGGCTACAAAGCCCCTTAACCTTTTCTGGAGTGCAATATTTTTACAAACACCAAATTAATCGGTTTGGTCAACAGTGTTACCACATGAGCACTCTGTGGTAATGGAATTGTCGACACGTCTGTGTTTCGGCCTTGCAGCAGAATTGAACTGATGTGACTTCCTCAGCCTTCATCAGGATGGGGAATTGTGAGACATACTAAGACATGAGGTATTCTGTGATCGTGCAGGGGAAAGTCTAGCATGTATGATGTGAATTTGTGGCAATGGGCCTCATTCCGAGTGCAGCGGTAAGGGGTTAACGGCGCCGGTAAGGATGCCGGTGCCGTTATCCCCTTACCGCCGCATTCCGAGGTCCTTTAGCGGGTCCCACTAAGGGCGGCTGGTAGGGAGCCGCTAAAGGACCAGGGAGCTAATAGCTCCCTCCCCATTCCCATTGAGCCCTACTGGGGCTCAATGGGAAGGGGGGATGGCTTCCCTGAATGGGGACTTACAAGGTCCTCCAAGGTTGGAATGACCCGGTAAGTCCCCATTCAGGGAACCCGGACCCGAGTTTGGAGGCAGCCATGGCGCTAATAGCACCATGGCTACCTCCAAACTCGTAATGAGGCCCAATGTGTTGGAGATATGGAGTGATATCTGGAATGAGATCTCAAGCATTCTGAACATGGTTCTTGGTGTGGATATGGAATATGACTTGCGACTTTAATTCTGGGAGTGGATACCAATCTGGAGGACCTGTCCTACTCGCAGATGAACTGGCTCTTTAGGGCCTCTATGGTGGCCAAGAGAATGATGTTTCAGAACTGGAAATGCGCCATCTTCCAGTTGTCCTGTGAAGTTATAAGACACTTTTAGGGTGCTGCCAGAGGTGTTGCTGGGAGTTCAGGGGGTAGAGGCAGGGACGTCATTTAGGGGTCACCAGAGGTCGCAACTGCGACCTCTGTCTTAAAAGAAAAATGAAAAAAAAAAAGGGGTTTTTTTTTCTTTCCATAATGCAAGTTCCTGGGCTGTGGCCAGCACCATGTGGCTTTTTACTTCTGGAGTGGCTGGCTTTCTTGTTCAGGCCCCTTTAAAAAAAAAAATGAAAAATAAGAACAGGAGTGCCACAAGTCTAACACTTTCAGCACTGAACCTAAGTAAGAAAGAATAGGAATACCAAATAATGTGTCTTTCTGGAATTCTATACAATAATTGCTAGACTCATCAAAGGTTTATTTCAGGCACACTTCGGGGGGCGAGTCACTGATTTAGTCTGTTCTTAAATGCCTCAACTCAGTCTTTCATCCTTCTGAGGTCGATAAATGAGTACCAACACAGGTTGGGTAATATTGGGTGTACATTTTTTCTATATAAAGCGCTTAAGCGCAAGTGCTATATAATAACACATCATTATCATTTTGTCATGGACGTCTGCTTGCATTCGCAGTAATTTAGTAATATGGGCCTATATACACTGATCTTAACGATACATATGGGGATCCATTCTTGTATGAAATGTACATCACATTATAGTTATATCGTAACCATATTTTTTGTAGTGTACAATGCTCTGTGATGCCACTTCCTGCTTTGCAAAGGGTGAAAGGTTGTGTTCCATCGCTTCCCGCTATATCACTCTGGGGCGGGGTCAAATGACATCATCTCCTGTGATGTCATCAGGGGTCAAGGATCGTGTGATGTCACTTCCTCTACCCCTGGCATTTTGGTGAAATGACGTCCCTGGGTAAAGGGGAGGGTATAGATGTGGGTCTTTTGCTTGTAGCCCTGGATAGAAGCTCAGGGGCAACATCCAAAAGGCTAGCTAGCACTGAGTCCCGACAGTCCTGACATTAGCGCAGTCCCAGATCTTTTACAAACCTAGCAACACCCCTGGGTGCTGCAAGGAGAACTGGGACAAAATGATACTGGTTTAGTTTCGCATTACTTGCACCAGGGCCAAAAGCAAGACACATTATTTAAAAAACAATCTTGTTTTGCACTTGTGCGGTGTTATGTCAATATGCTTTTACACTGTGCCAAATCCCTTTCTCTGTTGTTTGTAAATGCAGGCATGCATAGGAGGTGGGAAGTGGGTCAAGTCCTCTCTGCATTTGCCAACCCAAATATAACACAGCGTGTCGATATAAACTCCAATACAGAAGAGACATGCTATAATGAATACGAAAAAGACTCCAGCACTCCAGTGGCCAAACGGCAGGGAACTGAAAGGGTTAACGCTGCTAGAATGGCCGCGTCTTAACAATGGTGCAGCAAGGTGCATTGTACCGCCGTCGCGGCTTCTGCGCCGCCTGGGGGTGCAAGGACGGGTGGTTACGCTGCTCGATATCTATGAGGTCTGTAAGTAAATCATGTTTACTGGCGCGAGGCAAACTGCTTTCAGAAGCCTGGGCTGAGAACACAGTCAGCTTCACCTTCACAAATGAGAGTTTGCCTGTGAAATACCTCGGGGGGAACTCCTGTTGCGATCAAATGCGCCGGCGGCGTGATTTAAGCAGCAGGCGGCTGTTTTCTGCAACTTTTTGAGTTTTGAATGAGGATTGCTGAGGTACGATCTCTCATCCTGAGTTAAAAGGGAGGAGTTTGATAAAGCTGGGATGCAGGCTGTCCTTTGGTTCTGAGA
Organism: Ambystoma mexicanum; assembly: GCF_040938575.1. Classification (NCBI taxonomy): domain Eukaryota; kingdom Metazoa; phylum Chordata; class Amphibia; order Caudata; family Ambystomatidae; genus Ambystoma; species Ambystoma mexicanum. Next base: position 517,334,903 of record NC_090929.1, on the reverse strand, counting down.
GAGATGGATGGAGGACTTCTGTTCAGACCTGTGAAGAGGCAAACATTATTAAAGGTGTACCTGGCACCTCTGCAGTGGGGCGGGGGGAGCAGCAGACAGCCAGAGACAACGGCAGTAATTGAGTTCAAACAGGAGAGAAAGAGACAAACTCAATTGAATGGGGAGTGTTATCCGAGTTTCCGTGGACAGAGAGAAGGATGGTTGGCCCTCACTGGCGTTCAGGACTCCAACTCAGAGAAACTGACTGGTTTGAGGACCTTCGTGATTTCACGAATCACAATCAAATTGCAGGAAGAGGAGCCATTTTGGAAAAGTCTCAGTTCCACATCTCTCTCATCTCTTTTTTTAGTTTTGGCCCGTCGTGGTCGTGGTGGTCTTAAGCATCACCATGATAACATAATATTGGTATGTAAAATATATGTGGATTTGCACTTTTTTCTGGTGGGATTCATATGTGGCAGTGGAACATTCTCTGTACTATCTTCTATTATCTAATTCTATGTCACATTAAGATGATTCAAAATCAGTTATTCCTGCATGAAAGTCAGCTGCCTTACACTTAATGTCCAGTAAGATAATTGTTTGTCAAATTTGGGTGATTTAAAACAGCCATGTCTGCCTGCAAAAACAGCTGTCTGAAAGGTAATGTTGTAATTGCTGCTATTAAGCAGCTCTTGCTAATATCAAAATTCTTAACCAAGTGCGCCATCAGCCACTTAAATTCTATTCAATAAAATGTGCCAGCACTGAGATCCGGATTAAAATGCTTCGCTTGTCTCATTACTTCTGTTTTGAATGGAGAAGGTAAATAATAGTAACAACACATATTATGTTTAGTTTTTGTAGTAAAAAAAGGTAAAGATTAATACTAACATTATTCGTGTATTTTCAATGAATGGTAGAACATCGAAAAATCTCTCTCTCAATATATATATATATATATATATATATATATATATATATATATATATATATATATATATATATCTGAATGTGTGTGTATGTTCGTATGTTAGTCCGGCTATACAGATCCACACCGTTGAACCCACATCTACCAAATTGTGCATGGATTCTTCTTATGTCTGGGCCAAGATTGTAGTCTATGTTTGGATGCAAAAACATCACTCGGTAGACACCCTCATTTACTGATGTTCTACAGGTTCTAGACCCTCATTTACTGATGCTCTACAGGTACTAGAAGGAGGCAAAATTTATTAAAGTTTCTGAAACAAAATGTTCGATATGTTGGTTATTCCTTTGAAATGTATTACTACTGTATACATTTCGAAAGTGTTTATTAAAGCATTTTTAAAGGGAATAAAAAAAATGTAAAATTCTTTTTTATCAAGCCACTCCAAATATGGGAAATGGCAAGGTTACAGTTTATTTATTTATTTATTTGAATTTGTAAAGTGCGCTACAGCCCAAGGCATCGAGGCGCTGTTGCATGTTTACAGAAAGAAGAATACTTGGTTCAGTTTACTAAAGTTCATTCACGAGAAGAGAGCACAATCAATCTTTCTTGGACATTTTCTCAAATGTGCGGAAGCCATTGAGTGACTGAAACATGCTGCACAAAAAACGAACATCACTTGGAAAAGCTCCATCTGATGCAAAGCGAAAAATCAATATCAAGAGCTTCTGAAACACAACAACAAACAGCAGCACGACTTGCCAACCAGAGGACAAGAGCAACTTTCTCCAGGACAAATTAGACGCCACAGCAAACTGAAGCAAGACTTGCCAACAAGAGGACAAGAGCAACATCATACAGGGCACATGAGGCACCACTCGATCAGGAAACGGGCAACGCCATGTACCGCAGCTAGCATCTTCTAAAAAATATATAAAAAGGTAGAATATATCTGCATTTGGAGAAGCCAAAATGGTTGGCTTTGCTACTGCTTAATATTTCATAAACAAGATTGGTAAGTCTGTAGTTGAATATGAACCCTTGAGTTTCTGATGTTACCTTATGGCTAACAGTGGGGCACACATTCTGATTCATGGTTTCTAAGTGGTGTAACTCTTCGATAAGTCATCAGGTTTAGGGTTAAGGCTGGGGTCTTCAACACAATATTGCTCTTAAATCTGCTTAATCGCAAACTGATTTTCACACTTAGAATTTTCGCTTCACCATCTGCAGCCAACAGACTCTTCACACAGTGACAGTCGCCAGCCGCACCCGTCTTGTGGGCAGCCTCGTCTTCTCCAAGGTCTTCGCCTTTATCAAAGGACTTGGGCCCCCATTCTCAATCCACATCAGTCTCATATCTAACTAGTAACTGGTCACCACCTACTGCTTTCGAGTTCTCCGGCACACCTTTGTAATGGTTTATCCAGTCTGGAATTGGGGAATGGAAACTCTGCAAAACCCCAAGTTATGCCCATTTAGGAAAGTGGGCTAAACGTTGCACACCCTGGATCATATTATGCATGGTGCACCTAGCTGTAGACAGTTCTTTACGCCAGTGACTTCACAGAGGGAACAATCCCCTCAGCTCCCACTTGGCATCTGTGGGAGTATCTAATTGCCCCATCCCATGGTGAAAACTGTGTTCAATCCCTCTCAGACTCCATTCACAAGCGCTTGGTCCACCGATACGCAGTATGACTGATGCCACCGGAGCATGTCTCACTGTCATGTATCATAGTGAACCATCCCCACTTTCCCTTGGCAGCTCTTGGAGTGTCTCATTGTTCACCACCATTGTAGAAGCGTTGTAAAACCCCTCTCAAACTCCATCCACAAGTGCTTGGTCCACCGATATGCAGTATGACTCAAGCCGCCGCAGCATGCCTCACTTTCATCTATCAGAGTGAACTATCCCCACTTTCCCTTGGCATCTCTTGAAGTGTCTAATCATTCCCCCACAACTGTGGAAACTGTGCAAAACCCCTCTGAGACTCCATCCACAAGTGCTTGGTCCACCGATATGCAGTAGGACTCAAGCCGCCGCAGCATGCCTCACTTTCATCTATCAGAGTGAACTATCCCCACTTTCCCTTGGCATCTCTTGAAGTGTCTAATCATTCCCCCACAACTGTGGAAACTGTGCAAAACCCCTCTGAGACTCCATCCACAAGTGCTTGGTCCACCGATATGCAGTAGGACTCAAGCCGCCGCAGCATGCCTCACTTTCATCTATCAGAGTGAACTATCCCCACTTTCCCTTGGCATCTCTTGAAGTGTCTAATCATTCCCCCACAACTGTGGAAACTGTGCAAAACCCCTCTGAGACTCCATCCACAAGTGCTTGGTCCACCGATATGCAGTAGGACTCAAGCCGCCGCAGCATGCCTCACTTTCATCTATCAGAGTGAACTATCCCCACTTTCCCTTGGCATCTCTTGAAGTGTCTAATCATTCCCCCACAACTGTGGAAACTGTGCAAAACCCCTCTCAGACTCCATCCACAAGTGCTTGGCCCGCCTGCTTGCAGTATGGCTCAAGGCACTGCAGCATGTCTCACTGTCATGTATCACTGTGGGAACCACCCCCGCTGCCTCTTAGCCTCTGCAGTAGTGTCTATAAGCGCTCCCCACCATTGTCGAAATGGTGTAAAACCCCTCTCAGACTCCATATACAAGGACTTGGCCCAGCGGCATGCAGTATGACTCAAGCCATTGCAGCATGCCTCACTATTATATATCACAGTGACCCATCCCCACTTCCCCTTGGCATCTCTTAGAGTGTCTAATCATTCCCAACAATTGTGGAAACTGTGTAAAACCCCTCTGTCTGAGGAGGATAGCTCATGGGCAACGTGCTCGCCTTGGAAGCAAGACGGCACAGAGCAACACAGGTTTGATCCCCAGGTCTGCGCTTAGAAACCTCTGGTATTAAGCACGTTATAAATAACCCATCATATCATATCATATCTCTCGGACTCCATCCACAAGGACTTGGCCCAGCGACCTGCAGTATGACTCATGCTACAGCAGACATGCAGTATGACTCATGCTACAGCAGACATTCTCACTGTCATGTATCACTGTGGGAACCACCCCCGCTGCCTCTTAGCCTCTGCTGTAGTGTCTATAAGCGCTCCCCACCATTGTGGAAATGGTGTAAAACCCCTCTGACTCCATATACAAGGACTTGGCCCAGCGGCATGCAGTATGACTCAAGCCACTGCAGCATGCCTCACTATTATATATCACAGTGACCCATCCCCACTTCTCCTTGGCATCTCTTAGAGTGTATAATCATTCCCAAAGCTTGTGGAAACTGTAAAACCACTCTGTCTCAGGAGGATAGCTCAGGGGCAACATGGTTGCCTTGGAAGCAAGACCACACGGAGCAACACAGGTTCGATCCCCGGTCCCGTGCTTAGACACCTCTGGGTATTAAGTGCGTTATAGATAACTAATCATGTCATATCATATCTCTCAGACCCCATCCACAAGGGCTTGGCCCAGCGACATGCAGTATGACTCATGCTACAGCAGACATTCTCACTGTCATGTATCACTGTGGGCACAAACCTGTTGCCTCTTGGCCTTTAGAGGAGTGTCTATAAGCACTCCCCACTATGGTGAAAACTGTGTACAATCGTTCTCAGACTCCATCCTCAAGTGCTTGGTCCACCGGCATGCAGTATGGGTCAAGCCACCTCAGCATGCTTCGCTGTCATGTATCACTGTGGGAACCATGCCCACTTCCCCTTGGCATCTCTTACAGTGACTAATCATTCCCAACAATTGTGGAAACTGTGCACAATCTCTCTCAGACTCCATCCTCAAACGCTTGGTCCATCGACATGCAGCATGGGCCAAGCCACCACAGCACGTCTCACTGTCAGATGTCACGGCCGTTCCATAGGCCAACCACCCAGAGACTTCTGGAACTGTCTCCTACATGCACTCCTACAATGCAGGCCTGTTCTGTCTTGATTTCACTGAACTATGGACATGCAAGGGTGGACGGACGACTCCCTCGTTTTGATGGGCAGCAAGGTCATGCAAATAAAGGCCCACCTGCCCCGCAAAGAATAGGTCAGTGTTTCAAGAGTGCACTCAGATTTTGCATTCCAGAAGAGGAGGTTGCGTGGTCCTTCCTGCAGTACCAAAGTGTGCTGGCAATGTTTATAATGTTTTAATATTATAATCATCAAAGATCTATAATAAATAGACATACTTCATGTTCCTGATGCAAGAAGGTAACTGCTTTGAGTAATATAAGTGCAGATGTGTTGCAGTGCTAAACAAAAAAAGTATGTATAAAGAAATGTGTTGAGCATGCAGACAAAAAAAGAAGGAAAAACCCTTTTTGTTTTCATGGTGGCATTCGTATTGATTATTTCAAAAAACGTGTTTAAGGTCTTAAAAAGCCTTTGTATTCTTTCCATTTTCAAAACACCCAACTTACCAGAATGCCCCATATTCGGTTATTTCATCTATGAATGTCCTCGGCAATGGTGTTAATCAAGTTATTATATCCGTTTATAAAGCTTTTATTTTACACCAATCACTCATTATCCAATATCGTCACCTCTCAATGCCCTCAAGAACGGAGTTAATCAAGTTACGGTATGTCAAGTTATACAGCTTTAATACAATACCAATCACGGATTATCCAATATCTTCACCTCTAAATGCCCGCAGCAATGGAGTTAATCAATTTTTTGTATGTCAACTAAAAACGCTTTTACACTACACCAATCGCTGATTATCCAAAATCATCACCTCTCTATGCCCTCAACAAAATAATCGAACAAGTTATGGTGTGTCAAGTTATAAAGCTTCTATACTGTATCAATCGCCTTTTATCAAATACCTTCACCTCTCAATATCCTCACCATTGGAGTTAATCAAGTTTTGTTATGCTATGAAGCTTTTATACTTTGGCAGTCATCATGTATCCAACCTCTTCATCTCTCAATGTTTTCACCTCTAGATTTCATCAAGCTATCCAGGATCTTCACTTATGTGTCCTCACCAATGGAGTCAATCAAATTCACCAGGATCTTCATATCTCAGCGCCTCACTAATGGAGTCGATAAAGGTATGTTATGTTATAAAGATTTTATACTGTACCAATCATCAAACATCAAAAAACCTCATCTCACAAAGACATCGCCAATGGAGTTAATCAAGTTGTTTTATAAAGCTTGTATACCTTGGCAGTCATCACGTATCCAAGATCTTCATCTCTCGAGATCTTTACCTGTGGATTAAATCAAGCTCTCAACATCCTTTCCAATGGAGCCAATCAAGGTATTATCAAGTTATAAAGCTTGTATAGGTTTGGGTCTTTTTGGGTCTATTTGACCTAAAACATTTGACATAATCACATTTGATCAAATGTATTTAACCTTTTCTTTGGTCTAAAATGAGGGGGAGACCCCCGCATCCGCTCCAACTTCCCTTCAACATAATCTATACCCTTACCCACCTCATATACATATATTTAATACATTTTGACTGCAAAAAAGGTCCACAAAATTCGATCAAATGTTTTAGGTTAATTGTTTTTAGGTCAATTATGCTAATACACTTTTGTACTCTACCAATCACCAGACATTCAAGAACTTCAACTCTTAATGTTCTCACCAATGGAGTCAATCACGCTATCCAAGGTCCTACCTTTGGTTCCGGTAATTAGTCACAGTGAAGTTGATCCCTGCATTTGGGATAGTGCATGTTCCAGTTGACACTCTCATTTGGGAATATACCTCTTTTAATTACATCAGTGGTTGGTGGAGCACTCATAGAACAGAACTGTATTATAATATTTCTGACACACTTCATGTTTTATATACAAATGCTATGCATGAAGTCAAAAGCCATAATTCCAAGTGCTGTTGCATTTATTTATGTGGGAATCTGACCCTAAGGGTCTTGGAGCACTATAAGAGGCCTGTGAGATAAGCAGAAGCATGTTCAGATGAAGAAATAAAACAAGACCCTTTTGAACGTCGTGTGATGAGCAAGGCAAAGATTAGAAGGAGATATGATTGAGTAGAAAGAAGAGGACTAACATGTAATTTATGGGCGAGAATATAGTAGAACTGCAATGGCAAAGGTTTTTTTTTTCTGGAGATCAGGGTTGGGGTAGAGCAAACAGCTTAATACCTCCATAACAGATCATCGCAGAGTAAATTTGGTTGATACATTGGGTTCGAGTGGTGGTTGTATACGAATTGACCCTTTCACAATTGACCTTTTCACAATTGACCGAATTGACAATTGACTGAATTTAAAAGGTCATTTAGGACATATATGCAGGGGGAAGAACCCCCCCCCGCAACTTCCCACCCCATCCTCTTATATCATTATAAACCAAAACCAACCCACTATATATATATATATATATATATATATATATATATATATATATATATATATATATAATAATTCAAAGGTTAATTGTACAGAAGGTCAATTAGGACCACTGTAATTCGGTCAATTAGGTCAAAAGGTCGGTTGTGATCAGTCAATTCGGGTAATACCCTTGTGGCAGGGGGAAAGTAAGATATGAGAATTCTTTTCACAAACAATTTAAGCCATATCTTTTGTTTTGGTCCTGGGTACACGCTATCCACTGTGAATAGAGACTAAAGAGAAAAAGCTATCTTGCTTCTTGGATAAGGATCTACTTGTTGAGCTGCCTTTTGTTTCTTGCTGTACAAACAAATGTTGTAGCTGTGATGTTTTGTATCCCTGCTTTTGTATGTAGCATATGCTCAGAGAGAGGTCTTGCTACATGCAGGGAAGCCCTCCATTTATATCGCTTACTGCGGAGCTGTGACATGTTTTAGTGTTTATTGTAAATGGTGCATTCCTGTTGCAGCTCAGGAAATATTCCCAGCCCACTTTGTTGTAGGGACACAAATATTAAAATTTATCAAAATGAATTGGGCAAGGAGCGAAGATCGGCCATCAAATTCATTAACAGTATAGAAGACGTCCGTAATGAGCAGACAATTGGGCACTTGGGAAAATGTTCTTAAGGAACAGTGAGGTTCACACAAAATCATGTTACCTGCTAAAAACATATTAATAGGTCATATCACAAGTTAGAGGAGAGCCCTTTCGACCGGCACGAATTGAAGGATAGTATGGAGTCTATGGAAAGGGATTTCAGATCACAATCACAGAACTTTATTCTACAGCACCAGCAGGGAAGCTGTAGAGCAGGCTCCCTTTAGAAAAAGTGCTTGTGCTGTTCCTCAATGGATTGTTGTCTTAGTTAAAAGTATTCGTAGAAAGGCGTGGCAGTGGTCTGTCTTAGGTTTTTTATGGAAGTATGCGGACGTGCTTAGTAGGGATCATCTTGGTTAGGGTCTGAGTCAAGGATCTTCTTGGCAACAAAATTGACAAGCATTTAAACTTTCTTCATCTGATCCATCTTCTCAATTCCTTATCGCTTCAGCAGTCCCGCTCTAACCCATTGGCCAATCGAATGGCCGCTGGGGGGCTGGGGGATATCTATTAGTTTGCAAAATCAAAAAATGTGATATGAATTGATTTTCCTGCCTCTGGCGCCAGCCCCGCACAATGATAAATTGCATGAGGCAAAAAGGCTCGATTCTCTCCACGTACGTTTCCTCGCCCCCTTCCTTTGTTGTTTTAGTGCATTACGGTGAGCACCGCCAAAGGGGACATCAGGGAAAAAATTGAAATGTTAGAAGGGGGCAGGGGTCAGCCCGTAGAATGGCGAGACAGCTGCCAATGTTTCACTCGCCATAATGTCTTCAATCTTTCAAATCAGCGAAGCGCGGAATTCATCTTCCAAGAAGGTGTCTTGTCTAGGGGACCGGGGACGGGCGAGAACAAAGACATGTGTGCTCTTTAAGTTCCAGAGTACGGCCTTCTCCTGACAACACAAAGGAGGTGCCAGTGACTGGATCTGGCCAATCGCATGTGTGGACTTTGCGGTTCTTAGCTGTGGCTGCTACTTGGCACCTAACCAACATCAGGTGAAAGGGCGATACTGGTTTAAGGTGAACTTGGCGAATTTGGCATTCAGTTTATTATGTTCCCTGGTGGCAGGAATTATGTAAAACCTGAGGCCCAAATTGTTGGCTTTGCTTGTGCTTGTTTGAATGGTAGGTCGGATGGGTGCCCAAAATGGCATGCTGTTGAGTGTTTATGCTCGCACTCAACAGCATGGCATGGTTGGCCCCCATCCGGCTTACCGCTTAAGCAAGCACTAGCAAAGCCACACATGCTGGCCTGTCTAACGCCTATAGAAGAGTTTTTACGGTTTGATTTGGCATTGCTTGTTTTATCAGACCTTCAACACCAGCAACAGATGGGAGGATACATATATTGCTTAAAAATGAAATGGCTGAAGGGACACTTGGCTAAGACATTTTTATCACATCGGGAGAGGATTTAAAGCTGATGGGATGCCATTACCTCTCAGCAGACTGCTTAGAAATAACAATGGCAGCCCCATAAATACCCATAGTGTGTTGTTACTTCATGATAGAGCTATCTCAAAGAGATCCCAGGAGGGTGTCGTTTGGGTGGTGTGGGTGGGAATGGGCACAAGGATTAACATAGACAAGGGTGGGTCAGTAAGTGGAAAAAAAGCCAAACAAGTACAGAAAAGAGCCTTGTCCAGCCTGGAATTCATAAAGTGATTGGTGTAGAGGTTATTGTGCATGTGCTATATGTTGGCCTTTCTGCTTGGCTATGTTACTGCATGATATGGAAAGTTAATGTGATATTCATGCTTACGCTCCAATATGTTGTCATTTTATTTTTCTTATTTTCCATTTTATTGAAATATTATTATGTGGTCATTGCTGGTACATATGATCTTCATTCGTACATATACTCTAGAATTGTAATTAATGAACTGAAATACCCCGACACGTTTCACAGTTGCCGCCTCTTCTTAAGGGGAGTGAGTAATACTTTTGATTATCTGCGCCAATTTGAAGTTATTAGTATATCCGGCCATCTCTTTTTAATTGGCGTTTTTATTTGCAGTTTAGGTCTTTGGTGATGTTTCTGAATGGCGGAGTTACCAGAGTTTCTCCCTGTTACTCAGGGAACACTGTGTTTCTGCGCCGCGGAGGCCTACGCGGCAGCGGTGCACGAAGCGCACACGGAGCACCAGAGAGAAACTCAGTAGTAACAGCGAAACACGTGCCGGGGTGGGGTTCCATGAACTAAATACAGTTCTAGACAAGGTGTATGAAAAATAAAATAACGGGTGTATGGGAAACGAATACGTAATAAGAAATTAACGACATTGAAGCAAACAAAAACGTACAACTTCAGAGAGATTTATCGCATGAGTATCCTATTCACATTTCACATAAACATCCTAAACGACTCCTAAAGGATGTGTGTCCCTCCCTCCCCACATCCCATGTTCCTCTAATCGTGTTAGCTTCATAGGAGGCGCTGGAGCACCATCTAACAGCCCAAAATAAAAGCCATTTACATCCCTGGAATATGGAATTTTCTCAAAACAGTCAACTTCCGTGATACATGAAATGGACACCATTATCGGAGAGCCCCGACTCACACCGCTCAAGGCCTTAATATCCTGATATGGCAGCCAAATTCAGCAACCTGCGTACATGGGTCCAGTGTGTCAGAGTCTATTCTCTGACAGCAGCCCCCCACCATGGACTCCCTTTTGAGGGGCTGGTCTAGAGCCGGGAGCCTACCCATCTACTCATGCGCAGCCTTTAGACAGCTCAACACTGATTATACCTTTCACGCTTTAACCTGCAGATAAAACTGCGCCTCGTTTGCGGGCAGGATCGCCAGCTGGGTTATTGTTATGGGGCATCAATTAAGCAGCTCGACTGCCCTTTACAGACCTCTTGGCGCCGATGGCTGCCACAGATTCCTAGGCAGAGTGGACCTGCGAATCTGACACAAGTGGATGAAGGTACGCGATTAGGTTTTGCAAACATCACTCTTAAGCAACTGGCACTTCTGCAGAGTCTTGGAAGATTGCCTGGAAATGTAATGTGGGCAGGAGTGGGCAAGAGGGCCTGTGAGTTGGGAGCTATGTTTGGCGTTTGTTTGCAGAGTTGGAAGCAGCTAACAATTCCTGAGTGAATGTGGTTTATTCAGCGTTGAATTGTATCCAATGATAAACCAGTAAATATTGTCTGAGAACTCCAATGACACTAAAGTTACAAGATAACCGAAGCTCACAGTTGTCTATGTGGCATACATGTGAAGGCCACCCAGACCCGTTGTTTCCCCTTTGCAGTCTAGGGTTTGTAGTTTTTTTTTTCCTTTCTATTTAAAATTAAGGAAAACTACCAGTCCCAGAATTCAAATAAATAGGACTAGTTCCATTAATCAAGAATGGTATGGAGGAAATGGGGACTTTGAGGACTGGACGGCCCTGGATAGACACTGAATATGTCGATAACTCCATTAAGATTGGCTGGCTGCAAATCTACTTTTGGTGGAAATCCTGATCATGGATTTCCACTGTAGAACTGGTCCATTCTAGTCCATCTTCCCCAAGGAGAAGCCGCATGACAGGCTGCACTGCACTGTAATTGAGTGATGTGTTGCCCTTGGATCAAAAAACAGCTTCAGTCGATATTAAGAAACGGATAAATAAGAAGGGTAGAAAAGTTTCCAAATCCATTGGCTTGGAAATCCCAAACTTTCTATCACCAACAGGCAAAGCCCCAGACCTATAAATATGATTCAGTCGGCGTGAATCGCAAAATCTGTTTTCAAAGCAATATAATAATTTATTTGAAAGATACTGTCAGCGTGATCGATGGCTGCTGCACAAATCTAAACCATTTTCAGGCCGGATCCGCGGGATACAGAAAAACTCTGAAACTGCGCGGCGGCACCGCTTTAAACAAAGCCAGGCTTTCTGCTCATTTGCATTTCCACCTGCCTTACCCTTTGGGATAAAATCACAGAATGGAAATTGCTATATGTTTCAAAGCAAGATCCTCTGTCTGTTCCTTTGCTGGAGGACACTGAGACCGTGGGCTTAGCGTCATCCTTCCAAAAGCAACATTGCCTCTCCAGAGCCGCCTTCAATGCTATTCTCTTGCTCTGCCTTTCGATATTCACAAATTCTTCTCCATTTCTGTTCTTCAGAGGGGCTCGTTTTAATCCTTTGAGTAATTTGGCGGCGGGGAGCGTAACATTTGCACTGCAGGCACGTGTGGACACCGCCTTTTGCCCTGCACTTTTGCACTCCGCTGGGCAAGGTGCGTAAATGCTATCTGGAAGGCTTGCATGGGAAGCAACACTCACAATTAGAATGAAACCCACATTTGTGAACACTCCTTACACTGCAGTGCATAGTAAGCAGCGTTCACAATTACAATTAAACCCAGCCCGACATGCGACTTAGTTGATGGAGCAGCGGGACATTGAGCTTATTACAGTTCTTGGCTTGTAATTTATTTATTTAAATTATGAGTATAGTATTCCATCAGCCCACAAAGGTGTTGGCGCATCACACATTCGCACGGAGTCTAAAGACCTGGTATTTAGCAACCATGACAGACATACTACTTTTTGGCCATTTTATTGGGTACCTCAGCCCTGTTCCGTGGGCTGTCTTGCAGGTGGACCTGCACCCCAGTTCCTGGACCCAAAAAAAGGGCCAATTAGATTGTCTCTTGGAACAACAGTTTTGAGGGAGTTGTGTCCTATATACTTTTTACAGTGTCAAACAAGACCCCGGGCTGCGTACATTTAAAAAAGAGCATTTCTCAGTCATGTTGGTTCCCCCCTAACTAGATGGGGAAAATATGGCCCAAAAATATGAAAAAGCCACGTTGGCTGCAGGATCTAGGGGGCTTCCAAATGGTGTCCACACAAGCCATGAGCTTCATCTTGGACTTGGCCACAGGCCTTTGGGCTGCAAGTTGCCCTCAGATGACACTGGTGTCCCGTGGACTATCATTCAGGGCAATTTGGCCTTTGGTCCTGGCCACTGGGTAGGCCTAGTGATGACTTTATATGGCTTGTCTGTGCCCACGGTGTGGCCAAATTGACCTCGTGGTTAACTTTCCTTTAAAAAGCCATTCGAATACATTGAAGAAAACATTAAAAGGCCATTATAGTTGTACGAAGAAACAACAAAATCCCCCAAATGTGCCCGTTCTAGTTTAAGAAGTATTCATAGCTCCGGCATCACTTTTGCTAACAAGCACAACGTTGGCATCGCCATGCACGGCTCACGATAAAACATATTGTACATGAAACATCAATTGTAACATGTAAATATTATTACTGTATATATCCTTTTAAATGAAAATGAAACCACTTGTACTTCAATTTTAACCTGTAAACGTGCGCCCAGATACCTTTGGCTTAGGAGCGCTATATAAATAAATAAATAAATAAATACATAAATATGCCAATAGCAATGACATCAATGTACGCATGCTTTGCACAGGGTGTGAGCAGCAAACAAGAAGAAAGGGTCAAAAAGGAGGACTCTAAACAGGTAGGGTCAAAATAAAAACTCACTGAACTCTATGGAGTCAGCACAATGTGCAATGTCATGAGCCGTGCATGGCGACAGCTGAGTTATGATTGCTTTACAATGTAGGGCAACCATAACTTGAAAACTTTGGGTGATGTATTGTTTTTTGCTTCAACCATAGTGTCCCTTTAGCAACACATTTTTCACCAAAACCGATTGGGTGTTTTAACTACCCTTTAACCAAAGGCTTGTGCGCTGAATTTGATTTGTATATAAATGTGCCGATGAATCTTACAAAGCTGCAAAGGTGCTGTCTCACGAGAAACACAACTATGTGATTCTAGTATATTTTCAAACCAATTAAATATCTCCTGGAGCTTGAGAGGAACAATTGATTTGTCCGTGCTAGGGAATCAATAAAAAAATAGTTTATTAATAGTAGGATTCAATCTTAAAAACCAACATTGATGTGATACAAGCCATTTAATTACCACATGAAAAAAGCACATTTTAAAATATCCGCAAATTATACTTTTCACGAAGGACAAAAAACACAAATACGTTCCATACCACACATAAATGCTAAAGAATGTCAATACATTGTGCAAAGCCGGGTAAGTGCTTAACACATCTCTAGAAATCGAACAATGTGCGCAAACTATGTGCAAATTCACATCAATGTACAAATACAAGCAGAACAAAGTCCAATTTAAGGGCAACATTTTCAACTTCGCATATATGCACACACATTGTTGCAACAATAACCATGTGCAAACAATGCTTTGAAAGATTGGTACAAACGTGCATCCGTTCTCAGTTCCCTGAATCTGCAAATTCACAAAAAAGCACAAACCATTACTAAGAAAGGGGAGCCATTTCTCTGAACAGTGGTGAATCTTGCATACAGCAAGTGCCTTCGACACTTGTACCATAGCTCAGTTAACACTGGTTTGAGTTGCAGAAAAGTTGACTATCCCGGGTACTACCGTTTGGAATGTCCACCATTCCAGAGTGCGCGCGACTAGAGGAAATTGCATCTACCACATTGAGTTAAAGCCACATCCAAGATCTCGATCATGCTGAGGTGTCGTCATGCTTACAGGAGTGTCTGGCGGCCGTGGGAGAGTGGATGAACTTCAATTGGCGCAAACTGAATGGACACAAAACAGAGGTGATGGTGGTGGGCTGCTCTCCTGATCTCACTCTCTGGATATCCTCTTTCTTGCCGTCATCCGTGGGCTCTCTTCCTTTAAAATGGCAATTTAAAACATAAGCATCAACATTTGTCTTTTGTCCAATACATGATCAAGAAGATGTTTAGGTCGATGCAACCTACAAAGGTCAGGTATTGGAGGAACAATACTCTCACAGCATGGTATGTTCGCTTGGTAGCACAGTATGCTCGTTTGGTAGCACAGTATGCTCGCTTGGTAGTACGGTATGCTCGCTTGGTAGCACGGTATGCTCACTTGGTGTGTGTTGGAAGGAGAGTCTGCTGGATGAAGTGAGATCTTAATTGACATCAGTGTCATTATTTATCTGAATCTTAATCTTAAGGAAGATATAAACGATCTTAATCAAATTCGCAAGAATCACTATATAGAAATCCCAAGGCAAGTGTTGAAATATACCATTTGCAACGAGGATAATACAAGGAAATTGAAATTACAGGCAACCAAGTCTTTGGGTCAATGAATTGGTGAAGCTTCAAGAATGGTCAAGCTTGAAGCAGTCACTTTCTTTGCCATCAATAAGATTTGCGATTCAGAGAATATCACATGAAAATCGTTTTCTCTTCATTTGTGGAACATAAACGAGTTGTTGCATGATGCTGGACGGGTCCTCAAACTCCTACAGAAGACGAACTCAGTTGTATGTGTATGTGTCATGCCTGTATTTTTCAAGTGCACCCTGTCCCTTCATTTCAATGCCGCCAGCAAATGAATGGTTACAATATGTTGTATGGATTAACAAGCTATTGCATTCATTTAGATATTTTGAATATGTGTGTATTTTTATATAAACTATAATAACATGTATTCATTTAAAAACCACCTCTACTATTTGCCATTTTTGACTTAAGGTGGTTTTTAATGGCAATGTGATATCGGGCATGCTCGCAGTCTTTATTTTGTAGGTTAAGGCCCTCGATTTGCCTAAGGTAATAAACACCAAATAAATTCCCTTCGGCTTCATTGGCTATTCCTTTAGTGTGCAACGATTTGAAAGCCCTTGAAAAACAGGGGGCACCAAAACATGTCAAATTGGATTTGGGTCCTGAATACACATGGCAACTGGATCCCTTCTGATGCCACTACTGAAGTATGCCACTTCCGGCAGGGGATGTAACATACAGATCACCATGATGAGTATCTGCTTGTAAGTCTGTCAATAAGTGTTATTCTGTAGGAATGTTATGTTATGTTATGTTATGTTAGCGGTACCTGTATAGCGCACCGTCACCAATGGAATTGGTCCCCAGGAGCTCTGGCGGATCTGTAAAACAGGAAGGGTGGGTAGGGTTAGTCGGGAGGAGGGGAGAAGGAGAGTGGGAGAAGTGGTGTGCTGTTGGCAGCTTCAGCTCGGTATACACCGAGTGCTGAGCTTTGGTGCTAGTATCGGATCGGAGGAAGGCCTCGAGTGCTGTGGGTGAAGTTTATGTGTTGTTGATGCAGTGTTGTAAAGTGCGTGCAGATTGCTTGGAGAGAGATGGCTGTGTGGTTTTGTGTGGGTTTAAGTATGCAGAAGATTGAGGGTTGGGTTAGTGGGGTCTGTATCCTGGTTCAGGTACTTATTATTCCGTTAGAGTTGTGAACCTGTGGATTCAGATGTTGCTGGTTCTTGGAGGCCCGACTTGTTTTGGTGGTAATGAGCTGATCCACCTGTATCCTATTGAGTATAGTTTGGATTGGTGGGTGCGTCTGAACCTAATCTTCAGGTGTGGGACTGGGTGGGTGATATTTGTTCTCGGGTGATCTAGCGTGACCCTGGTCGGTTAAGGCTTTGAATGGTTCAGGGTCGGGGTCGTGTTGCAGTGTTGTCCTTCTGTCCTGACCGGTTCTTTGATTTTCGTGGGGCGAGCATCCTTGGGACTATTGTTTAGTTGTAGTTTTGTGTGGTGGGGCATTGTGCTTCCTGCTTTGTAATGGTGGACAGTGTGTAGTGAAGAAACATTCTGTTTCTCGTCCAATGTAATGGGGCCCGTGATGCAGTGCTTCCTTTCTCTCTCTATGTTTTGTTCTTATGACTGTTGGGTAAGGTCATAGTTAAGGTCATGGTCATCTTGATGATTCGTTTTAGTCTTTCTGTCTTAGTTTGCTATGTTTACTGTCTTTGGTCGTATTGCGACTGTATCCCATTTGGTCCTTTAGTATATCTTGGGATATTTACCTTAGTTTTGTAAAAATGTAAATTCTTACAGCTTCCACTTGTGCACTGCTTCTGGGATGAAACCCTTCACCAAATGGCTGTAGAGGGGCTGCATGGTTTTCAGCATTCCATGTGGAAAGGTTTCTTGGCACTGCACTTTGCCATGGATGGATTCCGCCATTCAATTTACTCGAATTGACTTTGAAAGTATTTGCTATTGAGATCCCACTGGATCTCCTTAGTGGAGTTTCTTTAATAAAGTGCACCAGCTCAACTGGAAATATTCTGGGAATTCTTAGGGCGTTTGGTCCCGAAAAGGTGGCTTTCAGCATTCTGATGTAAATCCCTGTCTGTTCATTTCCCGGAAGCGCCGACTCAACAAGTGCACTCAGGAGTATTTGCAAGCAGATCACATCTGGCAAGAAGAGATGAAATCAGTTCCAATTCACTTTCAAACAGAAAATAACGTGTGCCCTCTGGCAAAAGCCAGAGCAGGGATAATGCTGATATTTCAGTGCACATAGGTGGGCCTGCAGAAAGCCGGCGGCATCAAGACTGCTGGACTAGCACAGCTCGGTGGAGGAAGGAACTACCTTGTGTGGAACCCATTCTATAACAATGATAACCTGTTTACAGATAGTTGCAGTGCTTGCTTTTTTTATAGCTGTTACTCCTAATAACAGGAGTTGATATTGTCCACTTTAGCTTAAAAGCATGAATTCAGGGAGGTTTATAGCATCTTTTTTTTTTTACCATATATTCAATAAACAAAAAAGGCAAAAAAAACATTTCAGATGCATAATTTCATCACAATTCCACCATGTGTGACAGGATCATGACCCTGCCAGTAAGGAGGGGTACAGGGGCCCCTACCAACACAGGGTATGTGACCTACCGGGGTGCATACTAGAGCCTGCCCTTACCGAGAAGTGTAGTAAGTGATTTATGGGGCTCCAGTCCCTGTTCCCCTGGAGTGTGCATTGTATATGAGTTGTGGTACCACTGTCCCTTCCATAATGCCTGTCAGTCTCTTTTCTGCTATGGTTCTATTTTGTCCTTTCTCAGAAATGCAACTTCCAGAATGCCCCTGGGCGCACAACCAAGAAAACCCTGACTGTAACCAGTAGAATGGGGTCAAGAACAGAAATTGAATGGACTGGATTTTTCCCTGCTCAAAAGGTATGAGGCACACCCGGCCCACCAACAGCATATTGACCCCAAAGGCATGGTGGCATAACAAAAAATGAAGTGAGAGTGAGAAGAGACTGCATGGGAGCATTAATGACAGAGAAATAATCTGCAAACCCAGTTGAAAACTATAAGAGCACTTGACTGCCACCCTACAAATGGGACAGGCATAAAACTCTTCTCAACGCCTCCCAGAGTGTGAGGAATTTGACCATATGCATGGTGGCCAGTTCTCGCCTGGACTTTTTTGAAATTTTTAAGTAAATGGATGATGGTAGACCCGCTTCGGGAAAATGTGTGGGTCTAATCCACAAACACTTTCCTATTCTCACACCACAACAAACACATACACCCATGTACTCCAGCCTGAACACAGCCCAGCCTACAGGTACAGTCCGCCCCTGTCATATTTAGTTTGACTATGACAGGAGAGGCGAGCACAGTCTCATCCCAAGGAGGGTGGGGAGCTTACCCCTGTGATGGACATCATTATTAACTGACAAGAGCTCCATAGAACTGCCCTGCTCTTGTGTTA
Organism: Ambystoma mexicanum; assembly: GCF_040938575.1. Taxonomy (NCBI): domain Eukaryota; kingdom Metazoa; phylum Chordata; class Amphibia; order Caudata; family Ambystomatidae; genus Ambystoma; species Ambystoma mexicanum. The sequence continues at coordinate 517,316,415 of NC_090929.1, read as the reverse complement.
GCCCTGCAGCTGGTGGCAGCGATTACATACCAATAGAGAGTACTTCAAACAGGGCCCCACTGCACCTGTCTGCATAGGATAACAAAGGAGACCCAACAAACCGTTCAACTGTGTCAACCTGAAGCCAGCTCCCCTCCTCAGTATCAATGACAGTGAACTGACAAGTCTGAGACTATTTTTGTAGTAAACCATCCTATTCATTTGATACAAGAATGTGGTTTGCAGGAGTGAGAAAATCAGGTCTCTCAGCATCTTCAAGGGAGATCTGCAGCTTTAAAAGGGTACCACACAGGCAGAACCATTAACCAGAGTGACTCTTTGATCACAGCATACAAGAAGGTGGGTCAGACCTAGTATCACAGGGGGGTGAGTCCAGAAATCATTCTGTTGAGAGAAGGGTTCAGCCTTATTGGTTCTGTGACACCCCTTGTCCCTATAGGACCCCTTTACCTTTTCCTGTTGCAAATCACTCTGGTTATGACCTCACACATACAGGATTGGTTCACTAAGGTAGGCTCAGCCTAAACCAATCACTTTGGCCCACTTGGCTTTAAGGCGGAGCTGGAGCCCCTCTTTCAGGCATATCATCTGAAGACTTCACTTGAAGCACGAAGAACATATTCTTGGACCATGGCTGAAGGTACAGTCTTCCTTAGAGCTTCCACCAGTGAAGGAAGACCAGGAACATCCAAAGAGGGAAGCAGGGTCCTTCCCCCTTAACATCTTGCAGGGAACAGAGGGAGAAAAGAACTCGGAAGACCCTCCAGCTGCTTCAGAACTGGATCGTCAGTCAGTACATATCATGCACTGCTAGGCTATGTAGCAAGTTCCCTAGAAAGGGCATGCTGGAAGGTCTCTGAACCTGAAACCAAGGACAAGGCAGCCGCCTGCAATACACTCCCTAGTTCTAGGCCATCCGCCTTAGAGGACAACTCAAGCCCATTGAAGAGGCAGGGAGAAGTGCAACAACAGGCACCTGCAGCCATCTGCTTTAAAGGACATCCTTGAGCCAGTGGAGTCCCTCAATCCGCAACTGCCTGCAATGCTGAATGAACCTGAGACGTCTCGAGCAGCGATTCAGAACTGCTGATCAGCATGAGACAACAATTCCTGACCCTAAGTCACCATGAAGGCCAGTCTGAAGCCGTTCACCAAGCTTTGCTCGTCGAACTGTCTTGCCGCCTGATACCAACTGCTGACTTCCATCTCGAATTCAGTTGCTGAAGGCTGAAAAGCACCCTGAAGCCATCTCAACGCTGTCAAGCACTAAGAACAACTACAGCAAGAGGTACATTGTGGTCTGTCCAAGAAGGCCCCATGAGACATTTTAAAACTGTTTCTCACTGTTTGCTGAAGCCAAGAATCCTTTTAAAAAGCTATTGTAGTTATTAACCCTGCCAACTACCCCCTGTCAGTATCCAGAGTGCATCCCTTTTCCTTCTTGGAAACGGTCTGCTCTCTGCATTTCTATACAGTGTGGGTTGTATTAAGTAGTGTTATTAGATTTTCTTTTCTGATAATAATAAGATATTTGTATACAACCTTGAGTGGACACTCCTTTATCATTGGGTAATAATTGTATTTTCGCTGTCTTGCAAAAAACCAACGATCCACAACCTTTAGAGGGGATAAGCCTGACATTCCATCCACATTACCAAAATTGGACAAAGAGGTTTATAATGTTAATAGTATGCTTGTTTAATCCAATCTTTAGGATACATTCTGGTGTACTATAGGTGTGGGGCTGATTGATGGTTTAGAAACCGATAGTCACCCCTTGACCACTGGTAGCCTGGAATGTGATTTTTCACACAGAGGAAATCCCAAACCCCAGAGGGATAGCTTAGCCATAGATTGGCTAAGAGAACAGGTGACCAGAGAGGCCAATGGGAGCCAAGATGAGCGTTGGAAGGGGGTTGCATAAGCCATAAAGGCCCAGCGAGCGTAGAACAGATTAAAAGGTGTGTGGCTAAGGTCAGGTGGAGCAGTTGAGGACCAAGAGGGCAGACGGTGGAGTGGAGTGCTGAGGAGACTGTGACAGTGTTCTGAGAGACTGCAGGTAATGTATTGTGAGTAGGAGAGAGTGGTACCTGTTAAGTGTGGAGTGGTGGGCAGGTGACAAGTAAGCTAGAGGAATAGAGGGGGAGAAAAGTGTAGGGGGATTTTGAGAAGCAGTGGGAGCGTGTAGAAGTTAGAGAATCTATGGTAGAAGAGTGTGGGAGTGTGCAAAGCAGTGGTGGGAGTAGTGGAGAGGGTGGGGTGAATCATGAGGAACATGGTTTGGGGAGATAGAGAGAGGGTGTGTAAGATCAGAAGACAGAGGCGTAGACTGGATATTGAGGGAGAGGTGAGGGGTGCACGTAGCAGTAGAGGAAAGAGTGCAGGGAGTGCAAGGGTGGTGAGGGTAGAGGAGAAAGAGAGGGGATCAGATAGAATTTGATGGGGAAGGAAAAGTAGTGAAAGGAGGTACAGATAGGGAGAGGGGGATCCCAGAGGCAAAGGAGAGGACAACGATAGAGGGGGAAAGGGTGGTGTGGAGCGAGTGAGGGAGTGATATGGAGAGACTGGTAGAGAGACCCTCATGCAATCCGTCTGCAGACCAGAGGGAAAGGGGCCTTTAGACATTCCATGAAGGAGTAAGAGAGAGAAGGCCAAGTCCTTTACGTTTCCCTGCAAGAATAGAGAAGACAAAGGCATTAGGGATGGCCTTGCTTTAGGATACATCAGGGGAGTTGGTGACGCAAGGGACGCCTGGGTTAGCATGGAAGCATCCCAAGTGGAGGAAAAGACAGCCATAAAGAACCCCTTAGTTTCACCCGTCCCAGTCTCCAGTCAAATTGATTTAAAACGTTGATAAAGCAAGATAAACCTGACCGCTTTGTCTGTGGATTATTGAGGCTACCTGTGAGTTACTAAACCAGTAATTGAGCTGCAAGTCATTGTCATTCTACACACTTTTTAAAGCTCATCAGGACCACAGGTTACATGGAGAAGGAGTAGGATACCTACTCAACATAGTCCATTTTGAGTTGTAGGCAAACATACATAGAGAGTTGCATTTGTGTCTATAACTAGGGCGTTTAGTTTCTTGTGTGCACGTGTTGGGTTTCTGCTACTGCTGTGCCATTGCCCAAATGGAGAGATGCGTTGTTCTTCCTTTGTGTTGGCTAATCTTGTGTAATGTATTCTATCTTCGTTGGGTAATGTAGTCTATCTTCGTTGTGTAATGTATTCTATCTTCGTTGTGTAATGTAGTCTATCTTCGTTGGGTAATGTAGTCTATCTTCGTTGGGTAATGTATTCTATCTTCGTTGGGTAATGTAGTCTATCTTCGTTGGGTAATGTAGTCTATCTTCGTTGTGTAATGTATTCTATCTTCGTTGTGTAATGTAGTCTATCTTCGTTGGGTAATGTAGTCTATCTTCGTTGGGTAATGTAGTCTATCGTTCGTTGTGTAATGTAGTCTATATTCGTTGCGTAATGTAGTCTATCTTCGTTGGGTAATGTAGTCTATCTTCGTTGGGTAATGTAGTCTATCTTCGTTGTGTAATGTAGTCTATCTTCGTTGGGTAATGTATTCTATCTTCGTTGGGTAATGTAGTCTACCTTCGTTGTGTAATGTAGTCTATCTTCGTTTTTGGATTGATGCATCTTTTCATCATCTGCTTATTTGCTTGTCGGTATATTTCACGCTACTTGTGCCCTGTTACACTTACAATGTCCCCAGTGCAAAAATAGGTGGCATCTACTTTGCACCATTTTTGTCCATTGAGGAGTCAGCAACATAGCCAACGGGCTTGCCTATTGGCCAAATCGCAAAATCTATGTGCACCAGGGCAAAAATGGGACAAACATTTTACACCATCTTTTCTCCACGTGCAGTAACAAGCAGACTAAGGGCCCGATTCATGGATCATTTTGCACGGTTCAGAGTGAATTTGCACTGCTGAAAAGTGACGTTGCACTGCGACACAAATCCTGATTCGTGGAACTGCGCAAAGTGTATTTTTGCAGTGCAAAGTTCATTTTGTACTGCAAATATGACATTGTGCTGACTTTGCACTGCAAAAATACACTTTGCACAGTTCCATGAATCTGGGTTTGTGTCGACAGTGTAAAGTCGCCTTTAAACCGGGCAAAGATTCCGCGAATCGGGCCCTTACTAGTTTTCCCCCCTCAAACGTACTCCCACATTTTTCATCCGGCAAGCAGATACTAAAAAAGCAGCAATACAAAAAGCAGTCTCTCCTGTGTTTTATTTGCCCAAAGCAAAGAGTTCTGTAATTTAGTTTCCAATAAAGCCTATTTGCTCAGTTCTTCACAGTACAATGACTGGAAACGGTGCAAAATGTGTCTGCTCTGTTTGCCTGTTCCAGTGCACAACCTTCTGTTCGCATGGAAAGGGGGTCTGCCTCATGTTGGCTCAGCCACTGCAGAATGGTCTGCATCGTGCACCGTGGATTTGCTCCACCTGTTTGACCGCGTGCACTTTATTATTTTGTATTGGCAGTGAAGCGCGTGGACGCAGGCCTGGGGTGTGCGCGTGCACCTGCTCGGGTTGACATTCAGAAGTCAGGTCTCAGATCTCGGAAATTGATTTCCGAGGCTGCAGCTGCTTTGATTTGCATCTGTCTCGGGAACAGCATCAAACGGTGGCTTCCTCAGCGGGGGTGGTGGCACTTTGTACTGCTCCTCTGTGCGGCGTGCCAAATCGAGCGCACGCCACACCGAAGAGGTCCTGTGGCGTGCACCGAGGGCGTCTCATGTGGCCGACGCGGGGTCAACCGAGGTTGCGGGCGACATGCCCACGTACATGTTAGGAGCAGAGGCCAACACGGGATTGGAGATGCTATGTTCTGTTACTTGGTGTTTGTGTGTAGCGCAGCTGCAAGCGTGTCTGGGGCGGCCTAAGGAGTTTCAGCAGGCAGCAGTCCAAGTCCATTGATGTAAAGGGTGTGAGGTTGTTGTATGTCATATGTGGCCAAGGAATGTCAGTCTGGGATGCACTCTGATACTAGTGCCGGGTCAAGGTTGCATGTGGACACATGTATAGAAGAAGCCACGCCCATCAGGTGTCATTACACTGAAGCAGTGTTCTGTCAAGTCATGACGGAGAGCCCATGTAAGTGGGTGCAAGGGTGGGCGGAGATTGTCAAGGATCGTGGGCGAGTAGGAGAGAGGTGATCCAATCATGGGTGCCACATCCATGATGGTGGGCCTCATTCCGAGACTGGAGGTAGCCATGGCGTTAATAGCACCATGGCTGCCTCAAATAACGGTACCAAGTCCGCCCTCATTCAATGGGGACTTACCGGTCTAGTCGGACCTTTGCGGGACCGGTAAGTCCCCATTGAAAATACCATTCCCCATTCCCACAATGGGAATGGGGAAGGTGCAAATAACGGTACCGCAATTTTGCGGTACCGTTATTTGCTCCCTGGACCCTTTGCGGCTCCCGCTAAGGGACCTCGGAATAGGGCGCAAAGGGATTACCGGCACCGGTGTCATTACCGGTGCCAGTAATCCCTTTGCGCCAGCCTCGGAATGAGGCCCAGTGTCTTCTATGCATACAGGGCCAGCCATAGGCAGGAACCCAGACAAATATTCATGCAGGCCTAGAGGAAGTGCCCTTTTGGCACCATTGCCCTTAGCAATCAAGCTTGATCTGTGGTTTTAGAGCCGGCATAGCACCCACTAGTGCCCGTCTTCTGCTGGTGCCCAAGGAAGCTGCCTAGAATTTCTTTACTGGAGCACTGGAATGACCAGTAGAACATGGCAGTCACTGATATTATGTTGGCAGTAGCAAAGTTCAAGTCATGTGAAGATACTTCATGCTCGATGCACCTCCTGTATTTGGTTTGAGACAGGGTGCCTCGCTGTCGATGGGTGCTGCATAATTTAGGTTACTGCTGCTGGTGGGATGGGCAGGAGTTTTCTTGTAATTGTTGGAGGTAGCATGCATCTGTCGCAATTGTCATTCATATAGCCTTATAAACGGAGGTAGGGGTTATTATTGCGGGATAATTGCCCACCTCCAAATGATATCCCGAGGCGAAGTGAAGTGCCATAAATTGGGAAAGTGTCAGTATCCCAAATGATAATTAACCCCCATGAGGTCTATATGGCTATTGGTACATAGCCATTTAGCAGCAACACATATTTTGGAATTATGGTGGGGAAGTAAAAAAATGTTACTTTAACAGTGAGTAAATTAAATAAACAAACTGACTTAGTAAAATAAATGTGGTTGAAATAACATGGATGTCTTCATTAATTAATCATGTATTTTAATTGTAAAGTTGGTTACACTGAAAACAGGTTTAACATGAGCACGGTGTCATGTAAAAGTCCATCGTTTCTCTATAAGAAAGTGAAAGCGTTTTCCCATGTTTTTAGCTTTCTCTTTTGTGAGATTGCATGTTTCAGCAAGGAAAAGGTCCTCCCAGACAGAAACTGTCTTGATGAAAGAAATATTCCCTAGGAATTGCACTGGTGTTTCCCTTTCTGCTTGTTTAATACAGAATGTTCAGAATGCAGTCAATACCACTAGTTATTGACTGTACTCTGAGCATTCTGTCGGGACGAGGTCAATCCCAATCTCCATGTGCTAATAAACCTAATTCCTTGTTGTTTATCCCCAGTCAGGGCGGTGTGAACAGCAACATTTCACGCTTTTTTTGAATGTGATGTGCACCTTAATGCTGTAAATCCGATTTAGATTAGTGTTCCAAGGTAAACCAGTCTGGACGGAGAAGGGGGATCCACCCAGGCATATTTTTGACATCGGTAGAATTTCAATCATTAATTTGTATCCGAATGAATGTGATCTTTTAGACGGTATCTGATCAATTTGAAATATAGGAACTCTTGGTCAGCAAGATTACCCAGAGAGTGAACAATGTGATTCAGAGGTCTGTGTGAAACCAGCAGTAACATGATGTAATCCTAGCAGGGAGAACTGCACCAGGTACCCCCATTGTATAGACCCCTGTAAGCGGTGATCGCCACAGGAAGAAAGCTTAGAGTCATAGTTGACTTTGCCATATCCTTGAAACCCCTAGTTAACTTGGTAGGAATTGTTTTGGGCTCACTGGTTTATTGTCCATTGGACTACTTCATTGGGCTGGACGCCCGCCTTCCCACTTGCTCCATTGACAAATTACAAAGGGTCCTGAAGGCAGATGTGAGGCTTGTCTGTGGCCTTGGCAGGAGGGATCGCAACATGGAAGCTCCGCGTTTTCTGTGCTGGCTTAGGGTCGATGATGGGATCCAATTCAAATTGCCTGTTTAGCGCTCAAATGCCTTAACACATGGCTCCCCAGCCCTTCAGTAGAAGCTAAAGGGTAACATCCCCCTCCTTCAATGAGAAGCACTTAGCAACCGGCATCACTACCTCCATCAGTTAAACTGGCTTCCAGATGGGGTTGCCACGTTGCGCTCCAGGCTTCAAAAACGTAGAATGCCATACCCTCCCAAATTAAAAATATGAGACCGCTCACCTCTTTCAGGAAGCAAGTCAAATCTTTGCCAGTACTCTAGCACTTTAATATCCAGTGCCTGTAGACTGTTTAACGAATAGATGCGCTATTGTAATTGGTTACTTATGGCGTGCTTAATACCCAGAGGTTTCTAACCGCAGACCCAGGGATCGATTCCTGTGTTGCCCCGCGTTGTCTTGCTTCCAAGGCAAGCGCGTTGCCCTTGAGCTATCCTTCCGCACTATATAAATGCTATCAATAAACCAAGCAATTAGTCCTTCTAAATTGTGTAAATTCCGTCTGATTTATGTGTGTAATAATAAGTAAATGTACCACTTTTTGTGAAAAAACTTCAGCTAAGCAGATGGTACTGCCCAGGCAGTGGATACTAGATGGACAGCTGACATAGCGGGCTACCCTCTGGCCCCCCTCTGGGCAGTGCCGGATGAAACCCAGTGGAGGTCCCTAGACAGTCGAAATGTTGGGGCCCTCCCTCGCAAATTATCTCCCAATACGTTTTTAATTTCCTGCAACACTTTATTTTGATCCATTGCTGTGGGCCCCATAAAAGGAGTGGGCCTAGGCGGGTGCCTACTTGGCCTAATGGGTAATCTGGCACTGTCTCTGGGTCCGCACTGCCTCCACTCTCGTGGAGGAGGCGGAAGGGGTGTGGGTGTTTCCTGCACCCCGGCCCATCCGAAAGCAGCCAGAGGCCTGGGGTCAATGTGTGAGGAATTCAACCATCCACAATGTGGGTATGCGCTCACCTGGCCTTTGTGAAATTTTATATGAAATTGAATGATGTTAGATCAACTTCTGGAAAATGTGTGGGGCTACTCCGCACACCCTTTGCTATGCTCACTGCATGACATACACATAGACCTGTGTGCTCGGGATGGAGACAGCCTACAGGTGCAGAACTCCCTCTCATATTTAGTTTGGATCTGACAGACGGAGTACACAATGCATCTCAGAAGGGGGAGGGCCAAAAGATTCCTCCTGCCTTGGCCAGCCTAATTAACTATCAAATACTACATGGGTCTGCCCTGTCTGTTTGTTTACCCTCTGCAGATGGTGGTAGCAATTAACATAATTAACATACTAATAGAGTATACTTCAAACAGGCCCACATGGCTGCAGAGGCTAAAACAAAAGAGACAGGAAAACCCAACGACATTTGATATGCACTGTGTCAACCTGAAGCCAGCTCCCACCCCTCAGTTTCAAAGACAGTGAAAGTGTCTGGGATTGCATATTTACAGTAGTCGTATCTGGATGGGTGCCACATTCAGAAGGTATAAGTATGTTGATTGATCGACACAGATATTCTGTTCTCACCACAGCTTCAAAGGAGAAACACCGGCTTTAATCAGGAACCACAGAGAGCTCCATTAACTAGAGAGACACTTTGATCCACAACAGACAGGAAGATGGGTGGGACTTAGTATAACATGTTTCCACTCCTTTATCTGTTCTCTTGCAAAGCACTCTGCTTAGGACCTCATGCATATATGAGATTGTTGGTGGGGACCCATGAATGGTTCATTAAGGTAGGCTTAGCCTACACCAATCATTGTGGCCCATTTGGGTCTAAAAGAGGGCTGAGACCCTCTTTTGGGCAGATCATCAGAAGACTTTGCAAGGAGTTACAAAGAAAAACTCATTTGGACTCTGGCGGAAGGTACAGTCTGCCTTACAGCTTCCATCAGTGAAGGAAGGCCAGGATTTCCAAAGAGACAGAAGCAAGATCCCTCCCCTAAACATCTCCCAGGGAACAGAGGGAGATACTGAATCCAGAGGACCCTCCAGCAGCTCCAGAACCGGTAACCATCCACCACACAGCATGCCCTGCTAGGCTCTGCAAGCAGGCTTCCTAGGTGGGAAGTGCCAGAGAGTCTCTGAACCAAACCCAGGACAAGACAGCTGCCTGCACAACTCTCCTCAGTTTTGGGACGTCTGCCTTAAAGGGTGACACGAGCCCAGTGAAGAAGCTTGGGTGAGTGCATCGACAAGCATCATTCAGCGTTTTCCTTAAAGGACATTTTTGACCCAGTCGAGCCCCTCGAGCTGCAACTAAATGCACCACTGACTGTTATCACGCTGCAATCGCGAATGTCGTCCGAGACGCCTCAACCAGTTCTTCAGACCCGCCAAGCAGCCATGAGACAGCGATTACTGACCTCGAGCCGCTGTGCAGGCCACCCTGCAGCCGTCCATCCCGCCTCGCTCGTCGAACTGCCTGCTGCCTGATACCTGCAGCTGTCTCCCGTCTTCAACTCTGTCGCAGGAGCTGCAAAGCGCCCTGAAACTGACTCGACCCTGTCGAGCACCAAGAACTTCTACAAGCACAAGAAGCATTGTGGTTCTGTCCCCCTGGTCCTTCTTATGACCCATTACTCCATTTGATGAAACCAAGTATACTTGAACTATTGTGATTAATTACTTTACCGACTCCAGGATGGGTTGTATTTTGTAGTGTGCTAGAACTGTCTTTTGTGATAATAATAAAGTAGACATGTTTATTCAACCTTGACTGGACAGTCCCTTTTATCATTGTGTAATAATTGTATTTTCGCTTTGTTGCAACTAACCATCAATCCACGACCTTGCAGAGATAAGCCTGCCGTTCCATCCACGTTACCAAAATTGGACATGGAGTTTTTTTTTATAATTTGCTTGTGTTTCAATCTGTTCAGATCCCTTCTGGAGTACTAGAGGTGTGGTGCTGTTTGATGATTTAGAAACCAATATTCATCCCTGGACTACTGGTGGCCCAGAAGTTGATTTGTCACAGCTGGGATCTTAAAAAGCCTGGCGCTGGGGAGAGGTATTCTTTTGCAGAGCCGGGCGCGACACCCACCCACTCCTCTTAAAGAAAGTGGGCAGGATGACTTGGAGAGATTACTTTTTCTTTTGCATTGAGGTTAACAGCGTTCCACGATTTTTGGTTTCTGTTTAATGTCAGACAGATTAGTGATTGTTATGATATTGCTAATGTGTTTTTTTCTTTGTCACAGGTGGAGTTACGGGGCCGTCCTAGCTGAGGAGGAGTCACACTGCAGATGCTGCCACAAGCTTTACCCACAGCCTGCAGGAGCAAGGTTGGAGTTCGTCGGGCACTAACACCCTTACGGACAGTTGAGACTCGCAATGGCCCGTGGGTTACGCTCCATACAGGTGTATGCAAGTAACTGTCCTGGCAGAAATAAAAAACAGAGAAAGGCTTGACTACTGGCTAAGAACTGAAGCCAGAAGTGACTGGGTCACCCGGGAGGATAGTAAATCCAAAGTGATGGATCACCGGTTTGTTTGAAGCTGAGCTGAGATCCCAGTGAGATGTTTTACACTAGGCCCACTCGGAATGTGGCAAGGCGGAGACCGCCCATGAGATGACTCCAATAAAGTGATGTCTATGTTTTCCAATACACAATGAGAGTCTGTGCAATCATTGTGCTAAAGGGAAGATTAGTATAGTTTTGTATGTCTGTGGGGATGGCGGCTGAGTAGGGGTTAGCCCTGCTATGCTACTTTTACCGAATGAGCAGTTGGCGTCATTTAAGCAAGTAAACGTTCACCTTGTCTGCTGTTGATGCTTTGCTTGTATTGCACAGTGTGGCATGAAGTGGAAGGAACAGGGTGATCATGGGCTGCCCAATGCTGCATGAGGAGGGAGGGAGACAGTAGGTGTCTGGGGGTGCAGGGCGTGTACCATTGACCTACATGCGTGAGAAGGGGCTGCGTGCGAGATCTCGAGGCATGCATCCATGTGCAGGGAGCTTCTTCAGAAGTCGTGCAAACATTCTCCAAACATCTGCATCTCACAGCAGGTGCACAGGTCCCCCGGCAGCTGCGAGTAGCTAACTGGGCTCTGATTGGAGGATAACATCCTACGCGTGCGCGCCTCCGAGACATGTAGGACCTGCCAGTCAAGCCACACAGCGGAACAGCAGCTGCTAGAGCCCGGCGCCACACAAAGCAAAGACTCAAACCTTTCCCGTGGAAGCCGGGCTGCTCCACCTATTGAAGAGATATAATCTTTTTAAAAAAACTATGGTTTTCAATCTCGGGGCAGGCGGGCGCGCCTAAACGGAAATTGCTATATTTCCCAGCAGGCCACTGCCCCAGCCCTGCCGGCTGTTCAGAGTGAGCGGCTTTCTGGTAAATGTGCTGATTTCCCCATAGGCTGCCCAACTCGTAATTCAATGACGTCAAGAGAGGATGGCCAAATTGGCGATTTTCTCCCTTTTTCAGGGAGGATAGCTCAGGGGGAACACGCTCGTCTTGGAAACAAAGCAACGCTGAGCAGCACGAGTTTGAAACACGGTCCCACGCTAAGAGGCTGGAATCTAGCATGAAGCGCAATGTAAATAAAATAATAATTGTTTGTACCCACCGCTTATTATGAGTTTAGAGCCTGTGAGTCAGTGCTGGGTTGATCAGACATGTGAGGTCATCGGCAAAAGGCCAGAGTTTCTAGGTTGCAAGACTAACCACAGGTGTGCACCGACTGAAGAACTACAGTTTGCATTTGCATTAACCCTAAGTCTGAAGCAGGTGTGCAAGATAATGGTGTCATAGCGGTGTCAAGGGATCTGCAACCCCTCTCTCTTGATGCTTTGAACTATAGCCGGTCAAGTGGCACAGCGAGTAGAGCGCTCGCTTTGACACCCGTGCAGAGCCTGTTAACGCAGGTTCGAATCCCGGCGGGGCCAAACTCAGCCTTTCATCCTTCCGAGGTCGATAAATGAGCACCACACACCGTGGGTAATAATAAGCAGCGCTCGGATACCTGAGGGTTTGTAGCGCTTTAAAAAAGCCTAATTATTATTATTATAATTCCCATCAGCCCTATACAGCACACTCAATGGTGAGGGATCACGGGAGACGTAGTCCAAAACATCTGAATCCTGTCCGAGTGGCTTAATCCAGACATCTTTCTGTGGCCTTCAGTCATATGTTTGAATCCCCCTTCCGCGGTCCATGAAACCACCACTGTTTTTATCGTCTGTTATTTATAGCGCCTTTTAAGCCACCAGAGGTGGCAGTAAGCGCTACAAAAACCCCCATGCTTGCTTAAAGCAGCCACTTCTTCAGTCTGTCTTGGTCAGTGTTCCTATGAAACCTTGCCGCCAGTGCTAGGGATTGCCAGAGCTCCCAGACCAGGCCTAGACCACTGCATTAGGTGCTTTCCTCCATTACGCGCTGGCTTGATTGAAGTATGCCAGGCTTCATAGAATCCGCCGCTGCCTGGCACCGCCATGTTCCATTTCCCATTTTTAAATTGGTGAGGCGTGCTCGCTGTAACCATTCTGATTGAGAGCCAGGGACACCGTCTGTACGTTCACAAAAAGGGGTCGCTCTCAACTTTAGTCTTTAGACAAAAATAATGTATTAAAACATAATATTTCATGACCACAAACATGAAGGAAAATCATCAAACGACATTGGCACATGATCAAAACGGAGGACTTTAATCCCTCTATTCCCCGTTTTGCATTCAAAAGGCAACGCAATATCAAAGATTCTTTAGTTCACACGTATCCTAGCCCTTTAAGGGCGACTACCACCCAAACTCAACTCTGGGGTCTACCACCGGTTACGGGTCACCACCGTTGCGGCAATTGTTCGGTCTGTCCTCAAACAGCCACAATGAAAAGTATTCAACTAGGTAACAATACAATACAGCTGAAGATTTTCACCAATTGTCTAACTAAATGGGCTGTATATGCTATTAAATGTCCATGTGACTTAGTATATATAGGGAAAACCAAACGACAGGTTCGCCAAAGGATCTGCGAACACAAATCCTGTATTCATAACAAAATTGACAATAAACCATTGGTTGCACACTATATTCAGAAACAACACAAATGCACTGATTTATTATGGTGTGTCATTCAAGTCATTAAACCATCCACTCGCGGTGGTAATATGGACCTGAACCTCACAAGATGTGAACAAAAATTGATATATATTCTCGATACTGTCAAGCATGGCCTTAACATCGCCATAGAATGGAACACACTGTTATAAGGACATTTGCAATGTCCTACCACCCTATGCCTCTTTTACACAAACCTTTTCTAACACATTACAACATTGTGTCCAATATTTTCGAAAACAACAATAAAAGAGGTTCATCAAAATGAGTCTATAGAAATGAGGCAGCACTTTTAATGGCTCAGGCAGCGTTCATAATAAACCGTGCAATACTATCAGAAAAAGAGCCATGATGGGTGAATTTTTCAGCCAGCAAGACGAGTATTCATTTAGCGGCATTCAGATGTTGTTCCTTATTTCACACACGCGAACACTGGGCATGTACAAGTTCTTTAAAAGGGAGAAAAAAGAAATTAGGTGAGTTCTCTTTACCACACTACAAGTCCCACCAGCCCCTGATACACGTAAAATCACATAGTGATATCACGAGATGGCTTACGCGAATCACGTGATTCCATTTAAACCAGTTGTTCTCGAGAACGAGCGTTCTTGTCTACTCGCAGAGACAGGCTCCCTTTCCAGTGCACGGACGGAGCAGAAAAAGGTAAGCAAGGTTAATGCCTCGTGCCTCGAGAGGGGCAAAAATGTATAACCATACCTGTTTGTTACCGTATCGTCACGGAGCACGAGTAATATATGCCCTTCACGTAATACCGTTGAACTAGAAGCGCTTTCCTTCAAAAACACCCTAGGGTCTGCCCTTCGTTACCAATGTTAAAGCTGGCTTATTGGCGGCCCCATGTAGGAGGGAGGAGCATAATCAAACTGTTTTGCATTATCAAAGTTAAAGCCGGCTTACTGGCGGCTGGATACAGGATGCAAGAGCATAATTAAACGTTTTCAAGGCATTTTGCCAGAACGAGCTCACAACAATGCAAATTTAAGTCAGCTCTTTTGTTCAGTCTTCATTTGCAATAAGCGGCTATATTAAACCATATAAGAGCATGATGCACTGCATGGTCCACAAGGAGAACTCAATGAAAAGAGATATGTGGCTCTAAGTTGGGAAGTCACATATTAATGTGCTCCCTCATTACTCATTTTTTAATATTTTTTCATTTTAGGCAATAAATCCATTATTGGAACATATGCCCAAATAACCGAAAAAAAGGAAACCTGGCCACACGCAGCAAAAGCAAGACCAGTTCCCAATATACAAATAGCAGCAGCTAACTTGTAAGTTAAGTTTGTTTAGTATACAACAATTTGCCATCCATGAGATTTCCATATCTAAGGAGTTGTTTTCCAATTCACTACAGGTATGAACATCAGAGAAGTCCACTGTACACTATCTCTAAGAGCCTTACGTAACAACAGCATGCAAGACATCGAGACAGCCATAGCCATAGCAAGAAGGCATTCAAAGACACACAAACAGAAGATGCACATGTGTAAGTCATCTTTAGCTCTCTGTTTCCAATAATTTTTGTTAACAACTTTTTTCAATAATTTTTCTTCAATAAAAAGTTTGTATAAATTAAATCAATAAGAATATAACATTCAGAATGTAATGTTTCTTATTCAATATAGAAACCTTAGACTAGGGTAGCCTAACTTTGTTGCCACACCCAGAAGTCTGTCATTTCTCAATAGTCTAAATTATAGTTTATGGACTAGGTGTTTTCAGAGTGTATGTCTAGAACAAAACTAGCTATCGTACTCAAATCAGTGTAGTTGAGATATACTATTTCTCTTTCTTTTAGACAAACATGTTTAAAATAACTAATATATGTACACTTATGTATTTTTTGTAGATGTGTTAGTGTGCTAATGGGGAAGAAGATTGATCCACCATTAAGTAATAACTGTCCTGAAGATGGCCCGATACTTACTGTTGTGACCACTGTTGACATAATTGGTATACTATAAGGGGCCGAAACATATGTCGACTGCCTAAGGAAAATCTAATGTCTTTTTCCAATGTCTAAATTGCATACATCGAACAACGGTTATGCACAAGTCTTTTCCTCAGTCGTAGAATTCCCCTGTTAGAATGTATGTATGACGAATGAATGGAATGATTGATAATCATGTCTGAAATGTTTTTTAAGATATTTTTATGACTATTAAAAAGATACATATTTTGTAATAAAATTGCAGTTGTTGCGCAATTTCTCTCAACTAAGCGATAACCTAGTCAATGTAATACACAGGTTGCTCTGATTCCTGACCTGGGATCCATACAAGACTAAAAGAGAGGGGTAGTCAATCTGTATCTCACAATTTCCCTTCACAGATCGTTCCTTCCATCAGATTAGACCCCCCGTCAACAAAAAATAGGGATTACCCTTTACTCAAACCTTGATTGAAGTATGCCAGGCTTCATAGAATCCGCCGCTGCCTGGCATCGCCATGTTCCATTTCCCATTTTCAAATTGGTGAGGCGTGCTCGCTGTAACCATTCTGATTGAGAGCCAGGGACACCGTCTGTACGTTCACAAAAAGGGGTCGCTCTCAACTTTAGTCTTTAGACAAAAATAATGTATTAAAACATAATATTTCATGACCACAAACATGCAACCGGATTTCTCTTTAAAAAAAAAAAAAGAATGGCCAATCCCATTTAGGAAAATATATTTCTATCTGATAATAAATGTCATTAAGAATATCAAATGTCTTCTTTTGTCAAAAGATTATAGTTGAGAGCAGCCCCTTTATGTGAATGTTTATTTTCAAAGTCGCCTGCAAGGGCAGTTTATTTACACTGGGTTCCAGGTTGCAGGCAGAGGTCTGCCACAACACATATTTTGGACTAAGACTCCAAGAACCCCCACCATTGACTTTGCTGGCTAAAGGCTAATGGGAATTGTAGTCCAAAGCACCTGGAAGGCCAAATGTTGTCGATCCACGTTAGCTGTGGCAGTGCAAGCTAAAGCGAGCAATTCACTGATGCACTTGGTGACCTACCTGCTTCACTTTACCCCCCCCGCCCCAGAGCCCTCAATGATGCACCAATTGGGAAGTCATTTGACTTCCATGTAGGCTGATGTCTGTAAGAGGACTACGTCGGCATTTAGGGCATAGGTCTGCAAACTTTGGCTCTCCATTTGTTTTGCACTACAGCTCCAATGCAATGATTCCACCATCATTAAATATGCTGGCACGGGAGGTGTGGGGAGATGGGAAGGGGGTTGCAGTACATAAAACCTAGAGAGCTGAAGGTTGTAAACCCCTAATTTAGGGCATTGATGTGCATTTTTCCTTTTATCTGCCTTGTTCCTATCATTGTTCATATCATTTTTTACTGTGGAGTCCCCCACGGGTCGGCATGATCACCTGAGCTGTTCAAGATAATTCTTCTCTCCCCGCGTGTGTGAATCAGAGTTTGGTTTGTCATTGTCGTATTACATTAGTGATTCTGATACCCTTAAATTAGGAGCAGGAAACCGCTGTTATTTATAACTGGGCTCTTACTGACTTGCATGTAATTTAGCTTTTTATGTGCAGTTTTTTATTTCTTTTCTTTGTTATTGTATTCATCCATCTGTCATGTTTGCCTGTGGTTTCTCCATTCCTTAATATATTAGCTTTATGAAATACTGTTTGATTTGTCACATTGTGTCTAATACATTAAACATTATTTGATCCTGATCAAAATTGTATGTTGTTTTGTGTTGAGATAGGGTTATTGCTAGTATGTACAGCACGTCAAAATGAAGTAATGTATGTAATTGCAATTTTATAATCATTCCTGGTGGGAACAGTTGTTTGTGTGTTTAGCAGTGTATTATAGGTACTGTGGGCCCGATTCATGGAATGTTTTGCATGGTTCAAAGTGACTTTGCACTGCTGACACAAACCATGATTCATGGAGCCGTGCAACGTGTATCTTTGCAGTGTAAAGTCAGTGCAAAGTCAGTACAAAATCATTTTTGCAGTACAAAATGTCTTTGCATGGCAAAAATACACTTTGCACTGTTTCATGAATCAGGGTTTGTGTCGGCCGTGCAAAGTCACTTTTCAGCAGTGCAAATTCACTTTGACCCGTACAAAGAATTCCACGAATCGGGCCGCATATCTGGATCTTGGCTTGTTTTATGTTTCATGCCATCGTGGAGTCCTTTGGCCAATGGATGAAGGCCATTTGAACACCAACACGCGGAAGCATATTCCCTCCAAGCTAGAGATTCTGGGGCTTCCGCCTCTATGTTGATCATGTGGACCTGGCATGTGGCCTGCTGAAGGTGGGCAGAGTGCCGAACCACTCGCTCAGGTGTATTATCTTGGCATGCTTGTTGGTCACAATCTCACAAGTAGTCTGTGTTGTAAAAAATGGCTACTTCCAACTTGGGTCTTTTCAACCATTACTCTCCTACTGACTTCTCCTAGGAGAGCGGGATTGTGGCAGCACAGCTGCTGTCTCTTTTGAAATATGCCAACGGTTCGAAACCTCAGTCTCCCACACTGCGTCACCCCGTGCCTTCAGAGTCTCCAGGAGGAAGCACCCATTTGCTGGTGAAATAAACACATCTCAAAATCTCTGCTCTCCTGCATTCGATCCTGGTGGCCCTCCTACAGAGAGAATAGTGATCTTTTCTGTGCACTAGGCCTTCTACAGCAAAGCTCAATTTATCCTTGGAAATAAGGTGTCTCGCCGTAACCCCTCCAATGCTCTGGAGATCTCCTGGTACCATTCCATTCAAAATGCTAGAGTAAAAATGTTCCCGGCAGAGGAAGTCCTTTTCAGCACTTCTATCTATGAACAGTGATTCAAGGCAAAAAAGCATTTGGAAAAGAGCGAAAGATGCGACGCTTTCCTTCCAAGGCAGGGTTATCCAAATCCAGCCCTCGAGAGCGGGACCCATGTTGGGTTTTCAGGATAACCCTTGTTAATATGCATGAGATTAATTTGCATACACCGATTCTAAAAGTATGCACATTTTTCCTCATGAATATTAACGAGGGTTATCCTGAAAACCCGTCAGGGTCCCAGCCCTCGAGGCCTGGAGTTGGACAACCCTGTTCCAAGGTAGCATCATTGAGCAGGATTTAACTTCTATTGTCAAGTCTTATCAGCAATTGGGCACTCTACAAATTACTTTAACAAAACAGGCCTGCAGGGCTGGGGCAGTAGCAGTCAAAGGCCTTTGGGGCAATCTCCGGATTTCCTCATAGACCTCTCCTGCGTCTAGGAGCTGCAGCCACCCAGACTTCTGTCCTCATCGGGGGTGGACTGGCGACCTATACTTTCAGAGCACAGGAGTATCTGCGGCCCCCACCACAAGGGGTGGGACTTCAAGTTCAAAATGGATTCTTCTCCCCGAGGCGAAGTGGCTGCACATATAACATGCAATGTAAAATAAAGCATATTTTCAGGCATGTAGCACATTCTTCCACAAAACAAATCAGTTCCACTTCCTTGGTCATGGCATGTTGCTGCGTTTGTCAAAACGTCCACTGCAGTGGTTTCTAGGTGCTAAACAAAGATACATGAAAGTGGCTTAAATCGAGAATGGGCCACTTTTGAAAAGTCTTTTCAGTATGCAATAATCAATGATGCAGCAGTCTGTACTGGATGATAACGGCCTGCAGCCCAAGTGAACAGGCCTAAGTGCAGCCCAAGTGCAGCGTGGCCCTACAACATGGGCTGTGGCCTCTGATCTGGCCTGCTTGCTACTAAGGGGGCTGTTGCCATTAAGTCCCGGGGCAGAGGTAACAAGGCATTTATGAGCGAACATTTTTACATGAGCGAGAAGCGCCCCAATCCAAAATGGCAGCAAGAGAAATGAAAAAGCAGCTACAAAACAGAGTCAATTTCTAGTTCTCTAGCGACCCAGGCGCTGCAGAGGAGGCATGGGTCCAGAAAAGACAAGCGAGGCACAGTAACAACAACAAAAAAAGTATATGCATAATATTTTAGTGCAAACAAAAGTGGTGCTCCTGAGGAGTGCAAATGTGCTACCTACTTGCATCGGCACATACAGCTCACGATGCAAGCCCCTGGAATGGATGCCAAACCTGGCCCGGCTTCAAAAAATTGACAAAGTCCTTTGTGTTCCTCAAGTGTTCTGGATGAGTCTTCCAGAATCTAGCAGCCATTACAGCGAATGACTTCCCGCCAGAGAGTTGTTTCCTTGTGCTATCCCACCGATGGTAGCGAGCAACAATATAACTGAGCAGTTTGCCAAGCAAGTATAATTATACCTGGTGTGTCATAGCTTAGCTCCTTTAATATGATCCAATGCTCGAACAACCGGTACAAGGAGACCAAAGCTGCCATGACATGGTCCCGACAGCCCCGATGTAGCAAACTATATGCAGTCGCATGTCGTAAGCATGTACAAGTGAAAGAAGGACCTGACCTCTGTGTGGAAAGGCTTGCTGCTGGAAAACCCATTACGGCGGATTTTCATGTCCATGTCTTTACATCGACTCCATTTACAGCTTTATGCATTTGCATCTTTTGAGCCTTTATTTGCATGTTTTGCTTGTTCCTTGAAAAATGAGCAAAATTGAAAGCTAACGCAGTAGATTCAAACGCAATTGATGAAACTGCATGAACATGTAAAGGAGTGTGGCTGTATTTTCAGATAAGAAAATACTACTTTCCGGGGTGGGGGGATGCTTTATCAAAATTATGTCTTGATTCTGAGGTGAACCCTTCCCCCCCCTCCCCCCCCTTCCCCTGGGGGAGCACTAGGGTTTTATCATAGCACATATTTTCTCCACTGTACATTACAGTGGATATTTTGACTTGGACTTGAGTAATTCCACGGGTGCTTGTTAAAATGTCTGGGTTTAATCTCGCTACTGCCAACATTTTCTTTTTCTACATCACACTAGTCTTAGCCTTTATCTCCCACATAATTGAAATGGGGCACAAAGAGATTCGTGTTTTGCACAGGATCACACAATCGATTTAAGAGGGATAACCAGAATTGGAACACAAGACTTCTGATTCCAGTCAGCAATTTCTCCACTTGACCACATCTCCTTGTTCCCTTCTGCTATTCGTGCAGCACTTCATTGCTTTTCAAGACTGAAGATAGGCAGGAGAAAAAGCTTTCAAAATGGCCAATGGAGGAGCAGAATATCCCTTGGTGACCATCTGCTGAGAAATGGAGTGGTTACAGAAAGTCTAGATCTTATAAGCTGAGATCCAACGGAGGAGCAGAATATCCCTTGGTGCCCATCTGCTGAGAAATGGAGTGGTTACAGCAAGTCTAGATCTTATAAGCTGAGATCCAACGGAGGAGCAGAATATCCCTTGGTGCCCATCTGCTGAGAAATGGAGTGGTTACAGCAAGTCTAGATCTTATAAACTGAGATCCAACGGAGGAGCAGAATATCCCTTGGTGCCCATCTGCTGAGAAATGGATTGGTTACAGCAAGTCTAGATCTTATAAGCTGAGATCCAACAGAGGAGCAGAATATCCCTTGGTGCCCATCTGCTGAGAAATGGAGTGGTTACAGCAAGTCTAGATCTTATAAGCTGAGATCCAACGGAGGAGCAGAATATCCCTTGGTGCCCATCTGCTGAGAAATGGAGTGGTTACAGCAAGTCTAGATCTTAAATACTGAAATTGTAAAGATATCTGGTGGCAAAGAGTGTCTTTCAAAGTGAAACGCGCTTCCTAACACGTGACTTCTTCTATCCCATCTTGATTGACAGGGGAACCACCTTATTGGGAGCTCTCCCATTTTCCGAAAGACAAAATGCGCCACTGATAGTATTGATGCTAGTACCCAGTCATAAGGAACAGAGAGAACACCAGGCAGGAACCATCCCAAGAGAATACAGCTGGGAGAGAACCACCCTGAGCTCAGCATATCGCCCCTCCCCCTTGATCACTGCCTCGCCTTCATTACATGTAATATATTCAACCATCGAAGGATACATTCATAAATCCCTACAGTCCCCCCACCAGCACTTGACA
This sequence comes from Ambystoma mexicanum, assembly GCF_040938575.1. Taxonomy (NCBI): domain Eukaryota; kingdom Metazoa; phylum Chordata; class Amphibia; order Caudata; family Ambystomatidae; genus Ambystoma; species Ambystoma mexicanum. The sequence continues at coordinate 517,295,060 of NC_090929.1, read as the reverse complement.
CCTGATGTCTGCACTTACCATTGCACTTGCCACCTGCTGGCTCTACTTTTACTTATTATTTATTTTCTTATCCCATGCACTGCACTGTCCTCTCCCCCTCCCCCACTTCTCCTCCTTCCCCTTCCCATGCACTTACGTGATCTGAATGACACTTGGCCTAGGAGGATCGTTGTCTGTCTTCCCTCTGTTCCCCCCTCCCTTGCCTTGTTGTGCCTTGAAACACTTGTGTATAGGCGCGTTATAAATGCCATGTCCTATCACATCATATCTGATTCGTATACACTGTACTTAACTTGTGTTGTTAGTTTGTGCTGTACCCGGTCCGTATTCCTATTGGAAAATTCCCTCTCTGCCTCCTGAATCATGTCTGCCCAGTTACCAGCTTGACCTCTTGTGCAGCAGAAGCTGCACAGGGATTGCTGCACTCACGGTAATTGACTTGGTTTCTGAACACAATGGCCGCCTCCTTCTAGACCAATGAAATAAAAAGAAAATACAAATACATCTCTCTTTGAGGCCTTGCAGTAGCAGCTCTCAACATCCCAGACACCCACAGGAGACGCGTCTGCTTTGCTGGCCCTGAGTCCACAGGTCCCAAGGCAGAGTAGGGAGGGGGTGGGAGGGGAGGCGAGGGGGGGGTGTAGGGGGAGAGAGGGTTGGAGAAGTGCAAGCAAAATATCTCGGGGCCATAAATAGCCCACGGGGCATCTTGCGAGCATCTACATATTGTACCGAATCTGCCTCCGAGTGCGGGTGACATGCACTCCGCTGGGACCCGCACTCTATCCTTAGCCATCCGTGACCCACATACACAAGAGAGCGAAGTGTGCAAAGGGCAAGAATAAAGTGTCGCAATGGAAAGAAGGGAGGTGCGCGAGGGGTGGGGGGGGAGCTAGAGGTCTCTATTGAGCCAAAGGCACACAATGGCACAGGAAGACAGAAGGAGTTGCTGCGTTCGTATAGTTATTGAATATGTCTCGATAATAGCAGAGGGCAGTGATGGAAGTGAGCGGGAACGGTCGGGAGCGGTGTTCCACTGCTTTTTATTTTTTCTGTTTACCATTCCTCTACTCTTTATGACCATATTCACCGTTATATGAAGAGGTTGTGTCCATTCGTGTCCTTGTGCAAGTGTAACGTTGTAACAGGAGCCGCAGTTGCTAGTCATTTGGGCCCTGCTTCATTGAATTATTTGCGTGTAAACAGGGATTTTGCCATTCTGCCCGCACATCCCTGTTTGACAAATGGGGATTTGCGGGCAGAATGGCACGCAAATCCCTGTTTTACACGCAAATAATTCCATGAATCAGGGCCTTAGACTACTGTAATGCCCCGGCCGCAACACCATGTTGCAGTTCCACTATCCCTCCGCCTACTCTCTGCCCTGCCGAGAGCACAGTTCCACTTCTTTGTTCGGTACACTTCTACCACTGGCAGAGTGACATTTAGTACCTTTAGTCACTGGTCTTCAATTGTAAGGCCACGCAGCGTTTCGGGAAACCCGCCGTCCTTTCCCCGCATTGACTTTATGCCTTCCTCTCCTGGACCAGCATCTTCCCATGGATGCGGACCAGAGGTGGGCCACAGGAGGTGGGGCGCAGGACTCCCTCACACCACTCTGCGATCACCAGCATTGTCTCTCGCCCCCCAATGGTCAAAGAAGGTGAACCTGCTGCTGTAACACAGCCACTAGGCACCTTAAGCCTAGAGTTGGCAAGCAGTGGTTGCAACAGGGGCAAAGCTTCAGAAAACATCCACTTCATGCTGTGGCTCCAATCTACCATACATGGTGTTGATGGTCTCGGAGGATAGCTCAGCGGCAACATGCTTGCTTTGGAAGCAAGACGACACAGAGCCACACAGGTTCAATCCCCGGTCCGCGCTTAGAAACCTATGGGTATAAAGCATGCTATAAATAACCTATCATGTCATGTCACTGGCCACAGGAAGCCTCACACATGACATGCCACAGGTCTAGGACTTGTGCATTCGCAACTTTGGCCAACTCACCCACCAGATAGTATTTTTATTTTGAAAATACTGCACAATGGTCCACTTCACCAGGATGATCTGTCGCACCACTGATGTCATCAACTTTTTGGGAAGTGGGATTGTTAAAGCCATTGCAGAAAAAAAAAAAATCGCCAACGCAACTGTATGGCAACACATCTCATCTTCTGTGCTGGGAGTGCAGCATTACAATGGTATTAGGATTGTCCAATAATAAGATAGGGATGTGCAAAATGTGTATTCTGCAAGTCCTATTTCGGGCAATTCACTCGGCCACAATTCTTGAAATAATTAATTTTGAAAACTTTTTACACGGTTTTTCCAATGGTGTGGTTTTCCACGGCAAATAACCTTTTCAGCGAACTCTCCTGTAACATTGGAAATTGGCAGAATTTCTTCTGAAAAATGCAATGCTTATAGACAAAAATTCAGTAAAAGCTGATTTTTGCTAATTATTATTCATCAGCTTCATTGTTGTAATAAACCTTTTAGCAATTCAAGTATACTATAAGAGTACTAGAAAGTACAGCGGATTTATTTGGTCCTAATTGTTCTGTAACCTAATTGCAACTGTGAATTGCAGAGAAATCCATGTACAACGTTTAGGCCATAAAAATGCATGTCTGGCAAAGTATTTACTAACCAGGTTGAATACTAATTATTAGACGTGGAAAGAGTGCGACTGAGAATGAGGGTAATTACCGGTGCCTAATCAAGGTATTGCCTTTTCCGTTTGTCCATGAAAAAAGCGAATCAAAACAAATCGATGAAGAAATCTCCACATTTTTTGGGCCAATTTACCAAAATGTGTAGGGGCTTTTTTGCACTTTTTAAAAAAAAGAACGTGGGGGAGACCTCCCACATCCCCACACACTTCCCCCTACCTCAAAGTATACCCTTACCCCACCCCCCATCTATTTATTTTGAAAAATGTGCACATTTTGAGAAAAACTAGCCCGAACAAATTCGGTCATTTCTTCCTCGATTTTTTCTGATCTGTTTCTTTCTACGGATACCGTTATTTCCGTCCCTCTTCTAACCAATTGACTCAACATGGAGCTCACGCAAAATGGGTTACATCGCCATATGGCCCAAATCAAGACAACGGGGTAGAGTAAGTCAGATGGGGTAGATCTGTGGTGACCAAAGTTTCAGGAAGCAACTTTGCTGGAATCAAGGTGTGTGCAATGAGCTTCTTATGGGAGGAGAGGGTGTGCCTACTTGTTCTGTGGTGTGCTAATGAATACCCAGAAACTGGGTTTGTGTCCACCTTCTGCATATTCATTGACTAGCCGCACGATCTGTTGGCCTGATGGAAGAAATATCGGGGGTGCAGCCTTTATAACGAACCTTTTATATTTATTTATGCACCATATAACGACAATCTTATAACGAGAAACATAATGAACATGTATTTGAGGTGGGGTAAAGGGTTAAATCTTGCGGAGAAATTGTTGAGGTGGGTTTTTAGGGTTGGGAAATGAAAATACAAGAAAAGGAATGTCATTATGTTTTGCTGTTATAACATTTTTGTTATATGTGCATTCATTATAAAATTATTCGTTGTAAAGACATGTAAGCAAAGTATCGCTCCGCTCCATTCCAGTAAAAGCTAAAATTAAGATAGTGGATGCAAGGAATTTGACCATCCGCATGGTGGGCGTGAGCTTGCCTGGGCTTTTTTGAAATTTTTAAGTAAATGTATGATGGTAGACCTGCCTCAGGAAAATGTGTGGGGCTAATCCACGTGCATTTTCCTATGCTAACACCACAACAAAGGCATAGACCCATGTACTCGGGCATGGACACAACGTACAGTTGGAATATGACCGCAGAGGAGAGCATAATGTCATCCCAAGGAGGGGAGAGACAAGCTCCTGCCGCCATGGATAGCCGGATTAACTGACAATAGCTACATGGAACCACCCTTCTCCTTTATTAACCCAGCAGCTGGTGGCAGCGCTTAATATTCCAATAGAGGGTACTTCAACGGGGACCCCGTGGGGCCTGGCTGCAGAGGATAACAAAGAAGACAGGAAACCCAACACACCTTTCATATGTAACTGTGTCAACCTGAAGCCGGCTCCCGCCTCTCAGTATCAATGACAGTGAACTGACCTGTCTGAGTCTATTCTTGTAGTAGACAACCATCACTAGGGGGGGCCCATTCATCAGATATAAGAAAGTGATTTGCAGAGGCCAGAGAGTCTGGTCTGTCAGCATCTTCAAGGGAGATCTGCCGCATAACAAGGAACCACACAGGGAGAACCATTAAGCAGAGAGACTCTTTGAACACAGCAGACAAGAAGGCAGGTGGAACCTAGTTTCACATGGGAGTGATCCCAGAACACTTTCTGTCGAGAAAAGGGATCAGCCATATTGGTTCTGGGACACCCCTTATTCCTGTAGGACCACCCTTCCTTTTCCTGTTGCAAACCACTCTGGTTATGACCTCACACATACAGAAGTTTGTTGGTAGGGACTCCAGGATTGGTTCACGAAGGTAGCTCAGCCTACACCAATCACTGTGGCCCACTTGGCTTTAAGAGAGGACTGGAGCCCATCTATTATGCAGATCATCTGAATTCTTCACTTGAAGCATGAAGAAGAACTCATCCTTGGACACTGGCTAAAGGTACAGCCTGCCTTACAGCTTACACCAGTGAAGGAAGGCCAGGAACATCCAAAGAGGGAAGCAGTATCCCTCCCAGGGAACAGAGGGAGAACATAACTTACAAGACCCTCCAGTTGCTTCGAAACCAGTTCCCAGCCAGCACACAGAATGCCCTACTAGGCTCTGCAGCAAGCTCCCTGGACAGAGAGTGCCAGAAGGTCTCTGAACCCGAAACCAAGAACAAGGCATCTGCCTGTAACACCCTTCCTAGCTCTGGGTCGTCCTCCTTATTAAAGGACAACTCAAGCCCATTAAGGAGGCAGGGGAAGTGCAACGACAAGCCCCTGTTGCAATCCACCTTAAAGGACATTCTTGAGACAGTCGAGTTCCTTGTTCCGCAATTGCCTGCAACGCTGACCGCCGTTAAGCCTCGATCTACTGCGTCAAGCCACAGTAGCTGAAGGAACCGAGATGTCTCAACCAACACTTCAGAACCGCCGATCAGCACTGAGACACGATTCCTGATCCCGAGTCGCTGTGAAGGCCATCCTACAGCCATTCTCTAAGCTTTGGTCACCAAACTGCCTTGTTGCCTGATACCTGCGTCTGACTCCAGTCTTGAACTCTGTCACAGAAACCTGAAAAGCACCCTGAAGCTGACTCAACGCTGCGGAGCCCCAAGAACAACTGCAGCAAGAGGTACATTGCGGTTATGTCCCCCTGGTCCTTCCCAGAAGGCCCCTGGAGACATTTGAAGACCCTTTCCACCGGTTTGCTGAAGCCAAGAAGCCTTTTAAAAAACGATTGGGGTTATTAACCACACCGACTACCCTCCTGTCAGTATCAAGAGTGCATCCCTTTTCCATCTTAGAAACTGTCTGTTCTCTACATTCCTTTACAGGGTGGGTTGTATTTAGTACTGTTATTAGATAGTCTGTGGTGATAATAATAAAGTAGATATTTCTATACAACCTTGGCTGGACACAACTTTACCATGGCATAATATTTGTATTTTCGTTGTGTTGCAACTAACCAACGGCCCACAACCTTTACAGGAGATAAGTCTGCCATTCCGTCCACGTTGCCAAAATTGGACAAGGAGGTTCATAATTTGATTATTATTCCAATCTGTTTGGATCCATTCTGGTGTATTAGAGGTGTGGGGATGATTGATGGTTTAGAAATCGATATTCACCCCTGGACCACTGGTACCCCGGATTTTGATTCGTCACAGCGGATGTCGCAGATCGCCTGCTCAGCGCTTCTTTAGAATGGGAATAAGTGATCCTCCTTAAATATTTGGGGATACCAAGCATGTTAAGGAGGTGTGATCATATGCCAACCATAAGTGCAGCATTTCCAGTGGAATGCACAGGGTTGAACACACTCCTGCTTGCATGCTCAGCTGACTTGCAGTTGCCGTAGATTGGTCCTGGATGAGGCGGTGGAAAATATTCCATATCTGACAGTGAAGCCAAACCCAGCTCCTGTGGCTTTTATCCATACACTGGGTATCTGCGTGTTTTTGTTAATGTATCTCCAGATGAGCAAAACCAATGCTAAATGTCTGCATTTTGCCTATTTTAGAGTTCACAAAATTGCTCGCCCATATTTTGCCAACGACTGGTGACCACACGGCAGAAACGGCATCTCGTGTCACCCAAAGAAATCTCGATCATGGCTGTGTATGGGCGGGTTACCTTTAGGACGAGCGAGAGAGCGTCTCATTCTGGACTGAAGCAAGACTGACAAAAAAAAATGCATACGTGAAGTTGGCAATGGGTTCCCTAACCTGGACAACAGCAACCAATTCACTTGTATTCAAGACGTGGACTGCCTTTCCGCAGCTCTCAGTTCAATGATCGGTCCATTTGGATGCATACTAATGACTTAATGCATGCAGGTGAGAGGGTTTTTGGGCAATGTTTGGTAAATAAATACTAGGTCACCTATTTTGTTTTCTGGTTTTATATAGTTCTCTGACATTTCGACGACAAAGCAACCTTCTAGAGTTAAAGGCCATGTCCACCCCTACAGCGGCGGTGAAAGCCATTCACACCCCAGGGCTTATCCAGGGTACAAATGTTTTTTTTGTTTCCTCTGGAAATTGACATTGGTTGTGAGGGAAAAAAATGAAAAAACATGGCCGGGAGACAGGAAGATAGCCGGGACCGAGCTCAAAGCTCTCTGTTGCCTCCCCATATGGAAAGAAAATGGCGCCACCAGGAAAGGGCCCTGGGTGGCTGTTCGAGTGGCGGGTGAAGAATGTGTATTCACGCCCACTGTTCCAGCCGCCTGCTTGGCTAAGCACCCTTCCCCGGGTTGCAAATGCAAAATCATACTGGTTACATAAACCAGTAGGACCTTCATAAACAGAAGATGATTAGCAAGCGATTTGATTGCAGTCGCTAAGGTATTCTGTAAGGCCACTGGCCAAACCAAGAAAGGGCATCGCCCGTGCACTTAAGTCTGAAGTTGGAGATTAGGAGAAGCGTGAAGGGCATGGATCTCAAGGGGTGGTCATGCACATTCTTGATAAATTTGTCCCTCAGAAATTGGATCCTGTATCTTTAATGGCTTTGCACGTACCAATCAGAGTGACTTAAGTTCTCACTTTCCTCCACGAGGAGCTAATGGCGCTGTCTCAATGCAGAGAAGAAATGATGAAATCAATGGAATCTAAAAAGCATCTGGGCTGACGATCCGGGCATGGTTTAGTACACATAGTACCAACACAATGATTTGCTGCACTTGACTTAAGGGACCTCATCATGAGTTGGGCAGTAGCCCTTAAATGCAGTGGTAACACTATTACTGCCACAGTTAAGGGTCCGCCCAAACATGAGTATGGCGTGTAAACACGCCAGAAAAGTGCAGATTGCTGGCGCAATTCACGTGCGGTAATGCCGCTGGTGGTAATTGTGCCGTAAATTCCCCATTGGGTCGAATTGACCCAATGGGGAATTACGTTTACCGCTCAACCCGTGATCTGGCATTAATACTGCCGGACGGGTGAGCGGTAACGCAAATACAGTTGGCTGGTAACTCGTGATGAGGCCCAAGAGGCATCAACAAGAGGTTAGGGACCAGGGGGACTCCATTATTTCTGAATTGAGCGGCTGGGCAGGGTGATTCTCCTTGGTCTGCAAGCCAAAGAGTAAATGGCCAAGCCCCTGGAATGGTTACTGATCACTAGTATTTCGGTGTTGCTTTCAATTGTAGGCTACTGTCCATGTTTTGATCACCATCACGGACGCATGACTCCAATCGAATCATCGGCGTTACAGCTGCACACGAACTGGGCGTCCCCTGCGTAGATGTATGTAGTGACCCCAAAGGCGAAGATGCGACATATTGGTGGAATGACTCGATGTTGAATTGATGCAGGGATGAAAGATGAATGGCGGGTGATTGTTTGGATGAAGGAGTCCATCTTACATGAGCAAGAGATGTTTGATGAACGGAACAGGATTTCTGGCGAGGATGTACATGGGAATTCCCCACGCATGGCTGCAGTAGTGATCGTGGCAAGTATAACATATGTCTCATGTGAGCCCTTCACCCCCTCTGTGACTGATTGTGGCAACCTCCATGGATTATGTGATTGCCTTTACTTCACAGATAATAACGAGGCTAAAATGACAGCACACAGAAATTAACTCCTAGCAGACAGGGTTTCACAGGACTTTTACCTGGGATCATTGCTGCTCATACGTTCCGGCATCCAGTGTTATTACCGAATAGGTAAGAACGAAAAACATTCTTAATGAACCATTATTACCGAAAAAAAAACAGAATTGTCATTAAATATATATAAGGGGTAAGAGGTTAAAATGGGTGGGGAGGGAGTTTCGGGGGGGTTATAAACAAAGGGAAGCGGGGGGCTTGACAGGGATTTTTTTTTCGATAGAAATGTTTTTGTTATTTTTTAATTCGTTAAGATCGCGTGGAACCATACATTCCCACTGCAGGGCCCACAAGCAAAGGGGAATTTTCTTGTTGATGGCTGAGTGATAAAGCAATTGCTGAAACTGATAAAAGATTGTTAATCAATGGTGGTAATGACTTGGCTAAATGGCAAGTAAATTGGTGTTGATACACAACCACACTGCCAAATCATAGCCAGAGGGGGATTGTCCTGATGATGGCCATAAAATAAAGGAACAGCTGAAACCTATCTGCATATAAGCAGAGAGAATTCTAGGTTTCCCCCCTATTTCAGGAATCTATTTCAGGCGTGGTCCTAGGTTATGTTTTTGATTGGATGGTGATTTTGGGAAAACCCATGAATCTATTTGGCTCAGATGAGGAAGGAACAGTGCTTAAGCTTTGTGAGTGAAAGGCAGTAGAACAGCATTACCTCGGTGAGACTCTTTGATATAATAGGTTATTTATAACGCACTTAATACCCAGAGGTTTCTAAGCGCAGACCCGGGGATCGAACCTGTGTTGCTCTGCATCGTCTTACTTCCAAGGTGAGCACGCTGCCCCTGAGCTATCCTCCCGAGAACAAGATCCTCCTTTCACCCTGATAGAAAAATAGAGGCGCTTTCCTGTAGATTCGCAGTGTTGAGTTGCTTCCCTCACCGATTCCTTTAAATAAAATCTCCCAGTAGTTTGACTCATTGCTTGGCTGAGTGGAGGACCCCGTTTTTTCAGTGTACGCTCAAAAGGTTTGTCTCTCACATTCTCTCAAAGAGAGACGAAAGATGACTTCTTCACAGCTGTGTTTCCTGACCAAGTATCACGCTTTCACAATTCAACCTGTCATTGCCATATTATTTTTAGAGATAGCGCTCATGGGAATCATGTGAGCATCTATAAAAAAAAAAGATACATTTTGACCCCTTTTAGTCCGACTTTAGACTGCACCTGGTGCGTCAGCACAACTCTACCCATCAGTTCAACCCCTTTCAGAGATGGCATTTGCGGGGATAATGTGTGCTCGCCAGAATAGAATTGAACCACATTGAATCAGACGTCATAGGGCACAGATTTGTTTCTTTTGTCCACGTGGGTTGAAATCTCTCTGTGACCAAAATCGGGAGTTGTTTGGGTGCAACTGCCCCTGGAGTGCTGGTAGCTTGTCACATGGGTTTGGAGGCTCAGAGAAAGACGTGGTCCATTTGCTTTTTTTGACCACTAGAACTGGGTTAGGCAGAACGAGGAGCTATGTCTTCACCTTTCCAACCATTCAGAAATATGTGATGCTCTGCAGAGCTCCCCCTTAACGCCTGCCCTTTTCCAATCCAACCCTTGTTAAGTGAGATATCAAGCAGTAATTATATGATTGTTTATAATGTTCTTAATACCCAGAGGTTTCTAAGAGCAGACGCGGCGATCAAATCCGTGTCGTTTTGCTTCCAAGGCGAGCACGTTGCCCCTGAGCCATCCTCCCGAGACAACGCAGTCAGTTATGTGCTGACGCGAGTCAACCGTACTTAATAGAAAGTCGTCAAAGGGACCACTATCTTCCAGTGACAAAGTCAGCTGGATGAGAGTCAACTTCAAATAGATATTTTAAAAATCAACATACTGGATAGAAGCAGTCTGCTTGAAACTCATGTTCAATAACCCTACATTGCCTATGTTCGTTGGTCGGCTCAAGGTGGGCGCCCGCGTTGAGAGCACTGCTCTTGTTTTGTTACACATTTAAAACTGAAATATTAGAAGAAAACAAGTATGCATAAACAGTAAAGCAAAAAAGAAAAGGACTTTGTATGCTACATCCACATTTAAGTACAAGATTGGAAAGTGGCAAAGCACACCACAGTTAGGAGCAAGTAGAATGATGCTTAAGGTATATTCCAAAAGTGTGTGTGTCTTATTTCACAATTCATTTTCTTCACATTTAAGTGCCCCCACATATAGATCTTTGAACTATATCAGTTGAAGAACCCCCTCCCCCCCTCCTTGAAGCATAAGATAAACATTGCTCCTGTGGGCTGGGGTCTTGGCCACTCCACCAGTCACACTGCTCGTCTTCCAATTGGACGCCGCAGCAGACCTTGACCACTTGCTACCAATCGAGGCAAGGAATACGCTATTGGTGTGCATGTAGTATACACCTCACTACAGCACCTGGCCTGCCTACAAAAGGAAGGCAGCCTACCTTCACAAACGTGACCCGTAACATCAGCACCCCAACGCTTATGAATTACTTTATCATACAAACTAGCTCCTACAGGAAAAAAGGGATGTCACCAAATGGATCCTTCAGTGTGCAAACAACTCCTGATAGGCCTTCAACACAAGGACAACCTCAAAAGGTCCAAGCAAATTCTTAAGGAAATCTTTTCTTTCACTGTGCTTCGCATGACCACAACCGTAAGGCAGGCCACTTCGTGATTGGGTGCAATACACGTGTAGTGACTGAGTGACCACCGAACTGTCTCTCTCACTCGCACTCTCTTCCCCACGTGGTCATACATCAGTTTAAGGCCTATTGCAATGAAATCCACCTTTTCTATGCCAGGATTCTGTAATCCAGTGCCAGTTACCTCGGACCCATTCTTTCCTTTCAAATGTCTATTTAGGGGACTCCAAGTAAGAAGCCCACTCTTAGCAAGAGGGGAGCCAGCTGTTTCAGACAGCGGCAGGATGCTGCACTATGAGGCCACACACACCGCTCCTGTTCAAAATAATGGATCCCTGGGGTGGGAGCAGAACGCAGCATGCTCAGATACTTCCGGACCAGCCGTCGCCGCTGAGGTGCACACTCCGCTTCATCATGCCTTGTTTTCCACTCACTTTGAGACCAAAAATGGGGAAGCGTAAACTGCTTTGCTCCCTTTATTCCTTCCGATCCTGCCTGCTTTGTGCTGCCAGAAGTCGCACGCGAGGTGGTGTGGAACTCCAAGTCCCAAAACCAACCGCGCTTCATTAAATGCTCCTGGTGGACTCCTCTTTCTCTGAGATGGTGCGGGTCCACCTCACCGGACCAGGGTCTGGTTTGTGAGAAGATGCGTGACAGGGGTGGTGCCACCACGACTCCGAGATGTGGCTGCAAGAGGCGGTCTGATGTTTGGTGAGAGTGGAGGCTGCACGTTGCTATTAGTACTGAATAACACATCCTCAGAAGACAGGATAAATGGTGCCCTACATTAATAAATTCCTTGAAAATAGCTCAAAGAGAGTTGACATCCCAAAGTGCAATTGGCTTTGCTCAATATTACACTGAGCATTAGCATATACATAGCTACAGGGGTATTGGTTACCTGGACCCACCGCGGCTGCATGGCCCAAATAACTCATGTGTCGTGTGAGTGACCCTCTGAAGATCATCCAGTAAATCGCTCTCTCAAATTCAACACTGGATCCCTACCTGTGTGTCAGAAAGCTAACCCGGAGGTTCTGAGACTTCTAGTGCTTGCTTTCCCCATTGATTCTTCGAGTCACCGTCTTCCTCATCAAAGTGCAGCTTCCACCTTCCTGCTGCAATGTAAGATGCCATAACACACCTGGTGGGTACGTTCTCTATCTATTAGTGGATGGGAAAAGGAAAAGGGCCTATCACCTTCATCTCCATCAGCGCGCCATGGCATGCATGCACACAGCCACATTAACTATCCAGAGGTGTGCAGTCCAGTAAGACAATGCCACCACACGTCACCGCAGTGCAATGCAGAAGGACTGCATTGCCTGCAGGCAAGGGAAGGCAGGAGAAGCATCACAGTGGGCCGCTAGAGGAGGAAGCCCGACATTCCCAAAAAATGGGCCCTGGGAGCAAGACTTTACAAGACTATGGGTGGAGCGAGTGGGGCCAGGGCAGAGGGAGTGTGACGTTAGGTGGACACTGGTAAAGGGATCTTGAGCATAGAAGGCCACAGTAGGTACATTGTAGGCCAAGGTTAAAAGGAGCAGAAAGTTATGGGGACACAGGTGGAGGAAACAGAGTGGTTCTTGCCCTCAGGGGGAGGAAGCATGATGTTATTGGGTCACACGTGGATGGATCAGGTTGTTGCCAGGGCCAGAGGTGGCGGGATCTTGATGTTATTGGGCCACAGGTGGATGGATCAGGTTGTTACCAGAGGTGGAGGGATCTCGATGGTATTGGGCTACAGGTGGAGGGATCTAGTTGTTTGCAGGGCCAAAGGTGGAGGGAGCTCGATGTTATTGGGCCAAAGGTGGAGGGATCTCAATGTTATTGGGCCACAGGAGGAGGGAGCTGGGTGTTATTGGGCCACAGGGGGAGGGATCAGGTTGTTGTCAGGGACACATGTGGAGGGAGATCGATGTTATGGGGCCACAGGTTAAAGATGCAGGATGTTGGCATGACTACCCTGAAGGGAGTAGGATGTTTGCAGAGCCACAGGTGGTGAGAGCAGGATGCTCTAAAGCCTACATATTAGTCCTGTTTATTCTTTGCATTCTGGGACTTGTAGTTCCACTTTTCCCATTAAAAGGTAGGATAGCAAGACCCAAAATGCAAAGCAAAAAGCAGGACTGTACAAGCACCAACAGATTGGAATGGGTCATGTTGGCAACCATGTATACGTCTACAGGTGGAGGGAGCAGTATGATATTGGGCCACAGGAAGAGGGAACCAGATGCTATTAGGCCACAGGAGGAAGGAGCATGATGTTGGCAGGGCCACATTTGGAAGAAAAAGGATGTCAATGAGCTACATCTGGAGGGAGCAGGATGTTAACTGGGCCACAAATGGAGGGAGAAGGGTGTTATTGGGCTGTAGATGGAGTGCCTAGGATGCTATTGGGCCATCAGTAGAGCGAGCAAGATGTTACTGAGGTGATTGGCCCACCACTGTGGTTTATATCCCCTTTAGCACCTGCAGAAAAGTGTTTGCGGTGGTTTAAGGCTAAAATAAATATTAAAAAGAGAAAAACGAACCTACCTTCACTCCTGCAGTGCCGCTTCTGGGAGAGGGAGCCCATGTTGTAAACTGCACTGAAACTGCACTCCATGTCACGTACGCGGCGTGTCGGCGCACTGACGATAAGTGCGTTTTTCATTCTTTTGAGGATTTGTTTCAGCCTTTAGCACCCGCATGTTCTTTTTCGCTGGTGCTACAGGTTGTGTGGGGAAAAGGGGGGTGGGGCCCATGGCGAGAGGCCTGCCGCATTTGGGAAACTCAGAACGGGGGCTTATAGTGAATACAGCCCCCTTTCCGAGCTCCCTGCTTGGCTAGCACCCCCTCCCATGGTGCTAAATGGAGTTTAATTTCTATTACTGAACTTTCTCTCATCCTGATGTGCCTCTTTCCAATGAACCCGAGAACGGGACCCACGTATTCTGCCTGCAATGAAACCTTCCTCACTTTCCCCTCGAGTTTAAACTAGGGTCTATGTGTGTTTCCAGGGGGGGATGCGGATATCCCATGTCATTTTGTGATCTTTGATTATAAGGTTTGATAACTGTTCTTAGTAGATTTCCTCATCTTGTATGACTAAACCCTGTTTAAAAGTTCTTTCTGCCTGACTTAGTTCTGATAGTATTTTCACACTGACTTTTGATTGTACTGTGCTTAATCTACGCCAATGCACGATTCACCGTGATCTGACACCTTGGCTTGAACACCCACAGGGATAGCATTTCCCTGCAGATGTTCGCACAGGATATGTTCACGCAGATCTGTGCAAAGCTGTTTTTTCTCTAGTTTAATGAGCGAGTACCAAGTGACTCCAGAGGCGGCACCTATCTGACATCCTAAATGGGTTGAATGGTAAAAAAAAACACTAATTGCAGCTTGTATTTGTTGCTCTGTATTCCTGGGACTATCCGAATCTGCCAACGTTAATGGGCCATGGGGCCGGGAGGATAGCTCAGGGGCAATGTGCTCGCCTTGGAAGCAAGACGACACAGAGAAACACAGGTTTGATCCCCAGGTCCGTGCTTAGAAACCTCTGGATATTAAGTGAGTTATAATTAACCAATTACAATTGGGTCAGCTTTGCATTAGCTCTATCGGCCCCATCCTTGGTCGAGTGGACCAGGGGGTACTGCCCTCGGAGGATAGAGATAATTCATTCGTGCCCATCCCTTTTTTTGGCGTTTGTGTTCCATGTACAGGGCCAACAAAATCCCACAATAACTAACATTTTGTGCCACAAAAATTGCACTTTTATGCTACAAAATGTTACATTTCGTGCTGCAAACTCCTGGAAGTTCTGCTTGACTCTAACCTACTTATTTAACACATTGTCTTATTTGCTCATAGATTGCACGATGATATTTTATTGAACACACTTCACAATTTCACATCTATTGTGTTCACACTTTATATGACCTTTCTGATTTTTGCCAGCATGATCGTACACTCCATTAACAACTAGCATGTCTCTCTTAACCACAGTCATTCATGCATAGTAAAGTTAACCGCTTTGTTTAGCAATAATCCATTTCGTTAAGTACAATGAATGCGCATCAACCAATTTACCAATCTGCGTTACATTTCTTCAAAATATATGTTTACAAAATTCGAGAGATGAGCGTGTGGCATAAGGACAGAGCATAGAACGTTGGGCATACGGAAAGACAGTGCGGGGGGCTTGCAGCAGGCGCACTGACACTATAAGAAGCCTTGGGTGAATGAGCATCGTCAGTAGCTCTATTGCCATGAAGGACTTTCCCCTCCAGCACGCTTAAGCTATCACCTTTCTACTGCCATGAAGGACTTTCCCCTCCAGCACGCTTAAGCTATCACCTTTCACAAGCACTAAGTGAACAGTGGAGAGTCATGTACACGACATTCTGTTACTTGTGGTGTCTCGACTCCCATGCTGCACTGCCTGGCACTTCTAGTTAATAAAAGCACCATTAAAACCATCAGAAGATGGGTCTGGGCTGAAACCCCTGGAAAGGGGGTGCAGAAGGTGGTCTCTTAGGATAATCAGTATGTTTGTCAACATCACATTGCACTGATTTTGAAGTGTAGACTGCTTTTAGCACAACATCATTCTGGGTCGGCGCGGGTACCAGCTGGTACTCCTGGCTACTCCCTTGCTACCCCTAGTACAGCCCATGTGACCCCTGGCTCTGGTATTACATAGGCAGTTCTGTAGAATTAAAGTAGTCACGGGAGGATAGCTCGGGGGCATCGTGCTCGCCTTTGAAGCAAGACAAAGTGGAGCAACACAGGTTCGATCCCCGGTCCGAGATTAGAAACCTCTGGGTATTAAACGCGTTATAAATAACCAACTACAATTACAAAAGTAAATCGGGCTCTAATGAGACCAATGTTGAACTTCAATAGTTCCAGTCCCTGGCCACTCTCAGGAGCAGCTGACGGCTTAAGGGAAGAATTGGGGGTCAGAACTCCTCTTTCCACCCTCGAGAAAGCTACTGAGAGTCGGTTCATTGGCGCAGGGGCAGCGCTGCATTGAAGCAGCAGGAGTGAGGTAAATGCAGGAAAATACAGGACGTGTGTAGGCAAGCCCATGGTGGGCATTTGCAGCTGCTGAGTAGTGGGCGTCTGGTCGGGTGGGCCTCTTGACTGGTGGTGGATAGACAGGGTGGGGGCCATCTCCAAGGGTAATCACATTAACACGTGAGGATGTCACGGTCATGCATATGAGGCATGGACTGGAATTGGATGGGATTACTGGGGTATTTGAGGCTGTGCTTGCCATGATATTGCAACTGGACATTTAAGTTTAATTGGTTATTTATAATGTGCTTAATACCCAGAGGTTTCTAAGTGCAGACCCGGGGACGAACCTGTGTTGCTCTGCATCGTTTTGCTTCCAAGGCAAGCGTGTTGCCCCTGAGCTATCCTCCGATATGTGAGGCTGCAACTCACGTGTGGACTATACCATACAAATGAGACCTTAACTGGCATCAATGTCCTTTTAGACATTTGAGGCGGCAGTCTGCCTCTAATGGCACACCCTGGGCATGTGAGGCAGCACGTTGCATAGAGTGAATTTACCATGCATATGAGGCGTTAACTGGCATTAGGTCACATATCTGAGGCATATGAGGCTGTGTTTGGCATGCTATGGCAGCACTTTTGAACACGGGACTAAACCGTGCATTTAGTGAATTCACCAGGGAAAGGAGACATTTAGAATTAGTTGGCATATCTGAGTAATTAAAGGTTGCACTTGGCACATTATGGCATCACCAACGCCTGTGACGCTCTACTTTTCGTATTGTTACTATACCAGAGCCGCGGCAAGTTAGGCTGCATTCAAATGTGATGGAAGCACTTGGGAATGTGGGCGGTTTTTAGCAGTACTTAACCTGAAGCATGCGGCTCCTACTGCTATAGGATGGCAGTAATTGGACACGTGGGGCTCTTCTGGCAGTGCTGGCCAATGGGCCGGCTCTTGCCGGGTCTGAGATCTGCATCAGATCTCTAGCCGGATCTCAGGATCCAGCCTGCCTAAGCCCCAAACAACCAACCAAAGCGGCTCTTATCGGGGCTACGGTATGGAGTGGGAGGGCGCAGTCGCACACAACACACTGGCGCCATGAGCGCTCTTCCGTCTCCACCCCCTACGTGTGTCACGCAGGCAGATGGCTGGGTGTAGTCATCCTGCAGTCACTGCCGTTCATCTTGCCATCTGGTCAGGCTCACCGCTGCAAACGCTCCTACCAGTCCTGCACTGGTAAGAGAAGCAAGTTGCACTCCCTCCCCAGGTCACCAAGGCGTCCTTCACCCTCAGTGAACCTGGGTGCTCGGGATTATCTGCGTTCTGTGCGCGTGCGCTGCAGAGCAGATTAGATCACTGAGCCCCCCGTTTCGGCGATGTAATCTTGCAGCACAGTGCACTTGCAACTCTGTGCATTCTGCGACTTCCTTGCATTGATGAATGCAGGACCACAAGTACCAGGATGCACAGTAACAATTAAGACTGACGAGCTGTAATGCAAGTATCTGACCGAGGCTGTGCACCTCGATTGGTACAAGTTACTGTTTTCCGTACATATGTCTGTCGGCTGACTGCTAAGAAAATCATGTTTTTAGATGTAGACTTAAACCCCCACGCCCCCACTTCCTTCTGGGAAGGCGACAGCTGTCTCTTCCTATACGGACTGAATTCCCTGGTGGTGTGTATTTTCTTTACATGACTCTTCTGCCTGGTGCCCAGTTTGTGGGTGCACCACTGCCATGAAGGTGGTTTGAAGTGGAGTTGATACACAGTGTGGCGTTTGGGAAAGAAGCAACATAAAAGAAAATGCAGCATTGTTAAAGTATTATTTTGGACATTTCCTTTGATCAAAGTTCCACTGCCAGGTCTGTCCCATGTGAACTCTGCCTCCTCAGAGCTCCGCCCCTTCCTCCAAACTCCGCCTCCCACCCGGGCCCTTGTGGGATCCCCCTTCAAATGCTTTCCATTTCCACCACTGTATACTGGTCTGTTTGTCCTACTGCAGGCACACCGACTGCATGTTTGACCGCTCTTGGAATGTCAAGGCAGCACAGTAGTAAACATGTAGTTGGTTACTTAAATTGCCTATTGTCTGCTTAACTAACAATGTGTTCATTTATTCATCATACGCTTCTGTAGTCAGTGTGATGTCACTTCCTGTGATGTCATAGGGAGCCATCCTGTGTTGCCATGTGTTATATATTGCTTCTTCGTCCCCTGTCCTTTTTTGGTGAATTGAGGACCCTGAACGGTGCACAGCATGGCGGGTGCCGCGTCAACCTAACATGGAATGTTATTAGGTTCCTGTGCTTATTACCCTGGAAATCTATAGCGCATGCCACTGCTTAATCAATACCTGCCTTACTCCTGTACTAAGGCTGTCGCAAGACAGCTGGCATTAAGGCCGATAATATCCTGTCCCACTGCAGAGTACTTCAAATTTAATGTTTCCGCAGTACTTCACCATCTCGTAAACAGAGCTTAATGAATGAAGCAATGTATTCGGCTCAGGAGTAATAAAGACGAGCAGTAATGTAAAAGGTCGTAAATGGCATATGTGAGGAACAGATGAGAACACGCTGGCAAATATTATTTTTTTCTTAACTCTTTCGGAGACACTGCTGTTCATGAACTACAAAACTGTGTGGAATTCTGCTGCAGAGAACCTCTCGCAAGCATGTGCGCAAGGTAAATGAGTCCTCTTGCGGAGGGAAAGTACCGTTGTTCCTCCGTTGAAGCCTAATTTATTATTTATTTTATTTGTACGGCGCAAAACAGAAGCTCTGGGGCATAGAGGTGCCTTGACATTAACCAACTCAACATAAAGACATCAAGGTGGTGAGAGCCTAGGGCACATTGTGCGGGTGTCAGGGTTTTCAGTCCTCGTTTGAACGCCGCCAATGATGAGTATGCTCTCAGAGCGGGGCGGGGGCGGGGAAATTAGTTCCAGATTTTAGGGGCTCCATAAGGGGAAGACCCTTAGGCTACGATGGACAATCTGGCGCGTGGTGTGTCTAGAAGACAAGCATTGTTGGAACTTAAGACTCTGCGGGCTGGTAGCCAGGAAATACTTCTCGAAAGATACTTGGGGCTCTCCCCATAAAGGCAGTTGTGCGTAATACATTGTACTCTGAAGGTGATTCTACTACCGATTGGTAGCCAGTGAAAGGCAATCCGAGCTACCGACAAATGGTCAGTCTTGTGCAATCCTTCAACGATGGACACAGCATTGTTTTGGATAACCTGTAGGTCGGGTAAATTCACCTTTAGCAGTGCCCATCAATAGACTAGAACAATAATTATGTTTGAATCCTATAATAGCTCGTGCAATAGTGGCACAGTTAATGGAGTTAAGGAATGGTCTAAGCTGTGCAAGTAATTTAAGGTGATAAGATGTTCCTGAGACAAGACTATTGACATGGACCCTCATGTTTAACTCTTGATCAAGTGTGACTCCTAGAGTCTTGACTTTGGTTTGGGTGGTGACATCCAGCAATATCGAAACTCTGATATTATTGGCTGAGCTTCCTTTGTTGCACTCAGTTGTCCATAACCAAAACCCCTGTTTTAGAATAATTTAGAGCAAGGCTGTTGATACGCATGAAATGTTTGAAACCAGCCGTAAATGGTATTAACAGTAAGGGAGTCAGCAGCGTAATTCTCAGTGAGGGCGATGAAACATTGCGTGTCGTCTGCATAGTTGGCATAGACAATACCTTCACTGTCCAATTGTGTGAATAATGGAAACATAAAAATGTTAAATAGTGTAGGAGACACGAAAGTCCCCTGTGGGACCCCGCAAGTTACTAGGAGCTCCTCTTCCATTGCATCTGTAAACAAGACTTTGGCTTTGTGATCCGAGAGAAATAACTTTAACCATTCGGTTTCAGATGACGAAAAAGAGACCGTATTCTGTAATCTGTCCGCTAGTATTGCATGGTACACCAGGTCGAAGGCTGCAGACAGATCCTACAGCACAAGCATTGCTGTGTTGCCCTTTTCAAAGGAATTAAAGATGTTGGATTTCAAGTCCAATAAGGTAGACTCAGTGCTATGTGCATGCCTGATGTCAGATTGTTTTTTCCCAAGATTTTGTGCTTGGCGAGAAACTCTTTGATTTGTAGATGGGCTGTCTTATCGAGGATTTTTAGGAGATAGGGAACAATGGCAGTTACCTGGCACATTAGGATCAGGAATGGGCTTTGAATCAGGGGGAAATCAACGCCTTTTTAATTCATGATGGATCATAATTTTCTCTGAACAAAGTGTTGATGAATTGAGTGATCAGCAGCATAAGCTAGGGAGCACATTACTTTACTCTAAGTGCAGGCACAGGTCTCCTTTGCAGTTTGTAGGCTTGAGATTTCTCAGGATTTCCGTCACTTGGTGTTCGGTATCTGCCTGACAGTTGAATTTAGGGGGTGTCATCCTGATCCTTATGGGAAATGTCTTCAGATCACAGTTGTCTCCAGCAACATGTTTTGCTGCAATGTCTGTTTATATATTTCTCAACTTATCTGCAAAGGCATTTTGAACAGACATACACCAATTGGAATCTTTGGTCGCCTGAGATGGGGTTGTGCATGGATTCCCCAGCTCTTTCAGAATTCTAAAAAGCTCCTAAGACTTGGATGCTGCCCTCGAGATTCTTTAATCATAATGTGATGTTTTAGCATCACAGATGGCGTTTTTGAATGTTTTATCAGCAAGGGAGTATCTCTTTTTATCAGCAACAGATTTGGTTTTTATCCACTTGTTCGTTGCTTTGGTCTTAAGTTCTTTAAGATGACGAATGTCTGCAGAGAGCCAGCCTTTGTTCGGCTGTGCTTTAAGCAAGCACGCTTTAGCTGGAGCCAGACTATGAACCGCATTTTCAAGCATAGTTCAATAGGAATTGGCTAGACCTTCGGCCGAGTTCAGGTTAGCCAGATAATTGGTCACAGCAGCAATATAAGGGGTCATGACTGATGGTGTAAGTTTACAATAGTTTCTGTTAGAGACCAATTGATGTGCCATTCTGTTTATAATGGGGGCCGCTAAAGTCATATTCCATTCAACAAAATGATGGTCAGACCAGAGGCATGGATTGCTTTCTACCTCTGTTATATTGATGCTATGGCTGAGTACCCAATCCAGAATTCGGCCTTTGTTATGGGTAGGTAGGCTGCCAAGCTGAGCAAAACCTAAATTCCTTAGGGTGGTTCCCACTAAGGTGGCTGCTGCATCAGTGCCAGCTGAAAGGCTGAGATTTAAATCCCCACAAATGATGGTACTAGAGAGAGGTGTAAGGGTGAGATGAAATTAGATCACTGAAGAGCAAAAGAAAGTCTGGCATGATCTGAGGTGACCGATAAATAAGAAACATATTGATGGTGGTGTTAGGATCAAAAGCTAGCTTAGCATATATTACTTCACATTCAGGTAGCGATACGTTCTCAATCTTGCGGACCTGCAGTGATCAGTGGATCAGTGCTACCCCAAAACCTTTTGGTGGATAACCGGTCTGCTCTCAGGATATTGTATCCTGTTGGAACTGCAGAGAAAGTGCTGGGCCTGCAGCACTGTGCAGCCACGATTGTGTTATGGCACATATGCCAACCCTATGTATGATAATATATTCTGCAACCTCAATGGAGTTTCGAATTAGAAATCTGGTGTTGAGTAACAGACATTTAAGTTGTTTATTTTTACTATTTAGTTCTAGGTCCTTTAGGCGACAAAGACATTATTATATCACCCGGCTGAGATTCGATGTCACGCTGTGGTGTAGAGGGCTGCACAATAGGAGTGGTAGTTAAAAAGTTAAGTGAGTTGGACCCGGTATTTGAGCCATTACTGTGCATTCCTCCCTAATGGCTGAGACCCTGATGTTGCCACAGTCACGGCTTGGCTGTTTAAGTGCCATGGTGCTTTCTGTAATGTTAGGTTTATCAGAAGAAGCATTGGCAAAAGATGTATGTTTAAGTATGGTAACAGGGAGCCCTCTAAGCTTATGCTCAGTACCCAAGGATGACATGACCAGTAGGAGTGCATCATTCACTACAGGTACAATGGTTGGACACACATAAAGTTCAGAACTCACCTGTGCGCTTAAAGGTTCTGAGAAAGTTAGGTTTAAATGGGAGTTTTGCTACAGCCCTGTCAATGTCGCTTATCGGGTTGACAGCCATATTTTCATATTTCTTTAATATTGCTCCAACACACGCGCTGCATAATGATGATCCCACCGTTGACAGAGACATAGGTACAGGCTTGGTTATGGAAAGAACAGAGTTATTCACCAAACGACGCAACCCACTGCCAACTGGCAAAAACCGGCCTTCACATATGCGCCGGCGCTGATGCGTCACTGAGTAGAGAAAAGTGCTGCTAGGATGGCTGGGTAATGTAGTTTAGACAAACTACACCTAGCGCACAGTGTTGGAGAGTGTAAAACGTAAAATCTAGTTGAACAAGAATATAATACTTCAATATAGTTGAACGAGACTAAATAAATGCATTAAGGAACTAAGCCACCATTTAAAGTTTAAATGCAATGTTGCAAAGCTGGTCTCACGCACGCAATGGCAACCACATTCAAACAACCCACAACAAAATAATGGTGATCATGGAAAATGTCAATCAGCCATAATAGCGTTGTCAGAGCTTAGAGACCGGCAAAAACCAGCCTTCACATACGCGCCAGCGCTGACGCACCTCTGAGTAAAGAAAAATGCTGCTAGGATGGCTGGGTAATATAGTTTAGACAAACTACACCTAGCGCACAGCATTGGAGAATGTTCAAACATGCCGAAACATGGCACTAAGGCACTGCATTTTCGATTGGAAGCCATATGTTTGGCACCCTCTTTTTTTGGGTGTAATAAACACATTCACACTAAACCTCCACCTCCCCCACACTGTCAACTCCCCCCCCCACTATTTCAGTTTTGAATTTGTTCAAACTTCTTTTTTGGAATTGCGTGCCAACTGCTGAACTGAGATGTCTCTAGTGATTTAGATAATTGTAATTACTCATTTGTTCACCCTCGTGAGTTAAAGAGAATGTCAGCTATACCTGTCACGAGCAGGATCCCAATGATCACTAGAAGAAGGCCCCGGCAGTCTGAGGTGACCCCAATATTCCTGAGATGCAGGCATTGATGATGGGTCCTCCTTGGTGTACAGTGGTTATACAAGGCCTACACCCCCTTCTGGTTTTCAAGATGAACATCACCATTTGCTGCCACCAATGGATGGATTACTCAAGGGCAATGTGCTCTTCTTGGGAACAGGGCAATGCCGTGCGACGGATTTGATACCCTAGTTGGCCAACTCAGCCCGTCATTCTCCCAAGACTGATAAATTGAGTGCCAAGAGTGGCAGACATGCGGGGCACCAAATATTCCAGGTGTGGGACCTGGAGGAATCTAACATGAAATGATATATACATTTATAATTAATTGATAAATTAAAGACTCATCTCAGTGGCCACACTACAAAAAGACCTATCCCAAATGGCAATGAACAGAAAGCTGATTTGTTCAAAAAAGATTGAGGTAAAAGTAATCAAGTGGCTGCAATCATGTTGTTTTTCTTTCAAAGTGGAATGCTAAAACGTATACTCCTGATATTGTCATGAAAAGTATGAATGGTGGCCTCCGATTTAGTTATATTTGTATTTACGTAAAACTTTGAACGATCCTGAAGTGTAAATAAGTTTAAAAGATTTTTTTAAAGAACATTTATGTACCTTTATTTTCTTTTTAGGTAAAAGTAACTGAAGCAGAATTTCCTATAAGTATGAAGAAAAGGAAATGCATTTTGAAATTGTTCACTGTGAAATTAAAGTGAGGACAGAAGAACCTAAAAAGCTGCTGCACCCCTTTGGGGTTGTGAGATCGGTGGTGCTTTGTAGGTTATTTCTGTTTTTCATTATAATGTTCATTCTGATATTAGTACCCGACGGGGGCGTGGCTTTGTCTTTTCAGCCAATCGGGAGGCTCAGAGCGGGGGCATTGCCATACGGTAATCCCGCCGCTCTGAGCTTCCTCGGGGCTGGAGGACCCCATCTCCCCAGGCTTTGCTCGGGCTTGTAACTATCACCCAGGGGGCATTACCAGATTGGAAATGACCCCCCCCTCGGGTTCTATTGCTTCAGTGTTTAACTCGCCCCTGTCAGGACATGCTGTGCTTCTGCCTTGAATAGCGAACAGTGTAGAAAAATATAGACCCAATTCCCCTTCAAAATATGATCAAAACAAGCCGACGCCCATGAAAGAAGCACAGTCAGATGCATTGAAGAGAATGAAAAAGAGTCAAAATAACACGTAATCAATATTCACCGAAATAAAATACACACATTGGCATTGATGAAACTGAAAAACAAGTCATAAACTAAAAATGCACACCATGCAGGTGAACCTTATTCAAATGTACGGGGCGGTAGGATACAAACGGGTTTTATTTAATTTAATTACTTTAATTTGAGTTAAATTAGCTCACTGTTTTTTTTAAAAAAAAGTGAGTATAGCATATTAACCACGAAATAAATCAATTCTATTCAAAGATGGCCACCGCACTGACAGTATCTTTGGTCCATCTTTTGTCCAAATAGAGTCATGCTAAATTCCCCAGCCCTCAGATCTGGAAGGGTGCGTGCGGGGTGCAGGATATGCATTCTAAGAGGAACCCATTCAGGGAAAGAGTGGCTGACCGATGAGTGCCCCCACTAGGTGTCCAATGTAAGGCTGCATGGCTGTGGCGAGGCCGATGGCCCAGGTGGATGTGGGTAGCTAGAACATCCAAGAAGTTCAAGTCTCAGAATTCCAGGTGTGGAGATCCATGATTCAAGCAGAGTGTATTATACCGGAAGTGGGTGAGACCCAGACGTATAATATTAGCCTACCCTCTGTAGTCCAAAAAAATGGAGTTCCAAAGGTTGCACATCCCTTTGTTAGGGTATGGATGAGACAATAAGCAGAAGTTATTTAATTGAGGGCTTTCTGCAGTGGCAAGATCAAAGGTTGTCTGATTGTGGTTCCCCCGCGTGGGCGGTCCCTAAAAGTTGCATAAGAGCCATTCCAATGCTTGTGCTACCAGGGTCCCTGGAAAGGTGTGAATTAACTCCTCAAGAACTGGAACCCGAGCATACATCGCCTACCACAGCGCTCCCTTATGGCTAGGTTTCAATCTACCCAGTGAGTGTACGTTAATTGAAGGAGGAAAGACTGCTTTCTTTTGGCGGCTTGCCCCTGACTGAATGTGTCTCTTGACTTCACAGCATGCCTCACCGGTGGTCCAGCACCCTTACTCTAGTTGGAAACTATTTCAACTTGCTTGGTATATCTAGAATGTAAGCATTGCTGGTTCTACAGTAAGGCAATTTCCACGCATCTGCCAAGAGCGCTACCATCCAGAAGCTGCAGAATATCAAGGGCCTTATTGCAGAAAAATGTTGCTGGAAGTAAATCTTTGCTCCACTCAAATTGCCACTGTGCCAGGCAATACCGCTGGCGGTGTTGCAAATAGACATTTGGGCCAGGGGTGGATACCACTGTCAGTATGAACATAAGAGTTGGCACACGCTTGTTTCCTGCTTTTCCATGAGGTCCCTAAATAGTGGTGAAGTAAATACAGCCAGAAGCATTTACTGCTGGCATTAAAAATACAGCCAGTCGTGATATAAGAGCCATCCAAACTGGCGTCTGATAAGGTCACACATGACAGACACATCCTTCACACAACGCCAGCTGGCTGTGGCTGCTGCCATTTTGAAGATCAGCTTAAAGCTGTCCTCATTTTGGGCAAAAAATACAGTCATGAACTAACTAGCTGTATTTGGTTTCCAAATAGGGATTAACAGCAGTAATAATATTCTGTTCGCTTTTACTTTTACAACCTGCGGTAATTACCTCCAGCAGTATTTATCATCGGTGGTAATCATGCGGAGAGGGTTTAAGTGGCAGATAACATGTTCCCCTTCTGTAATGGGAATGTAAGTAAATTTCAAAGTAATTCAGCTACCGCTGACGGTGTTTCTACTCCCCCCATCCAGCAATATGGGCGGAAATCGGACCACAGTGTAAGGAACGGGGGTGTGGCAAATGGCACCTTGCTGGATCAGCACACATTCCTGCACTGCCATCAGCGCAAGTGAGTGCTAGCAAGGGTTCCGGCGGTCCTTGAATTGACTTCCCTGCAATAATCCAGAGTCTACAGGACTCTTTATTAAAACATTCAAAACGTTGCTTTTTAACTGAACCCGCCCAGTCCCAAAAAACCGCTTTCAGCCTACTGGGATCTCATTTGTTGATTTGTTCTGTGATTTGTTTTTTGGTTGTGGCGGCCTCAAGTCTACGGGTCCATGGTTTGTGCGGTATAAATTATTAAAGTAAAGCAAAGCCTTTAATCCTGAAGAAGTGTTGGGTGACCTAGAACAAAGGAACAATGCTATCTATCTTTCATGGCCTCCCTTCCCGCTTGCCTAATGGGATACATTTAGGGACAACCCCCCTAAGTAGCATAGGGCCTCATTACACGGATGGCGGTAAGGATTTACCGGTACCGGTAAAATACTGGTACCGGTAAATCCTTGCCGCCTTACTACGAGGTCCCTTTGCGGGTTGGGGAATTTAACGTCTGCTTTTGGCAGGCGTTAAAAACCAACCTGCAAAGGGATCCAGGGAGCTAATTACGGTACCGCAATTTGCGGTACCGTAATTAGCGCCTTCCCCATTCCCATTGAGCCCTATGGGGCAAAAATGGGAATGGGGAAGGGCAATGGTGGAAGGGGGAATTACCGCTCCGCCAACCTTGGAATGGGGCGGTAATTCCCCTTTCCGCCAAGGCGGTGCCGGTATTTTACTGGCATGAACCATGGCGCTAATAGCGCCATGGTTCTCCGCCATCCATGTAATGAGGCCCATAGCCCCTCCCGAGGCGCTGCCTTTAAGATTGTAATGGGTTTGAAGCCTTGCTTAGAAATGCAATGGATTTCTCAGTAGCCTGGCACTATAAACAGTAAACACTCGCTTCCATCAAACCTCGGAGGCGTTCGTTCATCGAAAGAGCCCTATTTACATCTTAACATGCGCTTTGTGGGTCCCACACGGATATAAAAAGCTGGAGGGTACATAAAGTGGAGTGAAGAAGGCGACGCAGAACCGAGGCACCGCGCGCCTGGTGGGCTTGGTAATGTTTGAGTGCTCATAGCAGCTGTTACAGTTTGTTTGCCAGTAATATGGATCAAAAATAATATACAGAGCAACTGTGTTTGCACGACGCAGAATCAAGCATGGCCGCTGAGAGCTCGTTTTCAGCACAAGGGGTAAAACTGGAGACTATTAAGGGTACGTGCAGGCAGCAAAGGGGCTGTCTGATAGGCAGTTTGGTCCTTCTGTACCTTCAAATCCTATGATCCAGTGGTTTAGCGGGGGCCTGCCAATCCACAACTTTGAAGGAGTTGTGTGGGATCACGCTGTGTCCTGTTACGTGTCCTTTTGCTTTAGCTCAGTGTAATCCGCCATGTCGGTGCCAGTCCACATATGACCTGCTCCCCTTACTGGCAAAAGTTGCAGGCATAACAAAGGACAAGGCTAAATATTGTGATGTCATCTTATGCCAGGACTCAATGCACCATGTATTGAACTTGCCTATTAAGACATTGTCCACTATTTAAATGCACAAATACAGGGCAAAAAGTCGCCTTTAAGGAGAATCTTCTGTCTCTTGCATCATGTAGGCCCTCACCAACTTTAGCATGTTTTCATATGTGTGTAGCCTTCCTATGCAAAGCCCCCCTTCCTTGCACGCCATGGTTTCATAGATTGATTTACCATTTTTCTACATTGATGTCCGCTTACCCTTGCACTTGCCACAGGCGGGCTGCGCTCTTAATTATTATCTTTATTTGTTACTGTTATCCAATGTACTGCACTGCCACCTCCCCTTTCCTCTGCACTTTTGCCCTTCCCCCCACCCCTGCACTTGCGCATTCTCAATGTCACCTGGCCTAGTAGGATCGTTGGCGCTGTCTTCCCTCTGTTTCCCCTCCCTTGCCTCGTCATTACTGCAAGGCTGTTCAGGGCCTCGCTCTGCCTGGGGACATGCCCTCCTTCCCTCCCCATATAGCCCTCTCCCTGATCTACTCCAGCACCACGATAGGCAGCTGGTATGTCGCTAACACCCACCCCTGTGCCCCCACATCCTCTGCCAGTGCTTTAAGTGGGCTGGGGCCAGACCCCGGCAGTTTCCAAAAAGTGGGGGTGAACCAGGGCACTGTTGCGGCCCCCCCGGTCCCACCACACCACGGCAGGACACATTATCCCGCCCCAGCCACGACGGGAGATGCACCTGCCATTTTAAAGTCAGGCAAGCTTTGACTGACAGATGTGCGAGCCAGTTACAGTGTTGCTCAAACTGGTTGCTGTTTGAACAATGCTGTGGCTGGCTGGCACTTCTGCCTGTCACTCTAACTCCCTCTCATGACCCCTTGTGTCATAGGTCATAAGAGGAAGTTATGGTCCCTTTGTTTCCCCACCCCCTCCCCAAGTCACCGTCTTTGACCCTCGGAGAACCTGGGGACACCGTGATCTAATCTGTTCTGGAGAGCAGGGTAGATCACAGAGCCCCAGGTTAACTAAGGGTTAAAGAAGCATCAGGCTCACTGATTTAATCTGGTCTGCAGCGCACAGATCACAGAGCCTGGGGCGTCTTTTTCCGTTGGAAAAGATGGCTTGAATTGTGTACTTTTCAAGCTATATTTTATAAACATAGACATATATGTAACATATGTCTATGTTTATAAAAATATACCTTGATAAATACATAATTCAAGCCATCTTTGATAAAGATTTGCTGACGGAAAAAGCAGCCTTACGCTTTGTTGTCGGCAAATTTATACAAAAGATAGATTGAATTGTGTACTTTTCAAGCCATCTTTTATTAACATAGACATATGTTACATATTTCTATGTTTATAAAAGATAGCTTGAAAAGAACACACACCATAGTAAGGTATACGGAGTATACGGAGTCGGTTGCAGAGTCTTTGGGTCTGCACTAGAGAAGGTTTACTCTCTTTTTTGGCTGCTGCTGCTGACTGCATTCATGGACTGCCTACAGTCCTCTTTCTACTGCAATCACCTAAGAACTTAAAATCCCCAGATTTTAAAATCCAGTCGGAGTCGGTCGCAGAGTCTTTGGGTCTTCGGGCTCTGCGGGCTCCGACCATCCCGCCCGCCCGCTTCCTCAAGACACCGTGAGCAACATCGTACTACTCTATTGATTTTCGTGATTAGTAGAACCTGACTCTATTCCTACAGCTGCTAACCTTTTCCCACCCCCCCTGCAACTCCAAGAAGTGCTGACCAGTCCCACCATGACCCCCCTACCCCTCACAACCTCCACAAGATCCACGAAGGAGCTTGCGGGTGTCCCGCCCGCCCTACTGAAATACCTATACAAAATACTGGGGGTGAGCCGGCCCCCCTTACGGCACGACTATTCAACAACTCTTGACCCTGTATATCACCTCCTATACCCTCCAATACCCTCCCTTTTAACCACCCTAGAACAGAGGGAAATCAAAGCGGGAAATCAAGAAAGAGACGACCCTCACCTTCGGGTCCTGTCCAGGTCGCCAGCCAGTGATCCCCCCCTTGCGGAATCTCCCGCGACTGCCTTGACTTGTGGAGCGCTGCCCCAGCGCCGCCAGGCAACACCTGCCGGCGCCCTCCAGCGAACGGCACCCAGCAGCTCAGCTCAGCGTGGGATCCCAAGCCAGCTTCCTCGCCCTCGAGGGAGGCCCGCGGCTCCCCTCACCAGCGCCTCCAGCCAGCGCCTCCACGCCAGAGCACAAACTCCAGCGGTGAGACGGGAGCTTCGGATGGCAGTTCGCTCGCTTACTGGAGGAGCCCGCGGCTCGCGTCGTCACCATCACCAGGACACCAGCGAGTGCTACGCGGCGCCGACTTCTCTCCAGATCTCACGGCAGCTTCCTCGCTCCTGAGAGAGGCCCATGGCTCCCCACGCCAGTGCCAGCGCTTCCGCACCGGAGTATACACCCCAGCAGAGAGCCGCGAACTTGCTCGCCCATTTCCTGGAGGAGCCCGCGACTCCCGACACCATCACCACTAGGACACCAGCGAGACCTAGGATCTCCAGACCTTCACAGCGCCCCCCTTCACCCTCCCAGCCATTTGCGGCCACCGAGGCATTTGCACGAGCAAACTGTAGTCTCTCGATAAGCCCTGATTAGCCTAGAAGACGCTGCCCAGGCATACACTACGGTTGTGGCACGAGCAAGCAGTGGCCACAACCACTACAGTGACATCAAACAAGTGACACTGGAGCGGCATTGCATCGCTTTTTACTGACACACCCTCACTGGACTTCCATCACGAGAATTTGAGAAACAAACTGCTGAGGCTATCCACCAATCCAACCACGAAGACACAATACCTACTCAAATCACAGCACAAGTCCACAATCCTTGTACTGTGAATCAACAAGAAGATCCATTACTTCTAACCATTTGCACTCCCCTGTCACCCCCCAGCAACCAGGTAACTGATACTTTCGCCCAGTCCAGCGAAAAGAAGCAACCTGCAAAGACTAGTCCTCAGTGTAACACGACACAAGATACAATATCAATACCAACACTCATCAACCAAGAACCCAGAACAACGACATCAGACCGCATTGAACCTCCAAATATCAACTCGAACCACTCTAGCGACAACATCAAGACAGCAAAAACAGAAGTTCAAACGACAAGTGAACGAAGAAACACACTACCCTTCAAACCTATCCCCGCAACACAAGAAACCATCAACAAATTGTCAACAAAAGACCTAACTAATTACATTCCTGGAAAAGACACCCCAACACACCAATTAATCGAATCTAGAGACAACATAAATCCCCAAAAATCATCATGGATGTCATCTCAACAAACGAAGAAAGAAAAAGCAAGACTAGCGAAACTCGCGTGGCTACACATTCACAACTCCATCAAGCTTGTACAACCATTAGACGCTCCCGGCAGCAAAACAAAGACCAAAGCAGCAAGATTATCAATGGACATTACTGAAATTGAGTCAATAATGACAAGCATTGAAAAAAGAAAGGAAATATTTGGTAATCTAACAGAAATACATCAACTCCAATTAACCTCGACTCCGTGTATCACACACAATAGTCAAAAATTACCTGTGAAAACAGAACCCCAATCTGACAATTCTGAGAAACAAACCCTCCCAACACGTTTCAATTACGATTCAGATGACTCCTATTACACTCCAGATCCTACAACTAAGAACTCAAAACCGATCACTTTACAAGATAAAAATACCAATACCACACCAAAAGACGATCACTCTGAGGAAAACAATAACCTGAGAATTCCGACCACGATGATAGATCTACAAAACATGCTCATTGCAATACTCTCTCAAGTGATGATTCCCTTCCTCAAACTACATGAAAATATGAAAGACAGCATCAAGGACCAAGCAACGCTCTTAGCCCTGATACACTCGAAACAAATCCATATGGAGAACTTTGTCTCGTCAATCGATTCCCGCTTGACTGCTGAAGCAGAAGAATCACATCGCTGGCAACAAAGAATAGCCGAAATAGCTAGAGGCGATTGCCAAGAAAAAACAAAGCTAACAACAGAACTACTACAGATGCTTAAATCACACCACCAACAGCAACCAGCTTTGCAACCCAACCTACCCACTGATCAAGGAATACCAATCCCTCTTCCTGCGAATTTACTGCAACAACCAACAGTCGCAACTCCAACTCACAAACAGCATGTACTGAAAGAAACAGCTGGAAATATCTCCATTTCACAATCGGATATCATAGAACATAAACAGGCAAATAGGACCCCCACAGAGGCATACCAGATTTTTACAAAAGAAATAAACTCAAAGGACCCGAAACATACACAATCAAAAACAAACAAAAAATGACAAACGGGCTCGAGAGCATTCCTAAGAACCGTGAAACCAACCGATCAACTTCCTACAGCTATAAAAAGCAAAACTCAAACTCTACTGACATTACCAACCGCCGAAACCCAGGGAAAGCAAAGCCTTAAAACCCAGATACAGCCTCAAGAGCCACGAAGAACGCCAGTTGAATCATCCATATGAAGAAGAACTACTTAATTTATCTACCCACGCAGACCAAATGTCAGATAACATACTGCCATCCATTCAATCAACAGGCCATGCGAGCTTCATAATAATTGATGAATATCCTCTGGAACATGAACAACCAACAATTGACAACCAAGAACAAATCTCAGACTTCTCTCTAGAAGAAATCTCAGACGTGTCCCTAGGAAGTGACACAACGGATGAAACAACAAACAAAATCTACGATCAAATCTCATCCGATTCACTCACGACAAGATCGCACTGAACATAGTTTCAATTTCCCATCATTTGTCAACCCGCTACGACAAAACGAAATTTACGAAATTCACATTGAAAACGAAACCAACAGATCGGAACCTCTAATTCTAAACAGAAACAATGTTCTACGCCTTTTTGGAGCAATACCGCATCTGAACAAAATAGTAACAAAAGATATTGACCTTATGACATTCAAAGACGATCTAAACTTAGACAAGATTGTCATAGAACTAGTGGACTCCAACAACCAGGAATTGATCTTATCAAGACATGCCCAGCTACAAAAACTTGGATTTGCATGCTGGGCTGCCACAACCACAAGAATACCAAACAAACAGAAATACAGAGCAACTACAGACAGAGACGACAACTGGCAACACCAATCGAGATCACAAACGAACAACTATACTCCCGAACACACTGGAGCTGACAGAAAGCGGAATCAATCACCACAAACAAAACAACCACGCAGAGACGAACGACCGATTAAAAGAACCTACGGCTCGGAAACTTAATCCACAGAAACTGCATCCTTAGAAGACTCAACGATCTACCGCTCATAACAATCAATGAACCTGGGATACACGTGGTCACTCTGCTCGTGGAATACCAGAGGAAACTTGCATCTTTTCACAAACCCCTCCAAAGACCTAGAACAATATCAAATCATATGCTTTCAGGAAACCTGGCTCAGCGAACCTCCTGCCTGTGATGGCTTTCTCACCTTTCTCAACCCTGCAATTGTCAAAAAACAAGGCAGACCAGCATCAGGGCTCCTCACCCTAATCAAGATAAACACCCACTGCACAGTACTGAGCACTGAAAACATAAATCCCTGGACCCAACTAACAAAACTAATGTGCACCAAGATCTACTCAAACGGGAAAAAAAAACACACAACAGTTGCAATCCTAAACCTGTATTGGAACCCTGAAGCAATATCAACGGAAGCATTCATCGACGGTGTGTTCCTGGCAATCGACAAGGTCATGACAAACCATCAACTACCAGAAATAATAATCTGTGGGGACTTGAATATCAAGCTATACAACCAGAATGGATCTCTCCGAACTCAGTCACAGCTAGCAGATGGATGAATGATATTACAACTCGCAATCTCATCCTCCTGAATCATGCAAAGAACAACTCTGCAGCCTATACGCCAACCTGGACCAGAGGATCATCAAATGCAATCATCGATTACATATTTCTATAATACAACCTACTTGAATCTGTCACAAAAGCGCAAACGACAATAACTGATAAAAGTGATCATAATCAACTCACTGTCCACTCTCGGTCATTAACTCAACAAAGTGAACCAGTATCAACAGTCTCCGCAGAACTCGACGGCACAACATCAAGACTAAGGATCCCACAACCAGCCATGGCAAAACTACCGAAGAAACTCCATGATGCCATTCTGACAGATTCTGAGAAACTTAACTATGAATGGATTTTACTCCCTTTCCGGCAAACACTCAAAACCCGCCCACATATAGATCGTCGCCCTACATACAACCAAGAAATAGCTGACAAGAAAAAATGGATTAATACGACATCTAAAGAAAACAACATCTGTGGAAAACAGGGGACAGATTAAAAATCTGAAACAGAAATACGCAAACTGGAGAAAATCTCAACAAAAAATCCTCCAACAAGCAGATGCAGAAAACATAATGAAACTACACAAGACTCACAATACGAGAGAGCTCTGGAACTTGCTCAATGACCACCTGCAAAAACAGCACAAACTAACAGCCAACGTTCCGCAGGAAACTTGGATCATGCATTTCTCGACCATTTACAGAGCCCGAAAAATGCAACCTCAAAATCAAATGCCGATAAACAAACCAAAATGGTTTGTAAATGCAGAATTTGAAGACTTCATGCAGCTCATCAAAAACTTGAACACGTCTAGAGCGCCTGGTCCTGACGTCATCAAGCAAGACCCGTCTGCCTGGGCGAAGTTCATGTGCCATATCACAACCTTGGTAAACACACTCAACCGAATACCAAACTCCTGGAGGTCGGCAATAATTGTTCCAATCCACAAGCAAAGACCAAGAGATGAACCCCAAAACTTCCGTCCAATTGCCTTACTAGACCCGCTTGGGAAGCTATTTGCATCAGTACTTCTGAAACAACTAATTACATGGGCACGCGAAAACAACACATTTTCGATCAGACAAACAGGCTTCACTGCCAATGTGGGAACCAATCTCAATCTGATATTACTCTAACTAATAAAGCATGAAGCCATCAATTCTCACACTACAATACACGCAGCATTCATCGACTTAAAGATGCCCTTTGATACGATCTCACGGCACAAACTATGGTCAAAACTTAGAGCATGGAACTGCCCACCGAACATCCTCGAGCCAATCATTCTCCTCTATTCAGAAACCACCATAAAAGTGAGATTATCAAAACAAGGAGCCACCACCAACGCAATCCCAACAGTAAATGGTTTAAAGCAAGGCTGCCCCTTGGCAGCAACTCTCTACAACCTGTTCACGGCGGACATCGAGGAACATCTAAGATTCAACAAAACTAATACACCGAAAACAAATTCTACACCAGTTCCTGCCATGGCATATGCAGACGACATTGTTTTGGTGGACAAAACACCCACTGGATTATAAGCATCTCTGACAGCTCTGAGTAGCTATATGGAAAAAAATGAATTAATGATCAACATTGGAAAAACTAAGACAATGACCTTAACAAAACCACTCACAAAAAAAACCATACCAACCGAGTTTCAATATCAATGGAAACCAAATAGAAAATGTGACAACTTTCAAATATCTTGGTGTCCTAATAAACCAATCAAAATCGAAGGAGCAATGGATCAACAAAATTGAACAAACTGCCCAAACCCTAGCAAGACAAGGATGTATACTTCACAGGAAATATGGCCAGTTTTCTTTCAAACCCATCATTGCCTATTACAGACAAAAGTACATCCCGATACTAACATATGGAACAGAAGCAATGTTGGACACCCGTACAATAAACCGGATGAAATTCGAAACAATTTTCTGGCGCAAAATTCTCCACCTACCAGAGTCATATCCAATGCCAAGAATTCGATACGAAATGGCAACCCAGTCAATTGAATCCATTGTACTATGGAAAAGACTAGACATATTCCGAAAAATACTTAATGACCAAAAAACCCAAGCTATCCAAATCCTCTGAGCCCAAGCTAATACCTTCAACAACACGGTATTACAAAAATGGAAACAGTCAATGAGGAAGGAAATGGAAAAGGAAGACATCACAGAAGAACTGCTAACTCTTCGCCCACAACATGCAAAAATAAAACTTCTTCAGAATGATTGGATAAAAACTATTCAAAAAAAGAACGTCTACAATCAGAATCTTCAATGCACCAAAGATAACAGGAAAATTCATGAGCTA
This sequence comes from Ambystoma mexicanum, assembly GCF_040938575.1. Taxonomy (NCBI): domain Eukaryota; kingdom Metazoa; phylum Chordata; class Amphibia; order Caudata; family Ambystomatidae; genus Ambystoma; species Ambystoma mexicanum. Next base: position 517,259,265 of record NC_090929.1, on the reverse strand, counting down.
CCACCATAACTTCAAATTTTCCCAGACCAGAGCATCAGAACAACATTCTTAAGATTACATTTGAACATTCTACCTACAAACTCATATCTATCAATTACGAGGTAGACTGACGTCACAAACAGCTACTGTCGATTCTGCAAGGATCAAGCGACCCCAGAAACCATATTTCATCTGGTCATGGAATGCCAATCACTTTCTCCTCAGCGTAAACAATTTGGAGCTTTTTTCCAACTCTCAGCACAACAAATGAACATTCAAGAAAGATGGGCCGCCTTACTCAGTGGACAAAACAATAAATATACATATACAATCACTCTTTTCCTAAGCATTATATTGGAACTCAACAAAAGAACATCATGAGATTCAAATCACTGACGCTTACCACTTACAGATAACAACGAAAATGATGAAAAAGTTTACAAATAAACTAAATCATCCAAAAAAAAAGAAATAGTAAGGTATACATATAAATACATGCTTACATACATTTAGATATTTGTTTGCTTACCTTACTATGGTTTGTGCACTTTTCAGGCCATGCCCATCATCTCAATCTCTTTCATCTCAAATCGCTCACAAATCATGCACCTCCACCTTTTCACCTCCACCTCATGACCAGTAAGAAAAGGGGTACCACAAGGAGCACCCCTATCTCTCCTAACAGTCAACCTCTACCTACAACCCCTGCCCACAATCATCCGCTCCCACTTGCTACAACTACGCAGACGACACCCAGATCATCCATAAAATCCCCAAATCTCCAGGCTCCTACAGTCCGGACCTGTCATCATGCCCCTCGGATATTGACCACTGGATGACAACCAACCACCTCATCCTCAACCCTAGGAAAACTGAAATCCTAGTCTGCGGGAAAACAGTGCTCCTTCCCTAACCGATTCCATGGCCTCAGTCACTAGGACCTGCAACGGCAACTACAAACTTGGTAAAACACCTTGGATGAAGATTGGACACAGACCTATCCCTCGCACAACACACAACCTAAGTATCTAAAACATGTTTCTTCCATCTACGGATTCTCAGGCATATTTTCCGTTACCTCTCCTATCCTCACCGCTTCTCGGCCATCAACTCCATCATCCTGTCCTGCTCAGATTACACAAACTGCCTCTATCTAGGTGCACCAGCGTTTCAATTAAGGAAACTGCAAAGAATCTAAAACGCTGCAGCACGCTTGCTCATTTATCTACCTCCCAGAGAACACATCAAACCTACACTAAAAGTTCTCCATTTACTCCTGATTGGTCGACGCACTACCTTTAAAGCCATGTGCATCGCCCACCGGGCCATCCACAACACCAGTCTGGAATTCCTTCAGGAGAAATTCCTGCGCTAACAGCCCCTAAGGCGTCACAGATTTCACACAGCACATCGCCTAGTGGTCCCACGTCACAACTCCTCCAGGCTGGGCGGATCCCCGTTCTCCGTCCAAGCACCGATCATCTAGAACTCCCTACTGCTACACATTCGCAACACTGAAAATCATCACCTGAAATTCAGAAAGGTCATCAAAACCTGGCATTTCCCAACATCCCCTGAACCCTTCCCCCCTCTCAAAACTATATCGCTGAACCCAAACACAACAAAATTCCTATCCACCAATTACAGCATGGATACCGGCTGCATTTGCAGCGCCTCACCATGAAAAAAAAGGTATCGCCCCCCCCCACCCATGCACAACAACACTCCTACCCGTCAATACCACAGGGAAGCCATCAGCATTCGCTGAGGCACACCGCAATAAACCTTACTCCTCTGAAGAAAAACAATGCTTCTACCCACTAAATACCTCACGAATGCTGGCAGCTTTCACAAAGACACTCACAATAACCTTTTGCCCTCACAGTTGTCCTCCCACTCCCCCTATTGTCCTCCTCATTCACCACTCCCTCCGTCCGCTGGGATCGCCCCACTGCTCAGACTTTCGCTCCAGATAGGCCACTAATAACAAGACCATGCCATCCACATGGGACAAAAAAAAAGAACGTAGCAGCCGAACTACATAAAAGCATACAGTAAGTATACCTTACACCACATCTTTGGACACAGGCCGCAGGCAAGGTCATCCATCCATGCACCATAGAATGCAGCTATGGCTATGCCTTTCCAGTCTAGCAGCGCACACAGCCGTGCACACTGAAACCCCTAAGTACCTCAACACCTCTGCTGCTAGCATACAGCGACTATCAATGAAAATAAAATTCGGTATAGCTGGGCACACACAGAATCTTCAACAATAGCACTCTATCCTAAACCAACAACAGTGCCCAACCACATGCCTGACCTCTGGGCTGCTTACTGGAGCCTAACCAGACACCTTTGTCCTAAGCCGTAGAAAATGCACACAAGCATCTCTTAATCTAAACTCTTAGAGCCTCCTACACATTGACTGCGGTCACCGAAGGAGTTCCAACCACAAAGCGCATTGAGGCCATACAAATGGGGAAAGAGCGCTATATAAATAACAAATACAATACAATGCAAGCCAGGCCCCCAAATGAGGGCCCCCGCTCAATGTTTTACCCCTACTTAAAGAGCCTCCCCCAGCACCTGGCATTAGGGCCTTGCAAATGCCCTAACAAAGCTCTAAGCATTACAGCCAGTAGCTTATTATCTGTAGGGAGTTGAACAAACTCCATAAATTAGCATTAATGTTTGGATTTTGAATTGATGAGATATTTTGCATGTGAAAACTGACGAACACTTCTCTTACCTTCTGAAATCTGTGTATTTTATCAGGAAAGTTAAACATCTACAAAATTATCCATTGCCCCTTTTGATAGTGTCTAATGTATTTCTTTTCATTATGTTATGTGTGTACTTCCATTCACAATGGGGAATATGGAGCTACAAACATATTCTTTTTGCTCAAAGTAGACCATTATAACTGATAGCAATCAATAAAGTGAATGATATAAAATATGGACACATATTTAAGCAAAATGTAGAGCAAAGTGCAAACTGTTCTCTCAAGCCAGGGACATCTGGGACTTTTCTATTACATTTTTTTGAAGTTGGGAGCTAAAGTATTTTTTAATGGCATACAGAAATTCCAATATGTTTTTGTACATCCTACTTCTCGACACCCAATATTTCAAGTAAGTTAAAAGATTCATGTTTACCTTAAAGGTCCCAAGGCTTCCCTGTTTCTTTTTTTACTGAATGACTCAGGAAAGACTGTCAGGACTCCCCCTTCTCTCGATGGAGATGTCGCTGCATCCTTAAGATTACAGTGGCATGATTGATGCCTTCAGCTTAGGGTGACCAGAAATCCCGGTTTTCCTGGAACACTCTGGGGAAATCACCCTCCGTCCCTGGGAGTTTTTTTTTATTTTATAAACCCTGTCCGGGTTTTGCCAGGACCCAATTTCAAAATCCCAAATTTGGGTCCAGGCGCAGCTCTTCCTGCGTGAAAATGGGGACGTGAAATGCTTTTCACACCCCCATTTTCTCCCCCTTCCCCTCCCAGGCGCTCTCCTCCAATGAGAGGAGTGTGCCTGTGAGCACACCACCTCCTGCTCCCTCTGCAACAGGCCAGCGACATAGAAGTAGGACTAACATTGTATTTGTATTTACTTTAGTCCTACCTCTATTTCTATGACCTGTCCCATTTTGTTTAAAAATCTGGTCACCCTACTTCAGCTACAAAAAGACCTGAAAGCAGAGGCGTTGCAAGGGGGGGGCTAAGGGGGCTATAGCCCCTGGTCTTTTGGTTGTAGCCCCGGATAGAATCTCAGGAGCTACAACCAAAAGACTAGCTAGCCCCCAGTCTCGACAGTTTTGACATCAGCTTAGCCCCGGGTCTTTTCTAGACCTAGCAACACCCCTGCCTGAAAGGTTTTATTTGGATGTGCAAATGCTGTTTTGGGCATTGCATGGCATTCTGTTAAATTAAACACTTTTCATTTGTGCAACGTGCATGCATTGTGTGTCCCTTCCTATGGCGTCTCTACATGTGAAAATTGGATGTGGCCCCACACTTACTTTTCGCCGGAGTCCCCACAAGTCCCAGGGCCAACCCTACCCAAAGCAGTGAAGCGCCTTCGGGCATCCTCCATCTTGCTTACCTGCACCGGGACGGGTGAGTTACTCAGAGCAAGGCATGATAAAAGGCAGGCTCTGTAATTAGAGCACGAAGCTATTTCCAGCGGCAATTATTCTAACAGAACCCACTTCTTGCGGGTAAGCACCAAGCACGTGGTGTGCAGTGGTGTGAGGCTCAGGTACCGCTGTTTCCAAGAACTCCCCATCCTGGCGGGTACATCAAGCGCGTGTAGAATGCTGGGTGTAGAGGGGAAACGTGTCATCAAACTGTTTAACTGTTTACGCGCCAGACTTCTCGGAGTGAGGAAGGGGTTGGCAGGAAAGGCAAGTCAGGCAGCACGATCAGCACGTGGACGGAAGTCCCAGGGCTGGCACTACAGGCCAGGAGGTGCCTTCCGGCTACAGTATGCGCTGGCATTAAATCATTAACGCACCATCAGAACCACGTGTGCCTATGTGCCCTTTTTAAATAAGAAATACTACAAGCGGCTAGCCTTTTACCTGCAGCGTTAATGTAAACATCAATGATAACCCAGCCAGTGGACTTTATTGTGAGGTGGTATTTTAGTGTTTACCACTGATGGCATTCATACAGCCTTTTCGTTAAAGCGGCATTTAAACACAAGTTTCTACATATCAACCATAAGCTTTCATTTGGAATATATCCATAACATTGCAATTAAGTATGTTCTCGGCCTAAGATATACCGGTGTACAGCACATGCCTCATACCAAAGGCCTTCTAGCAGCTACAGCGGGTTGCAAAGCAACAACACTGTGACCAGGCCGAGAAGCAGCCGGCTAGGTTAACCCGTACATAAGGGTGTATAATGCTCAGTGATAGGCCAACAGAGATGCTGCTTCAAGAATCAAGAAAGACTGAGTTGCACAGAGGCAGGAGACGCGGCCGTCCATCATCAACACAAGACATGTTCATTTTCATGCAGCTAACACTGTCAAATGACTAAGCACATCCGCTCACTGGCTTCAGTGGCTAAGTTGGGGGTAGGAAATGTACCATACATGTATGGATTGTTGGGGTGGTAAATGTATCACACTTAGATCAATTTTGGGGGGTAGGAAATGTAGCACACCTGGATGGATTGCTGTGGTAGGAAATGGACCACACTAAGATGGAATTGTGGAGGTAGGATATGTATCACACTTAGATGGATTGTTGGGGGTGGGAAATGTATCACACTTAGATGGATTGTTCGGGGAGGAAATGTATCACACTTAGATGGATTGTTGGGTTGGGAAATGTATCACACTTAGATTGGTTGTTGGTGGTAGGAAATATACCACACTTAGATGGAGTTGGGGTAGGAAATGTATCACATTTAAATGGATTGTTGGGATGGGAAATGTATCACACTTGGATGGATTGTTGGGGGTGGGAAATGTATCACACTTAGATCGATTGTTGGTGGTAGGAAATGTAGCACAGTTAGATGGATTGTTGGTGGTAGGAAATGTAGCACAGTTAGATGGATTGTTGGGATAGGAAATGTGTTACTCCTAACTAACCGTACTATAAACTCACCATTCTGGATACCTGCAAACTCTGAGCTAAACACAACCACACCTCTACCGCAGCACAGACTGCACAAACTTCACAATACCCAAGAGGAAAACATACCATACACAATCATACCTCAACACCACATGACGGCTACCAACTGAAAACTCACCTACGCACAGTGACCAGTTTCTCTGAACTGAAACTGCCAACTGCACATCGAAGATCCCTTGCTCTTCTCCCTCTTGATCCCACTAACATACGCCCAACCCTTCTTTGGCTACAGATCCTCCAGAGCGCCAAGAGACCCTGCTAGTAGCAAGAGTGCGCGGTACAAGACCCATTGATATTAACAAATATTTCCCTGCACAAAGACCAACTCATGGCCAACCTAGGGACGTCGGGATACATGAGCATAAAAAAGCACCTAAATGGTATTCTGGCCTGAAAGTGAAATAATTTAAGGTGCACTCAGTTACTTTTGTAGACACTCAAGATTCTCACCTACTAAAGCAGCAGCAGCCGCGATAGAATGTGAATGAGAATGGCAGCCCACCACTACTGAACAATATCAGTACTGAAGATGGCAGGTCTTTGGATCCAGGCTTTGCTTTGACCAACTGGCGGGAAGGATGGGATGGAACTTCACACAGGTCATGTTTGAAGCCTGCATGCGATTTCCACTTTACGCTGCAGCACTCAACCTGCCTGGCTTGAGTCTTGCAATAGGGGAACTATTCCTGACATCCGCAGGAAGGGGCGGAAGGGGCGGAAGGGTCGGAAGGGAGTACGCTTGTCCACCCAGTACCCAGGTGAGTGATGCAGAGGCGTAGACAGGGTGGGACCTAAGCAGGCAAGGTCCACCCAACATCTGTAAATGCCCACCCAGCAGCGGTCTATGGGCATATACAGATGTTAATGTCACTGCTCTGGGCCCGAATACATTAGCTTCAGGCCCTGCTTGTTAGACAATCCTGGCTACGCCTCTGGAGTGATGCAATGTAGGCTGGGTGTCTTACCAATAGGCATGATTTGATGTGCCTCATAAGGCATCTTGAAAGAGTTCTTCCCCTTCGGCGATGCTGAGCCATCCTCCAAATACAGGCTGACTGCATACCTCTAAATTGACTAGCATTTGGCAGGGTTCACCCGCCCTGGGCTGGGTACACTCTCACTAAAAAGCCCCGTACACCTGCAACAATGTAAATGGGCACCAACCCATCAAAAGCAAGAACTAGTGAGTTCACCCACCCTGACACCTGAGCAGGTTGAGATTTCTGTAGATGAGGTGTGCCTTTAAAAGCCCACTAGATATGCTATATCAAATTCAGATTAGAGGTTTGTGTTAATGCCCCTGCTAGTGAAGGGATTACCAACCTCTAGAGCAGGTACTGCAACGGTGTCCAGTCAACTGGTCGACGACAAACTGGTCGACTGCAATTTGGTCGACACCATTTGGTCGAATGCCAAATGGTCGAATTTTTTTTTTTTTTATATATATATATGTTTTGTGGGTTTTCGTGTGCGGAAAAAAAATAAAAAAGAAAAAAAGGGGGTTGGGGGGGGGACCCCCCCAAAAAAAAACAAAAAATGGGTAAAAAAAAAAAAAAAAAAAAATTCGACCATTTGGCATTCGACCAAATGGTGTCGACCAAATTGTCTGTCGACCAAATGTTTTCGACCATTTGACTGGTAACCACTGCAACCTATCGTGCTACATCCAGGTGTTTTGAACTACAACTCCCATGATCCCTAACCATTGACTATGCAGGCCAGGGCTGATGGGGCTTGTAGTCCAAAATCCTCTAGAGGTCCAAAGGTTGCAGGCACCTGCTCCGAAAAGAAAGTTTGAGTACTGAGCCCATCAATACAAGTGAGATCAGATTCCACTTCATTGCAGTTGTATCAAGATATGCACATTTACAATCAGCGCTGGCCAATGGTCGTGCTCTCGCCGGAACCGAGATCCGGCATCAGATGTGTAGCCGGATCTCGGGATCCAGCCAGCCTCAGCCCCAAAAAGCTCGACAATTTGTTTTTTTTTATTTTTTAAACAAGCACCCCAGTCATTCGTAAGCAACTCAAGAAAAGCGCTTTGTCTTACTTAAGCAAATCTAACCGACGACGATGTAATGTGCTCTGTGGCTCGACGACGATGTAATGTGCTCTGTGGCTCGACGACGATGTAATGTGCTCTGTGGCTCGACGACGATGTAATGTGCTCTGTGGCTCGACGACGATGTAATGTGCTCTGTGGCTGTGCACACGGCAGATTGGAGCACCAAGCCTGCACCTTCGCGGGGCTTGGTGCTCTAATCTGCCCTGTGCACAGCCACAGAGCACATTGCAGTACCGTCAGTTATATTTGCTTAAGTTATACACAGCGCTTTTCGTTGCGTTGCTTACCAGTTACTGGGGCGTTTTATTTTTTTTTAAGCAAGCGCTCCAGTCACTAGTAAGCAACGCAACGAAAAGCTCTTGGTATAACTTGAGCAAATATTACCATCGGTTATATTTGCTTAAGTTTTGCTTTCACATTGTACAGAGCGTTGAACCATGTACTGTACATAAGTTTTTTTTTCTTTATCGTCACCTAGCTAAGCGACCTGTTTCACGAAACAGGTCGCTTAGCTATGTACTTATCAGGAAATGCTAGAGTTCACCTTCAGTTAGCGGTGAACTCTAGTATTTCCCAAGGGTGCTGCTAGGGGACTTGGGGTGGGAAGTAGACATGTGTGTATTTAGTGTAGGGTCGGAGTATAAATAGTGTGTGATTTGGGAAAGAAGCAGCATGAAAGAAATTGCGCAGTTTTAAACTATTAGTTTGAACATTTGCTTCAATAGTAGGTCAACTGCTAGCTCCACACCCCTCTGAACTCCACGTGAGCACTCTGAACTCCACCCCCTCCTTGAAACTTCGCCCCCACCCGGCCCTTGGGGATCCCCCGCCAAATCTTTCCCATTTCCACCACTGTATATAGAGGTGCTTCACAGACATTCTGGGCACTGGCAGACCTCAGAGAGAACAGAGCACACAGATGATCGTGGGGAAAAAAGGCCATATGTAGAAGAGAACATGTTGTCCTTCAGCATATGTTCGCCTTCAGATAGTACGGTTCCATCCATGTGTGCATCGATATGGAGTTTTCAGAAGGCAGGAACCTGGGAAATAAAGGGACCTGACCCTAGAATGCTCGCATCATGCTGGCAAACAGCAAGCAGGCCTTGGAAGACCAATCTTAAGCATTCGGCTAGCAGATAATAGTGGAGCACGCTGCAGGCGACTACATGGACGGCTTAGATTGTTAAAGTTGATGCAGTCTTTCTCCAGGAGCCAATGTAAAGACTTTCTGGCTGGATAGACTTGATTCGTCTGTCTCAGTACGAAAATGGGATGGGCGGTACGGCCTGATTCCCCTTCTCGCTGTCTACACATTTAGCAGGAAGTCCCACATAGATACAGTTGGAGATGAGCACCGCGGCCTGACGCCCCTTCTCACTTTTTACACATTTAGCAAGAAGTCCCACATAGATACAGTTGGAGATGGGCGGCGCGGCCTGACGCCCCTTCTCGCTGTCTACACATTTAGCAAGAAGTCCCACATAGATACAGTTGGAGATGAGCAGCGCGGCCTGACCCCCCTCCTCTCTGTTTACACATTTAGCAAGAAGTCCCACATGCATACAGTTGGAGATGGGCGGTGCGGCCTGATGCCCCTCCTCGCTGTCTACACATTCAGCAAGAAGTCCCACATAGATACAGATGGAGATGGGCGGCGCGGCCTGACGCCCCTTCTCGCTGTCTACACATTCAGCAAGATGTCCCACATAGATACAGTTGGAGATGAGCAGCGCGGCCTGACGCCCCTCCTCTCTGTCTACACATTTAGCAAGAAGTCCCACATAGACACAGTTGGGGATGGGCAGTGCGGCCTGACGCCCCTCCTCGCTGTCTACACATTTATCAAGAAGTCCCACATACATACAGTTGGAGATGGGCTGCACGGCCTGATGCCCCTCCTCTCTGTCTACACATTTAGCAAGAAGTCCCACGTAGATAAAGTTGGAGACGCGCAGCGCGGCCTGACCCCCCTCCTCGCTGTCTACACATTTAGCTAGAAGTCCCACATAGATACAGTTGGAGACGGGTGGCGCGGCCTGACGCCCCTTCTCGCTGTCTACACATTCAGCAAGATGTCCCACATAGATACAGTTGGAGACGGGCGGCGCGGCCTGACGCCCCTTCACGCTGTCTACACATTTTGCAAGAAGTCCCACATACATACAGTTGGAGATGGTCGGCTCGGCCTGACGCCCCTCCTCGCTGTCTACACATTTAGCTAGAAGTCCCACATAGATACAGTTGGAGACGGGCGGCGCGGCCTGACGCCCCTTCTCGCTGTCTACATATTCAGCAAGAAGTCCCACATATATAAAGTTGGAGATGGGTGGCGCGGCCTGACGCCCCTTCACACTGTCTACATATTTTGCAAGAAGTCCCACATACATACAGTTGGAGATGGTCGGCTCGGCCTGACGGCCCTCCTCGCTGTCTACACATTCAGCAAGAAGTTCCACATAGATACAGATGGAGATGGGCGGCGCGGCCTGACGCCCCTTCTCGCTGTCTACACATTTAGCAGGAAGTCCCACATAGATACAGTTGGGGATGGGCGGCACAGCCTGACACCCCTTCTCGCTGTCTACACATTTAGCGAGAAGTCCCACATAGATACAGTTGGAGATGGGCGGCACGGCCTGACGCCCCTTCTCGCTGTCTACACATTTAGCAAGAAGTCCCACATAGATACAGTCGGAGATGGGCGGCACGGCCTGACGCCCCTCCTCTCTGTCTACACATTTAGCAAGAAGTCCCACCTAGATACAGTTGGAGATGGGCAGCGCGGCCTGACGCCATTCCTCGCTGTCTACACATTTAGCAAGAAGGCCCACATAGATACAGTTGGAGATGCGACAGGACATCCCCACTGGAAGAAATCCTAGGAGTGAAAAGATGCCCTTGCTCAGAATTTGCGAATGAGACTAGATCCATTTTTGGGCTATTTTTATCTGAGCATAAGAATGGTATTTCGCAATCAAAGTGTAACCCCTATGTTTCGGACATGATTCCCTGGGAACGGAGGGGCCCTGACAAGGAAAATGGAGAGGATGGGCACTGAACCCGCTATCAGACTCTTCGCAAGAATTTTTAAGTAGTGAGAAGGACCAATAAAGAGAATGCTGGTTTACGGGTAAAGACCCAATTACATGCACAGAGATTTCTTTTTGGATAAATATCCACACTTAACAAAAGACTCTGGCCTGGAATCTATCTGACATCTCGAGCATCTTGGTACTTCCTCTCTTAGCAGAAACAGAACATGTTGCCATTGTGGTGCTCAGAGAAAGCAAGTTGCCCTCACCAAGCAGAATGTACCTGCCCTCAACAGCTGGCCAATGGAGGATGTTCTTTTGCATGGCTGGGGTGCCCCTTACATATAACCCACCTTCCAGCCAGCTGGAAATCAACCACCAGATTAAGCCAATGCCATCGTTGTTGGAACGCAGTTGCCTCCGCCACGTGGCATATTGACTGAATGCTAATCCCATTCAATGGCACAATACCCGACCTATCTGAATAACCAGTCCTACTACAGAGTTATTACAAAGTAATGGTTGACTCTGAAAGCTGTTTTTTCATCAAGGAAGAATTTAACCTGTGCTAAATGATATGCTACAAACTGAAGGGCAACCAGAAAGCAGTGCCGCTGTCATTGGATGTTGCAAGAGAAGTGAGTGGTATGATTCATGCCGGGGGCAATTGCGTTACACGAAAACCACTCTGTCAGCAGTCGACACGCCCAAGTTTGGACCTTGCTACCCAGAGTCTGCAAAAATCATCAGACTCTTAGTTTGCAACAGGGGTTATGTATGGACGTTTTGATCGAATTTGGGTGGTACCATTTGTTCGAAGCCCAATATACCAGACATGTGAAGCGGGAGGCTAAAGAAGAAACAAAAAAGAAAAAGGCGGGGGGCCCTGCAGCGTCAGCTCTGGCCTGCATTTGAGAGACGGAACTGACGCCGTGAGGCCGTGGAAGAAACACTGGCGGCTGGCGAGAAGGTAAGTCGGGGAGGAGGGATTAGTCTAAGGCTGCATCGGGTGCGGGGGTTTGGGTTGTTTAAACCAAGGTCAAAAAGAGGTGCGGTGGAATCGACTACAAACAATTCCACTGCTCACTGTTTGACTTCGGTCAAACAACCCAGATCCCCTGAGACTCCAAGAGCCATACTAGCATACATTTTGGAATATCCTCGCAGCCCAGGAAGGTGGCCCGTTAATCCTTGACTTGAAGCACTCTAGCCGGGCAGCGTGTGGGTGCTACTGCTATACAGAGTGAACAGAGGATAGCACGGGGGCAACACGCTGGTCTTGGAAGCAACACCATGCAGAGCAACAGATGTTTGAATCCCCGATCCGCTCTTAGAAACAGAACTCAGGTGTGGTATTAGGCGCGTTATAAAAAACAAATAAATACATTAAATAAATACCCCTGTCAAGGCGCTTACAGAATTCAAGTTCTGTGATCCCAACCCTGTTCACGTTAAATGCACTGGATTCACAGATTGCAAATGCTCGTTGATGAGACTGAGCTTGCCTTTGTCGCATCATAACCACCCGTATTCACTCTGCCTTAACAAAGCAAGTTGGTGCAAACTCTAGGCCAGCAACAGATCACCTCGGCCACCGGGCGAGGAGAACTTTCATTCTGAGCTTGACATCTACCAGCAAGACAGCAAGTAGATGCTAGCTGCCCAACAACAGCATCTGACTTATTTCCAAATGACTTCAAGAGAAGAAGAATACATTCTTATGGGAGGTGCAACTTGTTCCTGAAATCTTGCTAGGAGAGGTCTACGATTGACCGCAGCCAATCAAGGGACTGGCCTTCCTGTTCCAATAGCATCTCACAGGCTTCCAACAACAAAGAGAACCGGAATGTCTCATTGTCATTGTAAAAGAATAAAAAATGAACTTTTCCAGCCCACAAAAGACTTCGGATTTTCCAATTGGCCTTTGTTCGGTAACCTGACTTCTCGTCTGATCGTATTTGACCTGATGTCCCCGCACCTTCTCATCTCCTTCAGCATCTAATTACTTTGCCCGTCCACGGCCGGCCCCTCAATTTCCTCTTCCATTAAGCACAAGGAATTGGATTCACATTCTCTCTGTCCTCCTGTTAGAGCAGTTTCCATCCCCCAACACCCTCTTCCCAAGCATGGTCCCGGCGGCGCAAACCTTGTGATGTGATCTCATTTGCAGTTTCTTAACCTGGTTTAATGCTCGCTTCTGGAATGCTTAGGCAGCACTTTTCTTCCTATTCTTGAAACAAGTGTCTCACCAGAAAACTTTATATAGGCTCTGCAGCAGCAAAGGATAGCTCAAGGGCAATGCATTTGTCTTGGAAGCAAGACTACGCAGTTCAACACATGTTTGAATCCCGATCCTGCACTTAGAAACCACTCGCTGTTATTAAGAGCGTTGTAAAGGAACAATACAATAAATACATAAATCAGGAGATGGCTTTGAACATCTATGATTTGCACTGCTTGCTTTGTACCCGAATCACAAAATGTAAACATTGAGCCCATCTGGAGATACCTAGACTCTACGAGGTTGGCAAAGACATGCACAAAGGCACCTTGGAAATGCCCCCGGCTGCTCCCGATTTCCCTTCCACGTTAGGCATTGTGAATCAAGTATAAGGAAGCAGGAAGCGGGTGCAAATCTGAGATCGTCACAACCTATTCTGATGTGCTCCATTTAAGGGTGAGGTGAATTGAATTGAATTAATATTTTATTTATATTGCGCTCGTACACAAGTGTTTCAGAGAGCGACAAGGCAAGGCAGTGGAACAGGGGAGAGCAAAACAACAATCTTACTAGGCCCAGTCACATTGAGAATGCACAAGTGCATGGGAAAGGGAAAAGGGGAAAAGTGCATGGAAAGGGGTAGGGGAGGAAAGTGCAGAGCAGGAGAGAAAACAGATAAATAATAATACATTAAATAAATAAATAAATAAATAAATAAATAAATAAAGGCAAAGAAACGGTGAGAGTGCAGCCAGCAAGTGGCAGGTGCTGGGTTTAGCTGACAGAGTGTATCTGATAAGTGCAGAAGAAAAGTGGTTGGGGCACTCTATGGGTACAGATACAGACCCCAGTGCAAGGGGTGGCAGGGTGAGCAGACACCTGGGCCCGGGGGAAATAGAGGATGTCCACGTGCACACTGCTGGGACCAGGTGGGGGACCAGGTGGATTCCCTTTGCCCGACACCTCTATAAATTCCTAAAGCTGTCGGACGCCCTCTGTCTCCAAAGTCGTGGCATTTTGATCAGCGATAGCATGCCGCTTCACGGACAAGCCTAGGAGCTTTCCATACTAATATGCTCGACGTGGCATAGTATAAAAGCATATTAACATAACATATAAAGCTCCTGTAATGCATCTTTGTCGAGCCTCAGACATCCACATCCAGCATCTTGTCCTCGCTCACATCAATCGCCTATGTCAGGTACATTGATTACCTCGTTCAGGATCGATAGCTCACATTCATTGTGTTTTCTAACCCTGCAACATTCAGGACCACACTCCAAGGACCAAGGGCAGAAAACATTAAGGCAAAGCCCTGGAAAAAAATGTAACACAGAATTTTAATCAATCAAAAAAGAGCTGACAATAGCAGGGTACATGGGGAAAAAAAGTTGATGCGTTTTGCACTTCCTGAGTGCTTGTTCACTATATATATATATATATATATATATGCACAAAAAGGTCTGGGAGCCCCTCTACTAAGGACGAACATGGCCAAATAACATGTTCTATTGGAAGGTGCCGACCCTGGAGGGTCTACAACCACGTTTTAGCTCACTGTACCGTTCACAGAGGGAAAATACTCATTTGCATATCAGTCTTTGTCCCACCCACCTGGGCAGTTCAGCAGCAAAATGCTCACTGATGAGGCCTGACTAGGCCGAAACACGTGTCTGGGGTTGCTTTTGGTACTCTTGTACAGAGAATTGCCTGGCATTTCGGTGCTGGACTGTGAGCTAAAACGTCATTGCAGACCCTCCCGAGAGGGCACCTTCCCAAAGGGCAAGTTATTTGGTCCTGTTTATTCTCGGTTGAAGGGCCCCAAGACCTCTTTTTGTGTGTATACATGAATTATCTCATCCCTATAAATATGGCTATTTTATGGACAGTATGACATCATTTCCACGATTTGCAGATGTCCAATCACTGACCTTCAGCCTCAGGTGAACTGAGTTACCAGAACAAATGCATGCATGCGAACTACTGATTAGCTCTGAAGCATTGCTGCACCGATGGGCCGCTAGCAAGCTCACAGGGAGTAAACTGTTTAAGATCTGCCTTAAGACTTTCCTGTCTGGGTTCATAGCTAAAGAGACAAGAGCTTTCCTCTTACATGGGGCAAGTCTTCACTTCACAGGTTCGAATCCCGACCAGGCTGACTCAGCCCTTCACCTTTCAGAGGATAATAAATTAAGAATCATTACCATGTGTAATAAAATAGCGCCTATTTTTACAGCACTTAGAAGTAGGCGGAATAGGCCATGAAGTGCTATATAAAACCTCATATTATTATAATTCTAGGATCAGACAGTGTTGCTTAGTTATTTTCAGAGACAAGCATTGTGTTGTTGCACACCGATGCACTGTTTAAACATACATTGTTTCCAGCAAAACAATATTGAATATGATTGGCTACTGTAAAGATACACAAGGGTTGTCTAACTCCAGGCCTGGAGGGCCGGATCCATTCTGGGTTTTCAGGATACCCCCATATTAATGAGGGGTATCCTGAAAACCCAGAATGGATCCGGCCCATGCAATACATTGGCATACAAGGATTCTAAATATATACACATTTTCTGCATACATATTAATGAAGGGATACCCTGAAAACCCTGTCAGGATCCCGTCCCTCGAGGCCCAGAGTTGGACAACCCTCCTTTACACGCTTGAAGTAAATCAATTCTTCACAGGAGAAAAGGGAATTATTTTCCACTGTCTCTTGTGATATCCATCTTGAAGTGGCTTCAATGTCATCGTGGACTCTTCACACAGAATTTCACTGCATCCTCCAAAGATATTCTGGACCCTGTGCAAAATGCTGGTTCTTCCAACAAACTCAGCACCAGGGAAAGTGTAGTATCAAAGGCCTCGACCATCTGGCAGATGCGATTAAGGCAGCTGTTTCCACCAATGAGGCACTATTTAAAATGTTAATGGGCCTAGTTGTCCCTCCCCATCCTTCCGAGACAACCTCCTGTGACACCAGGCTGGAAATTTGGAAGTGAAAGGACAAGGCTGATTTCCACCCATGTCTTTGAAATAATTGTGTCTTGTGTTGTTAACCTTCAAACATGCCTGCTGTGATAATTCAGCATACTTTAAAAACAGCAAATATTATTTTTAAGAAAGAACACGAGGAAGGCTGAGTATGGCAATGGGGACCTTTACCAGGCGTCTTTCAATTCATCACTTGAGAGTTTATCCATTTTACACAACCGGTGGGTGCAACTGTGCTTTTATAACACCCAATCTCATGGACTATACTCACACAATATTGCGAGATTACAGTGGAATCAAGACACACTTATTTGAGACATGCTCTTAAATTAAAGACTGGTAGAGACTGCCGTCCAAATAATCAAAGAGAACTGTGTGTTAATATCAGATGTAACAAATCTTGCTTGCCATTGTGAAGCCTTGAGAAGGACCCAGAAGGGTCGAAACACGCGTTGGCAATGGCAAGAACTTGGTCTGTTTATAATATCATCTATATTAAATTATTGTGATAATTACAACTTCTGCTCTGGTATCAGTTGAGTATGTGCGTAGTTTATCAGTGTGAATATTTTTGGAATCTTATTTTTATAGTAGTCTTTGAACAGTTTAAAGGAATTCTGCATCACCACTTTACCCAAAATCTTAAATGTATGCATCGAATATAACAAAAAATGCAAGCATGCTAATTTAGTATGTTTTTTCTGTGCCCAGTCAACAATAATTTGGATTCTTAAATAGTGCTTTATGCTGCATTCCCAAACTTCTAAGTGCTGCAATAACAGGTGTTATTATAACACAATTTAATGGTACTCAATGTATTGACCTATTAGCAATGAAGGGCTGACGTGGCCCAGCAGAATAATTAAAACCTGTGAAGTGCAGGCTAGCGCTTCGGAGGACAGTGTGTAACTTGTGAGCTATGTACTGAGATGTTAAACTAATCGAATCTAGTCCCAACCGGATATTAATGGACGCTGAATGTTATGTGGTAAGATCACCAGATTTAGTTTTTGGGGACTAGTATTACATTCTGTGCAATAGTTTAACTGTACAATGACCCCAGAGAGCAGAGAATTTAGCAGGAGAACAACTGGCTAACGTGATGTTAAAGGTTTTCCAAGGAACCCGAGCAATCATGGCTTGAAGTCAAACTTCCTGTAGGTTTCAAAAGTTCTGTAAGCGGACCCTGAACCGAGGAGCACATGCATGGGAATTCTATAGGGGACGGCATAGGTTGAACATCCAGGGGGTAGTTTCAAATGATCTTTATTTGGAAATTGACTATTTCCTTAGACGGGGCCAATGGGAAAGTCAGGCTGTTATTGAAAGAGCACACTACTTTGGTGCCCACCTGCAAAGTAGAAATACTCCTAAATTCATGATGGAGCCGTACATATTTCCCTGATGCAGATTGATAGGGTGAGAGCTTGCTGTGAAACTAAAATTAACTCTGCACTGGGATGGCAGCCAATCAGCTCTCACTAACACCGGGATAATCCTTCAATGTATGCCCTTGTTCGGAGGGAGCTTGATGCTTCTCCCCGCACGCCACATCGCTGGGGGTGGGGGGTTCTGGGAGGGCTATAGCCCCAGGTCTTAGCTCAGGGGCTACAACCAGAAGGCTAGCTAGCTGTGAGTCCTGACATTAGCGTACCCGCGGGTCGTTTCCAAACCTAGCAACAATCTATCCATCTTATCCCCATTGTCGCCGTCCTTCCCTCACTTACCCGCAGCATCTTCCCCACCTCCTCCATGTTGCCACCTTCTCCCCTGTGCAGTGACCACCAAGGGAAGCAAAAAGGGAGTCTCTCTTGGGATCTTCTCGCCTCTCCATTGGGGCCATCTTATTGCAGTTGACGCGCATCAAAGGGAACATGTTTGTTTTTTCTAGGAGACACTGTTGCACTGCTGGGGTTCTAATAGGGTTAAGTCTCACGTTCAGGGCTGTTCACAGCCGATAATGGCCCTGAGCCCTCTTGGTGGCCCTCGCTTTGATGGGGTCTGCCAGGCTTGTGCTGTCAGGCTGTTAGCTTCCATGTATGCCCTTGCACGCAGAGCTTGATGCTATAGTGTAAGTTTGTTTTGCACCAAGTTGAATTTTAATGCCGGCATTCCCAACACTTGTAGACTTTGGCTTTTTTATAGTAACCTTAACTGTTTTTTTTATGAATGCTCACTGATTTCTTATATTATATGTTTTTTATTTGAGTTCTGCTAACATATTTGTTTGGAGTGGCAAACGTTTTAAGTACCTGCATACTTTTTCAATGATTTTCTGCAAGTTGTTTTGTTGTTTTGTGTGTGTGTGTGGAATGTTTTGGGAATTATCCTGGTGCATGTGCTTTGTAGAACATGGAGTGGAAGGGGTTTGACTTTTGATGATGGATTGGGGAGAGTGTGCGTGCGGGCTGCAGATGTTTTTGTTTCTTTCACAACGATTCTTTTTATTTATTTTGCTGAATATTGTTCATGTTGTTTTGACTCTCTGGCCATGCTATGCTTGCAATCAAACCATGGTGGTTGTTGAGTTCAGCAGGCCATCTTGTGGCTTTCGCAGAACATGTTTCATTTTGTTTAGTTCCTCTGACCCTACTGCGCATGTATGGCAGGCCCACACTATGCTCGATGCTGCATATCATCTAATGCGTTTCTCTGAATTTTTGTTCAACTTAAACATAATTACAGAGTCACCATCTTTGGGTGTTTAGTATACGTGTCTTCTTTAAATTTCTCCAAACACCTCTGCATTGAACATACCCCCATCTGGCTTTGCCGGCTGGGAAGCCACGTCTTGCACCGAGGACTACACGAGGCCATGTAACCAACCGCCTTGTGCCTGGTGCCCTGGAACAGGCGAGTCTAAAGCTGGCTTCTCAGATTGGTCCCAGAGATCTCCCAGTTGTCAGCGTGTTTGACAAGTTCCTGTAATTTGTTCCCGCGCACCAGACCTACATTCAGCTGCTGTTCCTTTCCATGGAATTCCCTGGAGCAAACCTCCGCACACACAGGGGGTGTTTTTCTTCTCTCTCGCTCTGTTATGCTGCACATGTAATGCGGCCATCCACAAATCCATGAACTGAGCTTGCTGGGCAAAGTGGCAACAGCGGAGCCAGCGCCAAACCGCCCTCCCCTGCAGAAGCGTCGGCTTCTAGGGGTGTGAAGTCAAGGTCTCGGGTCGTGTCTCAGGCTGCTCTTTCTTCTGAACAAAGTGATTTATTTGACACCAAGCGATCATTTAAAAGACTTTGGGCCTCATTACGACCCTGGCGGTATGGGGTTAACGGCGCCGGTAACCCCATACCGCCTCATTTCGAGGTCCGCTCGCGGGACCCGCTCTGGACACCTGTTATTACCAGACGTCCTTAGCGGGTCCCGCGAGTGGCCCAGCATGCTAACAACGGGCCCGTCATTAACAGGCTCATTGTTAGCATGCTCCCCATTCCCATTGAGGCCTATGGGGGCTCGAATGGGAATGGGGATGTACCGGGTCCGGGTTCCCTGAATGGGGAAATACGAGGCCCTCCAAGGTCGGAATGGCCCGGTATGTCCCCATTCAGGGAACCTGGACCCGACTTTGGAGGCAGCCATGCCCTTATTAAGCCCAAACTCGTAATGAGACCCTTTGTAACGGTGCCTCACTGCGTGCTGCCCCCTTTCATAATTCACCATTTAGAGCACAAGCTATAGGTGATGAAGTCCACATATGGCATCCTGCATAAGTCCCATCAGAGAAGACAATCCAGACTTTTCTGGAAAAAAATCAGACGCGGGTAAGGGCTATTAGGGTTGCGGCGGACATGATGTTTACTTGACTGTACTCTGGAAAGGACCTGTAAAGACATAGGGCCTCACTATGAGTGTGCCGGTCCGGTAACAATGCAAAAAAGAATGCTGGTAATACCGGATCCGGCATGTTAACCGGACTGGCACACTCCGAGCTTACCGGTAGGGGTAGTGAACTACCGGCAGGCCTAACCTGTCAGTTCAGGCCCCTACCGGCAAATAATTGCCCCAATCACCGGAACTGGTACTACCGGTGCCAGTGATTGGGGCAAACCCATTCCATGGAGTCCTACTGGACTCCATGGAATGGGAACGTACCGCGGTTGCCGGCACCCATAATATCATGGTAACACCTGGAAAACGGGCAACGGTAAGGGGAGTTTGCCGGTAGCCCGCCGGGAAACTCATATTGAGGCCCACGGACTAACTTTATTACAAGATCATCAAACAATACACCAATCACCTAATTAACCCCTGCAGCTCCAGAACCTATCGATGTTCCAGCACTCAGAACCATCTTTAAGACACCTTCCTTCATCATGTCTTCCCAAGTGGAGGTAATAATTTCACCATCCGGAGTCACCCCCACGTTATAGAGGACCCCACGCGCTCCATAAACAATACAACCGATACACTTTCAGAAAAAAATGGGAGACGCCCTGTTTCATCAACTTCCTAAAATGTGATCAGAATCTGAAGCCTAGCATCAGAGAGTTTTGTGTTTGATGCAGAGCAGTTTTAAGGTAGTTTGTGTTTTCCATGGGACGTGGATTGTGGGGTTGTGAGCTGTGGTGAGTGAGGACTGTGCTAGTTGGTTTATTACACTCAGGTTACTGTGCATTCTCCTGATGCTGCATAATTTGATGGCTCAGCACCTGTACCATGTCTCTTGCTTGAACTGCATCACTCACTCACCTAGATATTTGACAGCTCAAAGTGTAAGGTTTCATGTCTTCTTAAAGCTGGCAGGTACAGCCTAGTATGCCAGTGGTACACAAAACAAAATGCAGAATGTGACAGAGGGCCATTAGCATTCCAGCCTCACACCAGTACTGGTGGACATGACTGCTTCTGGCTCCAGCATGGTAGAGGCTCAAGGGGGTGGCGTGTATGCAGCCATTGGCATGATTTGTAGGCTGTGTTAGTCTGACCATGTATCGGGCGTAAGCATCTGCCTCCACTGACTAACGATCCAAAAGAGGGTTGAGTGGAAAATGGCCTGCCTAACTTATAAATGCACTCACAAACCGGGTCTGGCTTATCTTTTGCATTCATGTCAACATGCCCCATTTCATTCCTGAGATCCTAGTCCAGTCCGGGTTTTAACTTTGCATTTTGGGACCTGTCGTCCTGGATTTTCCCATTTTAATCCCAAGTCCCAAAATGCGAACATAATGCCAGGACTGGGCTAGTATTTCCAGACTGAAATGGGGCATATATGCACACAAAGTAGAGCTCTACGATCCCTTTCACACTCTCTACGGAGCACTCAGCAGTTGCTGCTCTCCCCGCTTGCTTTCAAGTTGACCTCCAAGGGAGTCAGGCGCTTTGTGGTTCAAACCATTAAATAAGGAATTCTTACCCTTCACAATTCATTCTGCAAAATCGCTCGCTGAATTCAGGTTGTTTTTAGAACAGTTCTTATTTCTCTAGGCAGGTATGTGTCCAGTGCTCAGATACACTTCAGGGTATTTGTGAGGAATTCGACCACCCGCAAGCGGGTGTGCACTCGCCTGGGCTTTTTTGATATTTGTTTAAGAAATTGAATGATAGGAGATGAACCTCGGAAAATGTGTGGGGATAATCTGCACACATTTTCCTGTGCTAGCAGCTCAACAAACACATAGTCAAGTGTACTCTGGGGGGACACGGCCTACAGGTGCAGTCCTCCCTTTCACATTTAGCTGGACTGTGACAGCCAGTAGTACATGAAAGAATATCAGGAAGGCAAAACCTTCCTCCTGCCATGGCCATCATAATTAAATATCAACGGCTCCATGGATCCACTCTGCCCATTGTAGTTCTGTGAGGTGGCAGCACATACTGATGAGAGTTAATTGAAGCAGGCCTGCAAAGAGGCCTGGTCACATAACTAACAAAGGGCAGGAAACCCCAACACCTTTTTCATATGCAATGTGTCAGCTTGAAGCTAGCTCCCACCCCTCTGTATGAAGGGCAATGAATGTCATGTCTGGGACAACTGTTTACAGTAGGCAACCCCTGCTAGAGGACCCCCTTTCAGATGGAAGAAGTATCTGATTTGATGGAGAAAGAAAGTCTGTTCTCACCACAGAATTCAAGGGAGACCTGTGCTTTGATCAGGAACTACAGAGAGCTCAATTAACCAGATAGACACTTTGATCCACAACAGACAGGAAGATGGGTGGGACTTAGTAGTACATGCTGTCACCCCTTACCTTTCCTGTTGCAAAGCACTCTGTTATGACCTCACGCATAACACAATATTGTTGGTGGGGGCCCAGGATTGGTGTGTTAAGGTAGGCTTAGCCTGCACTGATCACTGGGCCCATTTGGCTTTAAAAGAAGGTTGAGCCCCTCTTTTTGGCAGATCATCCAATGACTTTGAAAGGAGCAAGAAGAAGGACTAATTACAACCCTGGATGGAGGTATAGTCTGCCTTACAGATTCCACCAGTGAAGGAAGGCTGGGATTTCGAAGAGGGAAGCTAGATCCCTCCCCTAAACATCCTCCATTTAACAGAGGGAGACACTGACCTCAGACGACCCATCCAGCAGCTCCAGAATTGGTACCCATCCAGCACATAGTGTGCCCTGCTAGGTTCTGCCAGCAAGCTTCTTAGGCAGGATGTGCCAGAGAGTCTCTGACCAAAGAACAAGGCTGTTGCCTGCGAACACTCTCCTCAGCTTTGGGCCGTCTGCCTTAAAGGATGACATGTGCCCACCAAAGAAGCTAGGAGGAGTGCCACAGCAGGCATCAACCAACATCCACCTTTTAAGGACATTTACGAGGCAGTCAAGCCCTTGAACCGCGACCCTGGGCCACTGTGTAAGCCAGCCTGCAGCTGTCCATCCAGCCTCGCTTGCCGAACCTCCTCCCTCCTGATACCCACAGATGTCTCCCATCATGAACTCTGTCACAAGTGCTGGAAATGCTCCTGGAACCGACTCGACGCTGTTGTGCATCAAGATCATCTCAAGCATCAGGTACATTGTGTTTCTGCCCCCCTGGTCCTTCTCCGAAGGCCACTAGTGACATTTACAACCCCTTGCTGCCTTGGTGTTGAAACCAAATAACCTTGAACAGTTAAGACTGATTGCTTTACCGACTACCCTCCTGTCAGTATCCAGAGTGCATCCCTTTTCCTCGTGAAACTGTCTGCCCTCTGTGTTCCTTTACAGGGTGGGTTGTATTTTGTAGTGTGCTAGAACTGTTTGTTGTAATAATAATACATTAAATATTTGTATACAACCTTGACTGGACAGTGCCTAACCAATGATCCACGACCTTGCGGAGATAAGCCTTCTGTTCTGTCAACGTTACCAAAATGGGACAAGGAGGTTTATAGGTTACTTGTGTTTCCAATCTGTTGGGATCCCTTCTGGTGTACTAGAGATGTGGGTGGGTCTGAATGATGGTTTAGAAACCGATATTCATCCCTGGACCACTGGTGCCCCGGAAGTTGATTCGTTACAGTATTGATCCGCTATATAAATGTACTGCATTAATCAATCAATTTTAAATCCATGCTTGGAGTCTCAATTGTCAATGGGTCCCAAAAGATGGCTGTGCATGTCGGTGCAAGGTGTGGACTTAATTATTTTTTTTAAATGTTGATACTCACCATCACCAATCTACACACATTAACAAGCAACTGACAAAATAGCATAAACCTTATGCTATTTTTAAACATCGAAAACAAGTAAGTTAGTGCCCAAATCCACCTGGATTTGGGTGCAAACTCGTATGTTTTCCTATCTCTTTTGTGTTGCGGCTGTCCCACCGCTTGCAGGGTAGCCCCAGTGGCTGAAGTGTAAAAACAAAATAGTAGAACGATGTTCCATCTGTCTGCCCTCCTTTCTGCCCGCTCCTCCCCGTTAACCCACTGCCCTAATTCAAACCCCATAACTGGATTGTTCCTTTATTCCACCCCACCCCACGATGCTGACACAACAGTTCTAGCGAGACTGAAGAAAACAGTGTGAGAATATGCATTTAAAAGACCACCATTAGTGTGACGTTGTCTCGCACAGCATGCAGCTTTATGCAGTCTCCCCCTTTCAATCCCCCACCACTCGCACCTCTCAAGGGACATGACCATTACTATAGCCAACACCCCCTATCATTACCTGCAAACACTGCGGCACCGACAGCAAGACCGGGAGTGGGGTTTATGTGTCAAGCAATCTATTGAATAAAACAAAAACGTTCCAGCACCTACGAAATAGCACAGTGCCTGACTTGCAAGGTTCGGGTACGAATCCCCAGCAGGGGCAAAGGAAAACAAAAGTGGCTTTCTTACCGACAGGATGGGGGGAAGCCCGGCAGTGGCAAATAAAAAGTGCCTTTACTTGCTGTCGGGGTTTGGGAGCCATGGGTGCCCTGGGTGACTTTCCTTGCCGTCGGTGTAGCCCGGAACCCCAGCAGTAGGGTGACCAGATTTTTCACACAAAAAAGCCGGACAGGGCATAGACATAAAAGTACGACTAACATAAATAAATAAAAAATACAGTCCTACTTCTATGTCTATGGCCTGTTGCGGGGGCTCGGAGGGGGTGTGCTCACATGCACACCCCTCCCATTGGAGGAAAGTGGCCGGAGACAGGAAGGAGGAGGAAATGGGGGCGTCAACGCCCCGATTCGCGCAGTTACAGTTGCGCCGCAACCCGATTTCGGGATTTCGAAGTCGGGTCCCGGCACAAAGTGACCGTGGGCACCCACCATTGAAAACCCCGGGTTTGCAAAATAAAAAAACTGTCGGGACCCCGGGACGGAGGGCGATTACCCCGGACTGTCCCGGGAAAACCGGGACGTCTGGTCACCCTACCAGTGCCCTGACTGGGTTTTTAGTTTGGGGCGACTTATTGGCTCTTCCCCGACTAGCTGCAGCCCACCTAAAACCCTGGTCCCCTTTGATCCTGGATTCCTCCCTAAGCAACTAACGTCACAGACCTATGTCCCGCGCCGCCCTTAGGCTCCATGTCTGACATGCTCTCTTTGCGCATGCGTGAACTGTAGAGTGAAAGAGCGTGAGCAGCAGAGCTCAGTGATGTGACGTCCCAGTGCCACTATCGCGCATGCGTGGGCCTCGTTCTCGGCCACGCATGCGCAGTTGCAATAAACAGCGCCCGTGCGGCAGTTCGTGCCGGGACGCGTACAGACCAACAGCGCGTCCCGTGTCTTCTTGGGCCGTGTGCGTATGAGTGACCGCATGATTGTCTGGTAGTTCCCCGAGGCACGGGGCACTACATAACAACTGGTGACGAGGGGAACGATCGCCACGGCAACGTCGTGCATGTACGCACTGCGGCCGCGAGAGAGAGTGTCGGAGCGAGACACGGACCCGACGCGGATGATCCCGTGATGCACGTACAGCGGTTGCGGCCTGCATAGGTGCTCGTGCGCCGCTGTACTGTTTGGATACGTTAAATTTTTGGAACTTTGGTTGTCCCCCAGCACCCGGGGACGACTTTTTCTTCTTTCCTCTGGAACGCGGACGCCTCCAGGAAAGAGACCCTAGAAGAGACACAGTGGGCGACCGTCTGGCGGCAGTCTCAAGAACCCCAAGTAAGGTTTGCGGCCTCTACACCACCAGGAGGTGCCTGTGCGACCTGAAAACATGGCGGAAAGCGAAGGGGAGAAAGGAACGGCGGCAGGTACAGTCAGGCCGCAACAAGGGTCTCTGCTACCGATGCAAGAGTTTGATGTGTCTGGCCCCCCATCCAAATTGGGGCCGAGGTGGCTGCTATGGATTAAGAAACTCGAGATGTACTTTACAGCAACTGGCATCACCGATGATAATGCGAAGAGGGCCACGCTGCTATACTCTGCGGGGCTGGACGTTTTACGTATTTTCGAATCATGCAACCTGCAGGTGGTGACGTACAATACTGTCAAAACTGCGCTGGAGAACCACTTCATTCCTCTCTCAAATGTTGACTACGAGAGGTTTCTGTTTTGTGGCGAGAAGCAGAGAAGGTGAATCCCTTGATCAGTTCTGCGCCAGGTTGAGGTCGATGGCCACCACGTGTCGGTGGGATAATGATGAGCTAATGATACGGAACCAGCTCATCCAAGGCTGTAACTCCGGAAAATTAAGAAGGCAAGTGCTAAGGGAACCGGGGTGGAATCTGCTGCAGATCCTAGATAGCGGCAGGATATATGAACTGGCGGATGTGAGAGCAGCCAAGATGGATGCTGCAAGGCATCCAAGCACGTCCGAGGATGCATTTGCCATAAGCAAACGGCCCGGAATAAAGGACAAGTGGGGACAGAGAAGGCAAGAGACTCGTTCTCCCGAGTCGGGATCGATGTGTCCGGCGTGTGGGTATGACCTACCCCATGCAGAAGAATGCCCAGCTGTGTCGAGGTCGTGCGGCCAGTGTGGCAAGTCAGGGCACTACGCCCGGATGTGTCGTGCTCCGGCTCCCATTCCGGTGCCGAGAGGCCCTGCACGAAGTGGTAGCAGTGGGCCCAGAAGACAAAGGAGCATTGCGGCACTTGAACAAGAAATACAGCGGCTGCAGCTGGCCGAAGAGGAGGAGGAGGACGAAGAAGAGGTATTCTTCATCTCAAACCTAGCATCTGTGGCTAAGAAGAAGAGACAGCCCAAATGCATGGTGAACATTCAAGGTGTGCCGACACAGGTCCTGATTGATACTGGCGCATCAGTATGTGTGCTGGCCGAGGACCATTATCAGAAGTTACCAGGGCCTCCCCCACTGGACAGTTCGGCAGCAAAGATATTCACTTTTGGTGGAGATGCCCCACTACCTATCAAAGGGGTGTTTATCACGCCAGTCGAAAAGGGTGACAGGATCATCAGAGCGCGATTCTTTGTCACAGACGTGAGTCCCCATTCGTTGCTCAGCTGTGCTGCGTCTGAAGCTCTTGACTTGGTGCATTTTGCATGGGAGGTGTATCAAGTGGACATTGTGAGCTTACTCGACAAGTATGTGGACATCTTTGAAGGGGTCGGGAAGTTGAAAGCGCCCCCGATAAGGCTACACATCGACGACACCATCAGACCAGTTGCCCTCAAGCACAGGAGGATCCCGTTTCATCTTCGGGAGAAAGTGGAGGAAGAACTGAGGTCGCTCATCAGCATGGACATCATTGAAAGGGTGGAGGGACCCACACCTTGGGTATCGCCTATAGTGGTCGCTCCCAAACCGAAGCAGCCAAGAGCGGTAAGGATCTGTGTTGATATGTGCCTCCCCAATGCCGCGATTAAGAGGGAGAGACACTTAACACCGACACTTGATGACATTGTGGGGGAACTCCAGGGGGCACGTGTGTTCTCAAAGCTGGATCTACGGGCCGGCTATCACCAGTTGGAACTTCATCCGGACTCCCGATTCATTACAACCTTCACAACTTACGAAGGCCTCTACCAATTTAAGCGCCTGAGTTTTGGCATCTCGTCGGCGGCTGAAGTCTTTCAGAACACTATAAGGGGGGCACTGGCCGGCCTTCAAGGCGTGATAAACATGAGTGATGACATTTTAGTGTTCGCAGACTCTGAGACGGAGCACCTGAGAAGGTTGGAGGGTACTCTAAGGAGGTTGAAAGAACTGGGTCTCACTTTACATCGCCAAAAATGCTAATTTTTTAAAGACCGGATGGGATTCTTCGGTTTCATCTTTCAGGCTGCCGGCGTGTCACCAGACCCGGCAAAGGTCAGAGACATAAAGGAGGCAGCAGCACCACAATCCCCCATGGAGGTAAGGAGCTTCCTAGGAATGGTGACTTATTGTGGGAGTTTCATCAGGGGACTAGCGTCGATGGCGGAGCCTCTCAGGGCTCTGACGAGGAATGACGCGGTATGGAAATGGGAATCCCGAGAACAAGAGGCGTTTCAGGCCCTCAAGAATGCTCTATCAGACACAGACACCATGGCGTATTTCAACCCGGCCGTGGAGTCAGAAGTGGTGGTGGATGCCAGCCCCGTGGGTGTAGGGGCGGTGTTGCTGCAACCAGATGAGCGGGGCGAGATGAGACCCATTGCCTATGCCAGCAAAGCGCTTTCCAGTACAGAGATGAGATATTCACAGATCGAAAGGGAAGCACTGGCCATCCTATGGGGCTGTCGGCATTTCCGCCTGTACATTTTGGGCAAGCCAGTTGTGGTAGTCACCGACCACAAGCCTTTGCTGCCAATACTGGCGGGCGCATCATCGAAGCCGCCGCCCCGAATCGAGAGGTGGATGCTGGCTCTAATGGAATATGGGGTAAAGCTTGTGTATCGGCCGGGGACCAACAACCGCGCAGACTAATTGTCGCGTCACCCTAACAAAGAGTACGCAGAAGTGGGCAATGAGGAAGCGGACTGTAAGGGTCTGCTGTGTCAAGTAGTAGAAAATGCACTTCCCATGGCGCTCTCGAGGCTCACCGTAGCGACGGAGTCCTCCAATGACGAAGTCTTCCGCATCATCAAGGCAGCGGTGAGGAGCGGGGACTGGAGAGAAGTGCTACGGAACAATTCAAGGCGCCAGGAGGAAGCACAGAAGGATTTGCAAGCGCTCTGGAGGGTGAGAGATGAGTTGTCGATTTCCGAGGATGGACTGCTTCTCAGAGGGCAGCAGATCGTCATTCCGAGGGAACTGAGGATGCGGGTGCTGGAGCTGGCGCACATTGGACACCAGGGCGTCGTCAAGACGAAAGCCAGGTTAAGGCCAAAGGTTTGGTTTCCCGATCTAGAGGGGAGGGTGGAAAGCTTTGTGAAGAGGTGTCTGGCCTGCCAGGCGGCAACACCGGGTGACAAAGTGCCACCCATTAGCTCGATGGAGCGCAGTGAGAAGCCGTGGGGCACGGTCCATGTGGACTTTGGGTCAACAGGTCGGGGACGGTACTTTTTGGTGGCCGTCGACCAATGGTCACGGTACCCGGAAGTAGAGGTGGTTGAGTCGACGGCGACTGAGTTCACCACGGCGGCATTGGACAAAATGTTCGCGGCACACGGATTTCCGGAGATCATCTGCTCAGACAATGGGCCACCGTTCACTGGCAGCCAGTTTGCGCAGTATCTACGAGAAAGGGGGATAAAGCACAGAAGAGTCTCCC
Organism: Ambystoma mexicanum; assembly: GCF_040938575.1. Lineage (NCBI taxonomy): Eukaryota > Metazoa > Chordata > Amphibia > Caudata > Ambystomatidae > Ambystoma > Ambystoma mexicanum. Next base: position 517,230,266 of record NC_090929.1, on the reverse strand, counting down.
CGCTATGGCCGAGAGCCAATGGCGAAGCCGAAAGGATGATGAGAACGCTCAACAAGGTAACGTGGATCTCGGCCAGCAGGGGTGAGGATCTGGTCCAAAGAGTGGTGGAGTTCCTTCGGGTGTATCGATCAACCCCCCATCAGTCCACAGGGGTTGCCCCAGCTGAGGCGCTCTTCGGGCGGTGCCCGAAAGGGATGTTGCCAGAGATGGAGGACAGGAGGCCGGGGGTCATAGACAACGACAAAGTTCGTGAGGACAGAGCGGTGCGCAACCAGAAGGAGAGTGAACGCAGAGGACTACAAGAAAAAGAAGTAAGAGTTGGAGATTTCGTACTAGTCAAGAATAGACATCCGGAAGGAAAGTTGTCCCTACCTTTTGAACCACGCCCATGGACAGTGACTCACGTTAAGGGCATGATGGTGACCGCAGCCAGCGAACGGGGTACAGTCACCCGAAATCGATCCTTTTTTAAGAAAGTGGATGTCCCGGAGGAACCTCCGGTAGCGAACGACCTTTTGAGTCAGGAAGGAACATCGGAGGCCCAGGGCGGCGTCCCCTCATTGGATCCTGGACCCACAACGGAAGCGGGCCAAGTTTTGCCCACCGTCACATCGAGATATCCTGCGCGCGGGAGTCGGAGGCTTCCGGCTCATCTGAAAGACTATGTCATGGACACAGCTGACTGAGCGAGGGGTGAGTGACGCGTGAGGTCACCGGTTTATCATCGTTGTGTTACTGTTATGTTTTACTATAAGGGGTATGCACCACAGTTTTGTTTTGTTCTGTTGTTGGGAAAAAAGAAGGGATGTGACGTCCCAGTGCCACTATCGCGGATGCGTGGGCCTCGTTCTCGGCCACGCATGCGCAGTTGCAATAAACAGCGCCCGTGCGGCAGTTCGCGCCGGGACGCGTACAGACCAACAGCGCGTCCCGTGTCTTCTTGGGCCGTGTGCATATGAGTGGCCGCATGATTGTCTGGTAGTTCCCCGAGGCACGGGGCACTACATAACAAGTGAGACGGGCGGTTTCCAGTCGGTTCTTGTCTCAGAGGAACTGACAGATTAATGTCCTGTTTCAATAAATACGTGTTGATGGTTCTCCTGACTCCTAGTTTCTTTGACCCATTGCCCGGGGTCTCACCCCTATCATCATGCTGACTCGTTAGCGCTTCATACATATACGCACAAGTATGCAGTGCTGGAAATGGGAAAATGACTCTGGGATCTAATGAGGGGCCGAGGAGAGGGTCGGATGATGGAGCGAGGCTAGGGGCGGAGTTAAGGCAGACACGTGACAGACCTGTAAAAAGTGTAACAACACAGGACTAAAATAACAGAGATGACCTAAAATGTGACAGAAATGACAAATTCATAAATTCAACCTGACAATACAGTTGATCAAAGGGAGTACGATCTATGCGTTACTTTTCACAGCCTGCATGGAACCCCACAGTTCCCACCACGCAGATTAATGCAGGCCTGATCAATACTGCCCCGGAATCTAGATAGTAACAGAGTGAAAGAAAGAGCAACTGTTTTAGTCCTGGTGTCACACTGACCTGCGACTCATAGGTCTTTCTGGAAACCCGTGTCTCGGGAGGATAGCTCAGGGGCAACGTGCTCGCCTTGGAAACAAGACGACACACCACAGTTTCGATCCCCGGTTCTGCGCTTAGAAACCTCTGGATATTAAGCGCGTTATAAATAACCTATCGTACCAGGGCAGGCTGAGATAAAAGGTCATCACTTACTAAGGTGATGATCTTAATACATGCAAAGCGAGCCTTTTATCTCTGTACAGTGGCTTTACTGAGGTCTGCTTCCATCAGTGATACAGCCTAGCTGCCACATCCCCTCACCCCCGCCCCAAAAAATAAATGTTACCTTCTTTGGAGTCAGGCACAGAAGTTAGTGATGGGGCTGGGTTGCAAAAAACATCTAATTTCTGAAAATAAATCATGCACTGGTATACAAGTTTTTACAATTGGGTTAATTGTAAATCCAGATAATTGTGCTTGACCCATCACTACATTCATTAATGAATGATGTTTCTTTTAAGTTGTTGAGAAAGTCACTGCTAGTGAAGACACGTTCTCGGAACAGTGTTGTACAAGATCACAAGGCACTCCAGTTGCATCCTTTCCGAATACCTTTTACACAGTAAATCAAAAGTACAATGCAGTGCACACTTCAGCTGAGTGATGCAAATAAGTTGACATGTTGTCTTTCAAACTAATCACAAATCATATCTAATTGTCGACTCTAGTAAGGCAAATACATTCATCTATGCCGTTAAACACTGTTACAAAATTGTGATTATTTATTTATTTATTTATCGTTCACTTGTTAGGCACTTATACAGGAAGCAAATGCTGTTTCAAGGAGCCCACAAGACAACAGGGAGGGGACAGGGGATGATAGACAAAGTAAATTACAACAATGTTAAATAATTAAATACAAGAACAAAGAAGAGACAATGGGGAGGGGATGACGAACCTACTATGCCATGTGAGTGTTCAGAACGAGCAAGTGCAGGGGGCGGAGGGGTATGGGATAGGTGCTGTGGTGCTCATGGAGAGCAGCAGGTGAAGTTGTATGAAGAAAGGTAAGTGCAAACCTCCAGTGGTGGAGGGTGAGCCGAGGAAAGTGCAGAGGATAGACAGCAGCTGGGATGATAGGATGTGGTAGGCCAGTGCCCGATGATGCACAAGTCCCTGCAAACCAATTAAGCTACTGTGCGATTAGCAGGGGACAGAGGAAGGCAAGGAAGAGGTGAAGAGGAAGGTCTTGAGGCTTTTCTGGAACTTAAGGAGGCCCTGCTGAAGATGAAGAAGGAGGAGGAGGCTGTTCGAAAGAAGGGAGCCCGCTGAGGAAAGCGACCAGCCATCGGCCCTCTGTTTCGCAAACAGCTTAACATGCAAGGAGTTGTTGACAGAGGAACACAAGTGTCCAGAGGGGGAGTATTTGTTCAGAAAGAGCTGCAGATAGAGTGGTCCCCAGCCCGGACAGCCTTTTAGATGATTCAGAGGGATTGGAATATAATCCGTTCTGCAATCGGGAGCCAGTGAAGACTTTGTAGAGCAGGAGAGATGCGGTCCCTGTGCTTGAGACAAAGGATAAGTCTCTCTACCCTATTCTGGATTAGCAATGACTCGAGATTTCTGGCTTCCAAAGAGGGAGCAGCTGAGAGCCCATGGAAGAAGGCTATAAAAGAAGTTACATAAAAGGGAACTGTGCTTGTTTCTAATTCTAATGGAATCGTCCTCAATGTGGTAGGTGTATAGCACATTTTGTCCTTTTAGTGAGGTGGGTGGAGCTATATAAATTTAGAAAATGTTTGGAGTGGGGGCCATGGGAGCGTGACCGACGCATAAGTGACCCTCCAGCCCACAGTGAAAAGTTGGCATCTATGGGTGTCACACAGCCTGCATCAAAAACAAGTACAAAACAAACCAAACAAAAAAGGTTGAGCCAGAGCAGAGTTCTTCTGAGCTAGGGATGTCTTTGTCTGCTGCGAACAGCTGATCACTGTTGGCGCGGTATACTGAAATGGCTCTGAAATGGCTCGGAAATGGCATGGGATGTTCATTTTCCCAGATTTGGGGTCCCTAAAACAGTTTTTGCCAGATCCCGAATCTGGGAGATTCCAGTCCTGCAAGTACGTCAATTACACTACCTTGCATATAAAAGGGTATCTGGAGATTTCATGACAGGCCCTGACTCTGCCCCAGCCCTGCCAGGCTTTTAGAGGTAGCTGCCTGTCCGGAAATTACCTGATAGCCCATTCCTGCTCTCCCTTCCCCTAAAACCACATACATCAATCAGTCCCCGTCTCTGTCCTTATTTTTATACTATTCCTTTTCCTGCTACATTTTTAGTTGGGACCATTAGGTGGCGCTTGCACCACATATAAACCAAAACTACTAGAGTACGTATAGGAAGAAATAGCGTTTGAGGATGGACACAGAGCTTGTAGGTGTTTGGTTATTTTCCCACCCATTGACTGCTCATGGCCATGCTAATCCCTGTGACAATTCCCACCAGTTCCTGCCCCTGCCCGCCTAAAACACCCGTTCGTGGGAACTCTTTGAGCTTGCTTTAAACAAGCCTTGCCATCAGACTCTGCACTCGAAATGCCTGCCAGTGTTTTTTTCAACACAGTTTTCTGAGAATGAATGGCTTAATTGGAGCTATAAACATGCTAGGGGTGTAATTAAAATGTCTTATCGAGGTCTGCCTTAGCCACTCGATTTATAAGCACTATGTGTGTCCTACGCTAAAATCCTGTTAAAAACAAGCATTGGCAAATCCAACAGTTTCAGTTTGTGAAAAGGATCAGGCATTTGCCAGGCACTGCTATTAGATGCCCATGTACTCACACCATTTTGCACCTGCTACCATCAATGACGAGTTAATACCACTACAGCAGTACCTGACAAGTGCCTTTCCCATGCCTACACAAAAGCCAAAACTGTTGCTATTTCCAATTGCCTGGTTCCCTTATAACAAGGACGAGAGTAATTGCTGCGGGTATCACCTGCACTGTGCTGAGTACAAACGAGGCGCGTGCTTGAGATGGAAGAGTGATTCCGCTCAAAGGGTCACTGGCGCTGCACAATTCTGAGCTGATTTACCAGAATTGGATTCACGTGTACAAACCCGGAATAGATGCGAGGGTCGTCAGTGCCTCGCGTGCCTAATTACACAGTGCATGTTCAAGTGCAGGCCCTGGAGGCGATTAGCTTCATCTCGAAGTTTCATTATGTACTGGTCCCCAGCAGATACGTTTCAGCCTCTTCAGAGGAGAGTATTGTCGCCAAACATCTGCCCCGTCTGCGCCCCTCGGAGAGCCACGGAGCCCATCTGTTCATCGGGCACAGACTGCAGGATGAAGGAACCGCGGGCCGGATGAATGACGCGATGAACTAGAGGGCGAGAGTGTGAGGGATGAGGAACCGCGGGCTGGATGAATGACACGATGAACTAGACAGTGCGTGTGTGAGGGATGAACGAAACTGCAGGCCAGATGAATGACGCGATGAACTAGAGAGTGCGTGTGTGAGGGATGAGGAACCGCGGGCTGGATGAATGACGCGATGAACTAGAGAGTGCATGTGTGAGGGAAGAAGGAACCGCGGGCCAGATGAATGACTGGATGAACTAGTTACTAGAGAGTGCATGTGTGAGGGAAGAAGGAACCGCGGGCCAGATGAATGGCGCGATGAACTAGAGAGCGCTGTGTGAGGGATGAGGAACCATGGGCCGGATGAATGATGTGATGAAATAGAGATTGCGAGCGTGAGAGATGAACGAAACCGCGGGCCGGATGAATGACGCAATGAACTAGAGAAGGCATGTGTGAAGGAAGAAGGAATCGCGGCCCGATGAATGACGCGATGAACTAGAGAGTGCATGTGTGAGGGAAGAAGAAACCGTGGGCTAGATGAATGACTGGATGAACTAGAGAGTGCGTGTGTGAGGGAAGAAGGAACCATGGGCCGGATGAATGATGCGATGAACTAGAGAGCGCATGTGTGAAGGAAGAAGGAACCGCAAGCCGGATGAATGACGTGATGAACTAGAGAGTGCGTGTGTGAGGGAAGAAGGAACCACGGGCCAGATGAATGACGCAATGAACTAGAGAGCACATGTGTTTAGGAAGAAGGAACCGCGGGCCCGATGAATGACGCGATGAACTAGAGAGCGCGTGTGTGAGGGATGAGGAACCGCGGGCTGGATGAATGACGCAATGAACTAGAGAGCGAGAGTGTGAGGGAAGAAGGAACCGTGGAATGGACGAATGACTGGATGAACTAGAGAGTGCGTGTGTGAGGAAAGAAGGAACCGCGGGCCGAATGAATGACTGGATGAACCAGAGAGTGCATGTGTGAGGGAAGAAGGAACCACGGGCTGGATGTATGACGCAATGAACTAGAGTGTGTGTGTGAGGGATGAACAAAACCACGGGCAGGATGAATGACGTGATGAACTAGAGAGTGCATGTGTGATGGAAGAAGGAACCGCGGGCTGGATGAATGACACGATAAACTAGAGAGTGCATGTGTGAGGGAAGAAGGAACCGCGGGCCAGATGAATGACTGGATGAACTAGAGAGTGCGTGTGTGAGGGAAAAAGGAACCATGGGCCGGATGAATGACACGATGAACTAGAGTGCGTGTGTGAGGGATGAACGAAACCACGGGCAGGATGAATGACGTGATGAACTAGAGAGTGCATGTGTGAGGGGAGAAGGAACCGCAAGTCGGATGAATGACTGAATGAACTACAGCGTGCGTGTGTGATGGATGAAGGAACCGCAGGTCGGGTGACTGAGTGGATGAACTAGAGAGTGCGTGTGTGAGGGATGAAGGAACCGTGGGCCGGATGAATGATGCAATGAACTGGTGAGTGCATGTGTGAGGGATGAAGGAACCGCAGGCCGGGTGACTAATCGAATGAACTAGAGAGCAAAGGGATGAGAAACCAGCGGCTGGACGAATGATTGGATGAACTACAGAGCACCTGTGTGAGGGATGAAGGAAGGCACCAGCTGCTGGGTGACTGATTGGATGAACTAGAGAGTGCATGTGTGAGGGTTAAAGAAACCACAGGCTGGATGACTGATTGGATGAACTAGAGAGTGCATATGTGAGGGATGAAGGAACCACATGCTAGGTCAACGATTGGATGAACTAGAGAGCGCATGTCTGAAGTTAGAAGGAACCACAGGCTGGATGAATGATTGGACGAACTAGAGAGCGCACGTGTGAGGGACGAAAAACCGCAGCCCGGATGAACGATTGGATAAACTAGAGAGCGCATTTGTGAGGGTTAAAGAAACCACAGGCTGGATGATTGATTGAATGAACTATACAGAGAGCATGTGTGAGGGATGAAGGATGGACTACAGAGCCCCTGTATGAGGGATGAGGCACCAAAGACTGGATGACTGATTGGATGAACTAAAGAGCGCATGTGGGGCAAGTTGAAAGCAGCGAGTGTTTGAAAGAGATCGCGGATGCATGCATGATTGAATGATTAAAACAATAATTGGATATGACAAACACGTGCATGGTTGAATGGCTTACTGGATTAATACATCATTTAACGGCTATAAAGAAATGAGTGGGTGAGTGAATAAATGGGAACAGGAAGTTCAGGCCTCCAGGGACCACAACTATCCTCAGGGGGATGCTAGTTGGGCTTGGGAGATGGCAGGAGGACAAGTACAGACAATATCTCCCCTTGGACATCTACACTACTCTCTCCAGTGAGAGAGAGAATAGGAGGGCGTCCTCTACTTTCTACTGGGCGATGGGAGTGTGGGGTGGCTCCTCTCCCGAAGTGAAGGGATGACTGATTGGATGAACTGTTCTTTCCAGTGTGATCGGAGAAAGGAATGGCTTCCACTAGGATGGCTTTTAACTACTTTCTACAAGGCATTGGGAGAACAGGGAGACTCCTAACTCTGACCAGTGGGAGAGAGAATGGGATGGATTCAGCTCCTATGACTTCCACTTCCTCTCCAGTGTAATCAGAGTATAGGATATCTCACACTACTCTCGCCAGTGTCAGGGGAAAATAAGATATCTCCCACTATTCTCACCAGTGTCACGGGAAAATAGGATATCTCTCACTACTCTCGCCAGTGTCAGGGGAGAAAATGATATCTCCCACTACTCTCTCCAGTGTAAGGGGACAATAGGATATCTCCCACTACTCTCTCTAGTGCAAGGGGAGAATAGGATATCTCCCACTACCCTTTCCAGTGTCAGAGGAGAATAGGATATCTCCCACTACTCTTTCCAGTGTTAGGGGAGAATAGGATATCTCCCACTACTCTTTCCAGTGTCAGAGAAGAATAGTATATCTCAATCTACTATTTCCAGTGTTAGAGGAGAATAGGATAACTCCCACTGCTCTTTCCAGTGTCAGAGGAGAATAGGATATCTCCCACTACTCTTTCCAGTGTAAAGGGAGAATAGGACGAGTTCCACTTCTTTCTAGAAAGAAAGGCAGAAATAGTATGGCTTCCACTACTCTGTAACAGTATGAAGGGACAATAGAATGGTGCCCACTACTTTTGAAAGAGTGAGGGGAGAATGGAAGGGCGTCCACTACTTTTACGTGGCAATGCTACAGCAGGATGTCTTCCACTATTTCCTATAGGGCGAGGGGCAAATGGAATAGCTTTAACTCCTCTCTCCGGGGCAAGTGGAAAATAGAATGGCTGCCACTAGGATAGCTTCCACTGCTCCCACTAGTATGCAAGGAGGATAGGATGAGTTCCACTACACCCTCCAGTGTGCAGGGAGGAAAGGAGGCCCTCCACTGCCACCCCTTGCCCAGTGTGAAGGGATGATAGGATGGCTTCCACTGCTCCCTCCAGTGTTCAGGGGGGATAGGATGGCCTCCACTTCTCCCTCCAGTGTGTAGGGAGGATAGGATGGCTTCCACTACTCCCTCCAGTGTGCAGGGAGGATAGGATGGCTTCCACTACTCCATCCTCCACTACTCTCTCCAGTGTGCAGGGAGGATAGGATGGCTTCCACCGCCCCCACTCTCCCCAGTGTGCAGGGAGGATAGGATGGCTTCCACTACTCCCTCCCGTGTGCAGGGAGGATGGGATGGCTTCCACTACTTCCTCCAGTGTGCAGGGAGGATAGGATGGCTTCCACTACTCCATCCTCCACTACTCTCTCCAGTGTGCAGGGAGGATAGGATGGCTTCCGCTGCTCCCTCCAGTGTGCAGGGAGGATAGGAAGGCCTCCACTACTCCCTCCCGTGTGCAGGGAGGATAGGATGGCTTTCACTACTCCATCCTCCACTACTCCCTCCAGTGTGCAGGATGGCTTCCACTACTCCCTCCAGTGTGCAGGGAGGATAGGATGGCTTCCACTACTCCATCCTCCACTACTCCCTCCAGTGTGCAGGGAAGATAGGATGGCTTCCACTGCTCCCTCCAGTGTGCAGGGAGGATTGGACAGCCTCCACTGCTCCCTCCAGTGTGCAGGGAGGATACTTATTTTATTTATTTTAATTTTATTTATTACATTTGTTACACGCCCAGACCCTCGGGTATCAGAGCGAGATTACATAGATCATAATTCACATTTGCATACATAATAAACATATGGTTACAGAGTGGGTTTGAGCTGAATACATTCTAGACATTCTTTCTTATAATATGGAGAACACAATAAGCATAGTTTACAGGATTATGCAAGAGAGAAGGTTACAGTTATATTTACAGTTGCCCAGGGTTGTTGGACTTCATATTATTTGAAAAGCCATGTTTTGAGTGATTTTTTGAAGACAGAAAGGGAACTCACTTCTTTAATGCTATTGGGAAGTGAGTTCCAGTGTTTGGGGGCTAAGTGTTTGAAGCTACTGCCGCCCGCTTTGGTGTTCTTGAAGCGAGGAATTTCCAGTAGTTGTTGGTTGTGTGATCTGAGTGTTCTTAAAACAGTTTTTTTGTGCAGAACCTTATTAGGGTATATGGGACCTGAGCCCTGTTGGCATTTGTAGGAAATGCACATGGTTTTGAAGATGATTCTATCTGCAATTGGTAGCCAGTGATGCTCTCCTCTAGTCTTAGAAATGTGGTCGGATTTCCTTACGCCAAGAGCTGCTCTTAGGGGTTTATTTTGTACGAGTTGTAGTTTTATTTAGATAAGATTTGGAAGTGCCTAGTAATAATACATTACAGTAGTGAAGTAGTGACATTATTAGAGCCCTGGCCAGGGTGACGCAGTTGGCAGGGGTGAGAAATTGTCTATTTAATGCAATTAGTTTCGCTGTGTAGGAGGTGGTTGATGAGAGGCTGCTAATGTGTTTGTTCATTGTTAGATTAGCATCCAAGTAAACTCCTAAAGTTTTTACTTGTTTCAAGACAGGTATCATGGTGCCATCGATGTTAATAGAGGTGTAATCAGCATGAAGGGCACTGATTTTAGACTGTGATCCCACTATGAGGATCTGGGTCTTCTCGTTGTTTAGACAGAGGCTATTTAGAGCCATCCAATTTTGGTTGATCGCATAGATGTTGTTGATAAGTAGGGTGTCTTGGGTATAGTTTCCTGAGAGCAGGATGAGGATCTGGGTGTCATCCGCGAAGTTGGTGTAGATGACACCCATATCATCTAATGCTGAGAAGAGGAGTTTCATATATGCATTATACAGTGTAGGAGAGAGGCAAGAACATTGGGGTACTCCTATAGGGACGGGGATGGGGTCAGCAGCTTCCTTACCTATGGCAACTCTGGATGTACGGTCAGCTAGAATGGATTTAATCCACAGGGTGGCATCCATGGAAAAGTTGAAGTCTTTGGCTAGGGTGTTGCAGTTTATCGTGGTCCATGAGGTCAAACGCTGCAGAGAGGTCTAATAAGAGGAGGATACATAGTTTGCCTGAGTCTCTAATGGTATCCATCTGGATTTTAAGATCCAATAGGGCTGTTTCTGTACTATGGTTAGGCCTGAATCTGGACTGTCTTGCTCCGAGGAGTTGGTGGTTTTCTAAATGAGATTGAACTTGGTTATAAGCTATTTTGTCAATGATTTGAAGTAAGAAGGGAAAGGTCGTTATTGGGCGGTAATTCACATATGTTTACAGGGTGAGGGGAGACAAGTATGTATTCTGCTACATTCTACATGTTGAGGGGTGAAAACATGTCTTGCATTCCCCTGTCCAGGGCAAGTGGATAAAAGTATGGCTTCCATTACCCCGTCCAGTGTGAGGGAAAATGCAGTGCCTTCCACTACATTCTAAAGGGTGCTGGGAGACTCGGCTGACTCCCACTGAATTCTGTGGGATGAGGGTAGAATGGGTTGGCTTCCACTTCTCCCTTCAGTGTGTGGGAAGAATGTAATGGCTGCCACTACTTTTTACATGGCAAGGGGGTGACAAGATGTATTCTACTATTCTTTTATAGAGTAAAGGGCGAATGGAATGGGTTTAACTCCTCTCTCCGGGGCAGGTGGGAAATAGAATGGCTGTCACTGGGATGGTTTCCACTACTCACTCCAATGTGAGGTGCGAATAGGATGGCTTCCACTACTTTCTATAGAGCGAGGCGAGAATTGGATGCCCTAAACTACTCGCTGCAATGTGAGGGGAGAATAGGATGGCGTTTGATACTTTCTACATGGCAAGGGGAGAATCAGATGGCTCCCACTACTCTATTCAGTGTGAGGGAGAAACCTGTGGCTTCCACTACTTTCCAAAGGCTAAGGGGCGAAAGCAATGGTTTTCTCACCTCTCTCCAGGACAAGTCTAGAGAAGTGAGGCCTCCTATGATGTCTTGAATGCACGTGGAAGTAGGCTGCTTCATAGTATTTTCTAGGGGAGAATAGTATGGCTCGGCTACTCCAGTCGAAGTGGAGAGTAGGGTGGCCTGCACTACTTTGTATAAGACGAGGGGAGAATGTGTTGCCTTCCCCTACTCTGTTCAGTGTGAGTAGAGTTGGATGACTCCCTATTACAGCACCTTTTTACCCAACCGAAAAGCATAGGGATCAAAGACAGATAGCATTGGCAGCTTTGGAGTACAATGGAAGAATGAGGACCTTAACTCCCATGGACAACCCATGGGAGACACTTGGATTCCATGGAAAAACAGTCTGAGGAGCTTGCCGTGCAAACAACAGAAGGGATTGGGGCACATGGGCATTTAGCGTGATACCTTTATGAACAAACATACACGTAAATGGGTCTTATATTCCACTTTCATTTATGCTGCCACCTGATCAGCCAGTCTCTAACATTCTCAAGTATCCATCCAGTGGCACATATCATGCTTTTGCAATTCTGTGTGTCTTTGGTTTACCCATGCACAGTGTGTGTGAAGTCACTGTGAGATCAGGCTGCTTTCTTAGGTAAGGGCTGACAGGCAGTCTCATCCTTTGCTTGCAAGAACCACGTGGGTGCTCTACTTCTCACCAGAACTTTATTTTAATAGTAGATTGCAGATAGCAGACATTTGTTCACACATCTAAGGTCTATACATAACCTAGGTGTTCCATTAGGTTTGTGAACTATGACTAATGGTGAAACCCATTCAGAGAATCCTACTCTTTCTATTACATCTTGGGCTTCCATCTTCTCAAGTTCTTCCTTTACTGCAGCTCTAATTGCAAGGGGGACTGGTGTCACTTTCTGTACAACAGGGATGGCAGCACTTCACATGCAAATCCTGTGTCTAAAATTCTTTAAATTGCCTAGTTCTTCTCGAAAAACAGAATGTTGTTCAAACGATCCAGATGACATGTCTTGATCTATCACATGGACAGTTTCCACAGCATTGGGATCAAGTCTTATTTTACTCTTTTTTGATGAGACCAGCTCAGCAGTGGGTACATTCCTTTCTTGGAAACATAGATTTTTCCTTTGGCCAATCTGTCTTTGTAAATTCATTGTTGACCAGAACCAACTTTCTAGATCAATGCGCCTCCCACCATAAGAAAATGGTTTAAAATCTACTTCTTTTAATGTAATATCTTTCTTCCAACTTTTTTCTAAAATAGACTTGGACAACAATGTTTACCTGGCTCCTGAATCAATAACCATGCTGATTTGTGTGTCAACAATCTCTATTGTAGACATTAGTTTTTAACATCTGCATCTTCGTCCTTCACAACATTGACTTCTGAACCATCAATGATGAAAGTGCATTCCTCCAACTCCTCACAAACTTCATCAATGCAATCAACATTCTCCATTTTTTTTCTACAACAATTGGTGAAATGTCCTTTCTTATTACACCTCTTGCATATCTCTCTGATGCCAGGACATTTTTCACTACTAGCCAAATGACATATGCTGTCACAGCGATAACATCTTCTCTCATTTCCATCGTTCCTCTCTTTGAATTTCGTTCCTTTCTTCTTTGTCATAAGCTCTCTCTTGACATTAGTTTCCTTCTGGTTACATTCTTCTCTTGAACTGCTAAAACTTCTGGTATTTGTGAAATCTCCTCTTTTTTGTTTAATTTTCAACTCTTCTTTCTAACTCTTTCACTCACTTGTTGGTGTGTTCGACTTCTTTGGCAACTCTAAGAACTTCTTCTATGGACGGATTGCCCTTTCACCAAAGTTCTTCCCTGACCTTGCCATCATTGTATTCTACCATAAATTGATCTCGTAGTCTCTCGTCAAGGTTATTGCCAAACCCACATGAAGTGGCTAAACCATGTAAGGCCGTAATAAATTGTTCCACAGTCTCTCCAACTTCCCGTTTTTGATTGCCAAAGTGGTATCTTTCAAGAATAATGCTCACAGATTGTTCGTAATGCTTATCTAGCATCTTAATACACTTTCCATATTCGGTACGCCCTGATGATTCTCCTTCAGATAGAGGGGGAAGATTCTCAAATTGTTCTTGCCCATAGTTGCCTAGGCAGTGTATGAGTAAACATGGTTTCCTTTCACTGGCAAAGTTCAACCCATGTGCTGCAAATACATAATGATAGAAAAGAGAGGGTTGGTACCCACACGAAACGTGTTTGTGGTAAACCCTCATGTCTGAGGGATTATGTGAGTTGAACAAGTTATTTTTCAATGTTTAACCTCAAGAAAACTGTCATTTCCTATTTACTGTGAAACACTGGGCAATAGAACACCAGGTTCAAAACTGTGTGCCATGTTTATAGTTACCAATCTACAAAATGTTGCTCAATCTTTTAGATGTTAGATGTATGCACCACACTGCCTGTGTTGTTTCCCTTTCTGTTCAACCATTACTCAGTTCATGTGGTTGTTATACCTAATAATGTTTTTTTTTCTTCAGTTGAAACAATCTGTTGGAATGTGCTTTCTATTTTGTTGTATTTTGTGTAAAGCGGGGAAGTGTGTAGCATTCTATGTTCTTTGTACATATCTCCACCACACCTTTGAGTGGACTATGGAACAGAGAACATAGAATGCTAAGGGAAAGATGCAGAGAGAAAATCAATTATGAGAGTGCTGTTGAAGAGCCAATTTATGATCTCAATAAACATCTTCATTTACCTATGCCTGTGGAGATCATTTCAAGAAAGGTTATTTTAATAGTAGATTACAGATGAAGCATAACACGATACCAGCAAGCATAGGCCATGTGTAAGGTTACCTGACCTGTACCTATGCCTACCCTACCTGTTTATGATTTATTGTAATGCCTCGATCACTAAGGATCCTATCCTCCCTCAATTCAAGATGCGGTGCGAAACCCTAGCAATTCAGAACCCCACTGCCACAGTTTGACTTAATCAGAGCACGGGGGCCAGTCACCCCACCACCTGATGTCTAATGCTCATTTTTAAGTGATACCTCTGTATTGTATCCATGGCTTGTGATATTCTGCCAGGCTCCTTGAGACAGATCTCCAAATAAGTAAATACATAACTATGATACAATCCATTCAATTAATTGTACCTTCCTTCACCAATGGCAAATAGGGAACATCTTCAAGCTCAGCAGGCCAGGACATCTCACAGGTTGCAAATAAGTTACATTCATGACCAATACACATTCACTTGGCATAAAAGTGCCTCGGGAGCATGAAAATGGCAGCGGTGCATGGTATAAATCCTAGTAACGAAACATAACATAATGAGAGACCATCCTCAGAAATTCCCCTTAGCAGTGCAGCATAATTCATGATTGCAAAGACTGCTGCTCTGACAAAACTCACTAGGTTGCACTAGAAGTGCATCTGAAGCTTACAGGACATATTCACTTGGCATAATGGCACACTGGACAATATCATTTTAGAACACCCCTTTCAGTTCCCACTCAAAACATTTGGAAACAGGCAATGATTGCAATACCAGCTGTTTTTTAAGCAATAGTCCTGTTTTCTGTGGGTTTTACCGGCCAGTAACGGCCTGGGGCCCAAGTTACAGGACTAACAGAGTGAGACCCTTAATGCCTAGCCCCGGTGCCATTACCGGGCAGGAGAAGCGTGCAGAACACAAGATAATTACTATTAGCACCACGAGGCCAACCCTCGAGGAGCTAATAGCAATTGAAAAAAAACTGGCCATGCTGCTTCGTTTGCAGCAGCGGCCGGGAGAGTCAGGGTTGCCATGGAAATGGAAGGTGGGGCTCCACAGAGAGCCCTTCTTCCATTTCCATGGCTTACCAGGAAGCCAAGCTGATGGAGCGGAGCGGGCTGTGGAACCGGGCGGAGGAGCCCATTTAAGGTTAGTTGGATGGGGTGGCGGGGTGTTGAAGGGCTGGATTTGGGGGCAGGAGGCAAGGGAGGAGGGAAAACAGTTGCGCCGGTGGAGGGCGGGTGCGCAGAGCACTCAGGTTGCTCTGAACCTGGGCTGGCATCGATAGATTCATCCCGGGTTTGGAGCAACCTGATTGGCTCCTGTAACCACCGAGGGTGCTAATACAAAATTGAGTATGTTACAGTGAAAGGAAGTCAAATGATGTCTACGGCAAAAATGTAATGTCTCTTAGTTGCGTATATATAACACGCGTAATACCCAGAGGTTTTTAAGCGCAGACACCCGGGGATTGAACCTGTATTACTTTGTGTTGTCTTGTTTCCAAGGCGAGCACGTTGCCACTGAGCTATCCTCCCGGGACGAGGTTCTAATCCAGACGAGTTCTCTTTGGTGCCAAAGCGGATGTTCTCTGCCACGCCAGACTGGTAAGGACCACAACACAGTTGGCCACTTTCACAATCTTTCCCTGATGGTTTGCCACCCATATCGCGCCTGTGGGAAAGGCCTATATATTTTTACAAAATGAAGGCCTTTAGCCATTCAGAAAAAGAGCCCAGCAAGGCAACCCTTCTCTTGCTGACATCCTTGAACCACGCGGAGCCCCTCTGCCAACAACGAGGAGCCCATTACAGGAACAATTGCTCTGTTCTTCGCGCGGTGGCACGCCGAGCACGGTCCCCTCGGGGCGCCGCCGTGCCCCACTTCTGCAAAAGCCGACCCAAAAATGCTTTGATTTATTGAAAAGCGTGGAGTAGGATATCATTAGGGCCCACTAGGGCGCCGCTGTCTGCTTCGCCAGCTGATATCGCTACCCGGCCCCACTGAGACTCCTAAAGAGTGAAGCGGAAAAACGATCCGTGTTGGAGCATTTTATCACAAGCCCGGGATAAAACAGCCGCTTGCGCTTTCGAAAAGGAAGAAAAAAAGACATACAAATTAAGGTTTTTCCTCCTCGCTGGCTTCCATTTCACTTCTGACGAAAGGTGCGTGCGATTGATGCTTTTTTAGAATGTGGGTGCACGAGGTGAGGGGGCCTTTTAGCGCTGCTTTATCCTTCCAGTATCTTCACCCCATTATAAACCCGGTCGCTTTCGGCGGAAGCGCATTCCAATACTGTATGCAATTATCGCGAGATGCTGCTGGTAGGATCCCTATACAGAAGACTGCCCATATCAAGCCCTCCACAGGGAATATAAAAACAGAGCGCCATCTTGCAATCTACATCTGACCATGTGTGTATGTTCACGCTATCAAGAGTCACTGGGAAGGGGAGGACGGGAGGCAAGAACAAGCGAAAGAAACTCTCCTCAAAGACAGCAGTGGGGCACTGTGATACAGTGGAGCATTCAGAAGAAGCGTGAGCATGCAAACAGGGTCAGCCCTAGGATGTGTGGGGCCAAGTGCGGCAAATTAAGTGTGGGGCCCTTTCATTTACATTTGATGACATCACAAGAAATGACGTCACAGGATAATGACCACTGTGTATGTAGGCAGCCGTTAAAAAATGGTTTAAAAAAATAAAATTATATAAACACATATATATATAAACATCACCTGTTGTCAAGTTTCAATAATGTAAATGGCGCTCATAGTAACGTCTATTCGTTTTATCCAGGTCAGGGATTATGGGATTGGTAGACAAATGCCTACCTAGGTTGCCCACATTGTCAACAGCGTGTCATCCTGAAGGGTGAAGAGGGGGGCAGGCCTGCATTGTTGTTTGGAGGGTTTTGTGGGATATGTTTAATTGTGCTGGAGAAAGGCAACAATGTTATGCAGCTAACTGCTGCTTTGCGAGTGCTTTCAAAATAAAAATGCCCCTTTACAGTTCTTAACACGTTAACAAAGCCGTGTCCAAAACAATGGTCTCTTAAATAGGCCATCACTAGTAAATCGCACCCACTTTAAAAGCTCTGCTTTAAGAAAGCGGAAACGGCTTCCCTGTCATGCTTGCTGCAGCGCGCGCCGCCCGTGTACTCAGAGTGCACTGCAGCAAGCTTGGGTACTCTGAGTACACGTCCCATGCTGCAGCCTCCAAGAAGAGGTACTCAACGACACCCTCTGCGTGTGGCCCAATGAGCACTGGGCCAAGTGCAGCTGCACATGCTGCACATGCCTAGCGCCGGCCCGGCATGCAAGTTCTGCCCCTTTCAAGCCCTGCCACTCATTCTTCGTCTCCTCAACCAAATGAGAAAGGTGGCCATCTTGGGCTGGGCAAGAGACATGCAGCCATGTTGGAAGGATTTTTACAAAGGCACTGCTGATCAGGATGAGTCCTACCCGTTCCTTTCAACCGAAACAGACTTCTGCCCTGTGTCGCCACAGAGATAGTGCTGAGCCAAAGCTGGTGTCCCCACACAGGCTTCCACAGACTCACGGTGGAGGCACAGTCAAGCAGGACTTCCTTTTTACAGTCTTCTTCAGTCATGAATGTCGCTCGATGGGTGACTTTATTGTTAAACTTGAGTCGTGATATATGGGCCTCATCAGTGAATGACCCTGGTAGTTCCTGCTTTTGCCACAGGCAAACTGAGGCTTTGAGGTACTATGTTGCCATAATTGGTGAACTATGATCTCTGTGACATCCCCTTGAGCAGAGCTTGTCAGCAATCAGTTCTGTGTATGGATTGAAAGGTGTAGATCAGCATCAAATGTCACCATGGATCAGTCTTCGGTAGAGCCCAAGAGGAGGACGCTCCCGCAGTGCACATATCATACTCACCGACAGTCTATCATGAATTTAGGATGGGTGACCAGGGATGATTAAGATAACTCATGCACAGCACGTGGAACTATTTCCTTTCCCTGAAGAGTGGGGTAACACAGCTGTGATCCTAATTTCTAAAACTTTGCATGACTTCCAAAAACGTGTTCATGACTTTGTATCCCTTGGGAACTGTGACAAAGTGCCCAGCCTTGTTGTATGAATGGGGCAAACACTTCGGACAGGTGCTGCCACCCTCTACTCAATGCTGGGGACTGAATGTTGAGAATCTCCAAGTCCATCCCAGCCTTTCCCAAGGGGAGGGCAGGGGCTTATTGCAAGGGTCTAATCATCAGAACGGACCCGTCAAGGGAACTGATTATATCTAAAACTACAGGGGGGAGAATTGGGAACCAAACGAAGACAGGCAAATGAAACAGTTAATCATTCACTCCACAAGGTCTCTACACACATACACCTGAAGGCTGTAAGACTAAGGGAGTGTTCAATGAGGGTGGGGGAAACAGAGGGAGGACCACCCACAGGAAAGGAGTAAACAACCCCAAGTCCTGCATCAAACCGGTAGGCCATCTCCAGGGGCAAGGCTCATCAGCCAGTCTCCATTCCAATTGTATTGGGAGACACACCAGAGTTTTCTTGGGGCAAAGAGAGTCTGAAGGGCCAGTCCAAGGCACTATAAAAAGGAAGGGCCTGTGGCAAAATGGTGGGATGGTCAAGAGAAGGAGTTAATTAGAAGACAGTGGGCACAGATTGCAGAAGAAGTCCAGAATAGACACCCAATATGCTAAGGGAATGGGAACCCAGGAAACTGGAGAGAAAGGTCCAGGAGTTTGTGGAGATAAAGACCCAGGTGGCTGTGGAGAGAAAGACCAATGAGGCTGTGGAAAGAAGGAAGCAGGGGATGGAGAGGGAAAGACCAAGGATGTTGTGGAGGGAGAGACCCATGAGGCTGGGAAGAGTAAGACCCAGCAAGCTGGGGTGAGAAAGAGACATAAGTGGAAGGAAAGCGGGGGAACTAAGAGGATGTGGCGAGATGGACTGAAGAAGTTGGAAGGGAGTTCGAAAGTCAACTCCAGTTGCAAAAGATTTTAAGGAGGAAGTGGAAGTAAAAGGGGGAAGAGGCGGTGAAAGACAAGATGCCGGTGGAGTGGAGGAGAGAAGTTCAACAAGAGCAGGAGGAGGTCGTACAAGTACAAAAGAAGGATAAGAGAAATCAGAGACAGTCCCAGAAGTTGGCAGTAAGGAGAAAGGAGGAGGAAGAACTGACAACGGGTTTTGAAAGATGAGGTGAGAATGATAGTCATGGCAAGCAGGGACAGAGAGGGAAGGTACACACGATACGCCTAATACCTCGTTAATCAGCCGGGGTGGGAGGAGGTTTAAGCATGTCGAGAACAGCAGGGAGGTCAGAGGTGATCATAGTAAGGAAGAAGTGAGTAGTTAAGGTAAAGAGAGAAGAAGGAGTCATTCGAGGTGACAGTGTTATGAAGACATGGGAACAGTGAGAGGGTGGGGTTGGGGTTAGTCAAGGCATCACAGGGCCATAGTTAACAGTCCATGCGTAGGAAACCCCAGCCAACTTGCTCAAGGTTGCACAAAGGTTTTGAGGGCTACAATTGTTGAGAATCATCCTCCTTTCAGTGGTCACCTATCTTTGGATGGTAGCGGCTAGTTACTTGCACCACAGCCCAACACTACAAGTCATGGAGAAGGGGACAACATTCACCAAAATGTGAGTAACTTCCATCCCCCATGACATGATGGGCAGGTGAATCCAAACGTTGAGATGGGGGAATCTAAAAACGGACTTTTTGGTTTCTTAAGTGTGCACAAGTAGAAGCCACCTTCTATTGTGTTCTATATTGTGTACTATTGTGTTCTCCACTGTGCTTGCTTCTTTTAGCCCGAGGATAGCCACCAACTTCTCCAGAGTAGGTCAAGCTTCACTCACACAGAACAGGTACTGCATGGGTCACAGTAGGGAAAGATTTTCCCATAGATAACAGCTGCACAATATACCACATATGTGCTTGCTGTACTCACACAGTACAGGTAGGGCATGGGCCACATCAGCGCAAGCTTCATTTGCGCAGAATAGGTGCAGCATGAGCCACAAGAGAGCAAATCTCCCTTATGCAGAATAGGTGCAGCATGGGCTGCAGCAGGGCAAGCTTCACTCACACGGAACAGGTACATCAAGGGGCACAGGAGGGCAATCTTCACTCCTACAGAACGTGTACAGCATGTGTCACAGCAGTGCATGCATTTTTCATACAGGGTCTGGCTTAAGGCAGAAGAGCATTCCCCCTAATTTGCAAATGCTGCACCTTAGAGGGTCAGGCTTTAGAGAGCACAGCTAGCTCCATAAAACACACATACTTGAGATGCTGAAGAGCCTGCAAGTCACAAGAAGGCAAAGCATGAACAGGCACAAGAGGCAAATGGTCCTGAAACGGAATTGGCAAAGATGGAGACAGTGAAGGACAAACATGTCACTAGAAAGCAGAGATTGTACAGACAAAAGGATGACAGCACATTGAAGAAGTGAGGGTAAAGCTGGGGACCATGCCGGGTCACTAGGTCAAGAGAAAGCATGAAATGGATGGAGCAGAAATCGTCAGACAATTGCAAGCTGGGACCCAAAGAGTATATGTGTGTCATAAGGAGGTAGAAAATGAGTTAACAATCAAAAGAAGCCCACAACATCAAAACATATATCTTTGTGTAGCTTTTATAACAAGCATCAAAAGTATGGAAGCTCAATTTTTGATACTCATCCCAGAAATCATGCCAAATTTGGTAAAAGGGTAAATATTGGGGTACAAATCATTCGATCGCACGTTGCTCCAGAAAGATATCCCCCTCTCTCTTCCTTCCCCTTTTATAAGGCGGATAGGGCCCAACTGCTCAACCGCGCAGACGCCGTCAACTGGAGTGCAAATTGCATCTTGGGAGCTCAGACTCCATCCTTGTGCATCTCATTGAAAGGTAGAACCTTCACAAGCGCCAGTTAAGATTAACATAAGGAAGTCCTCACCCAATCACCTCCCCCTCTTCCTGCTTTCTCAGATTCATGTTGGAGACACCTCTCTCACCCTGTCCCGACTTACTACATATATCAAGGACTGTCACGCCCCTGCGTAATGAAACCCACCAACCCAGTTCAAAACGCCATATTAGAAACACCCCCTGCCGCTCTTCACCCTTTCCCTATGTAGAGTTGTTAGTAGCTTCCTCAGGGCCTCACAGACGTCTGCTCACACCCATTGAAACCTGATCCAGGAGTAGCTTGGCCCCAAATAGCTACATGCAGATGATGAGATGGGAGTATATGACCATGAGCAGGCTGAGCTGGGCCTCTTTATTTTTTGTGTTGTTATTTAGCATTTATAGGAGAGCACAAAGCCCTGGGGCGTCTATAATTATAATTATTTTTTATATCAAGCTTAATATCGAAGAGGTTTCTAAACTGGATCCGGGATTCGAACCTGTGTTGCTGTGCGTCGTCTTGCTTCCAAAATAAGAGCATGGCCACTGAATTATACTACCCATGGTTCAACCCGGCTAGGCACTAGTTGCAGGCAGTTAGCGAAGGGTGAGGAATGTTAGTCTTGTTGAAATTAGACTTGGGTTATTAAAGCTGAGGCCATGCTGCGCCGAGTGAGAGTAGTACCAATTCCTGCCTCTTAGCACTAAAAAGCTGGTATCCTCCATTAAATACGGTGGGGTTTTGTCTTCTTAGAAGCCCTCTGCACCTTGAAAAGTGAGGAGGTGTGTTCCTGACCACATCCCCAGATCTTCCTTCCTGTTATCCTCACTTAAGCTCTGTGATCTGCATATAAATGAATCCGATAAAAGAGAGGGCAGCTGAGCAGCGGGGGATTGTCTGCAACAGT
The DNA here is from genome assembly GCF_040938575.1 of Ambystoma mexicanum. Lineage (NCBI taxonomy): Eukaryota > Metazoa > Chordata > Amphibia > Caudata > Ambystomatidae > Ambystoma > Ambystoma mexicanum. The sequence continues at coordinate 517,208,431 of NC_090929.1, read as the reverse complement.
GTGTGGACAGAGGAGAACCGCTTTCCTCTGATCCCTGGTCCAGGCAGTACCTCTCTGTTTCCTGTGAGACTTCGAACACACTGTGCGCCTCTGTCTCTTTCCATCACCCTCTGATTTCTCGCCCAACCTCACACTCCCTTTCTCCACTTCCCATTTAGTCCTCTGAGGCACCCTCAGGTCTTAGTATCTGCTGTACGCAGACAAGGATGAGGCACTCTGAAACCACTGCGGTGGTGATTTGGCACAGTATAAAAGTAGAGTAGCATAACATAACATATAAGGTTACAAGAGGACTCCACCACGTTATCCTCCAGTTTTAGACTTTCTGCTCTCCATACAGTTGCATTCTGGTAACCATGGTCTTATTTCACTTCAGCTGACGGAAGTAAAGGCAAAGCTAGGCACTGGAAAAGGGCCCCCAGAGACAGTAGGCCATACTTTGCTTTCTTGGCAACTTTCATGAATGCATGCCACAGATTCAGGAAAAAGCTTGCATTGCCTTCTAGAGGTAACGTGGTCGGCTTTGTTGTGAATGGTCGTAGCGAGTCTGCTCTTCAGCCAATCTTGCTGAACAGTAAACTGCAATGGAGGGGTGTTTTTGTTGAACTGCTCGGCTGAAGATGGCCACGTGCCTCTCAGTTTTCCTATGAGATAGCGCCAGTGTTTTTCTTTCTGGTGGTCTGCTATGGGGAAGGGGCACATTTTTAACTATTTAAATGTGCCTTCACTGTCAGTTCTCCTGAAAAGGAAGCCCAGATGGAATTGGCAATAAGGTCTGGCATTGGCTCGTGCCGAGCTCTGCCGCCGTAGTTCACGAAAATGTTGTGTGTCAATTCGGAATCAAGGTCACTACATAAGGTCTTTAAAAAATGTATGCAGTTTCATTTTGATTGGTTCAAGGGGCTACCTTTCATCCTCAGCTTGAGCACACTGGGCTGCTCTGAACAAAATAATATGCACACTTCCTGCAAGGGGTCAAGGGTCAGACACAGTGGCATGTTAAGTTTTAGTTATACACTTTTATTGTCAAAATAATAAAAGGGGTTGGGGAAATCCTAGATAACCCTAACTCTATGATGGGTTTCCCTGCCTCAACAAAACAAAGGAACGTCTGTGTCAGGATGTCAAACAAAACATCTCCAGTCCTGTGTCCAAAATCCCAAACTGACTGATACACTCTAAAGTAAATGCAAGGTGCTAATGGGGATTTCTCTGAGCTATATACTTATAGCTTCCTCTTGAAGTTTCAAACATAAAAGTTCTAAGATTCAGAAAAGAAACAAAGTTCCACTAGGAAAGGGGGAAAGTCACATTCTTTAAGGAGAATGACTCGTCCCCTTTGCACTCCTTCAGTTTGTCCTCCACTAATGGATTTCTTACTATTCACAAAAAAGTCAAGGGACATTCTTTTTACTCTTTCCCACTGATTAACTTTTAACGTTCTCTTTTCTCGCTGTATGTTTGGATATGATTTTGTCATATTTCCAATCTGCACATTCTTCCATTTTGCCTCCTCAAAAATTCATGGTTTTCTTGAATCAAAACACAGTTCTCTTGAATCCTTAAAGAGGTATGAGACTTCCCTTTTCTGTTACACACTTTCACATATAGGGGTTTTGACCCTGAATTTTCTCAATCCTCCTTCCATTCCCTGGTATACTCTCCTGCCAGGGTATTGTTCCTGAAAATGGAGTATGAACCTTCTCTTTTTTATCCTTTATTGTCTTACCCCTGGTTTACTTGGATGCGAGTCTCAGACTCACTGTTTGCCTGGTTCACTACACTGCCAGGGCTTCTCCGCTCTCTGTTCAGTTTCTCTTTTATCCAGTTTACAACACTTCTCCAATATTGGATCAGCGACCCTTTCTCATGAACTCCACTGCTATTATTTAGGCTCTTGTTCTCAACAATGTTCTCTGCAATAGTTCCACTGCCTTTGCTTAGGCTCTTTTTCTCAACAATGTTTGTATTGGTAATAACTGCACTATCTTTACTTAGGCGGTTTACTTCGATAATGCTCGTATCGGTAAGAATTGCACTGCCTTTACTTAGGCAGCATTAAGTGATGCCGGTAACGTTTGCGCGGCAGAAGAATGACGTTCCACATGATTATTTCAACAAAATGCTTACAGGTCCCTCTACAACGAGGGCTTGTTTCCTTGCTTGTAGCTCTGCACACGGCCATGGGTCAAGTCCTAAAAAAGTGGGGGGACTCATTAACATATGCAATGGGTTGTGAAATCACCAGAAATTAGCATATCAAGGTGAAATATGCAAACTTCCTTCGATTGGCTTTGCATAACCATACAAATTATACAGGACGAATGGCATTTGCCTTTCATAAAATCAAGCCAGCAAAACACCAAGGGAGGATATTTTCTTGTAATAGTGTTTTGAAAACGTTAAAAGGTATGCACGTTTTAAACTCCAAGAACCAATGTCAATGTTTTCCCTGGAACATGCAATCCTGAAATATGACATTTCACCTTTAGTTGTGTGTTCTTTTTCATCAGGTTGTATGGTGCGGGGGTAAAGTGCCCTGTCTGTGAACCTCGGTGTACATTCATGCATTGAAAAAAGACAGTAAATGTTTCTTATTTCGCACCTCTAATATACCTTCGGCTGTGGCGGAACGCATCCACCCTGTGAAAGAAGTGGGTGGATGCCGTCCATCCATGTGTACCCTCGACTTGAGCCCTGCTCACGGCTCCCGCCCTAGAACCGCCCCAAGCTCTTCCCTTGCCTATTTCCCTTACCACCACACACAATTTCCTGCCCTGCAGTCCCGCTCCACCAACCGTCACTCTTTCCTCTCTGTCTGCACACTAAACGCTGCACAATACTGGCCTTTCAGCATGCGCAGTGTGCTGTGCACCTGCACCTTCTTGCCTGCATTCTTACTGCTGGCTTTTCGGACGGACCATATACTCCATTGGCACCAAGCAGGCGGGTGCAAAGGGAGTAACTGCCACCATAGTTCTTTGCCCACAGGACCTCATTTTTGCCGCATATTTTGCTTATAGTTTTCAGTTTCTGTCTGTACATCCTAAATGAGATTGTGCACGGTGTTACTGCTGCTGGAGTAATTTTGGCTTTTAAGCCATATACACGAGTTGGACTTTTGGACATGCAACGATTTTGATAGAATGAGGGATCCAAAAAATAATCCTAGATAAGAAATCAGCAAAGGTAGCTCAGCAGGTTGAGTGACTGTTTCTGAGAAGTTATATGTTCATAGCCGGCTGTAAACCCTATGGATTTTTTCCAATTCCCTTGGAAGAATTCTTTGTAAAATGCACTGTTTTTACTTGGAGAGGTCGCGTTCCCACGTTTTGCTCAGTTGTTTGCTCATATTCAGGGTACGGGTTGGAAAATATGTGCCACAGTAGTGGAAATCCAAAATTGTCAGCCAGGCGTGCATGCATAGGCCATGAGAGTAAAATAGGATCAGAATATTATTTTCATTTAGTTCTCAGTGCCAGAATCAAGGGCCTCCAAGGCAGCTTCCTTATTTTTTCCATTTGGGAAAATCACTGCAAGTCCCTGCACCTTAAAAGCTCCAGAGAGCAAGGTGTGATGTCCAGGAACCAGAAACGTCAAAATAATTACTCCTATCTATACTCCATGTAACCAGTTCACTAGACTGTGGACCGCGGCTTGTGTGCAGGAATCCCAGTGGAATTCTTCAAAATCCACAGTATATGCACTCAAGTGATTCTCTCGCTGCCGAAGATATCCATGCGACACTAAATGTAGCATGAATTCGATATTCAGAATAATGTTTACCCCAACCCTTACCAATCTCTAATTCCACCGTAAAATAGCCCAGTGGGCTGAGTGCCAGCCACAGAGTTTGGTGGGTAACCTGCAGATCTAGCGGTCGAAATCAGGCAAGTCTGTCTTCATTTCCGAGGCTGAAATGATTTGTCTCGGGAGGATAGCTCAGGGGCAACGTGCTCGCCTTGAAAGCAGACAAGGAGCAACACAGGTTCGACCCGAGGTTCGAGTTAGAAACCTCTGGGTATTAAGCACGTTATAAATAACCTATCATATATACCAGAATAACAGCGCCTAGATACCTATGGGTTTTGTGCTCTCCTACAAATGTACAAAATAAATTTAAAAACAGTGACTAGCCTTGTTTTAACACCTATCAATGGAGAACAGAGACACTCTTATAAAAGATGTATATAAATGGTCAATGTATTTATTACATAGGTGCTGTGAACTCACTGGGTTGGTGATTAAGGCAGTATAAATGTTTCATAACTTAATATCGCATAGCATACAAGGGCTGTAAATGGTAATGGTGGACACCTGTGATATCAAACAGCACAATCCCCCCCAAATGTATACAGCCTTTTTTAAACGTATGCTTGGGTTACATAGACACATATCATAATTCAGTTATTTTCCTCAGCTTGAATCACTCCCTCTGCCAACCATCGACCACAGTCCAATTCTTAAGCCCCTCGCACTCCCACCCATGCCTGTGCCCCTCTCCCCATCGTCTCACGTATGTTTTCCCCCACATTTACCAAAGTGCGCACAGTTAAAAGGTAGTGGGTGATTGGGTTTGAGATGTGAGTCATTCCACAAAACTGTCCTTCCTTGCAAAGTAAATAGTAATTCCCCAAAAAAACGAGGGATACTTACAAGAACCATTTTTGCTTCAAGAACTATTCAATTGTCTAATGACGTGCCAAATTCTCCCAGTGGGCTTTGGGGTGCCCCACAGGCAGGTAAATCACCCCATCGGGTAGTCATTTACCCCATAATCTATGCAATGAAGTGCCCTACAAGTGATGACTGGAGTCACTCCAGGATTTATGGCAATTGCCCATGGGCTTACACAGTGCCCTGTGCTCCATGAAGTTACCCGTTAAGCATAGGCACACTCTCTCACGGAGATGCAGCCCGTGCCAAATGCACTCCTCAGAAACAGCGTGATTCTTTTTACTGAAAGAAAAGGTACGTGGTCCAAAGCAGACCCCCGAGGAGCAGGGGGCACATCTGATCTGGCAAATCCCCTTGTCCACAAAGAATAAGAGGGTCCTTGATTGATGGACACTCCCGTCCCCTGCTCACCCACTACGCTGGAAATACCACCAGTCAGAATGTATCTAAATAGTAACAGATTTCGTAGCTCAAATGAATTTATCAACAGATGAGATATCTCTAGTAACAGAAATACATTCAGTGCGGTGTGTCCATTTAATCAGGTTTTACATCAAGCTATTCAATTACTAAAGCAGAAGAAAATTCCACAAACAGTGTAAGAAACACATGGATTAAAAGAGCTCAACGCGTTTTGGGAATAGTAATCCCTTCATCTGGACCTAACAATTTGAGTTCAATAAATTGTTCAGTCTTCAACCTCCAAATTCATCTACAAAGCAAAATGATGGACGAATGCAGTGTGCGGTCATTCAATGTATGTACATAATGTTCAAGAATTGCTAAATAAGTACTGGGTATCACTTTAATTGACTGTTGCAGGAGACATAACCGCATAAAATGGAGCACTGTGGTATTTCTATTACTGGAGATATTTGTTGATGAATTAATTTGATTTATAAATCTGTCAGTGTTTAGATACATTCTGACTGGTAGTGTTTCCAGCCTAGTGGGTGTGCAGGGGACGGGAGTGTCCACCAATCAAGGACACTCTATTTTTTGTGCATTGTTTAGCGATTTGTTGTGCCAGAGTCACTTTTTCTCCCCAGCACCTTTGAACGCTCAGGTAGGAATTCCTGAATTGACAATACTTATTGAGCAACAGGGTGTGCGTCATCTGTGTCTATTTCACATACTTTTCAAATCCCCTTGTCCCACACTGACGGACTTTCCCAGAACATCAGCACCCACAGCCCTCCAGGATGCTACCAGCTCTCAGGGTGCTCTGTGAGTGAGGACAGGAATATATTGGTAAAGCACATAGTGGCATGGACCTAGAAGCCATGGATCCGACACAACTAAGATATAATATATCTCCCGCCTTTCACACTGAACCTCAAACATTATTTTCTTTCCTCCCTTCATCACAGCCCTACTCATGTTCCATGTGTTACCACTATCGGAGACACAAGCGCCATCAGGTACCTTCTTGACCCTTCACGACCACCAGAGCCTCAATGCCCTTTTGTAACAAACCCACTCTTCTTCAATCTCATCCAATCATCCTCTTTCACAGCCATCGTTCTACTGCACCTCAACTTATCAAGCCTATCTTTCACCCAGGGATTGCTTCTATTTGCATACTCTCTCAGGCAATCGTCATCCAATCGGCATACATAAATGCACCCAACCATATAGGCCATGCCATAGTACTGGGTTTCCTTCTGCAGAGTACCTCAAAAGACACCAAACCCATTATATTATGACATGCAAATCTGTGGGCAAGTACCTTCTTTCTGATCTAACTCCCCCAATCATTCACAGGCATCACCCCCACCAGGCAGACGGCATCCACCAGCGTGTGAATCTCCTGGTCCACGGTTCCACTGGTCTCAGGATGATAAAGCAAGCTTTTGTGGTGTTCTCTCCCACAACAATGCCGAAACCTATTCATGTTATTGGAAGTCAGACAGACTCCATTGGCCCTATTCATGTAGCCCTCTCTCGGAAAACCTGAATCCAGCAAGTACATTACCGCTCAGCTTTCATCGTCCTCATGCCAAAGGCTCTCCTGTGAATCCAGGTGACGCAGAAAATAATGTGTTGCTATAACTGCATCCAAATTGAGAGTGCCATTGATGCGCCATTTTGTAATTGGTACAAATACACAACCTGAGTTTTTGGTGATTGATATGTATCATTATCCAACTATGAAGCGTAGGCCATCCTGGCTACCAATGGATTGAACGTGTATGTACAGCCTTGGTGGTCCATGGGACCCCAATTTGTAAGAAACAAGACTTCTTTGGTGCAAACCCAGGAAATGGATAGCTTCTAGGCACGTCAAAGCTGAACAAAGATGTCTAGGTTTTTTAAAAATTATTTTTTATTTTTACATAGAGTTTTACACTGCTCTTCAGCTCATTTCTAAGGACACGTGATTTTGGCAGGATATAGACTGCACAGATTGATAAAGTAAATTGCCCAAGATCACTCACATTTGGGTACATTTGGAATTCAGGGTTAGGATATAGGTCTCCCGATTCCACAGCGGGTCATTTCACCGCTAGGTCGCATCGTTTGGTTGTTGCCCCAGATAGAAGCTCAGGGGCTACAATCAAAAAGCTAGCTAGCCCCGAGTCCCGACAGTCCTGACATTAGCGTAGCCCAGGATCTTTTCCAGACCTAGCAACACCGCCGCCTGCCCCTGCAACACTCCAGCAACTCCTCACCGCCGCAATCTGGGCTATTTTACCAAACGATATAGAATGAAGGGGATCTCTCGACTTAAGACTTGGGCTCCTCTGGGCTGAACAGATAGCTTAATATGCCCACCACCACAGACCATTCAAAGATGCAGTGATGAGAAATTACGGTCCACTGTGTCTGCGAGCAGCGCGGTGTGAGAGCACTCCGCTCACTGCTGAGAATTCCTCCACATCGTCGCATGAAACCACCGTAGAGCTCCAGCTGCGTAGACAATGCAAGCGCTAAATCAATTTCCCAGAGATCCAGATGAGAACTGATTTTCTGCACAGAGATTTTCTGGCATCGAATTGCATGAAATCAGTGCAGTGTTGGAGGCAAACTCCGTGCCAAACCCCCACCGATTGCATCTGAACTCTGGTGATGGCTTTGCTCCTCCACAGACAGCAAGCAATCCCTCTGCTTTATTTACAAGGCATGACATTCTGTCCCTTATTATTTTTGCTCGGGGATGAGGAGTAGCTTCAGAGTCATCTAAAGCGATCCATTGCACACGGACACGGTGCCGCAATGCAGTATTTTGAGTAAACTCTGCTTCAAATACAGCCCTACGCTCCTTATAACAAACATCGGAGAGGTGGGCCATAGCAATAAGATCACTCTCAAATATAGGGGAATTTCTGCACCACTGCGCTGCATTCTCGTGATCACTAGACTTACTTGTTACGACCACACCAGGGATATTTTCAGGGAAGATGCTCTTGCCGTCTCTTCTATTGTTTTGTGAGGATCTGGGATTCTTTGCAAATGTTTAGTGGTGGTATTACACAGTGGTGCATTTTCAGAAATCGAGCATGATTTGGGAATTGCTCTGTTAAAGTCCTCCCTAGTGGATCCTCGTGGATTAGACACTCTCCAAGAAGGTTCTATTGTCAAGGGATCGTCTAGTAGATTTCCAAGGCTGTTTTGGGAACTGTATTGGTGGAAATAGCCCTCGCTCTTGTTTTGCGAAGGGATGAGAGACGCTTTGGGAATTTCTCCAGGTGTAAATCCTTCACTAGAGGGCTGCACAGGTGGTATGAGGCACCCTCAATGGACTCTCAGGATCAGGAGTCTGCAACCTTTGGCTGTCCAGATGTTTGGACTATACCTCCCATGATTCTGCAAAATTGACTACACTGACTACGGCAGATGGGAGTTGTAGTCTAAAACATCTGAAGAGACAAATGTTTCAGACTTCTACGAATTTATTGTAGGTAAATGTTAAGTACTGGTATATTTTCAGGTATCAGTGAGGCACCTCTGAATCATTGTGAAGGTGTCCAAGGTTTCTGGAGGCTGATGGATCTATAATGAGATACCCTACTAGTATGTCTTCAGTTTTCTGGGGGTTTTGGTGAACTCTGTAAGTGACAGAAGTTCCCCATAATGTATTACCAGTGTTATTTGGCACATAGGGGGGCTTTACTGGTTGCATGGCTCACCCATGTGTAGTTTCATTTCTCAGAGATGCTTAGAGAAATGGTCTTGTGGAAAACCTGATTCTCCGCAACTTAAGTTACCCGGGAGAGGGTCATTATGCTTTCAGTAAGAGGACTTCTTCCTCAGACTCATGCGTCCTTCTTGACCACTCATAGTCGGAGGATAGTTGGAAGCCTATACTGGTGAGAGGAGTCTACAACGTGTATCTTTAGGGCACTGGGATGTCTTTGAATCGATGCTTGTACAATCATTCGCCATGTTTATCTTTTCACGATGCTTGAGAGAGTGCAGATACAGGTGTCCAGGTGAAGAGTGTTCCCTACTGCTAGGATGACTGGTCAGCTGTTGTGATCAGGAATTAGCTGGGTAGTTTTGCAATCTGGCGTGATAGGCAATTGTTGGACCATGAAGGCATAGACTAGGGGTTGAAAAGTCAGATGAATATTTGATTTCTAATCCTGGCTTTCCAACCAAAAAATATGTGTGGGACCACGTAGAAATTACTTGTTCTCCCTGTATTTTGACCTTGGGACCTATGAAAATGGAGAGATTGAATTGGGCCCAGATGACTCATCTGCAAGGAGCACGAGGACCTGCCTGAGTGGTGCAATGGAAGCTGGGCATGAAATAGATGGTGTGGTATGGGCTAGTGAGGTGACTACTAGAGAGTGCATTCACCTGGGCATATAGGGGGTGAAGCTGAGGATGAGAGGGGTTGGGGTCATGAGCTGGGCTAGTGCAGAAACCACATCTTAGTAGGGTTAAAGATTTGAAGGTGGCCACTGACAGCACATATGAGCAGGATGGGAGATCCAGAGTGGTGTCGCTTAAGGAGTGGCCCCAGAGGCACTAACACCTATCGTTAGGAAAAGAGAGCAAGTAAGAGGAAGAGGAGTGGAGGGACTGGGGTGAGGGTAAGGGCAGAGCTTGTCTCTAAGGCTGCAGCCCTTGTCCCCCAAAGCTTCTGGGCCTCTCAGACAGCCTCTCTTTTCTGTCAGACAGCATCATTTTCTTCCATAGTGCACTCCTTGAATCTCAGACAGCATCCCTCGTCTCTCAGTCAGCATTGCTTGTCTCTCCTAGACCACCCCTTGTCTCTCAGACTGCTTCTCTTATCTCTCAGATAGCTTACCTTGTCTAGCTGAGAGCATCCATTGTCTCTCCGCGAGCATCCCTTGTCTCTCATAGACCACCCCTTGTCTCTCATAGACCATCCCTTGTCTCCCATAGACCATCCCTTGTCTCTCAAAGACCATCTCTTGTCTCTCATAGACCACCCCTTGTCTCCCATAGACCATCCCTTGTCTCCCATAGACCATCCCTTGTCTCTCAAAGACCATCTCTTGTCTCCCATAGACCACCCCTTGTCTCCCATAGACCATCCCTTGTCTCTCATAGACCACCCCTTGTCTCCCATAGACCATCCCTTGTCTCCCATAGACCATCCCTTGTCTCTCAAAGACCATCTCTTGTCTCCCATAGACCACCCCTTGTCTCCCATAGACCATCCCTTGTCTCTCACAGACCATCCCTTGTCTCCCACAGACCATCCCTTGTCTCTCATAGACCATCCTTTGTCTTCCATAGACCATCCCTTTTCGCTCATAGACCATCCCTTGTCTCCCATAGACAATCCCTTGTCTCCCACAGGCCATCCCTTGTCTCCCATAGACCATCCCTTGTCTCTCAAAGACCATCTCTTGTCTCCCATAGACCAACCCTTGTCTCTGATAGACCATCCTGTGTCTCTCAAAGACCACCCTTGTCTCTCATAGGCCATCCCTTGTCTCCCATAGACCATCCCTTGTCTCCCATAGACCATCCCTTGTCTCCCGTAGACCATCCCTTGTCTCTCAAAGACCATCCCTTGTCTCCCATAGACCATCCCTTGTCTCCTGTAGACCATCCCTTGTCTCTCAAAGACCATCCCTTGTCTCCCATAGACCATCCCGTGTCTCCCATAGACCATCCCTTGTCTCCCATAGACCATCTCCTGTCTCCCAGAGACCATCCCTTGTCTCCCATAGACCATCCCTTGTCTCCCATAGACCATCCCTTGTCTCTCAAAGACCATCCCTTGTCTCCCATAGACCATCCCTTGTCTCCCATAGACCATCCCTTGTCTCTCATAGACCATCCCTTGTCTCTCATAGACCATCCCTTGTCTTGCAGACAGCGCCCCTTATCTTTCAGATAGCTTACCTTGTCTGTCAGAGAGCATCTTTTGTTTCTTAGAGCACATCCCTTCTCTCTCAAAGAGCATCGCGTGTCTCTCATGAAGCATCCCGCATCACTCAGAGGGCCTCCCTTCTCTCACAGAGAGCGCCATTGTTTCTCAGACTGAATCCCACGTCTCTGGGAACCACCCTTGCAGGGGTGGGCTGGGAACCAAAAGAGGCCCCGGAAATAATGTCCAATGTGGCCACATATTACACATTTCAGCAAGCCCAACCCTTTTCCTGTGAGAACAGGTAGGAACATGTGAAAATAAAATAGGTTACCCCACACAATAGACCGAGGGTGCAGAGGCCCATCGGGAAATCTCCAGAGTTCCCAATTAGGCAGTCCCCCCACTGAGCCCTTGTCTCACAGACAGCGTCTCTTGTCTTTCATGGAGCATCCCTTGTCTCTAAGAGAGCATCCCTCGTATCCCAGACAACACCCCTTGTCTCTCAGAGAGTATTCTTCTCTCAGATAGCATCCCATGTCTCTCAGACGCCATCTCTCATCTCTAAGAGAGCACCCCGTGTCTCTCATAAAGCACCCCTCATCTGAATCCCCCACAGACAGCATCTCTTGTCTCTCAGAGAAGCCCCCCTTGCCTCTTAGACAATACTCCTCGTCTCACATAGACCCTTTCTTATGTCTCAGACAGATTCTCTTGTCTCTCAGACAGACACATTCCAGCTACCACAGTCTGCTAATGTAATGAGTTTCTCTTTTCTGTATGGTGTATGCTTCTCTCAGAAAGGATGGCATTGTCTACCGTGCATGCCTCACAAGAAAAAGCACAAAAGAAGTACTTAAGAAAAAATCCTGCACACTGCAGTTATGCGGGGACAAGTCTCTGGAAGACGTTCGATATAGTTCGTGTTCCACTTATCAAGAACACAACTGCTAGCAAGTTCGCAAGATAACCTTTGCATCAGTGGTCGAAGTGTACGAAAAGAAGTAGTGGCAGTATGTTCCCTGCTGGCCTGCACCCACTGCCCACAAACGCCATCATCACACCGCCTCCCACACACAATAAAAAACCCAAAACACATGCACCTGCTGTTTAAGGGAATGTTCAGTGTAGTGCAATGAAAGTGCAAGTTTCAACTTCTTCTTACAGTGTTATTTTAAAATGAAACTGTTCCGGAATGGTTTCTTTTTAAAATAAAACTATAGGAGCAGTAAAACCTAATTTAAAAAAGTAGAGGACCACCGCTCCTAACCACTCACTTCGACCACTGATTTGCATATATTACATTTCATATCAAAATAGGAAAAGGCTTTTCCCGGCGACATTATGTATGGGGACATTTTGTATGGCGACATTATGTATGGGGACATTATGTATGGGGACATTATGTATGGGGACATTTTGTATGGGGACATTATTACCTGATACCTTGTAAACAGTGTCCAGTGATGTAACCTGTTAAGTGCTAAGAGTGTGTATGTTCACCCTGAATTCTCATAAGGAATCATTGTAGGCTCTGCCCACTCCTGCGCTTAAGTGCAGCGTCATCCTGCACTTAAGTGCAGCGTCATGCCATAACCGACGTCCCCGCATGGAGCCATTCAGTGTTTGCCGTACCCACCCTAGAAACTGGACTGTGATCACCATGGAACACCTTCTAAGCCGTCTCCAAAGAGTGCTAAGTGAAGCAGTAAGATTTTCAATGGAACACCCCACCTAGACTCCACTGACACTCCTATGTCTCCCAGTCAAATGCAGGATACTATTCAAAGCTCGTATCGCTCACGTAGTTTCCAGGGCAGGTGCCCCATAGTCAGCTATGAAGAAGCTCAACAGGTTCAAGTCTCCAGGGCTGAAGATGCCTCGGGTCTGGAGGGGCCCATTTCAGCATGACTTTCGGGGCCACCCTTTGACTTAAAGCTGGGAGGCATCGTGGGGTGTTTATGTGATAATGAAATCGAAAAAGTGCAGCAAGTGGTAAATGGGTGCAGATTACTGGGGCAGAGGGAGTCAAAACACTAAAGGCCTGACTCATGGAATTTGTAGCACGATGCAAAGTCACTTTGCATTGCCAACAAACACCCTGATTCACAGAGTGGTGCAAAGTGACTTTGCACTCCAAAAATACACAGTGCATTGCTCGGTGAATTAGGGTGTTTGTTGGCAGTGCAAAGTGACTTTGCACCAGTGAAAAATCACGTTGCACTGCGCTAAAAATTCCATGAATCAGGCCCTAAATGTCCAGCTGTAAAGCGTAATCGTTCTTTGACAGCACAGTACCTGAGGGAGAAAGCAAAGGCACCTTGTATCATGCGTGATGGGCACGTTTAATGTCCCGAATTAAAGAAATATTTTTGTAAGTCACAAGATTGCCAACCTGGGGCAGCTGCTGCCCCTCCCTCTTCCCAGTGTCCCAGGGCCCATTTCAGGCGAAAAAGTTGAAATGCCTTGACGCCTTCCATGCACGCTTGAAATCAGAATCTCCCCTAAGGCTCTTCTTTATCATTCCTGGCAACGAACCTTTGGAACCCCGTTCACAGGTGATTTTGCAACCTGGATGACCCCAAAATCACTTACAAAGCCTGGATTTTCTTCATAAAGCAAAAAACTAAATATCATGGATCTGCAGACTCCAAAGACGGACCCCTCTTCGGTATAACCCACACTCCCCATTATGGACTCAGGCCTCCAGGATCCCCCGCTTCCATCCATACACTACCGCACAGGAGCAAGAGCTCGCATAGATGGACTCAATCAGATCGGTCTCAACCACTCCCGCCCTGCCACACACTCCAGACATGGACCCCCAGCTGAACCACAGGTCCAGGCTGGGTCTAGGAGAGGCACAACCCACAGAGACCCTGGCATTGGGCTTACTGGGCACATAACCAAAGCTCTCCTCGATGGCAACGTCACTAATATGCCCTCCCAGTTGTTGGAACCCTTCCAGACCTGCCTCGCCCATCAACCAAGGACACGGGTAATAGAGACCTCTCTGTGAGTACTCTCCTGGCAGAAGCAAGGACACTGGAACAGAGCCAAACTATGAGCCCCCAAGCCCCCAACAGTTTTTGTAAGAGCAAAACTAAGGACAGTTAGGATTGACTAAATCAATTGATATTATCAGCCAATGACTGAAATCCATCCCCACTAACATTTTCTTCCTTTCATCGTCCCATGTTTCCAATACACCCTGCACCGTAATGCCTGCCGGGACCATCGCCACCTCAGCAACCGCAGTGGAGCCCCAGAGAGCCATCTCTGCGTGATTCCACAACACTCCTATGCCCTGCCGAACATACTCCTCTTATCCCCCTGATCAGGACCTCCCCAGGTATGCTGCTGCTTTTTGTCAATCCAACACAATATATCTACCCTCGGATATACACACACTCCAAGTGCCAGCCCCATAAACCACTGCTGTACAGACGCCACAAACAACCTTGAAAAATACTTACACCGCAAACCACCTAGAAGCATACAGACACCACAAGCCACCTAGAAGAACACTGAAACCACAAACCACCCAGATGCATAATGACACCCCGCAAACCACCTAGAAAAACACTCACACCGTAAACCACATAGAAGCATAGTGACACAGCAAACCACCTGCTAGATTACTGACACTGCGAAACACCTAGAAGAACACTGACAACACAAACTACCTAGAGGCGTAATGACACCACAAAAACACCTAGAAGCATAATGACTTCACAAACCACCTAGAAGAACACTGACACTGTAAACCAGCTAGAAGCATATTGACACCGCAAACCCCCCAGAAGATTACTGACCACGAAAAACTCCTAGAAGAACACTGACACCACCTGGTCATTTCCAGTTTAGAGTTCTTAAGAAGGTTCTTCCTTTGATTCCAACCTCACTGTGTCCACCTGTGGTTGCGGCTATGGTATTATCACAATTAGATTATTGCAATTCATTGTATTTGGCCCAACCTAAGAGCCAGATCCAAAGATTGCAATGCTTGCAGAATCTGGCAGCTCGGGTTGCTACTGGCTCCCCCTTTGGGGCACATATAACTCTGGTGCTCCAAGATCTTCATTGGCTTCCGGTGACCAAACGGATTGAATGCAAGGCCCTGTCTATAGTCCATCGCGCTCTCCATGGTCGGGGGGCTGAATATCTGCAAGCTAAATTCACCCGGTACTTTCCAAGCCATGACCTGCAATCAGCTTCGGCTGAATGTTTAGTGGTTTTGAGGTTTAAACGGGCTCAGGTGGGCGGTCAGGCTTTCTCAGTAGCTGCAGTGGTTTTATGGAATATCCTCCCGCTACTCATAAAGAAAACTCCAAACTATCTTGCTTTCAAAAAGGCTGTTAAAACCTACTTATTTTAGACAAATTCAGTTCCGCTCCTTCTGCCCTCTCTCCTCACAGCGCCAAGATACCTTTGGGTGACCGAGCGCTTAACAAATAGCAGTAACATAACATAACAAACATAACATAAGCAACCACCTAGAAGTATAATGATACCACAAACCTCCTAGAAGAACACTGACACTGCAAACCACCTAGAACACTGACGCCGCAAACCACGTAGAAGCATACTGACACCACAAACCACCTAGAAGATTACTGACACCGCAAAACACCTAGAAGAACACTGACACCACAAACCACCTAAAACAATACTGACACCACAAACCACCGAAAAGTATACTGACACCAGGCAGCACTCAGGTACTTCGGGTATGCACCAACCAAGATTTAGGAATTCAGACCTGACTATCCCTATCGTCTGATGAACACTCCTTCCCCTCCCCTTCCATCGAGGAATCAAAAACCAAGCTACATAAGACCACTTTGCATTACATCACCCTGTTTCTGCGTTCTGATGTACAGCACTTACTGATGGCAGTAGAGCGTCCCTGTAAATAAATAGCAGTTTCAGCAAACTTCGTAACTGGTCCGTTACAGGCCCTAGAGGCTATCCATACACTTCCACAAATAACCAAGATGAGAGGCATGTGATCACCTTCGAGCACCATGGTAAATCTCCCAGCACTGATTAGATAGCTCAGTGGGTGAATGCGCCTGCTGCTGAAATCCATCAAAGATTTGAATCTAGCCAACCATGAATTTGCCTCTTTCATCTATATATGGTTGACAAAATGAGTGCAATTAAGTTGGGTAATAATAACAGCTCCTATTTGCAGCCATCAGAACTTGTAAGACTGCAGCAAAAAATACTAACTAGAAACAATGTATTATCATTGCACATTAGGATGGAGCACCACTCACAGTCAGATGACAACAGCTCTTCCTGACCCTAAAAGCTACTTTAATCACTTTTGAGCCCTGACTTATTTATTTATTTAATTTATTTATTTACATTTGTATAGCGCACAAGCAGCCCTCGGGCATCGTGATGCTGGTACTTGAGGGGCGCTTAGTTAAAGTACAGGTAGGTGGGTTATACATTTTTACATGTTTTACATCAATACATTATAGCTCAAGTTACAAGTACATTACCTGAATACAAGAACATTTCTCCTTCTCCTTATTAAAAAAAAAAAGAAGCAAGACTTCTGAAGGGAGCGGGGGTGGGATGAATGCCACAGGAGGACTGGTTTACAGTGGAAATCAGCATAGAGGCCAGGGTGGCTGGGGAAGGGTCATTTGGATTGGCAAGACTGATGCCATGTCCATTTCCTGTGAATCTTAAATGAGAGGTGAAGTGACTAATTCCAATAATTTGTGATGCACAAATACAGCTGCAAATTCAGCATCACACTCCTTACCGAAATTACAAATGATGCACTAATCTTGGAAAACATAATACCTCCAAGCTAACAAGACATAAAACACTTTCTGATTGCAAACACACCTGCATGGTTCAGATACATTAAAGACAAACTTAAAAACGACCTATGATGTCATCACAATTTGACAGTCTCGGTGGCAACCCTTGTTTAGGGGTATAGTTTTACTTTTATTTCCAAACAAAACAAACAACATTTAGAAATTGCAGCCATATACACTCTCCCAAAAAGCACAGCAGGCCCTCTCATTAAACCTCTGCAGCTGCTACATCTGAGAGGCACTGCTGTTAATCAGAATCATACCTTGTTTGATATATAGCGCCATAGAGGACTTTTTCAGTTCTAATCCGCCACGACGGGTTTAGTGTGTGTACCTCAGCAGGGCTGTGCGTGGTACCAGGATATGGGATGCGCCAAAAGCAATTATCAGAGGATGGGGTTCCCTTGTGTGTTGGGGATGGGTAAGAGAGGCGTTAAAAATAGCTTTTAACATCAATATGTGTATTTCTCAAAAACC
This sequence comes from Ambystoma mexicanum, assembly GCF_040938575.1. Lineage (NCBI taxonomy): Eukaryota > Metazoa > Chordata > Amphibia > Caudata > Ambystomatidae > Ambystoma > Ambystoma mexicanum. The sequence goes on along the minus strand of NC_090929.1, from coordinate 517,191,139 downwards.
TCAGAAATTGGTGCTGCATCTCAATCTGTGTTTTGGAGAAAAAAAAGCAAGTATCACAAATTGCAAGTGATTTTCTTATCGGGTTAATGTTTTTTGATGTTTTCTTCATTTTCTAGCAAATTTTTTGAACGTTTTGAAGAGCAGTGTCTATGATCAGGCATACCTTTCTAAAATTCCACGAATTTCACTGCTAGGCAGAATTCTTTATTTTACACCAGGGCATCCCAAAATTGAAAGGAAAATTGTAAAATGTTCACTGGGTGTTTTTTACATATTTTTATTCAAGCTGCTGGCCGCTGTGTTCTAGCACCTTGAAGCGTCTTGTGTGCTCAATGGAATTACCAATAATAATCTCAGACCCAAATAACCGGACAGACTCAAGCAATATGGCAAAGTACTACTTTATTATCAGCATACAATAGAGTAGGGCAATCCGGCGAACAACAAACTGTAGTCTACGCACTCACGCTCAGGTTTGATTATACAAAGGTTTTATAACTCAATGTACGTCAGCTATGACATCCTACGTGGCAAACCTATTGAAGGGAGGGATTGGTTAAGAGAACATGTCTATCTATATATTATATACGTATTAGTATTATTACTGGATGTCCCTTATCTGGTGGGCACGCCTTGAACCACCTCGAAATACGTATAATACAGATTACAGCAGAATATAGGAATGGTTTGGCCTGCGCGACATTGTATAGCATATTGCTACACAGACCCTCTGATTGGTTGGAATTCTCTCCCAACTTCGCACTTTTGTCTCGTTAGCAGCACGTAAGCAAAACAAACCCAGGTGCCGAAAGCATCAATTAGTCCATCATTTCTCATCAGTCCGGCCCTACGCCCAGGCCTCTCCTTAGTAGTTGACCTTGCATCCTGTTCTCTGTTCTGGGACTTTTATGGGAGCGTGGGTACACCATTATCTTCATCTAGAGCTTAATGAATAGCCCTTTTTTTCGACTTCTGAATCAATTGTGAGGAGACCACGAATTTGTCCATGTCGACCTTCTATTTACTGCTATTTGATTCAATTGTGCTGGGTGTCATTACTCCTCCTGGTCTCTGGGACTTGATCACTCCACCTTGCATATGCTTTTCGCATCCTTGATTGTCCAAAACTTGGCACTCGCAGATGTTTTCTTCTTTACTTAATCTAAGAAAAATATGTCGTACGTCCGTGGGTTAGCCTTGCAATTATTCTTTGATGTGGAATCCTTGATCCCAGGACCACCACCTCCTCTTTATGCCACACACCACACAAAGCTGTTTTCCAGCGTCTCCTGACTCTGCAGCCCTGATCTGTCTCTGAGTTTGCTTGATTGGTTTTAATACGAGTCTGATGTCCATCTTTCCATCATGGGCGATCTAGCCATTTTATATCTTCATCTGCAGCAAGCCTCTATATGTCTCATCTACCTTGCGTTTCTCAGTATATTCACATATTAGTCAGCTGGTTACTTTATCTTCTTTGCATATATGATTTCTTCATATTAAATTCCATGTTTCTCTTGTTACTTCAGTTACATCTTCACTCTTAAGTATTTGTATATTGTTTCAGTGTTCATGTGTGTCTTCCCTTCATGACATCACTCTGCCCTTGTCTGATTGTACTTATAGCTCTTTGATGTCCAATGGTGTGTGCAGATATCCTTCCACCCTTTCAGTGTCAGTGTAGGTACACTTGGTACTGTTGTCTGCGTGCATATGGTCTCTCATACACTCAATGCAGTATTGGGATTATACATCTTGTATCACACAGGCATCTTCTGCTGTTCCAATATGATGGAGGTGAGGGGGCGGGAGCTAGGGATGACATGTCCACCTACACCCCTACAACACCGGTTTGAATCCAGCAAAGACAACTCAGCCTTTCATCTTCATAGGCTTAAACATTTGCCTTCCCTTAGGACACACATACACACACCCTAATTTCCAAAAGAAAGCATTGCTGTCCTGGAAGTGAAAGGGTTGAATAAGTCCCATAGAGTTGGGTAATAACAATACTCATTAGAAAAATCACAAGAGATGAATCAATTTGCATTGTGTGATGGATTAGTGGTCAATATTATTGATGTGGGTTTGTTGCTAGGTTTCAGAATTTGGACCAATGAGAGTTAAGTAAGAAGTCCATCTTTCCCGCTGAACACATTGGTGACACTGGGCATAGAGGTTAATTTTCTTATCCCTCAGTGCCCATATCGGTTGAAACTAGGAGCAATTAGAAATGGGCTAAATGCTGATCTTAAGCGCTACAGAATTACACGAACAACCTTCCAGGGGTATTTGCCTCAGTACCACTAACTAATGCTGTCGTATTTTAGGGGCTTCTGCAGTGGATTCTTTTATACTGCACCTGCGAGCATCTGCCCTTCATACAGTATAAGAAGGTCAGTCTTTCCCTCTGCCAATGACAGGCATTGTCGATGGCACAGCGCCCATGACAGCGTCTGGGAGCTGCCATCCTAATCAGATCAGACTACTGTTAATCAGTCTCCACTTCATTAGAACCTGCCGGTATGCCATGCATCCTCGTCCCGATCGATAGCGAAGAGAGCTTTGGTCTGGAATTAAGATGTTTTACAGCATCCCACGGCGTGCCCACTTTCGCCTTTGGGTTGGAAAGCATCTTTTTAGATGTCTTTATGTATCTATGCAGACTCTGGTTTTAAAAGGAGTTTAGCCCGGTCATGACCACTATTATATCTGTTATCAATCTCATTTATTGGAGCATACTGAGCCCATGACAGGGACCGGGAAGCATCAATTGGGTGAGGAGAAGGAAGAGGGTGGGCCTATAGAGTAACCGGGTGAAATTCAGACAAGCTGATGCCACTGAACAGCAATTAGGGCTGAGACAGAGCCAGGCACATCATACAGAGACATCACCCCACCACAAAATCTCCAAATGACATGAAGGCCAAACCACTTCTGCATGTAGATGAGAGCTTGTATCACAAAGAAGGCTCCAGTGATGACAAAAGGCTGCGGGTCAGCGAAGAGTGGCATCAGTCAGAAGAACACCAACTGGAAGACATGTGATGATCTGGGAGAATTAGCACCGTCAGCAGGAAGAGGGGGTGCACTGAACAATGCCTGAAAAAGAGAGGTCCTCAGCGCTTTGTGATCATAGACGCATCCACTAGATCCAGAAAAGAACCCAGAAGTCCAACAGACTAGCCACTTTCAGCCATCCTGTGGATTCTGGGCTATAGTGGTTCACTACACTTCCACTGGACTTGGCCCTTGGATGAACCGCCACGCCCCCTCCTGATCCCACCGGAGATGGTTAGGAATCTGAATGTGAGCTTAACCAAGATGCAGCAGATCAGTGGATCAAGGCTGTCGCCAGGGATCTGTTGTTCTTTTCCATAAAGTTTATATTCTGTTATCCCTCTGTTTGTGACAGTTTCATTTATGAGAGTGCAAATCCCAGCCCGCTCTACATTCCTTACAGCTCACACACTACATCACTCAAACCTTTGTGTTGTAGGTCACCAGCACAGAGTCTTTTCTTTTGGTTTATTTTCATTGCTCTAATAGGTCCCCTATTTTACTAGCATCTTCTCATAGGCTGCATCCCTCGCTATCGCTTCTATCTAAATATCCCCCAGAATCGACTCCCAATCGGAGTCCCTTGCATCCCTTAGTTTCCAGTACTACTTGTTCTATTCTAAAAGGTACCTCTCCTTTAACCCCTGATGGGTCACATCTTCCGAGACCAAAATGTGCATCCTGCTTCTCTGGTATGAGGTCATAAGTATTTTAAAAATGTTCTGAGAGTTGGCTTCCCTAACTTTTCCCCGACGAGTCTGGATGAAAGCCCTTATAATGTACACGCAAACTAATAAGTGCAGCAGTCGCCCCAAGGCATCTTGGTGGTAATTTACATCAACAATATACATCAAAAAGGGAATCAGGTGCTAAAACAAGTAGGTCTTAAGGGATCTCCCGAACGACTTAAAGTCGTCCATCCTCCGAAGTGCAAGAGAGAGCGAGTTCCACAGTGCAGAAGCTGCCACCGAAAAAGACCGACGCCCCCAGCCGGGTAGCCTAAAATGAGGAACCCCAACCAGGAACGCCTCAGCGGAGCGCAGGGAGCGGCAAGGCAAATAAAATCGAAACCTAAGCTGTAGATATGCTTCCTCGGTACCATGGAGGGCACGGAAAAACCAGGCAAAGTGCCTTCAACTGAACCATCTTCCCACCGGTAGCCAAGGAAGATTATGCAGAACCAGGGAAATATGGGCACCGCAAGGGATAGATGTCGCGGCGCGAGCCACAGAGCTCTGCAGGCATCGAATCAAGGAGGCTGGCTGCGAGAAGAACAACGCATTACAATAGTCCAGGGAGGACACTACCAAGGAGGAAACCACCGGTGCCTTAGAGCACTGGCCAGAACGGAAGAACCATCCACAGCATCTTCCGGTTGAGATGGCCAGCTTGGCAGATAGCACTGTTCGGCGTGGCCATAGATCAGGAGAAGGGGATTTTGACCAGGAGAACTCGAGTAGGGCACCTGCCCCGCACAGAGGGCCAGAACAGAGAGGACCAGCGAGCAGCAGCCTCAGAAGATCCAACCTCCAGAACCTGCGTCTTTCCCCCGTTCAGTTTCAGCCAATTGGCACACATCCACCTTCCCACGGCCTCCAAGCACGTCCTGCGCCTGACATTCTAATGTATGAATGTATCTACAGTACTTTGATCAGAAGTAACAAAGCACTTTACAAGGGGTGAATAACAAGAGTGGTTAGGCTGTAGCTGGCTGCCAGGTGGGCAAGACTGGAGAAGGGTGGATGGTTGCTGGATGCACAGAGCTTTTAAGAGGAATTCTTAAAAAAGCTTGCTCTTCGTCTCCAATCTGAGCGGGGCTATTTTTCCATAGTTCAAATGATTAATGGGGTACACCCGTCTTTAGCTGAGGTTATCCTTACAGGGAACCCCTGCGTAAATCAAGAACCAAATGAATTAGCCATACGTGGCTCATACGGGAGGGTGGTAGGGATATGGCAGCGGCCATGTATGCTCATTATTACTGCCTGTTTCTGAAAGTGAGGGGGTTACAGTTGCCAAAGCCAGAGGTGGCCTGCTTGAGACTGGCATCTTGTTTCCAGATCCGAATCTACACTTGAGCGAAAGCCTGGGAAGGAGCCCACAAAAGTAGAATGCGGCAGCCCCCAGCAACTGTATGGGCACCAAAAGTGTAAATGAACACGGCAACCCTGTAAGTGGGAGCTGAGTTACTCCAAACACAGAATGCAATTTCCCATTTAAGCGGGGGGTCTGAATCCTGAACCTGTCCACCCTGGGGACGAACAGATTCCAGATTGCAGAAGAATGGCTGGTACACGCACTCTTCCAAGAACTATGCTGCTGCCAAAGTTATTTATTTATTTATTCACATTTGTAGAGCACGCAAACAGCCCGGGGGCATCGTTGTGCTTGGTATTAGTGGACAGCGGACTTCTATCACCCAGAGGGAGACCAAAACATGGTCCTCTCTTGCCTGCAGCCAGCAGGACCAGAGGAGCCATGACCCTCATTGTGAATGCCCTCCAGTAGCCATGCTGGAGGCACTCACTGTGCTGATCAGATGACCTGATGACAAAGAGGTGTGAGCACATGATCTAGCCCCCCACCCCCGGCGACCCCTGCCGGTAACTGACAGAATCTGTGGTTTGCTGTTACAAAACTTAACCCAGTGGGGAGAAAGTGTGGGCAGCAGGATCGGTGTGCCTTTTCCCCTGCAACACAAAATGTGTTTTGTCTGCTACCTCTGCCATGCTGCTAACACTCTGCTGAGTGCATCCAAATCGTATACACCACATGGCGCCTGCTCGCACTGTATCCATTACCCAAGCTGCAGTGCGACCATACCGGAAAGCACTGCCATGCAACCAAGCCTAGACGCACTCTCTCCTTCACCACGGGGCCTCCTGAGGCCGTTGCAACCCAAAGCTCGGAGGCCATTGCGACCGAGTCTCCAATCCTTGCATGGAACTCTTGCGGCCAACATCAATCAACCAGCATCTGTCCCAAAGGTCATACTAACCATGGGAACTTTGCAAAGCAAACTCTTCTAGAGACTTTCTGAAACAGGACTACTTACCTGAGATCTGTGAAAGCATCTTTACTTACCTTTGCCGGGATACACTGGGTAATGCTATGGTACCCTGCATACTTGTCTAGCCTGCTACGCTGCTGGTGGTTGCCCTTGATTGCCTGACCACAGATACCACGAGGGGAGTAAAAGAAACATTAGGGATTAGCTGTTTATCCATGGTCAGGGAGTAGCTCCATACCATGAACACAGGGCTAGTCCATGTTTCAAAATGCTTCAAACATATCCTCTCTGAGTCAGAGTCATCAGCACTCACCTCATTTCCTCATCCCGTTTCTTCAGTCCTTTTCACAAGTGCACAATCCTGTCTGAAACTGAGGATTCAGAGTGGATCTGCTGGATGACGCTTTGCATGGGGTCTGCAACCTCTGGCGCTCCAGATGCTTTGGCCTACAACTTCCTAGATCCCTCAGCATTGACTTTGGTGGCTCGGACTGATTAGAATTGTGGTCCAACGCGTCTGCTGATCCAAACGTTGCCGACCATGCAAGGGCATGCCTTATTCGTCTTGCAGCTTCATCCCTCACTGTATCTTTCTTCTGCACAGTGGAGTCTGAATCATTATTCAAATGTGTAAATTAAAGTGGGGTAGTCTTCCTTATTTATTGTAGTTTAATATTGTCTTTATTCATATGGACCTAGAATTCCCAACATGCAAAGTGTTGTCCAAAAAGCCAAGACTCGAGAGAGTGCTGTAGGTGACATGGTTCACTAGAAACTCCGCATTCATTTTAGTAGGGACACGCTCAGAGGTCAAAGTGGGCGGGAACTTTTTTTTAAATAGTACTTTTTTATTTCATCCCTATTGGGGAATAGAACCTATGCCCTGCTGATATCAAGCCAGTGCAAAATTGCACTGCGCTCTGTTCTGTAAGAGGATTATTTATTTCAATAGACTGCTTGCGACACAAAACCCATTCCCAAGCAGCCAAAACGCCAAGCTTGATTGCGATCTGCTAATTTTTTTTCACAACACTTTCAGAATTTTGATTTTGGAGGATTGGCTCAACCCCCAACCTTTCAGATACAAGTCCCAACACTTACTGACTGTGCCACAGAGACTGGCTTGGAAATGAGTTTACAGCGAGCCATGTTATATCAATTAGAGCAAACGCCTGTTTGGAATTAACATGCCAAGATTCACAGACAAAACTGCACAAATGAGATCCTATACAGTTTATAGAAAGGAGAAGTGCTGGAAAAAATGCAATAGGGTAGTCCCTCTTTTATGTTGTTGGGCGTCCTGGTTTTTCATTTTGGAAATCTGGTCACCTTAGCAATGGGAGGGGTGTGTCTTTGGCTGGCCATGTCCTTTAAGAGGTGCAAATGATGGGTGGTGAGGGGGAGCTGTACGAAGATGCATGCTGAGTGGGACAGTGCCACATGAAAGGTGACAATTTAAATCCAGTTTCTTTCATTGTGTTTTCTTCAGTCTTTCTAGAACTGTTGTAAAACACAATGTTGCAGGGTGGAGTCGAGATAAGGAAGGACCCAGGAAAGGGGTTTGAATGGGGGGTTGCGGGGACGGCTGAGAATGGCCATCATGGCGAAGATCCTGTTAAACCAGGACTACTGTGACAAGTCTACACAGACCAAGAAGAATTCTAACCCATCACTACACATTCATCCCGAGAAGATTGAGTAATGAGGCTCCGCAATCGTGCATTAAAACTGTGCAAGGAGTGGACATTTAGATTCACTGAACGTATCTAACATTTGTTATCCTGCTGCACTGCACTGGCGTTTAGCTCTTTATTGCAATACAGATGTCTCCGGCTCTGCATCTGTAAAAATGTGCCGCAAACAACTCCTCAGAGAGCCAGTGAGCGCCACAGACAACACCACTAATCACCGCCCTACATCAGCAGAGAGTGTCGCGCATCAATCTTCAACCGCGCAATGAGATTAGGCGCTGGCGCGGTAAAGAGTGCGCCACCAGGGATGACGCAGGAGATCAGGGTGGAATTGCAGAGGCCCGACACACCAAGGGCCAGGAAGGTCTCGGACTGGGTTATCTCTCAGGCGAGGAAGGATGCAGAGTGCATCAGCCTCCCCCACCGAGGAACACGTGTCACTGTTAGTCCTGTGTGCAGCTCCTTCAAACAATGAAATTGGCTACTTTAGTTCAATTTGTCGAGTAGGACGGAGCCAAACCTAAAATGCATTAGGCTGTTAAGTGACAGTTGTGGAAAATGGTTTCCTCAGTAAAATGGAGTTATCTGGTAACACCCACCTATATTTGAGAGGGGGATTGGAGGCAGAGATAGGAATGTTTATGTAACCATAGAACTTCAGATCCTCCTATGCCTCCTACTCTTAAGCCTCTATTCTTCTTCCAGGCCTCTTTCCCCTTCCTGATCCAGCAACATGACAACTGTCTATCATACACAGAGCTTGTGATTGGGCCGGCTCTCACCGGATCCGAGATCCGGCACCAGATCTGGAACCGGATCTCGGGGAGAACAAAAAAATAAACTGTGCACGGAGTCACCGGAGGAAGTTACAGTCCTCAGCCACGACCCGGTCCTCATCCACGACCCAGTTTATTTATTTATGCAATGTTTGCAGATACATTATATATTTATTTACGCAATGTTTGTCGGATACCTTTATCTGACAAACATTGCATACATAAGTAAATATACAGGTATCCGACAAACATTGCATGAATAAATAAATACCCCTATCAACATTGAAACTATCACACACGATGCAGTCACCCAACTGCTTTCAGAGGGGAGCTGCAGGAGCTGTGCCAGGTGTGGTTCAAGTAAAAGAAAACGTTGCTTATGACGAACAGAAATCACCCTGTTTGAATAGCACCCAAGGGGAATTTATTTTATAAAATGTGATGCAAATTGTGCATTTTAAAGAATATGTACTTAGCAACACTGGTCAAAACTATTATCCGCATAACAAAGTAACTCATCACCAGTGCCATGGAAGTGATTTAAAGTAGCATTGGTATATAGTTTGGAAAAGAAGCAGTATGAAGGAAATAGCGCTGTTTAAAACTATTATTTTGGACATTTGCTTTGATCGGAGGTCAACGACCAGCTCAGCCCCCCTAAACCCTGCCTCCTCGGGCACTGCCCCCAAACTCTGTCCCCACCCCGGCCCTTGTGTGATCCCCCACATTTTATTTTTCCATTTCCACCACTGATCATACACAGATTAAGACATTATGTAGGGATCTGCAACCTGTGACTCTCCAGATGTCTTGGACTACGAATTCCATGATCACTGATCACTGGCAGTACTGGATTGGCCAGTTGGGAGCAGTAGTCTAAAACATCAGGAGAGCCAAAGGTAGCAGACCGTTGCAACAGAGACATTAGAAATCCAAAGAGGCTATTGCCTCGGAAAGACTGTAAGCAAAGTGTCATAGGGGGGTGTTCTCTCGATGTGGTGGATTCGTGTTACCCTATTATGCAGATGAGCAATGTTGCAAAGGTTTGCAATGGTATCATGTGATGTAATGGAGTGATGCTGTATGATTGAGTGATCATGCTCTGTGGAGTAGAGTATTGTCTTGGTGTGTCATGGAGAGCTGTTGCATGTAATGTGGCGTGATTTGTGCAGGTAAATTGCTCAGTGCTATTTCGCTGTCATGTGGTGAAGCGTTATTGTCTATCAGCCAGGTTCAGAGCGTGAAAAAATGCCTTTAACATATAAGGACTTTTCCTTCAGAGATATGTAGATCCATGATAACAGGTGGACAACACTTACATCAACGTTAGTGTTTCATTATTGTTTTCTTTGCATCTAGTGGGTCATGATTTGTTTGTGTGTGTGTGTGTGTGTGTGTTTGTGTGTGTGTCTGTTGGTGTGTGTGAACGTTTAAAGGTATATGGTTGCATACCAGTGTCACCCCCCTGCTGTGTGCCCTGTTCTGTATACCCATGCACACAATTCCAACCATCTTGTTTCCTGGTGTCCTTGTGTTCTGTTTATTAACACAGGCATTCATGCAGTTTCAGTAATGACACAGTAATTCTCGCAAAGATCAGCCATAAGTGTGGTCTAATAGGAAAGAATGAATTTAAAGCACAACTCAATTCTTACAACACTTTAGGACATATGTGTGTTATCCCTTTTGTAGGTCTATGTTTCACCAAGCAGAGCTGACATGCACCCAATATCACAAAACATTCTTCCCTCACTGCATCCCTTCCTCCATGCATTCCTAGCATCCATTTCCCGCTTTTCCATCCTCTTGTCTTCCCCTTGTTCATTTTCTGCCTCCCTGCAGACTAAGGTCTGGATACCCCTGCTGGGGGCTCAATAAGCCACTCCACACACAATTCTAGGCACTCTGATACCAATACAGTGGTGACTTAGGGCATTATAAAGCATATTGAAATAACATTTCCCATTGTTTGCATACCATAGTTTCTGAACCCTATACTAACCACTGACCGGGCTGTTAAGACTGATTCCTAAAGTGCTTTCATTATGCGCCTTGGCAACATATCATTTCTGCTGAAGTCTAAATGTGCCCCATGGATATGCAGCATTGTGTGTGTGCCTTTGCTACTGATCCCTAATGTTTCATTGATGGCGCACCATTGATAGTGTTCCTCGCCACTGATTTCCAAGATGCTCATTGATAAATTACTATTGGAAATTACTATTGCAAACACTTGTGTATAGGCATCATACAAATGTCCAATAAATAAAAAATAAATATTATCTCTTGGTGAGCATTAAGTTAGAAAGAGGCCTGGAGTCTTGACAATATTTTCCGAGTCACAGTTCATCTGCATGCATGACTGATATTGATCTGCCTTAGCTTACTGAACAGCTATTTTAAGTTTATGAAGGAGTTTTCCTTCAGACCATGGGCACTTCCATGGCTGCCTATTTCGCACTATGACATGTCAACTGAACCCTAGGCTATTGAGGGTGAACAGTGGCCTGGGTAATTGGTTGGACTCATGGAACCAACACAGAATGCTTGTGTTCAGGAATATACATGACCTGCTCTTAGTGTGGGATGAAGCAAGTATGCATTTGGATGAGTTTAGGCAATACTTTAATATGAATAATCATTATGTGAAACTGAATTATTGGTATAGTAAGGGTCAAATGAATGATGTAGAGAATCATGGTAAAGGTTGTAAATAATACATGGGAAATCTCTGTATCCTACAAAAAAAAGCTGCAACTCAGCATGTTTGCATTTAAAGATTGTGCACTCTGAGACCAAGATGAATTCTTCACTTGTGACCAACTTTTAAGGCTTAAGAGGAATTGGTTGAGGAGACGTGATTTTGTTTAAAATGCAAATTGTTAATGAGGATGTTTTCACCACGCTCACTTTAAATAAGGGGTATCTTACATAAATGCTGTAATTATGAGTCGTGTGAAGTACTTGTGTAGTGTGAGTGAAAGTTCAATTTGAACAATTCTGCCCTTTGTTGTCTATAGACTGAGCGTTTGCATCTTACCATTGGCATTCCCAAAAGTGTGTAGACCTTGCCTTTCCATAGGTGTACCATAACTTAAATAAAAGAAGATTCCACTGATATATAGCTAAATAAATGTAGCTATATATTTGTTCTCGTAGTGGTGAAGTGAGAGATCTGGTTTGGATGTTATAAACACAGGGTAATCTGATTTTTAGTCTTGAAGCGTGAGAAAGATAATAACAACTAAAATTGGGTCGTGACGGCATCATGGCTGCACCTGCCATAAAAATGTGTCTGGGGTGCTGCTCCTTAATTCAAAATAATGCTCAATTTGCGACATGTTTGCTGCATGCACCTCACTGCCAATGGAAGTCCAATGCACTGGCTTGGGGGAGATGCATCCCCAGACAGCACCATGAACCACAATGCAGAAGAAAGCAAGCTGCACTCACAAGAGCAAAGTTAAATATAGTATTCACTGCAGACCAGAAGCAATGCCAGTCTGTTTGAGAGGGCTAAGGTGGGCGCACAGATCCAGGATGGGATGAGGACACTGAAATCCCTAACACAACAGAGTCTTGTTCTCACCAGGGCTCTGTACTACAGACACCTCCAGAGACAATCTGGCTTCAGGCCCCGCCATGGTACGGAAACCGCACTCATGTCTGTATGGGACGACATTTTAAGATCTACCAATAACGGCGACCTCAGCTTTTTGGTCATGCTCGATATATCGGCGGTCTTTGATACCGTTAATTTGATACACTCATATCTCGACTGACTGAGATAGCCTTGGTGTCTGAAAAATCGTTAACGTGGTTTATAATCTTTTTAGCAAATCGGACCCAACAGTTAAAACTGGAAGTCCACTACTCCTATTCTCTCCCTGTTCCCTGTGGCGTTCCACAAGGGTCCTCTCTTTCTCCTTTATTATTCAACATTTACACCCGGACACTATTGAGCATTTTTTTCAAATGAGTCCTAAGACACCACTCCTACACTGATGACACACAGATCTATGTCAGGCTGAACAACCCTCCAGACTCAAATGAATATTAGCATGTGCCAAAGATATTAAAAGCTGGATGTTGGAATATAGGCTGCAACTAAATCCTACTAAAACCAAGGTCATCCTTCTCAGCCCCAAATATCTTTTAGCAGACTCACACTCTCGCTTTCCGTGCCCTGCCCTTTTGATGTGCATACTGTTATTTCATCTAAAGTGAATATGGGCTACACCTGGCAGTCAAGCCTGAACTGCAACTGACAGGTCAGTGAGACTCTAAAGTCAATCTATTTCCGATTTAAACGTCTGCGTCCTATCCTCCGTCTTATTGCAGAGAAAAATCGTCCAACTGTTGCTGGAACGCTAATAAATTCCTAACTGGATTATTGCAAAGCTATTATCACTGCTATTCTGGCAGGCCAGATGCACCGTCTTTAAGTGACTCAACATGTGTCCATCAGACTTCTTTTTAATCTACCTAGAACTGCTTCAGTATCACAGTATCACAGTATCACAGTATCTCTATTTCGCAGAACCCTTCATTGGTTACCAGTACAACAGAGCATCCTTTTCAAGATCCTGTGTCTTGGTTTTAAGTGCCTGCATGGCATGGCTCCCAGCTACCTTGTCTCCAGGATCTTTCCCTACTCCCCAGCTCGATCTCTTCGGTCTCCTACTCCAAATCTTCTGACAGTCCCTTCCTCTCATTTTCTGCATCGCTGGGACGGGTGTTCCTCTGTACTTGGCCCTCAAGCCCGGAACTCACTACCCAATGACCTTCGAAAACTTGATTCCTTGCCTTTATTCAGGAAGAAGTTAAAAACGTATCTCTTCCTGTAAATCCGTATTACACTTGATTCTTCCTTCTCTTCATTGGGATTAACATCTGCGCCTAGATACAGTTTTCTGTCTGCTCTCCTAGGATATGCGCATTGCAAATATACAAATCAATCAACTATACAAATCAAAACATCATTGCGGGTAGTCTTCCTTGTGCTACCAATGCTGTTGTCAGCCCCTCATGGCTGTACTCACCCACTATCCACCAGTTGCTGTTTTCTCAACAATTCTCCAACAGCGCATCTGCTTCACATCTGGTTGCTGGTCCATCACAGTGAAGATGTGAGATTGGTTGAATGCCAAGGACGTGCTGGTGCCAGCTCAATGGTCAGATTCCCCAGAGAGTTGTGTTTTCCCAACTGCGCCTGTTTGAATTGGCAAATGCAGCCAGTTACGCCCACTCTAGTCAAGTTCACATGCCAGAATGTGGCGTGCCCAACTAGTTGGAAACCAAAAGCTACAGTTTACCAATCTTGTTGGCAGTCCGTTATCTCTGTCAGTGGGCAGACAATAAGGGGAGGGAGGAAGGGGCAAGAAAGAGGCAGGTTTTTTTGGGAGAAGATATGGGCCAGGGCCAAGAAATAAAAGGAGGAAACACAGAATCGGAGTGAGGCTGACAGTGGAGACTCCGGGAGACATCACACAGGAGTGAAAGGGTGGAAAGAAGCAGCAGGTTGTATGGTAGAATCAGGCAGATGGGACAGAGAGGGCAGAAACAGGGGCCATGGTGACATCCCCGTATGGAACCAGACGGCAGAGACTTCAGCCGAGGACCAGGCAATAGCCTTCGACAATACAGGTGTGACAAATCAACTTCCGGGGCACCAGTGGTCCAGGGATGAATATCGGTTTCTAAACCATCAATCATCCCCACACCTCTAGCACACCAGAAGGGATCCGAACAGATTGGCATGCAGGTAAGTTATAAACTTACTTGCCCAATTTTGGTAGCGTGGACGAAAGGTCGTGGATCGTTGGTTAGTTGCAACACAGAAAAAATGCAATTATTACCCAATAATAAAAGGGACTGCCCAGTCATGGTTGTTTAAAAATGTCTACTTTATTATTATCACAATGGACAGTTCTAGCACACTACAAAATATAACCCATTCTGTAACGGAATGCAGAGGACAGACAGTTTCAAAGAAGGAAAAGGGATGCTCTCTGGATACTGACAGGAGGGTAGTAGGTATAGTAAATAATCACAACAGTTCAGGGATACTTAGTTTCAACACAAAGGGAGCAATTGGTCAAAATATGTCACTGGGGACCTTCAGAGAAGGACCAGGGGGACAGAACCACAATGTATTTTGTGCTGGAGATGTCTTGGTGCTTGATAGGGTTGAGTCGGTATCATGGCACTTTGCCGCTTCTGCGACAGAGTTCAAGACGGGAGACGGCCGTGGGTATCAGGCGGCAGGCAGTTCGGCGAGGAAAGCTGGACGGATGGCTACAGGCTGGCCTACATGGCAGCTCGGGGTCAGGAATCATTGTCTCAGAGCTGGTCTGCGGTTCTGAAGCAGTGGTCGAGGCGTCTCAGACAGCTTAAGTGACTGCAGTGTAACAACAGTCAGCAGTACAGTCGCTTACAGCTCGAAGGGCTCGAAAATGTCTATAAAAGACATATCAGTAGCTGCATGTTGATGCAATTCTACTAGCTTCTTCACTGCACGCATGTCCTCCTTTAAGGCGGATGGGCCAAAGCTGAGGAGAGCATTGGAGGCAGCTGTCTTGTCCTTGGTTTGGTACGGAGACTCTCCAGCACCTCCCACCTAGGAAGCTTGCTGGAGAACCTAGCAAGGCACGCTGTATGCTGGCTGGGTACAGATTCTGGAGCTGCTGGAGGGTCCTCTGGATTCGGTATCTCCCTCTGTTCCCTGGGAGATGTTTAGGGGAGGGATCCTGCTTCCCTCTTGGAGGTCCTGGCCTTCCTTCACTGACAGAAGATGTAAGGCAGAGTGTACCTAATGCTGAGTTCTTCTTGTTACTCCTGGCAGAGTCTTCAAATGATCTGCCAAAAGAGAGGTTCAGCCCTCTTTTAAAGCCAAATGTACCACAGGAATTAGTGTATGCTAAGCCTACCTTAATGAACCAATCCTGAGTCCCCACCAATATTCTCCTGTATGCGTGAGGTCATAAACAGAGTGCTTTACAACAGAAAGGTAAAGGAGTGAAAACATGTTATACTAAGTCCCATCCAACTTCCTGTTGTGATCAAACGGTCTCTCTGGTTATTGGAGCTCTCTGTGGTTCTTGATTAAAGTGGCAGGTCTCCCTTGAGGCTGCGGCGAGACCAGACTTTCTGGCTCCGTCAAACCAGATACTTGTATCCTCTGAATGAAGCCCCTGCGGGGATGACTACTCTAAACACGCAGTCCCAGACATGACATTTCACTGTCAATTGATACTTAGGGCGGGATCTGGCTTCAAGTTGACACAGTGCATCTGCAAGGTTGTTGGGGTTTACTGTCTCCTCTGTTAGCCTCTGCAGCCAGGCCCGATTTGGGCCTGTTTGAATAAAACTCTGATTAGTATGCACATTGTGCCAATAGCTACAGGGCTCAACAAAAGGAAAGGTTAGATCCATGGAGCCTTTGTTATTTAGTTAGGCTGGTCATGGCAGGAGGAGGTTTGGCCCTCCCCCTTCTGGAGATGCATTGTGTACTGCACCTGTCAGATTCCAACTAAATATGAGCGGGGGGCTCCGCCTGTAGGCTGTATCCACCCAGAGTACACGGGTCTATGAATATGTCATGCGGTGAGTATAGGAAAATCTGTGTGGGTTAGCCCACATATTTTACGGAGGTTGACCGACCATCATTTAAATTAAAATTTTAAAAAAGCCCACACAAGCGCAAACCCACTGTGCGGATGGTCGAAATCCTCAAAACGGCAGGAAAATAACAAGTGGGGAAGACACAATTGCAAATGTGTGGAAATTTGGCTACACGTGGCAGGCATTCAATCGGAAACCTGCAGTCAGAAAAGCACAGACAGACAGGAAAACATCAAGACTACTGCATAGATCCGACCTGGGCCAGCAAGGGTAGTCCAGCATTGCAATGGAACCTGGGCTTGCTTTGTAACGTGATGGTGTGAGGGTGGATGAAATGGGCATGGGATGGGTCGGAGAACATTGTCAATGGTGATTTGACAGGAGGAGTTCTGCGCTGAGCACCCTAACCTTCCGCCTACCAGTGTTATGCTGTAGGGTGAAGTTGTATCATGCTCCATTCATTTTGGGGTGTTACTGTGTGTTGGAATTGTATTTGTATGCTGTGCTTTGGAGTAACATGGGATGGAACAGGTTCGAATTGTATTTTTATGATGTGTACTAGAGTAGTATTGTGGTAGTGTAGGTTGGAGACGTGTTGTGATGCTGAGTAATAGAATAGTATTGTGAATTATTGTGGTAGGTGGCATTGTGTTGGGATGCTGAGTGGTGGACTGGTTTTGGGATGTTGTGTGTTAGTGATATTGTGATGCTGTGGTTTGGAGTGTTATTGTGGTGTGGTGGGTGACATTTTACTGCTGGTTGTTAGAGGGATTTTGTGATGGTGTGTGCTGGACTGGTATTGTGTTGTGTGTTGAAGTGATATTGTGATGTTTCAGGCTGGAGGGGTTATGCGACGCAGTGGTTCTAATGTAGTGTAGTGGGTGGCATTTTGCTGCTGGTTGTTAGAGGGGTTTTGGGATGCTGTCTGTTGAACTCGTATTGTGATGTTATGTGTTGGAGTGATATTGTGATGCTGTAGGTTGCAGGGGTTTTGTGATTCTGTAGGTTGGAGTGGTATTGTGAAGATGGTGTTGAGGTGGTATTGTGCGAGTGGTGTACTAGAGTGATGTGTATTTTGGTAGTGTTGCGGTGGTGTCGGTTGGAGTGGCATTGCCATGTCATGAGATGATGTGGTCTTGAGCCACCGCCTCAGGAAGAGGCACAGCCCTATTCCAAGACATAGCACATCGCGTTGGACCTCGCTATCGCTCCGCGTCTGCATCCTCCTCTTAAAAACCCTTTGCTGTGTTCCATAGTCTCCAGAGGCGTCGTCAGGAATCAAATTGAGAGGGGGCACAGTGGGGGCTAAAAACAAAAGTAGAGGGGCCACAGACAAAAGTAGGGGGGCCACCTATGAAAGGGAATGTGTGACGTCACAAGCACTCCTGCAGAGAAGCTTTTGTGCACACCAACTACCAGACAGTGCAGAGTGAGTAGGCCAGTTGATGCAGGGTGGGCCCAGGATTTCAGAGGAGTGGCCCAGTTCCCCGTTGCCCCTAGCAACGCCACTATATAGTCTCTGCGCCAGCCCCCTACGTCACATTCTGAATGTATACTTTTCTGGCAATCTGCTCAGGGCCCTGCTTTGCACCGTCTCTGAACGCCTGAAGACCGTGTGCTTCTGAAATAAACATATTGATACATTATTCATCCAAACCGCATTACTAAAATCAACGATGCCACTTCTACTTTAACTCCGGGGCAACCAGTGCGTGTGTTCGAGAGGAGGGGGGCGAGGGAGGCTATGTTTACGACATGCTCCTCTACCTGCCAACTGATACACATATGCCGCCCCCCCCAACCATTGAACACTCCCACTTGACAGGTCAAACCAAATCCCATGGCACCTTTAGTTCAATCTATTCAATAATCCGAACATGAGCCCAAAAGAGGCTGAAAGGATAAAAAAAAACGCTGGACTTAATTTCTCAGATAAATTAGTTGAAACAAGAAACCCGTTGCAAGGTGACACGAAATTCATCTTGATAATATTTTACTGCGACGAGTGTGATGCCGGAGGCCATAATTAGACTTCCTCTCTAAGGCGACGATGTCTGACACTTACTAACACGATCAAATCAGGCGGCTGCATTCAGCGCAGAGGGCCTTCCCAAAGTAATAACAGCCCGCATCCCCCTGCAATGGTAATCTTGATTTATGAGCAAAGGCAGCGGAATGGAATATTCCTTGGTAGTGGCAGCTGCAATCGAGGCATGCGCGCGGTATCCGATGGTGGTGCATGCCAAAGGAATAACCAAACTACCTTTACGTGTCCATTCGCAATTTTTTTATTTATTTGCATTTATAAAGCCCTCACACAGCCATGGGGCATCGAGGCGCTGTTACAGGAACATGTCTTAGTTGCATCACAAAGGTGGGCGATCGGTTAGATTAGCCTGCATATATGTATTATTTACGATATTTAGGTGGGTGGCTTGATTACAATCAGTTAGATAAGCGTGAGTGGTTCTCTCATTACAGTGTGCTGGCTTGGAATGTGTTCCTAGCCAATAGCCAGCTAGTGATGCATAACCCACAGTCCATTCATCACGTTGTGGCCCGTGCCTCCTCCACAGGGAATCAGTCAGAAGAGAAAATGCCTCCGTAGTCTGGTGATTGATGACCTAATAAGCACACAATAACCACCCATAGCAAATGGATGACATGTCGGTCAGCCCGCTATCCACCCTCAACCTCCTGTCTGAAAACCAACCCAATGCACACTCCACCTGCTTCCTACAACACACCCTCATTCTCCTGCATGAGAAATGGCCCAATGCACCTTCAACATCTGTCTGAAAACAGTGTCCAGATGCCCAACATATACTGGTTGTAAAAGAACCAACTCACCCTCAACCGACCATCTGAAACAGGCCAAACCACGTCTTGACTTACTGTCTGAAAACTGGCCCAATACACTGTTAAGCTCCTGTCAGAAATCTGGTCCACCACATCTTTGGCCTCCTTGCTCAAAACTGCCCCAACCAACACTCAAACACCTGTCTGGAAAATGGTCCAACTTGGCCTCAACATCCTGTCTGAAAACAATCACCCAGCATTTTCATCCATCTGAAACAGGTCCAACCTTCCCTCAACAACCAGTCTCAAAACTTCCCAACTCTACCCTGACCGTCATGTCGGAAAATGTCCCAACTCAGATTACACCACCTGTCAAAGAATTGTCCCTGGTCAACCTCAGCCTCCTGTCAACCCATTGCGATAAAAAGCAAACAGACTTTGTTGTTAGCCGGAATATTAAGTCACAGGCGCACAATCAATATATATGTACATGTGGTCCATGCAAAAAACAAGGAACGCACTTTATACGTTCAGTCGGTTGCTAAGGGACAAGAGAATAATACTGCGCTTTTAAACCCGATGCACTTAGACATGGTTTGAGACTGTATGGTGAACAAGGTGGTGCTAACTTTAGCAGACCTAACAAAGTTAAAAACCACAGAATCGCCGTCAGGCCTATTTGCTGTACCTTAACTGCTAAATGTATCATAGAATATTATCGTCTCAGAATTTCAAGGGCTCTGAGAAGAAAGTTGTTTTTTCCCTGTGTTCCCACTTTCCTTGAGCGCTTTGAAACACCGTCTGTGTATAGGCGCTATATAAATAAATATTACTATACCATAGTGAACAACATAATTTTTCTTCCTGCTACTTAGATGTCAAACAACGTGAACACTAAGTTTTGGGCACTAAGTTATATAGATGTACACCGCACTCCCAGTCGCTATCAGTCACCTGTCCTTAAACTACAAACTAATGCGAAACCACAATATTTCACTATATAGGGAAACCTCTGCCACCAATATGGAGCACAGAACCAACCAAGATATACTTGGAATGGCCCAAGCATAAGAACGCACTGACGAGAGATCGATCGGCAACGTTCTGAAACAGTAAGATGATACATTGGGCCTCATTACCGTTCCAGTGGTAACCCTGCCGGTGCTACCGGTGGCTGCCGCCGGACCCGTAATAATTTACTGGCGCCTGACTTCCCGGTGCCACCAGGCTATTACAAGTCCGGCGGCTGGGAAGTCAGGCGCTGGTATATTAGTTAATCCTCATTTCCTTTGGGAGTGGGGACACGGGAGCACCGGCACCATAAGCAACATGGCCGCTGCTCCCGTGACAAGTCTGCCTACCGTGGCCGCTGCGCCCAGCAGGGGCGCACCTGTTGGGCACAGCAGCTCTGGCAGGCAGACTTGTAGTTTGCTGGCCCAGAAATAAGGGTTCTGGTGAGCTTACCGGCACCCTTGTTTCCATACCGGCAACATTGCAAAGAGGCCCATTCTGTTAATACTCTCGTGAGTGACTTAGACAATATGCCAAAAGCAATATCGTATTAAATGATTACACTGTATATTATCAATAGTACATGAAATAGACAGAAAACCAAAGACTAGAAGATAAAACTACTCACACCTGCAAAACAAGCAGAAGGTAACACAATAAACCCAGCATGAATATCAGTGATAATCAGAATCTCAATATAGCGCTCTAATATGCACCAGTGAAATTACTAGCCAGTCAAATTATACTTACAACTGGACTTAATAGAGTCAGCTATTACTAGTCACCGTATACATGTAAGAGTGGTGTTGATTTGCTGACTTTGCCCTACTCCTAACTTAATCACGTCTACAAGTGACTTCTGAGATGTAATCAGGGTAAAATAACATGTGTTATGATTTTGTCTTTTTCATTTGTTTATCTTTTCATTAGTTGTTTTCTTATCTAACTGCAAGATTGTGATTATTTGAATTCACATTTACCCTGGTATATAACCAATGATTTTATTTACTTGTTTGTTTCTCCTACCCTGTGACCTTTGAAACGTAATATTTGTTAACCTCCTTGAGAAAGCCCAGTGGGTGAAACTTTGTTGCCATAAGAGTTGCCGGCACAGTAGACTAATATGTCAGGTTGACAAGTCACCCTTCTTCTAACACACTTTTAACACTACGTAACCAAATAACATATATTCTACCAGCCAATATATGTACAAGCTTGAACAGAAAACATCACATATTATCGTTTTCTATTTATGTGAGTTGTGCTTATAACGAGGGAACCTGTCTTGAACAACCCATACTTTACTCAGATCTGCTGTCGAGGCAGGGTGTTAAGGCCCAACCCATCTCCGGTCTGAAACTGGTAAACCACTCTGAATTTGCTGTCTGGAAACATGTTCAAGCAACTGGTTTCTTGTTTCATCATGTGATGTCAGGAGCATGTCGAGCCCTTGATGTGTGGACCAGTAGCTAAGATGGAAGCTGTGGAACCAGTAGCACTTCACTTCGACTTATATTCTGCTTGTATTCCTTCCCGCCCCTGTATCTGTATTTGGGTTTATATAGTAAAGATATAACTAGAAAGCAATGGAGCGGTGTACAATTAATTTGGATTAAGGGGAGGTCTGGGGAAGGAGAGGCTACCGTCTAGAGTAGCTTGGATATCCCATACTACTGGAGTGGTAAGTGATCCATAGATATTCCCAGAGTTCAAATGATCACCTAATTATGAGTCAGGATGGCATGAGATATTTGCTTCAAGGTGGATGTATGTAAAGTAGTGCTTTGGTTAAGTATTTACCTCATGCAATAATTCCAACGTAAATGCCAATGTCGTAAATATCCCATGAGATCCAAACTCATAATTAGTGGCCAATGGCCTTAAATTGATACCCTAGGGAAAATGTCTGCTGGCAATACTGCTATCGGCCCATAAAATCCTTCAAGCAGGCTTTAGATATTTTTATCTGGCCCATTTTTCTCTTCACACAAACGTATAAAATAGAGGTTGACCTGAAAGGGTTAAAATTGAAATTGCCAATTTCTCTCAATTCACCCCTCATTGTCTATATTTCTGTTTACAATGATAGCCTTGCCCAATTCTCTATTCACCACTTATTAACTAATCACAATGGGACCCCATAATGCGAAAAATTGAACTATTAGGAATCCCAATATCTGGCATATTTACATGGTGTCACAACAAACGTGTTTTCAATTATTGGGGTATGTTGCAGGTCTAAACCAGCATTAATTTCCCGATTTGTGGCATATTAATAAGATAGATAAGTACCTCATGAGTATGTGGGTAATAGAAATTCCAGGTGGTATTTTAAATTGCACATTATTGTGAGTCAGTATTGCCTGGGATATTTCTGCATGTGCTATACAGAAATAACTGAATGGGGTAAGTACTTATCCTATGCAATATTTTTTATATTCAGACCTCAATATCATAAATATACCATGTAAACTAAGCTCATGATTAGTTGATGTTGTATAAATAGGTTGTGTTTAATATAGCACATCTTTTGAACAATCCCGCTATACGCCTAATGAAGCCCTTATTTCACACACTAGGGAAAACACATGCCATCAAACCAGCGACCCTCCTTTTAAACCCCTCTAGCGATCTTTGTATGTTTTTTGTAATCTAGCCCATCTTTCTGCCTTCACACAACAAAATAAGGTAGAAGGAAGCCTGAAAAAGTCATTAATGAAACTGCTTAATTCTCAATTCATCCCTTATTCAATAACAGGCTTTTTAAAATATATTCTCACCCTATTCAATACTAGCCTTGCCTATTTCTCTATTCATCACGCATTAAAACAATAGCTCCACTGATAATTAATTGGTGTATGGATGTGGAAAAGTTAGTAAAATTAAACCTGTAGAATTATTTGTTCTATCAGTCCTGTTGAGATTGACACAATGGAATTTGGTTTTGCCCTCCTAAAACGCATGAGCCAAAGAAGGGAAAAACTTACCAGGATCTGTCACCCAAAAGTCAAGAACTTCAGCTCAGAACATTCCCAGGGAAGTTTATTGAGTATGGTCTTACATCTGGATCAGTGTTTAGGACAATCATATTGTCATGGTATTATCTTGCATTTCTTCAGCCAATACAATGAGTTAGGATATCATTCCAAACAACGCATTTTTCAATAAACAGATCTCTTAGGAACATTTAATAATACAAATATATTAAAGACGCTTGAGACATATGCTGCATGTTGATGTTATTGATTCTGATTTTGTTTCGATTGCCTGCTGCTCCGCAGACTGAAAGAATCAGACGTCTCTATAGGCTACGCACACTGGGCTGTTCAGATTGTAATTCAATTGAAATGTGTATTATAATTAAGGCATCCAGTTTTACGTTTTTAATGACTTTTACACATAAGTCCAGACGGAAATCAATCTGCTTTCTGTCTGTATTTATTTATCAACATGGAGAAAAAGAAAAACAGGTCTTTCGGTCTGGTTCTCTATGATGTCACTCATATAGCGCACCATTGCAGATTGGCAGCATGGAGAGTGTAAAAGTTGTAAAAAAAATAGCGTTAAGGTTCTCTAGATTGGTGACAGTATATATATTTAGGCAGCAGCAGTCACAGGAGCAACAGTTTGTTGTTATGGAAAAAAATGGAGCTAGCATTTCTTTCCTATATGGCTGCATGTGTGCTTTAATAAATGCAATTTTATTAGAATAAATGCAGAAAAATACTGGCTGTGAATTATCTTTTGATATGACAAAAAATAAATGTGGATAAATACAGAAAAAAGGCCAAAAAATAAATATGGATAAATACAAACGGAAATGGCAGAAACATAAATGCCTTAAAACCGGCAGCCTTATTTTAATTAAGGCTCCTGGTATATGGTATTTACAGTATTTCTTGTTTAAACATTTCCGTCTGTATGTATCTTATTTTATTTCAGTCATGTTATCTGTATTTATCCCCATTTATATTTTCTCTGTAAAAAAATGTCCTACCTAGCACTTTGCTGCATTTATTCAATGTACACATGTGGCACTCTGATGCCTGTAATGGGAAGCTCTAATTAAAAACAAGCAGTTCCTACATCTGCTAATGTGTTTAAAATAGCTGAAGCCCTTTAAACAATGTTGAAGAGAAATAAATCCGTTTTTTAGCCTTTCCCTTGTGCGACTTTGCAAAGTCATTGGCCTGCAAGGTACTATTGACACCCTGAATAGCTCATCCAGACACATTCATTTCTGCTTATTTCCTCTTTTAACAAATAAATACTGAAAGGATTTCCGTTTGTATTTATGTGTAAAAACCAGTAAAACGTGAAAACTGGGAGCCCCAATTACAATGCAATGGATTACTAATACGCCATCCAAAACTGTTAAATTGATCCAACCTGCAGATTGAAAGAGCAGGGTCGAGCTGGGCTATGATGAAAAAGTTGCCCACAGATGCAAATGGCTATTCATTCCTTTTGTGACACTGTTTGAATAGTACCCAGGGGGGAGTTTTTTGATTAAATGTGATGCAAATTGTGCATTTTTAAGAATATTTATTCAGCAACACAGGTCAAAACTACTAGCCGCATAGTGAAGTAACTCAACAAACTGGCCCACATTGAGCAAAAAATTGTCCCACTCACCCAAAAAACTGGCCCACACCAGCATTATGTGTTTTTGGTTCGGCCATGGGCCTATTGCCCTACAGGCCAGTCCGAGCCTATACAAGAGAGTGTCTAATGTGTAGTTTTAAATAACCCTATACTTCTGTCCATGTTTGGGTTTTGAATATGGATTTGAATACTGTGGTAGGAGATTGAAATGGTACAATGTAAAATGAGAGACTTTAGGAGAAACACAAAGTTTAGAATGAGCAGTTTTGGGATGAATAACTCTATGTAGAGAGATTACGCAGTATGAAAAGTTGTTCTTCGGTCCTAGTGGAATGGCTGGAGATTTATATATATATAACCAGGAAGTGGGAATATGTGGCTCTTCCAAACAGTGCATCAAATTGGAGAAAAACCATTTTATAAATAATACAAATACAAATACAAAATACATTGCTTGTACTTTGCTATGGCAGCAGCAGGCTTCCGGCATGAGTTTTCAATGACGTAAGAACACGAGAATATTTCTGCATCGTGACATATTTTGTTACTTGTCTACAATAATTGCTATCTACAGTTGTTCCAATGAAATTGCTAATTTAATGAAACATTTTAAAATACATTAATCATTTTAGTAAATTAAAACTATAAAGACATCCAAGAAAGTGGACCTGTGAGCAACTAGAACATTTAAGTGAAGATCTAAGATTAATTGGGCCCAGGATCGGTCTGTGGAAATATGGTTGGTTTGGCCCATGCAAATTGAAACAATGAAGCATAAAGTGAGAATGGCTCTCTGATTATCAAACGTTTACTTGTCTCGGGAGGATAGCTCAGGGGCAACATGCTCACCTTTGAAACAAGAGGATACGAAGCAACACAGGTTCGATCCCGGTCCGTGCTTAGGAACCAGGGGGTACTACATGTGTTATAAATACCCTATCATATCATACCCACTGTATACTTAAGTCAAATTGTCTTTTTTTTTTTTTTAAAAAGCAGTAATCGTCGGTTAATCTGAAAAATTTTCAGTTTGTGGGATGAACTGTTCTATTTATCGATGAAAAATTAGCATACATACATCTGGCCATTCCTAGCTAAATGTCGTAATCAAGGAAGACATGTCCCCTCTAATTCATCCTTTTATCACTAAAGTTGTAATATAGAAGTCATGCATTGCAGACAAATATGTCCGCTGCTTATGATAACTGTACCATATCCATCCGTAAATTTATTCCGCAGACAGAGCGCTTGATTTGCTTCTCTGGAAAGAGCAGAGCTCGGGCCGGGAATAATAAAATAAAAACTCTGTGTGAAATATCTTCTGGCAAAAATTCACTTCAGTCGCGCACCTCTGAGATGCAGCGCTGGGCCGCAGCGACTATAAATCTGCACGCTAACCATAAAGGACGGCCCGAGGCGGCTATTGAAAATGTCGACCGCTGAGACACCCCCACTCCATGTTACAAATTAATATATTCTGCACTTATTGTGACTTGCCCATTTAAAGACAGCGACTACAACCGCGCAAAATAAGAGCTATTCGATATTTGATAATGATAGCCTGGCTTCCTGGTTACAAGTTTTTATTTGTTCATATTGATAAAGTGTCTTTTTGTTATGATGCACAGTGCGTTTTTTTCAGAGTTTAATTTGAGTTAGGATTTTTAATCTAAAAAAGCTGATCATATCCCTTAGTTTCCACTGTATACTGAATCATAACTTGGCGCTAATCATAAGTCCTCTTGGTGTCAAATTCCTGTTTTGGGAGGATAGCTCAGGGGCAACCCATTCGAGCAACACAGGTTCGATCCTCGGGTACGCACTTAGAAACCTCTGGGTATTAAGCGCGTTATAAATAATCAATTATAATAATGTAAGATAATAATTTATCAACCTCAGAAACAAAAAGCATCCTAAGCATCCTAGATGCTTAGCTTCAAAGGTGTATGGCAAGTGCTGAAACACATTGAGCTATCTTCCAGCTTCCACAATCAGAATACTGCACATTTCGTGGCATGAATGTCTTCCAACAAGTTGGGAAAAAGGTAAGGTGTATGTCACAAGAGAGGTTTAGTATTGAGGCAGCAGTGGATAGGGTATCAATGGGGTCGCAGTGGGAGCTCAGGGTAGGATTGCTTTTAAAGAGAACATGACACAGGGTGGGTGTGTAATGATACCCCTAAAGTCATGGAAACTGGGAGCAGAAGCAGGAGGTGGCAGGAAGGCAGGAATAGGTTCAGATAATAGCTTTCAAATGTCTTTAATGGGGCTTCCTGTTTCACATGTCTCCTAGGTAGACACATGTGCAAAGTAGGGCCGCAGGCAGGCAACATCAAGAGCTACCCTGTGTGCATCCAGCATCTTGCACAGCATTTGCCGATCCTTGCAAACAAACTTCACGATGAGGATATCATTTTTGCGAATCTCATGAATTTCATATTGTCAACAAAATACATTCCTTGTGGACATCTTTGCCGCAATATGCGCCTCGCACTGCACTATTTGAACCCTCTTGGCACCCCAGCACCAAGCCCGTGGCAGGGAGCAATGGGTAAGCTCACTGACACTGGGAAAAGCCCACTTTTTAACTTCCGTGACTGGCAAGCATTTTAGTAATTTATGTATGCATGTAATTGTTTTTTTATAACGCTCCTAATACCACACCTGAGTCGGTTTCTAAGCGCGGATCCGGGATTCAACCTCTGTTGCTCTGCATGGTCTTGCTTCCAAGACCAACGAGTTGCCCCTGTGCTATCCTCCTTTCAACCCGCAGTGATTTCTGGGAAACATGTAATATCACATGCCACAGGGACATACTTTAACACTGGCTAGGAAAAGGTTGAATTGAAGCTGTCAACCAACAGTGACATTGTAAAAAAGGCATTTAACAATCACAGGCGGGTGTTACTCGATAAAGGAGCCATGGGTAATATTATACAGACCCCCCCCCCCCACTGAGGTTGCAACTATGGGCCTGATTCTCATAAAGTCGTGCAAATAAAAGGAGCGCACAGAATGCGTTAGTTGCAGCATGGCCATGAAATGGTTTGGCTCCTTTGTGTGTGATATTGCCTATTATTTTCTAGCCCCCATATCCACTAAATGTATTCCCTCCTGCGTCGTCCTGCGGGGCTCCTCAATGTCTCCGATTCGCCTTACCCTTTGCATGCTTCCATTGGGCAGTCTTATTTGCTGATCGACCGTCGGTTCCAACCTTATGCTGAGGACACACAACTCTTGGGCCATATGGGGTGATAAGTTACGGTCTCGGCAGACAGCCCTAGAAGTTGAATAAGGGCTTATGGTTGCCGGGGCAGTGACAAGCTTTGGGACACTACTTTCTGCTCCTTATCCATTGGCTCTGCCATTCCTCTGTTGACCCCATGAAGAGCCCTGGTTTTCAGCTGGAAGGCATTATTTCACTTTAACCTCAAATTAATGCACTGATTAGCCCTTGTAATATCCACCTCAAGGTCCTTCATCAAAATAGTATTTTGCTCTACATCAAAAAGCAAGTCATTGTGGTGACGGGCACACAGCACCCCGATCATCACCCCGATGCTGTGCATTCCCAAGCGGCGTTGCGTGTCTCAGCAGATTCCATTCAACAGACTGTGTGCCCCTCATTATACCTTTCATGGTCTCTTCCCATTTACAGCAATTTAGGAGCCCCTCTACCGAAAACGAACACGGCCAAATAACCTGTTCTAGTGGTAGGTTCCCACTTGGAGGATCTACAACCGGGTTTTGGCTCACTGTATCTTTCACGGAGAAGAAATACCCATTTGGATATCAGTCTGTTCCCACCCTTTCTCCTAGACATGTTCCATCACTATGCTCTCACTTGAATCCTCTAGTGTACGTCTCCAAGGCTTCCCCAGGCTTTAAGTCGAAAAGATGGGGCGGGTCCTAACTTTCAGTACTAACTCTCCTGCTGTAGAGTTCTGGGCTTCTAGAGCTTTTGTTGACCATTGATCACATGCCTTTTGATAAAACATTACTAATTTGACTCTATACATGCAGGTCTACTATTTGGAGCTCTGACGCACAGCTGTTTAGAATCAAGGAATACTTTGGTGCTTGCGCTCTGTATAAATTACCTATACATACACAAAAAGACAAGGGCCCTCATTACAACTCTGGTGGTAGCCTTGCCGTTAATAACGGCATGGCTGCCGCTGGCATTGCATTTTTTCCGGCACCCGTGAATGGGCAAGAACCGGGTCATGCCGAGTTCGGCGGACCCTGTAATTGCCCATTTTCTGGTGCCGGAATCAAGGGCCTCCCCATCCCCATTCTGCTCCATAGGGCAGAATGGGGATGGGGAGGTCGGATGCACCGGCACATTCAGAGTTGTTCCGGTGCATCCGACGTGCTCTGCTCGCAGGTGCCGTTACACCCGCCAGGAAAAACCTGGCAGGTGAAACGGTTCCCGCGAGCAGAGCCCGTAGTATGGCAGTCCAGGAAGTATGGTACCGGCATGCTTACCGGTACCGTACTTCCCAGACCGCCATGCTCGTAATGAGGGCCACTGTTTACTTATTTTGTTCTGAATTTACAGTTTGAGGCAAAGGAAGATAAACTGATTTGCCTAAAGTCACACTTTTCTTTGTTTTCCAGGAGCAAAGCCACGATTAGAAGCCAGGTCTCTAGGTTCCTATGTCAGTAATACAGCCACAAGCTCCTCCTTCTCATGCCCTAAGAACGCTGCCACCCCTAAAGGAATATTATGTATATCAATTATATCATTTAATTGGATATATATATATATTCATCTTATTTTGGAACTTTCATTGTCTTTTTAGCTACCATATTCACACCGTTTTCTTTTATTACTCAGTTGAAAATTGGAATGAGCAAATTATTGTATTGATATCCAAAGTATAAGCCACTGTTTGACATTAACCATAAACCTATCTACGTTGCATGATGTCCCCTCTCGAGTTCAGTATTTCACACGTCTCCTCGCTATGTGGAATTGCTGAAGCGTCACGTGGCACCCCAGATGGGCCGCAATTAGGTCGATCTAGATCGCAATACTAAGTGCCACTGTGAAGCCATGCGGCCAGTCGCAATCCCAAACAGCATCTATCTGGGGCAGAGAGGCCTACGTGGTACTGATGACATTTTCTAGGAATTCTAAGAGTATCCAAAAGGCAGGTAAAGCTGGGGTAAAGTCAATCCCCTGTCAAACTTTCAAGGTGGAAGGAACATGTGGGAGAGTGTGATGAGAGGGATCTGGAAGGGTGTTGTTGTCCCATCATGCTTGTTCTTCAGTCTCTACACCACCTTTTTCCTTTCCACTCCAGTCCAAGTTCTGGATCCCAGGCTGGAACGCAATATGCCGCTTTCCACCGATTCCTCAGCACAGTAAGTTCTTTGTATCGCTCCCATGAAATCTAGTGGTCTCTTAACAGCATGGAAGCAAGATGAGCAGATGGCAGGGTGGCAACAGCCAGCATGAAGCGTGAGCCTACACAGGGGTGCAGACAAAAGAAGGGGAGGAAATGTGGGTCATATTAGAATGCAAGGCCGAGACGAAGGGTCTTGAAAGACGGATGGAAAAGTCAGTAGTTCTCCTTATGGAGAGGCTAGTTGCCAGGCATTTCCAGAGGGCTGGAGCTTGAACAGCGAACAACCAGGTAACCTGTCATGCCATGAGATGTCATGTGATGACATGACACGTGAAGCCTCATGAGGGCTGATGGCGAACACGTTGTAACTGGTATAACTTTTCCCCAAACCTGGGTCTTCCAGGAGGAGGCTCATAGAGAGTGGAAAGAGGGCAGGAAAGTCAATGAGGATTTAGGTGGAACAGTCCATGTGTGAGGAATGTGTTCCTTCAAATGCAGTGGTCACGAGGTGACCTTGTCTCCCTCGCCGCCTTGCACTTGATATGTGATGACGGCCATTGACCACTTGTGGCCCTGCTCTTTTCCATTCCCCTTGGCACAGCTGGTCAGCGTCCAGTTTGACGATGCTACCTAGCAGTTTTCCTGGCATGTCAGCATGACCCACTGAACAGATCTAACCTTCATCTTCTGTACACTCTCAGGCGCCTTTCTGAGGTCTTTGAAATCTACCTCGCCCTTATGCTCCCCCTTCCACAGCCCTTACCAAATCCAAATGACTAAGGAGAGCAAACGACCACCCTGCCCCATCCCTCCGATTTCTTGTGAAAGCAGTAGTGAACCACGTTCATGAGTGAAGGTGCACCAGGATAACATACCATGCTGTGAGTAGCTGACGCCATCTTTCCATTGCGTGATATGGCTTTTGTTTAGTACAGCATACACCAATTGTACGGCCCCAAGGAGTTGATAGTCATCTTGTTTTCATTGGCAGATTGCTGTCTGGCATTTGTTGCTACCCTTTAGGAAATTCCTCCAAAGAGAGTTGGGTCTAGCGACCTTCACCTGTTAAACAGGATATTATATTGTGCCTCCTTTCTTGTATATATTGGCCAAAGCCCAGTCGCTCTGCGAAGAAAACCATGTTGCAAAGTTGGGATCCTATATCGACTTCACCGCCATTTTAGGTCCGTCCGCCATTTTGATTTCCATTCCAATGTAACTCTGTGTCTAAAATGGTGGCACAGTGTTTCCCTCTTGTAAATGAGCCGTCCTGAACCTTGTACGAAAGTTGTGTAAACTGTCCGTTGGCCGAATGTTTGGGTCGAGTAAAGAGAACTTGTCCCATGCCTGACTTGTAGTCAGAGGATTGTCTGCACCAGTAAGTCTGATCCACGGACATACATCGACCACAATGTAGAACAAATACTGAACGTGGACACTGGCTGAACTACATTGTAAAGGATATGTGTTAAGGTTAATTGTTAAATCCGAGAATACACTGTTGCCATTGTAACCTATTTGCCTGTAAACCGGGGATGATCCATGTGCATATTGTCATACAAACCATAAGTGAATTCGGCACAAACTCTAGACCATGGATTATTAACTTGCAGAGGGGCTGGACATTATTATCGAAAAAGTATAAAATGCACAACTGTTTAGACGTCCAGTACCTCTCACTTCTCACACCGAAAGGGCTGGTATTCACTGTGATGTACTGAGGGCCAGATAGCTATCTGTATCTGATTTTGTTTCTTTGTAACTGTACAGTATTAGAATAAAGATCTGTGAATCTTTATAAACCCGTGTTTGGCGTATTTCCTTTTGGGGTACTCAGCCTCGATATTTCCTTTTGCTTTTACAGATGGTGCCCGTTGACGGTTGACGCGGCTATCGGACCGGGATCGGATGGTGAAAAAGGGGGCCCCTTTCTTGGATGAGACGCAATACCTCAGCAGTACTGCACGACCCGATCCCTGAACGGTGAGCCCGCGGTCCGAGACGGCATCTTGACGAGGGTCCATATATCGAGGCAGGCATATTTGCCAAAATCACGAACCATGTGAGTCCTTTGAGTTCTTAGTAATCCGATCGTACCTCCTTAGAATTTGATCAGGTGAGTCGTGACCCGATTCTTAAGTATCCTGATAATTTGTTTTAGCGTATTGCACTTGCAAGTACAATTATTGACCAGGTAACACCAGTATTCTGATAAGCCTGGGAAATTGTCTGCCTGCTTCAGGGAGTTATTCCGCAGTGCCAGACAATCTTTGGAATTTGGCATGACCGGCGCCAAAGGAGGGGTCGCCGGTGTGTACTATGTACTGCAAGCACGGCATTGGTAGTATAGTATTTAATGATATTTGGCACAGACAAACTAGACATGCTTCTGAACTTCAGTGGCCAATCAATGGTAGTTTTGAAATTCCTCGCATAGAATACTTAGAATCTATATTATTAAAGAAAAAGGCTAGACCTGCAGCATTTGATGTATTACAGAATTGGAAGAAAGAAGCTTTGCAGCAACTTAAAAGTAGGGAAAAACATGCGCGCCGTCATATGACCAAAAGCGTTGTTATATGATCAAAATAAACAGTCTGAGTCAGTTAGGAATATGGATAGGGCTTTTTCACTGGGTATCCAGAAAATGTATCCTTCTAAAGACGTTCATGTATCTAATGAGCTGATTGACAAACTTCTAAATGAACGAAGGCCTGGTGCCACTGCACCACCTCCGTATGTTCCTATTCCTGTTGTTTTGCCTCTTCCTGCTGTTATTCCTCCTCATGTAGTTCCTCCTGCTCCTCCTATTGCTCCTCTTGTTGTTCTTCTTCCTCCGGTTGTTGTTCCTCCTCTTATCGTTGCTCCTCCACCTGCTCTTCCACTTTTGCCTGATGTTACGGGTTTTGTGGATTTGCCTACTGCACCAGTGATAGCACCCTTGTTACCGAATGTACAAGATTTACCTACTCTTCCTCTTCCAAGTGGTTCTGTACCACTTGTAGTTGATCGGGGAGCGGGATCGAGGGTTGTAACTCGTAATACTGTGTCTTCAGAGAGAAAGCATGAATTGACTGCATGGGATAGACACTCCATGGAGAAGGGTGAACGGGCTGATGTTTTTGCCACACTCTCTAACTTAGACAATTTTCCTGAGAAAAACATTTTTATTGAAGGGTTGGGAGTTTATTTACGTATAATGTGGAACAGATTAGATGATATAGATCTCCCACAAGGGTTGAGGGATCTGAATGTTTTAGCATATTCAAGAGATACTGCGGAGAAAGTACATGAGCATGTCGAAAGGGTTTTTAAGTATAGAAGGGAGTTGGAAAGGTTACAGAATGAAGATATTGATGGTGATAGTTTGGACGCTATGTTAGTACAGAAACTGTTCCTTCCTTGTCGTAAATCGATAAATGAGGAAACACGAATTTGCACAAAAGATGCGATTAGGTGGATTTCAGACATATCGATAACTCCCATAGAAGTATATGACACGTATAGTCAATATACGCCAGAAATGCAGATTTAAGTGATACAGGTTATGGTAGAATACCTGCAGGATAAATGTATAAAAAGAAAGATTTGTTGTCCCGCAGAATTATTGAATATCTATAAAAGAGCTTTTTTGTTTGACACTTCTTTAGCTGCTTTAGCGCTCAATTTAGCTCTGTTGCTCAGTAAGCGTTCGGAGTTGCCTACTTCTCAGTTGCCTATGAGAGAGGTTCCTCCGACATTTGTCCCAAAAGTTGAGATTCCAGCTAATGTCGCAGCAGGTACACCTGCTCAGGATATTCCTGCACATTATGTGTCGCAGTTTGTTCACGTCCCGTTCTCGAGACAGGAAGTGAACACCATTAAACAATCTATTCCCGATATTAGGAAGAATCCAACAGGGTTCTACAAAGTGATAGAGTCTATCTTGCAGTCATCAGTATTTACTTTGAGTGATATTGATTTGTTATTTCCCGTGCTCCTACCTGTTGATTTGTGGAAACAGATTAGAACTGTAGACGATGTACCAGGGTTAGGGGATACATGGGATAATATGGTTAGACTAGATAGAGAGAGGCCAGCTGGCGAGAGACCACCACAGGTAATACTGACTTTGCCTAATAGGATAGTTATAGGAAGTTAAAAGCTATAATTTCTGAGAGAAGGATTATTTGGGACAAACCTACTGCTTGTGTCCAAGGGAAATCTGAGGGTGCAACCGAATTCTTTAATCAGTTCGAACAAGTGTTTTCAGATTTCAGTGGACAAGATTTGAGCACAGAGGGCCTCATCACGACTTTGACGGTAACCCTTAAATCCGGTGATAGCGCTATTACCGCTGGATTTAAGGGTCTGCCAAATCAGGACTTCGGCAGATTTCACCCCAGCTCTTAGCTGGGGGGAAATCCGCTGAAAATTTGCGCTCATACCGCCGGCAGGAAATCCGCCGGCGGTATTAGCGCGAAATTCCCCCATTGAGCCCAATGGGGAATGGGGCATTCCCGAATGGGCTCCATGGGGACTGGGGATTAACATTACCGCCGAACTTGTGTTCCGGCGCTATTAGCGCCGGGGAGTTCGGCGGTAGGGCAGATAGCACCAGCGCTAATAGCGCCAGCGTTACCGCCCAAGTCGTGATGAGGTCCAGAGTCTGGGAAACGACTATTCGTGGACAAATTTGTGCATGGATTGCTGCCTGACAACCAGTCGCAAATTATGTCTTCCATCCAGTCGCAAATGATGTCTTCAGAAAGCGCTTGGCAAGCTAAGTCTCAGTCAGAAGTATTGCAGTACTATGATAATCGTGT
Source organism: Ambystoma mexicanum (assembly GCF_040938575.1). Classification (NCBI taxonomy): domain Eukaryota; kingdom Metazoa; phylum Chordata; class Amphibia; order Caudata; family Ambystomatidae; genus Ambystoma; species Ambystoma mexicanum. The sequence continues at coordinate 517,156,405 of NC_090929.1, read as the reverse complement.
CAATAACGAAAAAGAAAGAATTGAAAAAAGAAAGGGAGACTTGAAAACAAAAGTTCTATTACAGCAAATTGTTAGAGGCCCCGGAGGGGGTAATTCGCAATTTAGGGGTCCGTATGCTCCACAGGGAAATGCGCCATTGGGTCCTGTAAACATAAACCAGTGTGCTTATTGCAGACAAGAGGGTCATTGGCGTGCACAATGCCCGATCCTCCAGCAGAGGTCGAATAACGCAATTGGTAACATGGGTAGACGATCCAGAAGCTGCCCTGGGGCTGGGAGTCCTGGTAGAAGTCAGTTTTTGCAAGATTCACAGCAACCTTTTTCGCAGGATAATCAGGCACCGAGTGTGGATAACAGAAACATTTTTGATCATCCTTCTGATGCTTACCTCTCTGAAGAACTTCCTTTTGACAACATTCTGTTTCACTAGGATTGCCCGAAGCAGGATTTGGAACCGACGCCTATTCCCGTTTATCAGAAAGGTCCCTACGTTGAGATGATAGTGGGAAATAGGAAGCATCTATTCTTGATAGATACAGGAGCACAGAAGTGCTCCATTGACTACTCACGGGTTCCACTGTCAGGGCAAACCAATGTTTCTGTAGGGTTTTCTGGCACACCAGTAGTCTGTCCGGTTTCTTCGCCGATTACATTCGGTCCATTTAGAGACCACTGTCCATTCCTTTTGACTACGAACTGTGGAGATAATTTGTTGGGGTTGAATCTGTTGAAATAATTAAATGCAGTAATTCATTGTTCTTCAGATGGAGTGTGTTTGACGATTTAACCACAGCGACTTTCTGTCTCTCAGTTTTTGACCAGGCATTTGCCGCCAGAATTTAGTGATATTCCAGAGTGTTTGTGGGCAATTGATGATAATCATGTCGGTGTTTTACAAATTGAACCTGTCAAGATTATTTTGAAACATGGAATAAAGTTGCCACGAATTCCTCAGTATAAGATCTCGGTCGATGGTGAGCAAGCTTTGAAATACATAGTCTCTGATTTTGTGCAATAGTCCGATTTTGCCGTGTACAAAAAAGGCGATAATGCTATTAATTTCGTTTCATTATTGATTTTTGTGCCATCAATAAGATTGTTGCTCCACAATTTCCTATTGTGCCTGATGTGACGACAATATTAACTATGATTCCGGCTTCTTCTACTCACTTTAGTGTTGTGGATCTTAAGAACGCTTTCTTTAGTATTCCTATACACAAAGATAGTAGATCTCTGTTAGCTTTCACCTTAGGGGGACGCTCGTTTACCTTCACCCGTGCGCCGCAAGGTTACACAGAGAGTCCTAGCATCTACAGTAAGGCTTTGAAAGAGCAGCTCGACACACTTGAGTTGCCTACCACTTGTACACTGCTTCAGTATGTAGACAATCTACTTTTAGCTGCTGACTCAAAGAGCGCCTGTAGGGAGGGCACCGTGTTGTTGCTTATTCACTTAGCACAACATGGACACAAAGCTTCACTAAAAAAGTTTCAGTATTGTCGACAGGAGGTCACCTATTAAGGCTATCTCCTGTCAAAGGAGGGAAGAAGGTTGACGCCTGATCGAATAAAAATCATTTCTAGCATGTCTGTGCCAAATACACAGAAGGAAGTCAGAGCCTTGATAGGAATGGTTTCTTACTGTAGGCGGTGGATCCCCAATTTCTCGTTAACGATTAAACCAATGTTGGCTTTGACAAAGAAGGGCATTTCCTCGCCATTACCGTGGAACTTGGAACACCAGCAAGCGTTTGATTTGCTCAAGACTGCATTGTGTTCGCCACCAGTTTAGGGCACACCAAATTATGAAAAGGCCTTTGTGTTGTATGTGCATGAATGTGATGGATGTGCTTTGGCTGTATTAACGCAGGAACATGGAGGGAAGAATAGGCTGTGCGGCTACTTTTCTTCCGCCCTTGATCCTGTTGCATGCGCTTTGCCAAGATGTTTGTGAACTGTCACTGCTGCTGCATCATCCATAAAACAGAGCGAGGGAATGGTCCTAGGCCATGCTTTAACCCTGATGGTACCTCACTCTGTAGATGTTCTATTAAACAGAACACAAATGCAACATCTCACCTCTGCACGATTAACGAGATACGAATTGATCTTGTTTGCACCGCACACTAAAATTCAAAGATGTTGCGTCCTCAATCCGGCTGAACTTTTACCTTTCCCGTAAGGTACTGCTTGCAGTGACGAAGAGTCACATGACTGCCTTTACACCACAGAGCAAGAGACAAAAGGCAGAATCGATCTAAAAGATATTCCTTTGAACAATCCGCAAGGGGAGCTGTTTTGTGATGGCTCCTGTTTCAAACTCCCGGACGGTACATCCACGGCTGCTTATGCAATCACCACATTGAGCACGGTTGTGGAAACCAAAAGAATCACGCATAACTCTGCGCAGGCCGCAGAGATTATAGCTTTGACTCGAGCTTGTGAACTTTCCAAAGGGTTTACCGTAAATATATATACTGACAGTCAGTATGCTTTTTGGGTGGTTCACAACTTTGGCAGACTTTGGGCAGAACGAGGTTTCTTGACCTCAGATGGCACTAAAATCCAGTATGGCTCCTTGATAGTATGGTTAGTCTCAGCGCTTGCACTCCCCACTCAGTTAGCAATTGTGAAATGTGCAGCGCATCAGAAGATCATAGATAATGTGGGAAAAGGGAACGCTTTCGCTGACCAGATAGCCAAACAGACTGCCACTGATCTCTCTTCAGAAATGTATGCTTCAAGGGAAGCCACAAATGCCTGTACTTTGGACGAGGGTTTTGAATCTGTAAAAAATATTCAAGCTGATGCCACTTTAGAGGAATCTAAGAAATGGACTGAGGGTTTGGCAAAATTGGAGGATGACGGCTGTTGGATGGACAAGGTAGAAGGGAAATGGTTGCTGGCAGATACGTATATTACAATGATGGTCGCTATGGCTCATGGCCCCACCTATATCTGTGCAGGAAAAGTTACCAAAATGTTGCAAAATGTCTGGGTGAACGATAAAATCTCCAAAGTAGCTGAGCGCTTTGTCCAAAGTTGTATGATCTGTTTGCAGCATAATGTGGGAAAGGGCACATCGACTCCTAGGGGTAGCTTTGGTCCACCTTCTGTCCCCTTTGAGGTGATACATTTTGATTTTATTGAAATGGAGCATTGCAACAACTACAAATACGTATTGGTGTTTATCTGCGCTTTTAGTAAATGGGTTGAAGCCCTTCATGTCAAAGATGCCACAGCCATGACAACGGCGAAGACCATGCTGAAGGAATATTTTCCTAGGTTTGGTCTGCCAAGAGTTATCTGGTCGGACAATGGTCCACATTTGATCACTGCTGTAATTCTGCAAATATGCACGGGATTACAGATCGATAAAGGGTTCCATTCGGCTAGACATGCTCAGAGTGCTGGTTTAGTAGAAAGACACAATAGCATCATCAAGAGCAAGCTCGCTAAGACGTGTGCCGGCACCAAACTGAAATGGCTAGACGCCTTACCGATCGTGTTATTGTCTATGAGAACGACCCCTCAAACTAAGACAGGGCTCTCTCCATTTGAGGTGGTCATGGATAGGCCAGCTAACATTTGGGGCTTACCTAAGCCCAGATCTTTGCGTGACATTGAACATGTACTTCTTTCCGAATACTGTGGCCAGTTAACTTAAAATCTGTATTTGATTTATCAACAGGTGCGAGAAGCCCTCCCTGTAAGGTACGAGGGCCCAGGTCACAGCATCCGACCTGGGGAGTGGGTGCTCATTAAAGCATCCGAAAGAGCATCCTGCCTCGCACCTCATTGGCGGGGCCCACACCAAGATCTCCTGGTCACACAGACCGCTCTGTGAGTGGAGGGACGGAAGCACTGGATCCACGCGTCCCACATCAAAAGGATTCCCTTTGCCACACGATAGAGAAGACACAGAATTTCCTACCTGCGCTGTAACCAACAATCACGAAGCATCAAACAGCATCGATAGTGTGTCGGAGACTCTCCCTGAGCCAGTGGGGCCTGGGGAAACAGACGCTTTTTCTCCACACTCTCCAACAGTTCCTTTTGTAAATTCTGTTTCGATCAAATCACTGCTTCCATCAGGAAGTAACGACACGTTGTTTGCAGATCACTCAGTACCAGCGATCACGCGGTACAATCTGCGTCCGAGGAGGTAGACTTACTGCACAGTTCGGCTGTGCCATCAAAGAAAAATCATCGGAGGGCTTATCTTTTTGGTCCGTTCTTTTGCACGTAAGGGAATTCTGTTGGCTAGGGTTTGGGAAAGTACTAAGAAAACGCTCGATCTGGAGATCGCCAGCAAACTGACTTTGGCGTATTTGTTTGAAGAACCAATGCCAGCAACCGCTCCCACTCGTACAGAACAGATATGAGACTGTGTGACCGACTGTAATAATGAACAATCGAACGCGTGTGCCCCGAAAATGTATTGTTGTCTTTTGATTATGTTAACTGGTTTCACAATAGCAATTGCCTTAGGATTTTGGTATCTGGAGGAAGTACATCCACTTGAAATTCTGTTACCCAGTGAAAATGTACCTACTATTTCTACACCTTTCGTGCATCTGCACACTCTTTCTCCTAGCGACTCTCAGCACAGACAGAGTTACCATAACAATACTTTATTACTCATCATGAATGCCACACATGCCATTTTTAACAAATCCAATTGTTGGGTCTGCTCGCATTTACCCCAACACGGGGATAAGGGGCTGGGCTGGTATATTCATCCTTTACCTTTGACTACTGCATGTTATGCTTCTTTAAGGGCACTATTCTTTGGCCGATTGAATGAAACCATCTTGGGGACTTCGATGGGACTAATCTGAATGACTTTGAGAAACGTGTTCTAACGCCCCTGGGATGCTCACTCTTTGCGAATAGGAGCAAGCTTAATGTTGCTTCTATTAGGCCTTCTGATAGACTGTCCCGTCCTTTTCAATCTTTAATCTCTTTCAAGATGGCTCCCAAAGGCAATAGGGATGCCACGTCACCTTCTTAAACTGTTAACCACAGCCCCGATTCAGTTTTATTCTGCATACAGAGGAATGGTATTCAGTCAATGGGTGATTTCAAGGGTTGCGCTAACAGTGTGAACTTGACTAGTGAGGATAGACCTTTGTATGTAGGCGAATCTGTCTACTTTGTTTGCGGTAATGTAGCTTTTCCATGGTTACCCAGGGATTGGCAGGGAACCTGTTATTTAGCGATTCTGTTACCCAGGGTATTAATTGCTAGTACTGTAGAAATCTATAAGGCTCGTCCTAGGCGGGACGAGAATGGCGATACTTCAGCACAAGTTCTGGGTGACGTAGCTAAATCCTTTGTACCTTTTTGGGGGCAAATATTGAATTCTGAGGATATCAGAAGACTAGCGAGAGTACTGGAGAGGACCATCAACCGGACCACTGACATACTCTATAACATGACTTTAGAACAAAAAGCGATATGGATAGCACTTCAGAACCGGATGGCATTAGACGTCATCCTGGCTGAGCATGGTGACGTATGTAAATTAGTGGGGTCCGCTTGTTGTGTTTCCGTGTCAGATTCCTCCCAAACTATCTTTAAGGCAATACAAAATCTGCACGTCCTTAGTTCAGAAGTGCATGTTCCTGAGGGAAACTGGGATCTTAGCGCTTGGTTCTGGGACTTCTTGCGATCTTGGGGATGGAAGCTACTTTCGGTCTTGCTGATCATTTTAGGTTTTTTGTTGTTTTTCTGTTGTTGTATACAATGTCTTCCTGGTATATGTTTGATGTTAGGAGGATGTTGTGCACAAGCGATGGGTATATTAGGACACAAGGTATGCGCCTCTGAGAAAATGACCAACGAAGTTGTGTCGAAAGAAATCTCAGTATCTGACCTCATGGTGATTGATATCTCTGATAGTGATTCAGGATGTATGGACATTGAGACGTGGAGTTACTTGTAAAGTGACTAGAAGTAGTTTAGCGCTTGGCTTAGGCCAAAAGGAGGGTTTTGTTAAACGGTGTATCATATTGTGCCTCCTTTCTTGTATATATTGGCCTAAACCCAGTCGCTCTGCAAAGAAAACCGCGTTGCAAAGTTGTGATCCTAGATTGACTTCACCGCCATTTTAGGTCCGTCCGCCATTTTGATTTCCATTCCAATGTAACTCTGTGTCTAAAATGGTGGAACAGTGTTTCCCGCTTGTTACTGAGCCATCCTGAACCTTGTACGAAAGTTAATGTGTAAACTGTCCGTTGGCCGAATGTTTGGGTCGAGTAAAGAGACCTTATCCCATGCCTGACTTGTAGACAGAGGATTGTCTGCACCAATAAGTCTGATCCACGGACATACATCGACCACAATGTAGAACAAATACTGAACGTGGACACTGGCTGAACTGCATTGTAAAGGATATGTGTTAAGGTTTATTGTTAAATCCGAGAATACAATGTTGCCATTGTAACCTGTTTGCCTGTAAACCGAGGATGATCCATGTGCATATTGTCATACAAACCATAAGTGAACTCGTCACAAACTCTAGACCATGGATTATTAACTTGAAGAGGGGCTGGACTTTATTATCGAAAAAGTATAAAATGCACAACTGTTTAGACGTCCAGTACCTCTCACTTCTCACATCGAAGGGGCTGGTATTCGCTGTGATGTACTGAGGGCCAGATAGCTATCTGTATCTGATTTTGTTTCTTTGTAACTGTACAGTATTAAAATAAAGATCTGTGAATCTTTATAAACCCGTGTTTGGTGTATTTCCTTTAGGGGTACTCAGCCTCGATATTTCTTTTGCTTTTACACACCAACATCCTCGAGAGTGTGAGATATTTTCTGGGACTCTAAGAGTCTGTGTCTGCCCAGGGGATGCAGGGTCTTTTCAGCTTTGGATGGAGATCTCTATTTAAGTGTATGCATGAATGATGACGTATCATTGCAGTGGATTTGTGTACCAATGCACTTCCTGCATGATTCTGTGCGTGGAGCATCGGTTGCGCAGTGCAGTTACGGCGTGTTGTGCATGGTATTTGGAAGTGTATGGGATTACTTGAGTAAGCCTGAAGCAAAGCGTTTGAAATGGTATTGTGCATAAATCAGGTTGCTTTAATTACTCGAATTTGGACTGCTGATTGTGGAATACATTTGGGTAAGTACTGTTAGGAAGGGCGAGGGATGTGTTCACTTTTGTCTTCACATGTTTGCAGTACCACCTGAGCACAGATGCTGTTAATTCTGCCAGCTTTTCTAGCGCTATATAAATTCTAATGCCTATACCAATACCTTCACCCATGCATGTGACGTTGCTTGGGGCGTGCACGGTTCTTTTCTTGTTGCGTGGTGGGAGATGTCAGGGTAATGCATGTGTGGTCTTAAAGCATGCTTTATTTGGAAAAATGTGGTCTGCTGATTGTGGGGTACCCTCTGGTAAGTCCCTCCAGGAGGGCCACGTCTTTATGCATCTGAAGCGACTTAGGCTATATGTGTGGTATCTGTGCAGGCGTGGCGGCAGAAGCCATGGTAAGGCATGTGTGTCATTATTGGCAGCCTTTCATTGGGAGAATGTTGCCTGCTGATTGTGGCAGAGCCCCGAGTATGTCTCTGTAGTTGGGCTGGGTCTTGTGGCTTTTAATCGTTGAACTATTTCCAGCCCTGGGACGTTTGCCACTGTGGCGAGTTTGCCCTTGTTCTTGATTTGGGACTATCGGTAGGGCTTGCGGTGCACCAAAACCACAGAAGTGATTATATAAACCTACACCAGTTTGCCACCGTTGCAACCATCTGATGACCAACTGTAAACACTGGGGGCGATTCACAAGTGTCCTAGACCTTGCTCAAGCTTGGCAAAGCTCTGTGTGAGCAGGACAACCCGCATGAAGGTGCTAGGCTCAGACTGGAGACTGCAGAGGGTAGTCCTAATTAAGTTTCTCCTAGATGATCGATGCAGTGTCCAGGCCTGTTCGTTAAGGCGCAGGCGGCTGCCTAGGGCACTACCTGCAAAAGAGCCTGAGGGGCCGCAAGTATGGCACTACAAACACGAAATCCGGCCACAATTCACTCGGTGTGGGATAAACTCTTGTGCCGGCTCTACCACTATCTAGACAAGTTCCACGAGTCTCCGGATCTCAGTTTCCAGGTGGCTCTAGGCCAGCTAGGTTTCTAGGCCACTGTTACAGTAATAGGCTATTTCTGAAGCATGTCCCCCTTTTATTAGATGCAGAAACGGCTCTTCTTTAGCTCAGTGAGGATTTAAATTGAGTGAGACAGCGCTCCCTGCTCCGGTGAAACATCCATTAGGGCAGCGAGGGCTCCTGGATAACAGGCCCAACTTGAGTGACATCTTGGAATGGGAAAAAATCTACATCTGCCAATTACGGCTGCGTCTCTTTAGTGAGTGAGCGGGTTCTTTCTGGTCCGCGTGACGTTTGACCTGTGGCGAGCAGGTAATGTGAGCAAGGTGTCGAAATGAAATACCGCCTGCCAGCCACAGTTAAAAGTCAACCTGTGCGGGTATTAAATGTGGTGCCTGTCTGGATGGTGGGAGGGGAGGAAGCGATACACCTTGTGCCAAAGGCACTGTGTTCTGCTTCCTTGCATGGGGCCTGGGGCAACCTTTTGCCATTTTTATGACATTTTACATTCTCCGTCACATCAGAGCTTGAGTGCTTGTTGGAGTTGCAATTCGGGTTTAGTGCAGGTGCAGGTAGAAGACCGAAGGGAGGGGATTGGGCCATTACCAGATTTTAGAAGAGAGGTGGTGCAGGTGGTGAGTTGCCCATATGCCCTGGCAGTTTCTTCAAGCATGGTCAGTGATGGCTGGGTGCCAGTGGAGGGAGGAGGTGAAGCACTGGCAGATGGGGGGGGGGGCTGTGAGCTGGATGGAAGAGCGGATGCATGATAGTGGGGTGACAGTGGAAGGTGGAGATGGGGCACCAGAGAGGAAGATCTTGAAAGCAGCCAAGTGTGGGCGCGATGGTTGGGCACACAGGCACTGGCAACTTCTGGAAGCCTGCAAGGTGGCTGCTGGGTGACAGTAGTAGGATGATACGATATGAATCACTGACAAGGAGCGGGGTCCACAGGGGAAATATCTTGATAACGGGCAACTCTTCAATGAAGAGCATGGGGCACAGGCAGGTATTAGAAACGAGCAGGGTGGGCGATGAGGGCTAGTTACGCAGACACTGGCATGCTTATATAAGCATGGGTGGAGATCACTGGGTGCGAAAGAAGCATATGGGGTGCGTGCAGGAACTTAGACGTCAGCAGGGGTTGGGGTAAAGGTTGGGTGCTCTGGCAGCTGTGGAAGCATCGTCAAGGATTGTTGGGTGCCAGTGGAGAGAGAAAACGCAGCACTTGAAGATCTTAAAAGTGCTCATATGTGATATGTTCCAGGCCTGGGCGCTAAAGAACGGCATTGGCCCTCGGTAACTCCAAGACAGAATGAATGATTATGGGGACTGCCGCAAGACTCAAGAAACTTGGTTCGGACTATGAGAGCGTTAGCACTGCAGGTGGTTCTGTTGCATCCTTACATACAGTAAAAGCACCCTAGGCCTGATTCACAGATGCATTTTATAATGGTTCAATCCCATTGGAAAACGCTCTATGTTTATTTAGACCAAACACTGAACATGAAGGCACATGTTAATAATGTGGTCTTTACTTCTGCCTATTATATTGGGCCATTATGTCAGCTTTGCCCTTTTTTTGTCAGTACAGAGTTGGGTCAGTGTTGCAAGGGCCATAGTGGGTGCCAAACGCAATTACTTTGGTATGATAATGCTGAGAACAGGAAAAGTTGATATGAATTAACTTCAAAGCGTTCAAAACAGGGCAGTACGAGCAGTGACTGAGTTGGGTCGGTTCCATGTGTTAAAATTGCGGCCAAAATTGCCGTTTACACAATAAATCACTGCAAAAAGGCTGTGGTTTTGCCACCGCAATCCATGTAATGAATGCGGGAGACACCCCTGCGACCCCCGGACCCATTAAATGGTATAATGGGGTACACCTTTATCGGGTCAGAACACTGCATTCTTTCCGCGATTTCTTTGTACAGACAACTTTTTTTACAGCAAAGGTATTACTGCATGCCGTTGGGTCGGAAAGATCATATAAGCCAAGCTAGAAAAGCCTTACACTGGCTCCCAGTGGAGGCAAGAGTAGCCTTTCGCACTCTCACGCGGGCTCACAAATGCCTTTTTGAGACTGGGCCGGATTATCTCTCGGAAAAGCTCTCCTGGCTTCCGAAGAGATCAAATAACTCCAATTGGTTGAAGGTACTCAGAACTCATTTGTGTATTGCTGGTCAAGGGGCTTTCCATTTCATAGGACCTAAATTATGGAATCCCCCTGCCCCGAACTTGCGCCCCCGGACTGAGCATTGAAGACCCACTTCTTCACCTGAAACATTTGTTAGGCGTGATGATTGGTTCTCTGGTTGATGTTGTTGGCTTTCCTGTCTTCAGCACCCTGATGCCTTCGGGCTTGTCTCTTTGGCACTATATACATATTGCTAGACTAGAATAGAAGAGCAGGGGAGGGGGCGATGGTTGGGTCTGGCAGATATTGGAACTCAAAGGTGATTGCTGGGTGACAGTGGATGAGTGAGATGACTGAGATGGGGCGCTGGCAGATCTTAGAAGCATCTTAGTTTCTTTGAAGATGATTGCTGAGTACCAGTGGAGGGAGGTTATGGTGCCAGGGTCCAGACTTTGGAAGCAAAGTTGGAAGGAGGCGATGCCTGGGTGCGCAGACACACTTGGATGCGTGGGCAGTGATTCACTAGGTGGTTGTGGAGGACATGGAATGCTAGCAGATCCTAGCAACGTGGGATGATGGCTGGGGGCATGGACACTGCAATCTCTTGGAAGTAGCAGCCATAGCGTTGTGCATGTGGAGCTGTGGGAGGAAGCCGGGCTCAGGGCTCGGTGTGGGAAGCAGTAGAAGAGAGGACCTTTGCATCTCCAGGAAGCACAGACTCTTGATGGGGGCAGGAGAAGATAGAAGGGGGCGCACTGGCATGCCGTGGAGGCGGGAGGGAATGGTGACACGGTTCAGATGGACGCGCATGGCGATGAGTCGCTAGCAGATCTTGGATGCCGAGAATGAGGGCAGGGTGCTGGTAGCACTAAGAGATTATGGGGCACTGGTCGCTCTTTGGATCTTTGAATCGGGATCCATGGCAGGGTTCGCATGGTAGTAGAAAAGAGGGCACTGGCCACTCTTGAAATGAGGGGCTATGTCTGGGTGGCAGTGTCGATTGGAAACAGTACTCTGCCAGCTCTGGAAATTAGGAGCCCTCGCTGTGTGGCAAGTGGGGACAGAAGGAAGAGCACTCAGAGATAAGGCCCTGTCAGATCTGCTAAGCGAGGGAGGGTGGGCACGTTGAGAATGGCAAGCCTTGGAAGCATGGTTGTTCATTGCTGGCTGACACTGGTGGCAGGATATGGTGCAGGAGGCCTCATTGCAAAGTCATGGAAGCAGGAGCCATGGCTGGGTGCCAGTGGAGTCAGGAGATGAAATGCTTCCGTGTCTCGGGGGGATAGCTCAGGGGCAACATGCTCACCTTGGAAGCAAGACGATACGGAGCACCACAGGTTCGATCCCCGGGTCCGCCCGTACAAACCACTGGGTATTGAGCGCATTATAAATAACCTATCATATCATATCTCTTGGGAAGAAAAGCCCTAGCAGGAACCATGGCCCAAGATCTTTTGGCTATTAGAGGAAGGATCTATGGATGTGGATGGGAGGAAATGGCAAATGGGAAATGGGTCACTGGCAGCACACGAATCAGGGTGTATGGATGTAGGCAGGATTACATGTCTGAGGCAGAGCTGAGCGTGTGGAGGTTAGTGGCGGGGCACGGGTAGCTCCTAGAAGAGGAAGCTATGACCCAACAAGTGGAGGAAGAACATGGACGCGTTGGGAAGGAGTATCTGTGGGTGCAGGCAGAATGTATGCAGGCCGTGTGATTCGAAACTGTGAAACTTCGCTGGGTTTGCAGCTCATGGAAGCAGGATCCCTGGCAGGGTTGGCATGGGGTTGAGATGCAACGTAGCAGCTCTTGAAGGCAGGAGTCAGGGCTTGTGTTAAAGGTAGTGTGAGGCTGGTTCTGGCAGGTCCAGGAAGCTAAAGTGTGAGCTGTGCCTGGGTTTGTGGAAGTAAGATGTGAGACCTGATGGCCCTTTGAGGAAGGAGTATTATTAGGTGCCGGGAATAGTTAAGATATGAACTGTGGGCCTTTTAGAGAGTTCTGTGCAGCGGGCGCTGGTGTTTTTCTCACATATTCCCTACTAATGAATGGGAATGGCCAAGCATATATAGAGACTTCCAAACAATCAGGGTTGGTTTGTGGGGTTGGTTGGGGGTGGGGTGGGTATTTTATTTCCCTTTCACACGTTTTAAATAACGGGTTAAAATCGTGCATTTTGCAGCATGCTTTTGGGGAAAATTGGGTAACAGACCATATATTTTAGACCCTGTTCTCTAAAGTAACACGTGAAAAACTCCACTAGATGCCAGCTCACCCATAGTACACAGGCAGATTTTGTAAAACATAATCATGCAACATGTGGCCTTTGCACACAATGTATGCCAGCTTTGTCACCATGAAACACACTTCTTGCTGCCTGTGTACAAGTTATCAAGTTATATGCCATTCCATTAGAAGAAGACAATTTCATGCTGACTGTGTACATGATTGACAGAATTGCCACTGTACAAATACACACATGTTGGCTGTGCCTAATAATTCCTGTATTACAAGTATACATGTAAACTCATTGTAAACTCATGCTGGCTGAGCCCAATAATGCCAAAGCAACAGCAGTCACCTCAGTTGTGACTAATAATGCCAGAATTGCCACTGTAACACACTCGTCTTTCTGTGCTCAATAATGACAGTATTGCAACTGTAAGAAGAATTGCATGCTGTCTGTGCCCAATAATACCACTATTGCCCGTGTAAAAAGACATAGGGGATCATTATGAGTTGGGCGGTAAGGGATACCAGTCACCGGTAAGGAGACCAGTGCCGGTAATCCCTTACTGCCCTTACATCCTTTACGGGTCCGCTAAGGGACCAGGGCGCTAATAACGGGCCTGCTATTCGTGGGCCCTTTATTAGCGCCTTCCCCATTCCCATTTGAGCCCTATAAGGGCTCAAATGGGAATGGGGAATGGTTGGTTGAATGGGGACTTACCGGGTCCGCACAGGTCGGAATGTCCCGGTAAGTCCCCATTCAACCAGACCGGTGCCGGACCCGGTATTGGAGGCAGCCATAGCGCAAATAGCGCTATGGCTACCTCCAATCTTGGAATGAGGGCCATAGTCATGCTGGCTGTTCCAGTATGTGCTTATTTTGCCACTGTAAGAATGCACTCATTTTTGGTGTGCCCAATTATACCACGGTTGTCACTGTTAAAAGACATTTCTCTATCGGACATCAGAGAGCTCTGCAACCCCCAGCCCACAATCAAGCTCACCAGGATTGCCATCAGAGAGCTCTGCAGGCCCTTCTGCTGTGGACATCTCCCTTGTGCACACACTGGCCTGCCAGGATGCATCCTAGATCTCTGTCCCCGTGCAGTTACCACCCCCACACACACATTCACACCACATACATATACCATAGCCAAACACATACACACACAATTCTAACCTGCACACACACCCAAACATATGTATACACCCCCACAACCTTGTTTAACTTACCTGCTCTGTCGTACACATTAGAACTCTACGCCGCTTCTCGGGGTGATCCGCCCCATGCACTGGCAGGGCAGATAGGAAGGTGTCCATCAACCCCTGTCCCTGAATCCTGGTTATGGGACAGAGTGAGCAACACGATTTCGCCATGCACCCCTGGCAGGCCATTAGCACGAGCTCCTACAGGTACACCATGGTGCTTAAATGTGCCTCCAGTAGCGCCGCCAGCATGCCAAATGAAGCAAAACGCCCCTTGCCTTGCATGGATCATTGGACATGTGCTCGATGGGGTACTAAATGCAAAGCGAATCAGCCCCCCCACCCCTCCCCCACCTGGCCCATGAGACATTTAGCTGCTTCTCGTTGCAGCTTCGGGAGCACTCATGTTTGACTGGGCCTGCTTTTAAGTCTATGCAAAAAGGATGAGCATACTCGTCCCTGGCACTTAAGGGCAGGGTACCACCCTGTTACCCATTATGGAGGGGCTACGCCTGGTTCTCCGAATACATTGGCGGAGGTGGAGGACAAGGCACAGGAAGCTATTAAAGTGGTAGCAATGGCTGGTTTAGAGGAGGTTAGTAATGGGAGCTGGCATTCTTTGGAAGCCGTAGCCTTTGCGGGTGTTCTGAAGAGGTGGAGATGGGCAGTGGACTTCGGACGTGCATTCAGGGACAGGAATCATGGAGGGGAGTTGTGGCATGTACACCTTTTCGAGCTTTGGAGGGGTGTGTATATGCAGGTAGGGACTGATGATCTGGGGGAGGGGCATTAGAAAGAGAAGATATGTCTGAGGGCCCTCTTTGGTGCCTAGGAAGCAGGCAAGAAGTTCCAAGCGCAACTAAGTGATGTGGGTAAGGGAGCAAAGGATCCCAGATTCGAAATGACCTGGACTTGGGAGACCTTTGTTAACCCCTTACGTGCCAAAGACGAGTCTGCTCGTTCTTTTTACATAGACTTGCATAAAAGCCTGGCACTTTTAAAGTGCTCCGCAGGCTCCCATGATTATCCAAATAAGATTTCTCTATGGTTGTGCGTTCCCATGCATCTGACTCACGGCCTGACTTCAATGCAAGCAACGCACGCGACAGTGAAGGCAGGTGGCAGTGATTGACAGGGGAACAAAACAAAGAAATAACTTAAAGGTTGCAGGATGGGAAAGAAGGATGGAGAAAGGAAGAATGGGTTGAAGATGGAAATGGTGGGCTAGCAAGAGGATAGAAAGCCCTGTGTACCTGTACATTTGATCAAGATAAGGCAACTCTTCAGTAAAGGATCTCAATGGATTATTTCACCCGCTGCAGAAATCTGTTTTTAATATGCAGAGAATGACTCCGCATTTCAGCATTCAAAGCCAGTGAAATAGGTACAGTTTAGTGACTCGTTATGAAATTGTATAGAATACATGCAGGCATTGGTTGGTCTCCGTTTTCATCCTTCATGCATTAGTAAAATGAGTATGGTTTGGGGTGTTGCTAGGTCTGGAAAAGATCAGGAGCTAAACTAATGTTGGGACTGGCGGGATTCGGAGCTAGCTGGCCTTTTGGTTGTAGGCCCTGAGCTTCTATCCAGGGCTACAATCAAAAGACCCGGGGCTAAACCTCCCCCCACCCTAGCACCTCATAACAATGCAGTGGTTCATCCTGGGTTCCACTTAGTTAAGTCATTTTAAATAATCAGAGCCTATCGCTGGCAAATAAGGCACTGAAGATGGCTAGGAGGGCTGGGGCAGACTCAGTCACATGGTAAGCATGCTTCGAACTGAGATTGCTTGTTGGTTGTGGGATTGCTCAATGTTATGCGCTCGCTGCAGTCCTGGACTTGTGGACACACAACACAGCGGGCCTCATTACGAGGTGGGCGCAAAGGGATACCGGGCACCGTTAAGGACATCAGTGCCAGTAATCCTTTTGCGCCCTATTCCGAGGTCCCTTAGTGGGTCCCTTCCTTACCAGGCGTTATGGACGGGGCCCATTAAGGGACTTCAGAGCTAATAACCCTATGGGGGCTGAAATGGGAATGGGGAATGGCTTTATCAATTGGGACTTTCCGGCCCCGCAAAGGTCGGAATAGACCGGTAACTCCCCATTGAACGAGGGCAGACTCTGTACCGGTATTGGAGGTAGTCATGGAGCTTATAGCACCATGACTACCTCCAACCTCGTAATGAGGCTCAGCATGTTTCCTGTAAAGCCTTCATGCTGCTTTCTATTTGAACCAAGCTGCCACCTGCAAGCCATTAGGCCCGCAAAATGGCACGTCGCCTGCTTTGAACATCCAAATGGCAGGACATGTTCACAGAAACTTTCCTCACCCCGAAAGTAATGCTAACCACAACACAAATCTAACACCTGAACTTCCATTTCGGTAAGTTTAATGGTTTCAAAATATCCTGAAATTAACGTGTGATTCTGGCTTCGAAAAACTGTATTCTCCTGGGCTAGCTGAGAAAAAAAGAATAACCCTGGTTTTACTTTTATTCGTTTGGCCATTTAATATGTACCACTCCCTATGCATGAAAAAACAATCCCAGTTATATATCTTCTCATGGTGAGCAATTTTAACCCATATAAATAAAATAATAATATATTCTATGAAAGCGTATTATAAGTTTATTTGGAACCAGTGTGTAGTCTGTGCCCTTTTTAAATACGGAATATAATATGCAATGTTCGGGGGGTAACCAATAGTCGGGCTTTCTAATTTTAGTACACAATATTTGACGTTTGTACGCGCTGCCTATTCCCATTGTTGTCGTTAAATGTCTGCTCTTATTTCCGTGATAAAACCAACTGCCCAGCAAAACTAAATGGAGCTTTGTCTTTTGTCTCAGCAACATGGGCTCGTTCCCTGGAGCTCGGCCCTTTTAGCCTTCCCCAGTCTGCACTTTCGTCTTCCTCTCCAGTTCACTCCCGGTGAGCTCTCATGCCGCAACCTTCTCCCAGACTGGGCCTTGCACTTATTGATTTAATAAATCAGCCAGTAAGCAGCCAAGCAAACCACACAGACAAACCTACCTTGCACAGAACAAATGTCCTGGAAAACGTACAGTGGCGAGAGGCCACCATGCAGTGTTACCCACAGTGCGGCTGGGGTAAGTGGATGGAGGATCCAGCTTCTCTGCATATGTAAGTGGATGACAAAATAATGCTGTTCCCCGATATGAACAAATCACTGCGCTTATGCAAAATGTTAGGCTTTCTTTCTGTCCAATAGCAGGTAACACATTGCACTTCACCTTTCCTGCTTGGACGCAAGAGGGCGTAAATCAGGAAAGTGCTCAAGTCTGCAACCTGTGGCTCTCCAGAGGTTTTGTACTACAACTTTCATGATCCCTCCCCTCTGGCTGGCTTGGGTAGTGCTGATGGGGGTGGTAGTCCAAAACATCTGGATATCCAAAGGGTGCAGTGCAGACCCCTGAATTTACTGAACAGTCAGTAACTAGGAACAGGCTTCCTTCAGAGGCCAGTGGGCCAAACAAAATATGTTCCCAATAAGTTTGCTTTTCAAATCTTTGCCAGGCACAGTAACCTAATACAGTGCAGGACGTTTTATTTGAATCTATTCTGAATTTTCTATGACAATGACACCAAGCCTCTAAAACCCACCTATTGGGAAGAATCATAAACTAGTTCCCAATCCCAGCCATGCCAAGTCAGGGCACTCTAACTTTGCAAAGAATGCATACACATACAAACCCCACAACTTGCTTTGCTCAGATTTAAAAGGGTTAATATAAACTGGAATGTAGGGAATTTACTCAGGAAAAAGCAAATGTGGTTCAACCTTAAACATACGCACAACAGACCGGGGCAAAGAGCCCAAATGGAGGCTGCATAAACCTAATGGCAACAATGCCAGTTCAGATTCCAACCAGACTATTCATATAATAACATAAAGCTAACGTAGGTCTTCAATAACTCCTCATAGTAAAACATCAATATTTATTACAATGTGCAGGAAGATGCCAAATGGCCAATGCGTTTCGGACCCGGTGGTCCTTCATCAGGGCGAAATCTTTGTTCCATGAAATTAAACCAAAATGATAACATCATGCTCTTAGAGTCCTACCAAAGCGGAATATCGATTAATTTGTGTTACTGAAGGAATTGAAGCTTGGAGAAGGGAACCCAGAGACGTTTAAAGAAGAACTTTGTTTCCTTTTGGTTATGCTTTGAACTTTGAAGGACTAAAGCTTGGGGACGGGAACCCAAAGGCATTAAAGACATTGACATTGTTTGAACTATGGAGAAGGTCCAATGAACAGTCGCTTTTGATTGAACTCATTCTTTGGAAGCTGACCAGCATTCACCTAGTGAGAAGAACACCTGAAACCACCGCTGGTGTTCCTATTTTTATTGAACCACCATTTTTTGCTTTTTAAAGACTTCCTAACTAATTAACTAATTTGTGTCAGTGAGTGAGGGCAAGCATAGGTTTAGACACAGACTGATTTTTATTCTGGACTTCCAGACTTCGACGACCCTTAGAAATGGTTCCATGTACTAATGTCCCCTCAAAAATATCGCCATGCAAAATAATCGCAGAAAAATTGCAGTTTTTTGCGGGGACATTATCACATTGAACATGCGGGGGACACCCCCTGCAACCCCTGCAACCTTTTTTTGAAGGGGAGAGGGGGACATCCTCGCAACCCCTGCTCCCCCTGTCTCTATATATATGGTCACCTATATAATGTCGCCATGACCTTTTCCCGGCAACATTATATACAGCGACCATATATATAGGGACCTTATTAGCTGATACCTTAGAAACATCTGTTACGGGAACCATCCCTTTAGTGTTAGGGGCAGTTAGGCATTACACCAACCCAGGGACTTTAGTAAAGAAATGTTTTGAAATTAACATTCTTGAGTCTGTGTCTCTCTTGATACCATGCCTGTCTCACAGAGTCTGCAAGCTAGGTTATTCTTGCAAACAAGTACACAGTGCATGATTGGATAGCGTAACAGTCGTATAAGGGGAGTCCAAGCGCGGGTTTGAGGTACATATATTTGTTACATGCGGGGCACTTTTTGGGAGACGTGCACCACATACAGTGGAGAAACCTTTCTGAAAAGATTGGGGGGGCACATTGCATCTAAAGGAAAGGGGACCCTGTCAAATGAGTGGGACAAAATGGTGTGCCACAAAGGTTTGGGGGGACAAACACCTTTGCCCCCCTAATATTTCACCCATGACCCTCTACTATATTTATCAGTATTGAATTGTAATTGCTTATAACACCAGTCTATATAACCATAAACATATTAATTATAAATGTATTTAGAAAGGTCACAGAAAGAACTTTTTTAAGGTATGGCGCATGTGATACAATATAATAATCATCAGATGACAGACAAAAGACAGTGATTTTCATTTTCCATAACAAGTCCAATAGTGGATGATTAAGTCATCAGGAAAAGCCCCGGCACCAATCAATTTGATGGGTAGCGGCAAATAGTGAATTGATGAGCACAGAGCTGAGGGTTCCAACACCTACTTCGATGTGACTCCTTTGTGCAAGCCAATGGCTACCATCCCTGAGGTAGTCGCGCTTCCTAAGAACTCAGCCTCTGGACTCACTTTCTGGTGGGCAGATGGGAACGGAGAGTCTACTGCTCCATCTGCCTGACGCCTGTCATTCATAAATGAGGCCAACCAAATGACCACCTCCATCCTTTGGTGATGTGCCACTAAATGTTAGGAGTTTCTGACTCTACTCTGACTGCCCGCATTTTTAGGACGCCTAGTGTAGTCTTTTGGGAGGTGTGTTTAAGGTGTTATGTTACATGTCGAGGTGCCAATGTATTTCAATCGGTACAACGCTGTTACATCGGCAGGCTTTTTTTCACATAGTTTTATGCTCAACATTTTCGGCCAAAAAAAACTCATCAAAAAATATGGAGAGGTTGGTAAGGGGGAGACATAAAGGGAAGGGTGTGGGGGTGGGGAATAGAGACTAGATAATAGGGAAGTAATAAAAAATAAAATGTCGGCGGAAATATTTGGCAAAAAACTCCATGAGAAAACACCTGCTGATCTAAAAACATACAACCATGTCAATCCACATCCCATCTGATTTTGAGTTAAACACGTTCTCCAAATTAACCCCCATTTCTTGTCAACAATTTAGCCACAAAAAAAGTTTCTTTAAATGGCCCTATATAGACATAGGCCGCTGTTCCCTTCAGCAATTCCCAACATTGCGGTGACGCTCTCCCAGGTCATAACTGACTTTATGTAGACTGTACAACCTTGAGCTTGGTCTGATGCCCCAGTGGGGTCTCGGCGGTGTGGGGGGGGGGGTTGAAAAGTGGTTCTCCTTGAGATTCCACATGCCCCATCATAGGAAATGCTCCATCTTAAGCAGAACAAGGCCTTCGTAGGAAGACCTTGCAAGGCTAGAGCTAACAAGACTGGCAGTCTAACTGAGACTGAGCACGTGGGCTGTGTTCTGAAAAAGGGAACTGGGCGAGTTCAATTCAAGCAATATCAATCCGAAATGTGACCTTAGGAGTTTATTATTGAATCTCAAACAGAAAAAAGATCACATACTATGCGAGAGATAATAAGCAGATTTAGAACTGAATCGCTGCAAACGTTCTTGAAATAATGACAAGCATGACGCAAATGGACTTTCCGGTGACCCTCACAGCTGGATTCTGCTAAAGCAATTGCAGTGTTGAAAACTATATGCAACAGAACGTCTCAGAATACACTAAGAGTACTTGTAGCAGATCAGTTCAGTGGTGGGCACTCCAACACCATGCCCGCTTGGTATTGGCTGGAATGTAGCTGTTGATTCTGAGTTCAATGGTGGGTACTCCAATAGTAGGATGGCTCGGTATCATACCATGGTTGGGTGAGCTTGCTGCATGGAATTTAGCTGCTGAGGTTCAGTTCAGTACTGGGTCCTCCGGAAGCATGCCACTGCAGTATCTAACCATGGCTGGGAGAGCTTGCTGCATGGAATTTAGCTGCTGAGGTTCAGTTCAGTGGTGGGTACTCCAACAGTATGAAGGCTAGGTATTGTACCATGGCTGGGTGAGCTTGCTGCATGGAATTTAGCTGCTGAGGTTCAGTTCAGTGGTGGGTACTCCAACAGTATGAAGGCTAGGTATAGTACCATGGCTGGGGGAGCTTGCTGCCTGGAATTTAGCTGCTGAGGTTCAGTTCAGTACTGGGTCCTCCGGAAGCATGCCACTGCAGTATCTAACCATGGCTGGGTAAGCTTGCTGCATGGAATTTAGCTGCTGAGGTGCAGTTCAGTGGTGGGTACTCCAACAGTATGAAGGCTAGGTATCGTACCATGGCTGGGTGAGCTTGCTGCCTGGAATTTAGCTGCTGAGGTTTTAGTTCAGTGGTGGGTGCTCCAACGGTATGAAGGCTAGGTATCGTACCATGGCTGGGTGAGCTTGCTGCATGGAATTTAGCTGCTGAGGTTCAGTTCAGTGGTGGGTGCTCCAACGGTATGAAGGCTAGGTATCGTACCATGGCTGGGTGAGCTTGCTGCATGGAATGTAGCTGCTGAGGTTCAGTTCAGTGGTGGGTACTCCAACAGTATGAAGGCTAGGTATCATACCATGGCTGGGTGAGCTTGCTGCCTGGAATTTAGCTGCTGAGGTTCAGTTCAGTGGTGGGTACTCCAACAGTATGAAGGCTAGGTATCATACCATGGCTGGGTGAGCTTGCTGACTGGAATTTAGCTGCTGAGGTTCAGTTCAGTGGTGGGTACTCCAACAGTATGAAGGCTAGGTATCATACCATGGCTGGGTGAGCTTGCTGCATGGAATTTAGCTGCTGAGGTTCAGTTCAGTGGTAGGTGCTCCAACAGTATGAAGGCTAGGTATCATACCATGGCTGGGTGAGCTTGCTATCAAAAACAAAAGGGCGGTACAAGGGAATTCAAAGCCCACACCTAACATACCCTCACATAGGTTCAAAACCTTTAGTTACAAACAACCAGTGTTCACTCTATTGCATGGTGATTGGCATGAAAATAGAAAGTGAAGGTTTTGGAAGAACCTGAAGCTTCAATCAATCACATGAAGCAGAAATATACAAAAAATGTATCAATTTATTAGTTACAAAAATCACAATCTTAAAAAACGGCAATTCTTTTGCCAATTTATACAATTTAAACAACTAACCATTCCTCAATCAAAGGGTAATTTACACAGTGCACAAATGTAGCAGACAGTAGTTATAAGTTGTGGGCTACTGGTATCCAGCCCTCAAACTATTTATACTGAGAAAGTGCCTTGTGCCGTGCAAGTGTTAACAGTCAAACACATCAACACTTCAATTATCCTGATTCACATTCACTCCTACTCATTCTAACTCTCATCGACAACTCCAACATGTTTCTTTCCGATATGGTGTGTGTATATTTGTCGGCAATTCATAAGGGGACTGTCTGTGAAAGAACTAGGTGCACTGTTATTCAGAAACAGCTATTTAAAAACCAAAAAATCTCATTACAAAGACGGCATCACAAAAACATTTTTTTCTCAACAACAATGAATGTGTCAATAGATCTTGGACCCGTGTAGCTCAAGATAGTGTTCGAGATTACAGTGGGCCCATCGGTGTTCTCTTTGCAACCAGCAATCGTGGGCATCACTGTTAATCAGAGAGTTGATAGCTCGAATTTAAGCATTGGGTTCAAACTAATCGGTTCTTCCTGTCATCAGGTATGGGCCATGGCTCTCTGTGGTCTGTATTCAGATCACGTGTGGAGATGGTTCTGTGTACTTGACCCAGGTCTGTGTCAAATATCTGCTGTTACGGTTTTCGCATTGTAGTCCAATGGCTGGGTGAGCTTGCTGCCTGGAATTTAGTTGCTGAGGTACAGTTCAGTACTGGGTCCTCCGGAAGCATGCCACTGCAGTATCTTACCATGGCTGGATGTGCTTGCTGCCTGGAATTTAGCTAATGAGGTTCAGTTCACTGGTGGGTACTCCAACAATATGAAGGCTAGGTATCGTACCATGGCTGGGTGAGCTTGCTGCCTGGAATTTAGCTGCTGAGGTTCAGTTCAGTACTGGGTCCTCCGGAAGCATGCCACTGCAGTATCTTACCATGCTGGGTGAGCTTGCTGCCTGGAATTTAGCTGCTGAGGTTCAGTACTGGGTCCTTTGGAAGCATGCCACTGCAGTATTTTACCATGGCTGGGTGAGCTTGCTGCCTGGAATTTAGCTGCTGAGGTACAGTTCAGTACTGGGTCCTCTGGAAGCATGCCACTGCAGTATCTTACCATGGCTGGGTGAGCTTGCTGCCTGGAATTTAGCTGCTGAGGTTCAGTTCAGTACTGGGTCCTCCGGAAGCATGCCACTGCAGTATCTTACCATGGCTGGGTGAGCTTGCTGACTGGGTGAGCTTGCTGCCTGGAATTAAGCTGATGAGGTTCAGTTCACTGGTTGGTGCTCCAACAGTATGAAGGCTAGGTATCGTACCATGGCTGGGTGAGCTTGCTGCCTGGAATTTAGCTGCTGAGGTTCAGTTCAGTGGTGGGTGCTCCAACAGTATGAAGGCTAGGTATCGTACCATGGCTGGGTGAGCTTGCTGCCTGGAATTTAGCTGCTGAGGTTCAGTTCAGTGGTGGGTGCTCCAACAGTATGAAGGCTAGGTATCGTACCGTGGCTGGGTAAGCTTGCTGCCTGGAATTTAGTTGATGAGGTTCAGTTCAGTGGTGGGTACTCCAACAGTATAAAGGCTAGGTATCGTACCATGGCTGGGTGAGCTTGCTGCCTGGACTTTAGCTGCTGAGGTTCAGTTCAGTACTGGGTCCTCCGGAAGCATGCCACTGCAGTATCTTACCATGGCTGGGTGAGCCTACTGCCTGGAATTTAGCTGCTGAGGTTCAGTTCAGTACTGGGTCCTCCGGAAGCATGCCACTGCAGTATCTTACCATGGCTGGGTGAGCCTACTGCCTGGAATTTAGCTGCTGAGGTTCAGTTCAGTACTGGGTCCTCCAGAAGCATGCCACTGCAGTATCTTACCATGGCTGGGTGAGCTTGCAGCCTGGAATTAAGCTGATGAGGTTCAGTTCACTTGTAGGTACTCCAAAAGTATGAAGACTAGGTATCGTACCATGGCTGGGTGAGCTTGCTGCCTGGAATTTAGCTGCTGAGGTTCAGTTCAGTGGTGGGTACTCCAACAGTATGAAGGCTAGGTATCATTCCATGGCTGGGTGAGCTTGCTGCCTGGAATTTAGCTTCTGAGGTTCAGTTCACTGGTGGGTACTCCAACAGTATGAAGGCTAGGTATCATACCATGGCTGGGTGAGCTTGCTGCCTGGAATTTAGCTGATGAGGTTCAGTTCCCTGGTGCGTACTCCAACAATATGAAGGCTAGGTATCGTACCATGGCTGGGTGAGCTTGCTGCCTGGAATTTAGCTGCTGAGGTTCAGTTCAGTACTGGGTACTCCGGAAGCATGCCACTGCAGTATTCTACCATGGCTGGGTAAGCTTGCTGCCTGGAATTTAGCTGCTGAGGTTCAGTTCAGTACCGGGTCCTCCGGAAGCATGCCGCTGCAGTATCTTACCATGGCTGGATGAGCTTGCTGCCTGGAATTAAGCTGATGAGGTTCAGTTCACTGGTGGGTACTCCAACAGTATGAAGGCTAGGTATCATACCATGGCTGGGTGAGCTTGCTGCCTGGAATTTAGCTGCTGAGGTTCAGTTCAGTGGTGGGTACACCAACAGTATGAAGGCTAGGTATAGTACCATGGCTGGGTGAACCTGCTACCTGGAATTTAGCTGCTGAGGTTCAGTTCAGTACTGGGTCCTCCGGAAGCATGCCACTGTGGTATCTTACCATGGCTGGGTGAGCTTGCTGACTGGAATTTAGCTGCTGAGATTGAGTTCAGTACTGGGTCCTCTGGAAGCATGCCACTGTAGTATTTTACCATGGCTGGGTGAGCTTGCTGCCTGGAATGTAGCTGCTGAGATTCAGTTCAGTGATGGGTGCTCGGACCGCAAGCAAGCATGGTAGCATAACACAGGGTGAGGGGTGAGCTTGTGGTGTGGAATTGAAGGGTCTACATACTGGACACCAATGGAAATGCTGAGCATTCACTTATTTGGGCTCGTAGCTCTTGTGGTTCTTTGAGGTGAGGCTGCAACACCTTTGTCAATGTGGCCAAAAGGATGAGGAAGAGGGTGTGTGGCAGATGCGCACAGGCCCTCTGGCGGTGGTAATGGTTCCATCAGCGCACATTGAGTCCTGAAAACGTAGAAGCTCATGGTGGAATTGAACACGTGGAGGTTCAACTCCTCATTCATGAAGCGGGCTGTGATGCACAAAGTTGAGCTCTGGGCACTATGAGATGCCACCAGGTGCCAAGTAGCGCCAATCCTCACCAAACTTGACAGCATCCAGGACGCGGGTATTTTTTTATGAGCAAAAAGGATGGCAGTGGGTCTAATAAGATAACCCTTTTCGGCAACAGTCAGGAGGAGGGCAGTGTTCCATCACAGGGTTTCAAAGAAAATCCAAGGTCAATCAAATTTCGAGCATGGTAGGTATTTTGCTTGGTAGGCACTTGCACACAGGGAAGGTTATCAGCCTCAACGTTCTTCGAGAGATCCCACAGGATAACCCTTCAATCAAGGGGATATGCAAGGCAGCACCTGGGGGCATGTGCACAGCTCAGCATCAGAATGATTTCCTAGGCAAGGCAATCACCCAAAAATAGGGAGGACGGGCCTGTACTCCGAGGAGTGGAATGCAACACAGTGTCCTTACGGTCAGTGTTAAGAAAGCATGTCCTTTATTGACACTTTCCTTCCATTTACATCAATGGAACCCCCAGTTTATTTCCCATGTCTTGGACCCTAGCCTGACTCATTGTCTAGGGCACTGGTCAGCCTACAAGGTTACCAATGTAGGGGGACTGTGTCCCCATTCATGTTTTCCTGTGTTTTAGTGTAGCCTCTGCCACCTTGCAGCGGAGTGCTGCAGTGGTACTTTGTATCCCTTTGCCACATTTGTTTGCCAACATTCTTCATGCATTTTTGGTTTGCCTGAGACAGGCTGGTGGCAGTGAACTGAGTTTTACTTATTTTGTCCGGTGCAACTCAGGACATCATCTTTTTTTACAGCATAATGTCATTTGGATCCCATATGCTCAAGATGACTGTTCCATGTGATTGTAAACCTGTCCTTTGGTCACCTTGCTCTTGGGCAGTCTTCCACCCCTCGTAGAAGGACATGCAGCTTTGAGGGAACCAGCATAAATTCCAGGGCAAGTGCCTTTGTGTGACTGGATTGGTCAGGATTGGGTCTGAGAATGTCTGGTCCCAATAGACACTCCCGCAGGGAAGTGCCTGTCATTAGGTAGATGTGTGGTTTGTGGCTGTCCATAATCAGACAGCCCTTATGGTGCAGATCCTTTCCAATGATGCAGTAAGGCAACCCCAAGCCGTTCCGGAGGCTGACCACTGTGCCAAGAATCAGAAGACGATGGTCTCGCATTGAAGGCCCAGGAGACTGTTCTACCATCAGCCAAATTGGCCAAGCCAACGCCCAGTGAAGCCATGACAGGTCATTTATAACGCGCTTAATATGAAAGGTTATTTATAACGCGCTTAATACCCAGAGGTTTCTAAGCGCGGACCCAGGGATCGAACCTGTGTTGCTGCGTGTCTTTTTGCTTCCAAGGCGAACATGTTGCCCCTGAGCTATCCTCCCCAGACGTCCTTGCTGCAATCAGAGAAGATTCTGACTGAGCCTTCTTCTCCTGGACTTGTGGCAAGAATCGTTCCTTCCCGCTGCCCGAGGAGCATGCTGGTGGTGGACGTCGGAAGTGCCCCATCGCCATACGGTGGGCTGCCCATTTGCTGATCAGACCTCTCTAGTGTGAAGGTCACCGTCCTGAGCTGGAATTTGGGACTCTCAAGGCTTGTGTGTGTTAGAAAAGTGTCTTCTCTTCTTGCCCTTACTGTGCCTGTCATGTGTGTGTGGCCATGGAATTGCCAACCATGCTGCTCATGTGGTACAAGTTCTGGGTGTGGCAACATGGTTCACTTGTCTTCTAAGGAAGATTGTTTTGTTACCCACCACGGCATAGCTGTTCCTTATGGTTATGGATTGTTCACTCCTGCTGCCTATGCTGTCCTGGTTATGATATGATATGATATGATATGATATGGCATTTATAACACGCCTATACACAAGTGTTTCAAGGCGCGACGAGGCAAGGGAGGGGGAACAAATAAAGGGACGACAGACAAAGATCTTACTAGGCCAGGCGTCATTCAGATCGCGCAAGTGCATGCAAAGGGGGAAAGGGAAAGGTGCTGGGGGAAGCGAGAGGGGAAAGTGCAGTACATGGGAAAGTAGAAATAAATAAGATAAATAAAAACAGGCAGATGGTGGCAAGTGCAAGGTAAGTGCAGACATAAGTGCTGGTAGGGGGACTGTAGGGAGAAAGAAAACAGTCTCCAGGTGCAGGGGTTGCCAGGGAAGCAGTGCAAGTGTGCAACTGGCGGGGCCTGGGCCCGAGATCAGACAGGGTGGCCAGGTAACCAGTGCAGTTTCAGCCAGGAATTCAGCAGGGGAGAGAGGGAGAGAAAGCAGAAGCAAAGAGGAAGGTTTTGAGGTGCTTCCGGAACCGGAAATGGTTCTCCTCAAGTTTCAGGGAGGCAGGAAGGCTGTTCCAGAGGGAGGCCCCTGCCGAAGAGAGAGATCTACCACCAACTCGTTGCTTAGAAAAGTGGCTGACCCTGAGGGAGTTGGATGAGCGAAGAGCTTGAGAAGGAAGATATTTGGGAAGAGAGAGTTGAAGGTATTTCGGCCCCAGTCCCCAAAAGGTCTTGTGGACAATGCAGAGGGTGATTAATGTGTACGAGGGCTGCTTGCCCTGCTGCTGCCTGTGCTGTTTCTCTTGTGTACACGTGGAGAAAGTCTGCACTCCTGCTGCCATTGTGCGAGCAAAGTTGCCTTGTGTGTGCCGCTGCTTGTGCTATACCTTTTCTTTTGTGTGCAACTGGTGCCCACATTTGCCTGTCTACATGAGTGAAGCTTGCACTGCTGCTGCCCATGCTGTACCTTGTCAGTGTGGGACGCTAGCACTGCTGCTGTGCTGCTGTCACGCGTGCTGTACCTGTGCTCCCTCTGTGGGGAGGCTTGCTATGATTCACGCTCTATAGATAAAAGCAGCACTTCCATCCCAGCTGCTGCCTGTCTGCCACCTTCCTGCAGCACTAAAATCACTTGATCTTCTCCCCATTCCCCTCTGCCGCAGATTAGCGCACACTGATGCATTGTCTGCTGACACGTCACACTATATCTCAAGCACAGCCTCAAGAGCAGCTCACAGCAGAGTCCTATTGTCATCAACCTGCAGATGCACAGAATCTGTCTCTGAGCTCCTGGCCACCAAGACCAAGGGAGGCGTTACAGGCCTCCCGCCGCCAATATCATAGCATCACCACTGGGCTGTGAGAGCAGGTTATGGTAGTGGCTGGAAGAAGGTGGTCCAGACCAGGTAATGAAACTTCAGAGGCTAGTCTCACGCTGGTGATTACTAGTAGCGCATCACCCGGCTGGCCTACTGTGAGAGTAGTTAGCGAGGAGAGATGGATGACGGTG
The DNA here is from genome assembly GCF_040938575.1 of Ambystoma mexicanum. Taxonomy (NCBI): domain Eukaryota; kingdom Metazoa; phylum Chordata; class Amphibia; order Caudata; family Ambystomatidae; genus Ambystoma; species Ambystoma mexicanum. The sequence continues at coordinate 517,128,101 of NC_090929.1, read as the reverse complement.
GTACAGCCAAGGTAGAAAGACTTCAGAAGCTAGTCTCATGCTGGTGATTACTAGTAGCACATCAGCGGGCTGGCCTAGTGTGAGAGCAGGTAGCAGGGAGAGATGGAAGGCAGTGGTACAGCAAGGTAGAAAGACTTCAGAAGCTATTCACACGCTGGTGATTACTCGTAGCGCATCCGCGGGTTGGCCTTCTGTGAGAATAGCTAGCGGGGAGAGATGGAAGATGGTGGTACAGCCAACGTAGAAAGACTTCAGAGGCTAGTACCCCACTGGTGACTACTGGTAGTTCATCAGCGGGTTGGCCTACCATGAGAGGACGAAGCAGGGGGAGATGGAAGATGGTGTTCAGCCCAGGTTTAGAGAGAACAAACGGTATTCTCACACTGTCAAATACCTGATCACTGTATCTTCAAGCTCGTGATGTTGGGTCAACGTTCTTCCAGGCTTGGTTCTTGTAGATAGTGCAGGGAGAGAGACAGGTCACATCCCAATATGAGGATATAATACTGAGAGATGGTTGGGTACCCTCTCCCCAAACCTGGGCTTGACTTGCGGTATTTCCATGGCATGGAGAAAGTGGAAGCACTGAACCAGAAGGTCAATATGGCTCTGACAGGTATCCACAGGAGCCAAGCAAGGACACAAGTAACACAGTAAGATAAGAGCTAGGCCAAGAGAGAGAAAGCAGGCAAAGAGGAGCAAGGAGGAAGGCGGTAAGTGAAGTGACCAGAAGACGGGGAAAGGCAGCAGAGAACGGAAGCAGAGACAGAGTTGGAACCGAAGAGCAAGGCTGAAAGGAAGTAAGAGGCGAGGGGGTAGGCACAGAAAGCCAGGCAGGAGCCACAAGGTACAGAGCGTAGAGCACATGGCACAGGATGGCCAGGAAACAGGCAGAGCGAGCGTCCTGGTTGGAGCATTGAGATGAGCGGAGGAGAAGGCGCTTTGGGCTTTTATTGCCGTTGGCATTGTGATTGCCATGGCGACCAGGTCGTACCATGTGTGCATGGTGTTCCGTGAGCCGTACACAGCATCTCGCATCTGCCTGTCTTGCGGAGCTGGACAGCGTTGTCCCCACTCAAGAAGACTGCCGTGGAAACCGGTGGTACCCAGTGGAGCGCCATCCTGGATACAGGCGCCAGCCTGTGACAGGAATGGCGCGGCCGCGTGGTAAGGCATTACACACACTGGTGATTACTGGATAGCGAATCAATGGGATGATAGTGAGAGATAATGGAAGATAGTGGTACATTCCCGGTAGAAAGACTTAAGAAGCTAGACTCACATCAGTGATTACCGGAGAGCTGAACACACACCAGGCTAGCCTACTGTGGGGATATGTAGCGGGTTGATGGAAGAGATGGTCCAGCCCAGAGAAAGACACTTCAGAGGATAGTGTCACATTGGTAATTACTGAAGAACGCGTCACCCGGCTGGCCTAACATGAGAAATGGTAGCAGAGTGGATGGAAAAAGATGGTCCAGCCCAGGTAGAGAGACTTCAGAGGCTGATCCCACGTTGGGGATTACTGAAGAGCGGGCCAGACTGTGTATTCTGCAAGGACGACCCTGGCAATTCTTTTATACCCAAAGAAAAAGATGAAAGAAAGGAAACAACATTCAACAACACATAACTTCAGGATTTCTAAGAAATTGACACATTTGGGTTCTCGTTTCCTTACATGTCTGGTAGTCCAAAGGCCTGGATAATTTATGAATTGACTGAATGACTTGAGAAACGGAAAGAGCCGGCAGCTCGTAGTGCCCTGGACTCTAGGTCCCTCCCCCTCTCTTAAATTGTTGTTTCCCGGGTAAATGTATCCACCAAAGAGGGGCAGAGGGAGGGCCTGCCAGCGCAGAGGCAAGAGGTTGCTGCAGGCAGGGGACCTACCTGCACTTGAACAGGTGAACTGGGAATATTTTTGAAAGTGGACCCATGTCACTCTAAGCAGTGTTTGGGGGGCTCTCGCACAAGAACATTTGAGAAAAAATGGCTCCCAATTCTGTATTTTAAAGCGAATTATGAATTTTGAAGCGCATTTGTCTCTGTATAGCGGTTAAAATGTAGTTCAATATATTAAAATAATTTTCAATTAATGTGTTTAGGGTGACGAATAGTATAATGGAAGCTTTCAAACAAATTCCTTACTTGAAAGGGATGTGGGGGGTGAGGAGAGATGAAAGGCAGGGAATGGGTAACATGGAAGAGAGGATAAAAGAAGCAGGAATTCCCTGTAACCCATAAAAAAGAGGTCCTGGTGCCCAGGTCCACCTGGAAGTCTACAGAATTCCCAGTAGGCCAGTCCACCGCTGTGTACTGGTCTCCTTCTCACTGGACTTGATAAATAAGCTCTAATTTACTGACAGCCCCTGTTTCGTTTCACCGTGACCCCCAGATTTCTTTTCCAACATTGCACCCTCCTCGTTCCCCCCTCTCATTTTGCACCACCCACCTTCCCTTTTTGTCTTCCCCCTTTGGCGCGGCCTGTATGGTGGTGTTAAGCGATACACACGAAGATTCAACAATTGGGCTCCTGGTTGGGAGCCTATTCTACCCAGGAGGGTTGTTTAGGAAACAAAAATTACACTTGAATAGGTCCAAGTTAAACTTTGCTCAGAAAATACTCCTACTCCTTGTCACCCTCTGCAAATATAAAGAAAATAATCACTTTCTCGTACTCTGTTTGTGAAACCAATCTCGTTTTTTATATATCTAGAGTTGTGTAAATCAACATAAAATGAACATTTAAGAGATATGACATGAAAGGGTGCTTAACCGAACATACAGACAAAAATATTTACAACACACAGACCCAAACATTTTTGGGCACAACTGCCAATTTGTGTGTGTAAGACAAACTTGATCAATCGTGGTTTGTCAAAGAATTCACATATTGTAGTATACACATAAATCATTCAACATTGTAACATCACATGGAAAAGTTAAAGACAAACGTTCTCTTTGTATTAAACAGTGTCAATGCACTGACTGTCAAAGACGCACTACCCCCAATCACAGTGCATTGACACTGTTTAATACAAAGACTTTCTATGTGATGTTACAATGTTGAATGATTTATGTGTATACTACAATATGTTGGCTCCGTGTGTTGTAAATATTTTTGGCTGTATGTTCAATTAAGCACCGTTTGATGTCATATCTCTTAAATGTTCATTTTATGTTGATTTACACAACTCTAGATATATAAAAAACGAGATTGTTTTCACAAACAGAGTACGAGAAAGTGATTCTTTTCTTTATATATGCAGAGGGTGACAATGAGTAGGAGTATTTTCTGAGCAAAGTTTAACTTGGACCTATTCAACTGTCATTTTTGTTTGCGATACAGAAGAAGCCTACATACACGGCGCAGTACAGGGGATCTGTGGCATCCTACGGCTTGACAACAGCCTCCAAGGTGAGTGGTTTCAGTGGTGCGCTTCAATACCGTGGCTCGAGTCGGAAATTAACTAATGAAAGCATATGGAAGGCAGCACACTTAAATACATACTATGCTAATTAACTACCTTGCAGAATAGCGTATGTCGCTTCCACCCGGTGAATAAGCGCACCTGAACGCGACCAGTATACTAATGTGTCTACTTCTATGATGTGGCTTCCTAGAAGAGTATTATTACCTTTGCTCTTTATGGTACCCGACATATATCTCTCGGTTCAAGGTTCTTTTGACAGACCAGTGCATAAGGCAAGGCAAGGCTAATGGATAGGAAACAGATGGGTAATAGAAAGTTTGATGAGGAGACAAAGTGCAATTATCCTTCCCTAACAAAGGATGGAATAACAATGCAAAAAGTAACAACAGGAAACGGTTATAATAGTGGTCCCAGTACTGCCAGACCTAGTGCTAACACTACCACTAGTTACAATGTTATGAGTGTTTAACAAGGGCCACTTCTCGTCTACTACTACAAGACTATAGATGCTACTGCCAAGTTCCACTACTAGTAAGTCTACTCCGACGTATAGTGTAATTTGTAATTGGTTATTTATAATGCGCTTAATGCCCAGAGGTTTCTAAGCGCGGACTGGGGATCGAACCTGTGTTGCTCCGTGTTGTCTCGCTTCCAAGGTGAGCGCTTTGCCCTTGAGCTATCCTCCCGAGACAGTGTCACCATTGCTACCACTGTGCGAAATAAGAGTTAAGATTCAATTGTTAACCAAGGAAGGGGTGCTTTGCCTTCCTCCACTGGCCCAAAAAATATGACCCTAGCCATCCCTCTTGAGCATGTCCAAAATCAGATATGCATATTAATCACACATAATGTCACTATGCCCTATAGTATCGTGTATTCTATGTAAATGTAGCTCACTGGTCCTTTCCCAGGTCTATGTCGCTTTATAGCACTCCTGTGTCAATGGGTGCACCCTAATTCAGACATCAATGCCTATTGTGAAAGCACTCAAGCCAAGGACTGCCGCTGTCATCTGTATTGCTTCCTTTCTGTGCCATGTTCTGGTCACAACACCGTCTGTACTGTTCAATAGACAAAAACAAAGAAATAAGCTACCCCTAGCACTGTGTGTACTCGTGTGTGTACCACCACTGCGTCAGACTGTGCTATACTGTTATCATGACTTCTACCCCTCTCAGTGGTACTACGCCTGCTGGCAGTACCTGTACATCTGCACTTCAAACGCTATTACTGATGCTGCTACCACACCTTTTTAGCTTATAAAACTTATCCATAGAAATGGCGACTATCCTGTTACCATCTCCTTCGTCCAAGGGCTGCTGTTCTATGCATTATTTTGAGTATATGCAGGCCTATTGATCTATGTGGTATTTTGAATATATGCAGGTCTGTTAATTTATGCATTGTTTGGGGTATATGCAGGCCTATTGCTCTATGCAATGCTTTGAGTATATGCATGCCATTTGCTCCCAACATTATTTTGAGCATATGCAGGTTTATTACTTTATTCATTATTATGATTATTTGCAGGCCTATTACTCTATGCATTATTTTGAATCCATGCACGCCTCTTGCTATAAGGATTATTTTGAGTATATCCAGGCCTATTTCTCTAATCATTATTTTGAGTATATGCTGGAATATTGCTGTATGCATTATTTTGAATACATGCGGGCCTATTGCTCTAATAATTATTTTGAGTATATGCAGGCATATTGCTGTATGGAATATTTTGAAGACGTGCAGGCCTATTGCTCCAATCATTATTTTTTAGTATAAGAAAGCCTATTGTTCTTTATATAATCTTGAGTATTTGCAGGCCTATTGCTGTATGCATTATTTTGAATACATGCAGGACTATTGATCTATGTGATACTTTGGGTATATGCAGTCCTAATGGTCTATGCAATAATTTGAGCATATGCAGGCTTATTGTTCTGCCCATCATTTTTAGTATAAGCAGGCTGATTGCTCTATGCATTATTTTTTGTACATGCAGTCCTGTTGCTCTATGCATTATTTTGAGTATATGCAGGCCTATTGCTCTATGCATTATTTTTAGTATAAGCAGGACAATTGCTCTATGCATTATTTCATTATTTTTAGTACATGCACATCCACTGATCTATGCATTATTTTGAGCATATGCAGGCCCATTGCTCTATGCATTATTTTGAGGATAAGCAGACCTATTGCTCTACGCATTGTTTTGAGTATATGCAGGCATATTGTGTGAGAAAATCGACCATCCGCACGGTGGGTCTGTGCTCGCCTAGGCTTTTTTAGATTTTAACTGAAATTGAATGATGGTAGATCAACCTCTGAAAAATGTGTGGGGCTAATACACACACATTTTCCTATGCTCACCACACGACATACACATAGACCTGTGTACTATGGGTGGACACAGCCTACAGACGCAGTCCTCCCTGTCATATTTAGTTGGGATCTGACAGGTGGAGTACATGATGCATCTCAGAAGGTGGAGGGTCAAAACCTTCCTCCTGCCATGGTCACCCTAATTAACTATCAAAGGCTCCATGGATCTGCCCTGTTTGTTTACCCTCTGCAGATGGTGGCAGCAATTAAAATAATTAACATACTAATAGAGTATACTTCAAACAGGCTCACATGGGGTCTGGCTGCCGAGGTTTAACAAAAGCCAAGAAAACCCCAACAACCTTTGATATGCACTGTGTCAACCTGAAGCCAGCTCCTGCCTCTCAGTATCAAGGGCAGTGACCTGTAATACCTGGGACTATGTTTTTAATAGTAGGCAAGCCCCTCAGGGGTCCCAATTCAGAAGTTAAGAGTATGTGGATTGATGGAAACAAAGTCTGTTCTCGCCACAGCTACAAGGGAGACCTGTCGCTTTAATCAGGAACCACAGAGAGCTCTATTAACCAAAGAGACCCTTTGATCCACAAAAGACAGGAAGATAAATGGGACATAGTATTACATGTTTTCACCCCTTTATCTTTTCTGTTGCAAAGAATTCTGGTTATGACCCCAGGCATACAGGAGATTGTGGATGGTAACCCAGTATTGGTTCATTAATGAAAGGCTTAGCCTGCACCAATTACTTTATTTTTTATTTACTTATTTTAATTTTTCTGCATTTTTTGAAATTACTGTGGCCCATTTGGCTTTAAAACAGGGTTGAGCCCCTCTTTTGGGCAGATCCACCCTGGGGACAGAGGCTCAGACAAACTACCTCTAAAAAAATAATGGCTACTACATAAGGCTCCTGAGAGCCATCCCCCCGCTCCTCAATGAGAACAACGTGGCCACGATAGCCAGGGCCATTATACTGGTGCGTCTTGATTACTGCAACTCATTATTGCTGGGAGCATCAAACGAATGTATCAAGAAATGTCAGATAATCGAAAATAATGTAGTCCAGGTCGTAAAAGGGATTAACAGAAGAGACCACGTGTCAGAGAGCAGAAGAGCTCTTTATTGGCTCAGGGTGGAGGAGAGAATCCTCTTTAAATCCATGACGCTGGTGCATAGATGCCTCTACGGAGCAGCACCATCGTACCTCAGATCCAAGTTCACTCGCTATATCCCCAACAGGGTCCTGAGATCCCAAGCATTAGGCAAGTTACTGGTACCATTGGCAAACCGAGCCCAGGGTGCTGGGAAATCTTTTTCCGGTCCAGGCAGCCCAGCAATGGAATAACCTCCCAGTGACAATGCGAGTAGAACCAAATCACAAAACCTTTAGGAAAAACTTGAAGACACACCTCTTGAAGTAACTCATTGATGTAACTGCCTCCCCACCTCCACCTAAACGTCTACCCATTTTTGGCTTTGTCTCTCTGCGCCCTGATGCCTGCGGTCTGTCGGCACAATACAAATACAAAATACAAATACAAACACAAATCATCTGAATACTTTGCAAGGAGTAGCAAGAAGAACTCAGCATTGGACCCTGGCTGAAGGTACAGTCTGCCATACATCTTCCGCCAGTGAAAGAAGGTCAGGACCTACAAGAGGGAAGCAAGATTCCCTCCCCTAAACATCACCCAGGGAACAGAGGGAGATACTGAATCCAGAGAACCGTCCAGCAGGTTCAAAACTGGTACACAGCCAGCACACAGTGTGCCCTGCTTGGCTCTGCAAGCAAGCTTCCTAGATAGGAAGTGCCAGAGAGTCTCTGAACCAAACCAAGAACAAGGCTGTTGCCTGCAACACTTTCCTCAGCTTTGGGCTCTCCACCTTAAAGGACGACATGAGCCTAGTGAAGATTCTCGAAAAGCATCAACCAGTGTCTGTCTTAAAGGACATTTTTGAGTCAGCCAAGCCCCTCGAGCTGCAACCAACTGCACTACTGAATTTTGTCACAATGCAGTCGTTAAGGTCGTTTGAGATGCCTCGATAAGTGTTTCAGACCCGCAAAGCAAGCACTGAGACACTGATTTCTGATCCTGAGCCGCTGTGTAAGGCAGCCTGAAGCCTTCCACCCAGTTTCGCTCGCTGAACTGCCTGCCGCCTGATACCTGCATCTGTCTCCCAGCTTGAACTCTGTCACAGTAGCTGCAAAGCACCCTTAAACCGACTCAATCCTGTCGAGCACCAAAGAAATTCTAAAAGCACAAAATACATTGTGGTTCTGTCCCTCTGGTCATTCTTTGAAGGCCCCTAGTGACATTTTATGACATAATGCTCCCTTTGTGTTGAAACCAAGTAGCCGTAAACTATTGCTATTAATTACTTTACTGACCACCCCCCTGTCAATATCCAGAGTGCATCACCCTTTCTTCTTGAAACTGTCTGTCCTCTGCATTCCTTTTCAGGATGGGTTGTATTGTGTAGTGTGCTAGAACTGTCTGTTGTGATAATAATAAAGTAGATATTTTTATACAACCTTGACTGGACAGTCCCTTTTATCATCGGGTAATAATTGTTTTTTAGCTGTGTTGCAACTAACCAACGATCCATGACCTTGCCGAGATACGCCTTCCCTGTTACCAAAATTGGACAAAGAGGTTTATAATTTGCTTGCATTTCCAATATGTTCGGATCCCTGTTGGTGTGCTAGAGGTGTGGGGCTGATTGATGGTTTAGAATCCGGTATTCATCCCTGGACGAGTGATGCCACCGAATGTTTAGTCACACATTGCTCTATGCTTTATTTTTAGTATATTTATTTTATTATAATTTGTGTAACAGGCTGAATGGGTCATATGCCTCAAAGTGCACAAAGAAAACAAACGAGATGTAACAAGAACAAAAAAAATGAGACGGAGGAGAAATGGACCAATATCTGACTTAATCAGGGGCAAGATTGAAGAGAAGAGTCTTAACAACTTTCTTAAAGACGGCGAGAGAATTTGCCTGCCTGAGATGAAGGGGTAACTTGTTCCGGGCCACTTGGAGCTTGAACATTGAACGTGGAACCACCAAATCTAGTAAGCTTAAATCTTACATGTACATGTTTTATAGGATCATAGGAACAGAGAGAGCAGCCAGGCAAAGAGGGTGTGAGCCGATCAATTAGAAATTGCGGGGAGTCCGTATTGCAACATTTATAGGTCAATGACAGAATTTTATGAGTGACCCTGTGCTTGATAGGGAGTAAGTGTAGCTCCCGTCTGACCTCAGTAACACAATGGGCCTCATTATTATAGTGGCGGGAACGGTATGAACGGTGCCAGTAAGGCACTGGCACCGTTCATACCGTTCAGCCGTATTACGAGTTCTGCTTGCGGGTTCCTGACAGCCCACCAGGTCTTTCCTGGTGGGCTGTGCGGCACCCGCGAGCAGAACTCGTGATTGCACCGGCACCGTTATGAACGGTGCCGGTGAAACCATGCTCCCCACCCCCATTCTGTCCTATAGGGCAGAATGGGGACCAGGAGCCCGGCAATACCACCACCAGCAAATGGGCAATTACTGGCCCATATATCTCATAATGGGCCGGTTAAGCCCAATCGCGGGTGGCGGGGCCGGTAGCAAGCATGGCGGTAGCCGTGCCTGTCATACAGGCACGGCTACCACGATGCTCGTAATGAGGCCCAATCTCTTTTAAAGAGACCGACGGCAGTACAGTTTTGTGAGACTTGGAGCATGTTGAGATTGGCTTTAGAGGTTCCTGGTAGGAGGCTGTTGCCGTAATCAAGACAAGAGTTAATCAGAGCTGTGGACAGGTGAGCTCTATTTTTTTGCTAAATTTAAGGGTGAATATAGTTTAACAATTTGATGGTGTATCCACAGGATGCTCTTACTTGGGCCACATGAGGCTTCATGGACACCACAGCATCAAAAATGATGCCATGGACTTAGATAGTTGATTTTATTACCAGCAATATTAAAGCTTTGATAGTCCGGGCCAAAGTTCTGTCTTATCAGCATTCAATGCTAGAGAGTTAATCACCATTCACTCATGAATGGCTTGATAGATTGAGTTGACAGACAGAGTATCTTCGGTATAACCACCACACATCTCAATTATGACCTCAGTGTCATCGGCATAGTTGGCATATTGGACACCCAGGTCATCGAGGAGTGCGAGGAGGGGCATGATGTCTATGTTAAACAGTGTAGGTGAGATACAAGACCCCTGAGGTACTCCACAGCTGATTGGTGTGGGAGTAGAGCTTGCATTAGCTAAGGCCACGCTAGCATTTCTGGGTCCTAAGAAGAGGAGGCCCATGCAGATGCAGCAAGAGAGCAGTGTATCTGTTTTACCAATCTGCTGACGAGACGAGAATGCTCCACTAAGTCGAACGCGGCAGATAACTCTAGAAACATAAGTAGTGCTGGCTTACCACGATCTAAAATTCTGGAGATATTGGATTTTGGGACCAAAAGTGTGGTCTCCATCCCGTGTTTGACTTTGAAGCCAGGCTGTTTTGGATTCAAGAGGTTATTACTTTACAAGACGTTTTGCAATTGACTATAGGCAACGCGGTCCAGAACCTTCAACAGGAAGGGTACATTAGCGATGGGGCAATAATGCTTTGCTATGTTGCGATCCATCATGCTCGTTTTCAAAAGAGGGGTGATCCATGCATCTTTAAGGACCGAAGGTACACTTTCTTCGGTGAAAGAGAGATTAGTATCACCCATGTTGCCAGAATGACCATACACGCTTTAAAGATACTGGACGGACAACTATCCCCTAAAAAAGATGTTGGTTGGCCAGATTTTGTATTTGTTTATTATTAATTTTTATATAGCGCTTTACACCAAAGCGCCTTACATTACAACAACAACATTACAATAGAAGCATGAATATCAAACTAGAATCAAACAATCAATAACACTATGCACAACAATTAGCTGAGGACAAGGAATGAGAGCAATGGAGGAAAGTAAGAATGGGGTGAAATGAGGGTCAAGAAGGAGGATGAAGAAGATGAGAATTTAAGGAGGAGCGGGAGGAGGGGTAGGAGGCCTGTTGCTCTAGGTATTATTTGGAGTATATGAAGGCTCAAGCTCCCAGGCGCCCCAGCTTTGGCTGCAGGGTGGCCATTCTATAATAATACCGTTTTGCAAAACTCTGTGTTTTAAACTATTGCAATTAAAACAGCTAAAGATTTACCAACTTCCTGAGTCGGTCTGATGATTGGTGTCAGAGTAAAATCTGCATCCCATCCATCCCCTATAGTGCTACCTCGCTTAAAGAGCCTCCGGGTTCAGTTCCACTACTTTATTTTCGCACTTCGACCACTGCTTCAAATAAGGTATTAACTTGCAGCTCCCCCTCTTGGTGTAACACGCTTGTGGCCTGTCCAATCACACGAGCATGCACACATGCAATGGGATGGAAGACGACGGCCACAGGCCCATGGAGCCCCTACCCGGAGCACTTCCCTCTGTCCCTTCCAATAAAGAATGAACTTGTTCTTGCACTGTAACACTCTTTGGGCCTCATCCTGAGTTCGGTGGTATCCTGGCGGTAATACCACTGGGATACTGCCATGGCTATTAGTGTTACTGCCAAACCCCCAGGTGCTATTAGCGCCGGATTACGGGTTTGGCGGAACGGTAATTCCTCATTCACCATTGGGCCCATTCAGGAATTCCCCATTAGGCCCAATGGGGAATTTACGGCGCTACTACCGTCGGCGGAATTAGCACGTGGTAATAATAAAATTTGCAGCTGGGGATAAATCCTGCCAAACCTGTGATTTGGCAGACCCTTAAATTCAGCGGTAAAAGCGTTACTGCCGCATTTAAGGTTTACCGCCAAACTCGTGATGAGGCAGTTAGTCCCTTTTAGTTTTCATTCATATTCAGCAATTTGGTTCCAAATAGGGAAGCACAAATATTAGTATAGACAGCATAGAGAGAGGGAACATATTGCAAAGGCTTTAACATTCTGTGTGTCTCCTTTTCATACAAAGTGTTGATTTTATAAGTGTTGCTCCAGGGATACCAAATGTTTTGGCTCGTTAGCGCCAACTAGTGAGGCTGCACAGTTTTGCCGTATACAAGATACTTTAGTGCCTACATTCGTTTTGGCTCAATCCATTGTGGCACACAGCTCTGGAAATATAGGGCCACAATTAGGAGTCATCTGAGGCGTTGCTAGGGGTGGGCTGAGGGGGCTATAGCCCCGGGTCTTTTGGTTGTAGCCCCGGATAGAATCTCAGGTGCTGCAACCAAAAGGCTAGCTAGCCCCGAGTCACAACAGTCCTGACATTGGCCTAGCCCCAGATCTTTTTCAGACCTAGCAACACCCCTGGGAGTCACGGTCATGTTCCGTGATGAGGGTGAATGAGTGGAGAACCAGGGTACCGTCACTCTCATAGCAAGGTTTTGGGTGAGCTCATGGAGTTGCAGCCCCTTAGATTGCGACTTAGGGTGTTTGAGGGGAGAATCTGGAGAACTTTGGAAGAGCGAAAGCACTGCCTATTTGTTATGTTTCTCAGTGATTTGAAATGTGTTTCATGCCACCAAAGGCTGCTTCAGGACACCAGGAAACAAGACAGGCTGCAGGGTTAGGGTGATGGTGAGATGCTGGAGAGGGAATTTGAGCCAGTAGGGGATGTCCTATAGCAGACATGAAGGCCATGCCTAGGAATTCGAGTAGGGTCTCATGTGGATTTGGTGATCCCGCCAGGGTAGTATCAGTGAGTTGAACACATGTATCAGATGTTTACCAGGAGTGTGATAGTGGGTAAGAGGGCGAAAGCTATTGTGAATAAAGTAACATTTGTGTATGAATATTATGTACCAATTTTCCTTAGACTGTAACACTACATGCAGTCAGGGATCAAGTCCTAAAAAAAAAGCAGGAGGGACTCATTAACACACCAATTGAATGTTGCATCACCCGAAATTAGCATATCAAGGTGCACTCTGGAAAAAGTGGGGGGACTCTGGAAAAAAGGGCGACACCCTCCACTCGCGTGTAACCTCGACTTGCACGCTGCATGAAGTAACCCTTGTGAAAAGTGGGCCTCTGGCCTGTAACCATGTGACAGTGCCAGTGTAGTAATCGTTTCCTCGCGCAGTGCCATCTCATTATGATAGCACCGCACAATGTACACATTAAGTAGTGTATAATTAATATGTTGCAAATGTCCACGAATCTCACAACAATACAAACGAGAATTGTGTGACACATATTTATCGTATTATTACAAGTTTGATATCATTTTATGAATGTTTACCTATCATAGCAATTATGGACCAATTACTTATTGTGTCACTTTTGATGTACTTTTGTAAATCAAATTGTGTATCAAATCGGAAAGAAATCACGTGTCACATTAGACAGCACTCCGGTTGGCATTCCGATTAAACAGGCCTTGAGTCTAAAAGGCCTCTATGAACCAATCCAGGATTGGGATTAGACACTGGCAGCAGTTTAGAGGTACATTCATTGCACCTCTGAGCTGAAAATGTCATATGAAGACATAGAAACATCAACCAAATGGACTCTCGCATCAAAAGTCACCGCAGGAAAGCGAAAGTCGGGAAACTGCAACCCGTGGATCTCCAGACGTTTTGGAATACAATCCCCATGATCCTCCACCACTGAGTTTGCAGGCAAGGGCTGATGGGAGTGGTAGTGCAAAGCATCAAAACATCTGGAGAGTCAAATGTGGCAGAATGGGTGGTGTCATCCCATACCATACCAGACATGAGTTGGTTGATGCGTGCCTAAACTTGGTTGATGCTTGTAAGCACATACACCAGGGGTATGCAAGCATCACTCAACTTCATGCCGGATTTGGCCTACTTCTAAGCACTGTAACAGAAGGTGCTAGTTTGGTACCGAATTTTTCAATCTCGGAAGGATGAAGAGCTGAGCCAGCCTTTGCCAGGGACTCAACACTCGCGTCCTGCAGGCAAGACACAAGCACATTGCTGCCCCATCTCACCGACAATGTCACAAACCCACGCAATGTTATGAAATGTGGGCAGATCTGTTCTATGGTTAACATCTATTGACCTCTGCCCTCAACCAACACCAGCACAAATACAACCTTACAACTCTCGCATTGCCTTCCCTCTTGACAGAACAAGATCCACGCAATCCAAACCCTGTCTACATCGGTCAACTTTCTCGCGGTCACTTCACTCCCTCCCAGCCACCATGCCCCCCCAAGACCAGAAAAATCAGAATGCGTACTGCAAGCGACACAGACCTGCACGCAGTCAATGCTATCACTCGGCCCATGCCGCACAGTTCTGCACTGCTCCCTCGGCTCCACAATACATGACTTACAAGAACCCCATTGTTTTTGCCATGCAAGCCAAGAAGCGCCAAGAGGCCGAATGAATGGGGCAAGCCATGCTATCGCAAGACTCAATAACGAAACAAACTTGCTCCAGTATGCAAACCTTTACAGGCGCTAAATTCACACATGATCCAAAAGGAAGTGCGCAGTGCACTCAGAACCGCGCCGGGGCATGGGCAGTCTGTGAGGTGGCCCAGGGCGCCGCTGTCAGAAGCTGTCAGAGGGGCATGCAAGGCACGAGTGTCTGCCACAACTGCTGTGCAGGTTCCATGCATGAAGCTCGAGTGAGTCCACGGTGTCGGCCCCCAACCTCTCGTGGCTCGCTAGAGAGACACCCGTTTCCAGCGGCCCATCAGATGCTGCTGGCCCTTCAATGACCGCTTATCACTTTCTTTCTTCAAGCAGAACATTAAAGTGGGGGCGATTTACAAATGATGGCCCATTTAAGAGTCCATTGTTTTGGAGGAGATGTTGTAACGTTTCTGTTAAGAAATGCAAATAGGCATTTTCCTTCTGAATGCACACACAAAGCACCAGATAGCTGCCTAAATCTACGCTCCAGGTCATTTGCAAGATATCAACCAAATAGAGTTCATTTTTGGTAGAATGTGATATTTTCATCATATCATATATGAATCCTGCATTTGTCAAACATTGAAACACTGAAACGCAAACAGGTAACAATTTGCACACATTAAATGTTATTAAACGTCTTGAAAAAACATTTTTAAAAAAATCAAAGGTCATTTTTTTGCATTTTGCTGAATTGCATGCTGGTATTTGTAGTTTCTCAGTCAAGATGGGGGAATAATGCCACAATTGTATACCCTTTTGCTTAACATATTTCTGTAATGATTTATATATTTAAGTGAGTACCTTACTAGGAGTGTTGTTGAAAGCCAGACATGGGGTTGAGGAGGGGAATGATGAGAGGGCAAGCGAGTCCTGAATATTTGCCCAGGGTGTGGCAAGAGAGGCTACAATCCTGGAAAGGGGTGTCGTTATTTTTCTCTAATTGTGGCCATGTGCTGCTTTTCAGAGCACATGTAAAGGATACATGTGGGTGGACAGCGTAACTTTTTTCAGAGGACATAAGCTATCCCCTTGTGTGTTATTGAGGTCGGCAAGCTTGCTCAAGCATTTGGCTACCAGGATTCCACCCAGATTGCCATGTTTCCAGTGCAGACACTTACCCACAAGACACAAACTGATCATCAAAGCACATGCTCGCATTGGGATTTTGTTTTCTACAGAATATTTCACTACATATTGCTGGGTTAAGAAGGTGAGCACCTTTTAAACTTGGTCAGGGTACTTAATGAAAAATGTACTCTCTCAGGTTATTTTTCTGTTGTTGATTACTATTTTTGAAAGTTGCTTTTTTGTCTGGTGCACGTTCTTCTAAGAGAACAGTTCAAGTGAAATAAATGTTTACCTTTCCCTTTAAGAAATGTTCACTTACTGTGTGTATATTCTTGGATGCCAGCTTTTGGTTTTCGCTATGGGGCAAAATGTCCCACACCAAGTGAAGCGCGGGAGCTATACTCATCCCCATGTCAAAATACCATGAGCACCAATTTTGGTTGGGTGATATTGTATGTAAAATATGTGCTCTGTAAAGCGCTGTGGATTAAGGCGCTATATAAATAACACATCATTATCATTATCATTAAAATACCACATTTTACAGCAAATGTTGCCGCAGGAATAGGAATGAAGACGTATGGTGGCTGATTTATGGAATTATTTGTGCCGAAAAACAGGGATTTGTGCGCCATTCTGCCCGCAAATCCCCATTTGTTAAACAAGGATTTGCGGGCAGAATGGCGCACAAATCCCCATTTTTCGGCGCAAATAATTCCATGAATCAGCCCCCGTATTTACAGGAGGGTCTCAACGTATAACATTTCAGCAACAGTCTCCTAACCTGCACAATTTCCTTTCTACACCCAGCAAACAGTTTTGGCCTGCTATTATTTTTTTTTGACAGGCAAAATAATCCTTATCCGTAGCTTCTGAAATAAAAGCATATTGCTAATTTGAACAATATGCCCAAATATACAGACAATAAAAATAAAAACAATTGTGAAACTTCTGCAAAAATAGCAGTTAGTTTCAAAACACAATCACCATATTTTTTGCACTTCCTTCCATAGATAGTGTTTTTAAACCAAAGTTTCAAAAGACCTTTTGCAAACAGTATCTCTATCAATTACATCTGGGAAGAGATGTGTTTGAGTTCCTGAATTGAAGACTGTTCTCAAATCCGGCCTTTGACACTTAACCAAAGTGAGTGCTCCCGCAACTTTTATCACACAATGCCTTATCTACCAAAATTAGAAGTCCGTACAAGGAATTCAGCAGTCTGCTACTTCAAAAAATGACTCACTCCTGATATTGACACATAGATAAATGTTATATTGACAATTCATATACTGGAAGTCACAGTGTATTTGTCTACTACCTTACGTATGGCAACATGTTTTTGATTTAACTTCCCATGATACCTTTGCGTACTAAAGACTCCTTCTGTGATATCACTCATGCCACTATTTATGCAAATTAGGGGGCCCACACATCTTTTGCCACCGAGGGCCCCGCAAATCCTAGGGCCGGCCCTGAACTGAGCACTGTACAAGCAAACAGGCGCCCGCTGCTGCCTGCTTTTCTGCTGCCCTTTTTACTGTCCTCCTGTATGCTAAAAGGCCCTTTGAGATCTGACGATAGGCAAAATATATATATAGTAAAAGAGCGCACGTTTATCAGCCCGGCTTCTGAATCCTGTGCCAGCTGTACGTGGAGCGACGCTGTACACACGACTCGCTGGCATAGCGCTGCAGGGAGGCAAGACACTGCTGGGGCACCAGCTGGAAGGGGAAGCAGCCTTGAAGGCACTGGCATCACTTCTGGCACTCTAAAGATAGTGACAGCGGGCAGGGGGCCCAGATCAGAGCTGCTTACAAATGATTGGCTCGTGTCTACAGGTACTCCCAGTACATTAAGTGGCCTGCACACTCGAGCCAGAGCTCTTAGGATTCGTGGCCTGGCAGCAGGTCAGTGCGGCAATTAAGAGGCAACACTTACCTCACCTGAATGCTGCCTGTTAAGCCACGCCCGTAAGCGCCCCTGCTCGATTTTGGAAAAAAGGCAGGGGCCGTGGCCTAACAGGCAGCATTCAGGCGGGTGTTTCCTTGTCTTTTAATTGCAGTGCTGACCCCCTGCCAGGCACCCCTTTCACTGGAGATGGTATGATATGATATGATATGATATGATATGGCATTTGGCATTTGTATTTGTGCCAAATGGGGGATCATCAAAGCTAGGACTTTTTGTTGTTGTTGTAAAGCCTGAAGTTCTCGCTTTCACGTGACAGCTTCAGGCTTTACAAAAAAAGCCTTGCCTTTTGATTGTGTCACTGACTACCCGCCAGACACCCTTTTCATTAGGAAGGCAGGGAGGTTGCGTAAGCGCGAGATTGCCTGGTGGGCTGGAGTTAGCAGGGGACTTCAGGGGCCCCGGCAGGGCCGCATCTCAAACACAAGTTTCAGAGCCTGACGGGGCTCTGCCATGGTTGGCTCCGGCCCACTTAAAGCCCTGGTAAATAACCCATCACATGCCTGCATCCAGAAGCGCACACAGAGTCAAGAATGGGAGTGGCTAAGGGATTCAGGCACTGTACTAGTTCACATAACACGCTATATGCTCACAACCTAATAGGCCAAACCCCCATGGGAAGAACAATAGCTAATATTTAAGAAGCGCAGGCTGAGTCCAAAATATAACAACGCAAGAAAGAGGCATAGTTTACAGTGGAATTCCAAAATAGTTAAAAAAACAAAGTAAAAGTGACTTTAATAACCAGTAGCCACAGGTATCATGGTATGAAACTAGGATAAGGATGCAATAGAATAGTGATTAATATTCTCATATAAAAGTTAATGAGAACAGCAGAATAATGGACCTCAGAGGCCTTGTAAGGATAGACAAAAGCGGGAACCTTCTAAGGGCCCCTTTGGGCACTTGGTTCAGGAACACAGTGGAGCTAGTTTTGATTGTGCCAGTATGTTGCACACAGAGCACCACTAACGTGTACACCTGTATACGCAGTCCCCTGCGTGCACATTTGATTATTTAGATGTATGAGTGTATAGTCTGCACGGAAAAGCAGGCATGCAGAATATACACCTGACATGAAAACAACCAGAGATGTCTCTTGCTATGTCCTTGCGCTGCAGACAGAATGTACATGAATCCTATTGGATGCCATCTGGTTTTTGCCTGGTGTTCGATTCGGAATTCCGCCTCTCCTCCTCAGTAAAATAAATGTGTGCGAAGATGTGTGTGCATTTTCTGCATGCCACACATAGGAGAGCAAGAGGCAGTCCTCATTCCTTGCCATGCTGCTCCATGCAGAACATGCACAAAAATTGCATGTTTCTTAATTGATCACTCCGCCCGAATCTTAGGGCCTGAATTACTGAATTTTTTGCGCACTGAAAAGTCACTTTGCACACTTTTCAATGCACAAAACTCCTTTCAGCGATTCATGGATCGGACTTTGCATGTATCTCTGGCACTTTGTGTGGGTCCATCAAGACTTTGCATGCAGTCAAGTGCTGTGCAAAGTGTGTGACGGGCCTATGCAAAGAAATAAATAGGGAGCGGAAACATGCATATTCCCCATTCTTCCCGCAGAATGAGGAAGAACAAGGAATAACGTGGGCGTGCAAAGCTAACTGAAATCATGGAATTCAACGTGCAACTTCACGTCAGGAAAAGTTACACGCAAAACTTTTGGACTCACCGCCACATGATAGGAGGCACAGAGCACTCTGCGAATAGGATCCAGCACGCAAAGGCAAAGTTTACATTGCAATTTAGGGGTGATGACATGTAGTTGAGGTGCCGCTTGGAGTTAGGGGTGATCGTATGCAGATTAGCAGGGTGCAGCCTTCTATTAAGGGAGTTCGCACACAGATTATCCAGGCACTGCCATAAATTAATGTGAAATGGAACGCAGATCATCAGAGTGCAGTTTTGAGTTATAGGGGTTCACACGCAGTCTCGCCGGGGTGCTGCCTTGGTTGCGGGGGGTAAGGGTTTGCAGTATTACTGCGGTGCTCGATGGTGGGGATTATGTAGGCGCAAACGTCGGTATATGTCGCTTGAGTTGGTTTGTGGGGGACGTGTCGTGGGCGTTCCGGGCATAACTTGCACCATGGGTTACTTTGAGGTTATAATTCCATGAATACGCAAAGCGCGCAATACAACTTTTATTCATTGTCATCAAGAGTGGGTGGGAGATGATGGGGGCTAATCAACCCCTGGGATCTAGCCATCTGTCCACTTCCTGATGGCAGACCCCCATCGAAAGACTTCGGGATACTAGGTGGGGGTTCCTGGTAGGAGAGTCCAAGTCCACCAATGTGTGATCCTGACAATGTCAGCGATGACCAAGAAAGAAACAGAGAAGGCAAGAAGGACGGGACACTATCAACCCCAGCGACTGTGAGTGACTGCTTGCTACTAAGAAGGCGGACCCGAACTCGGGGAGCAGAGGGGGAAGGACTACATTCCACAGTCCCAAAGAAAGCCTGACTGAGATTTGTAAAACCCTAAACACATCCTGTGGATTCTGTTAAACAAAGAAACTAGTCCCTGTTTTGTTGGTACAAAAGGAAAAGAAAGTGAACTTGTTCAATTTATTTATTTATTTTTTATTTATTTATTTATTTATTTATTTTAATTCTTAGTAACGTGCCAGTTCGCCGAAGGCCTCAAGGCACACCCATATGACAAACAGAAGACAAGAGACCACACAGTGAAACAGTATCAGAAAACATATCTTCAAGGAGATATGTGACAAGGAAGGCAGAATGGTTGCTGTTTTGACAAATATTCAAGGGAAGAATGTAATTCTTTGTAATATTTATGCGCCGACATTGGATGATGGTGCCTTTTTCAGAAAGGTAGCTCAGACAATTCAAGACCTTCGGTCCAGTAACATAATCTTGGGTGGCGATTTCAATACAGTTGTGGATTCAACTTTGGACAGGAGCAATACTAGAAATTGTCGTAGGATGAACATGCAGTCTCAGGCTTTTCATGATCTGCTGGAGGAACATAATCTGAAAGACTGTTGGCGAATAGAAAATCCCTTAAAGCGGGAATATACTTTCTATTCTGGTGCACATGCTACATATTCCAGAATTGACATGGTGTTGATGGCAGGAGATTTGTTGCAGGAATACAAAACAAGTAGTATAGGTAATATTGTGCTGACTGACCATGCTCATGTTTCGGTGGATTTGAATTGGAGTTATACTTTGTGTAGACAAAAAACTTGGAGACTAAATAGCATATTGCTGGACAATCTGGATGAGATGGACAAAATTGCAACTGAAATAGACTATTTTGTGGAGGAGAATTGTACTGGGGAAGTTGGATCTGATATGGTTTGGGAAGCGTTTAAGTGCACTGTTCGGGGTATGTTTATTAGTTTAGCGAGTGGTCTGAAAAAAAAATGGGACAATACACAGAATGTATTGGAAGTGAAGATCAGAGATTTGTCAGGAGCTCTGATGGTGGATCCCACGAGAGTGGATTTGCTTCCCGAGTTGAACAAGCTAAAAAGAGAGTTGAGGGACTTGATTTCTGGTAGAGTGGATAAGAAGTATTTCCACCAAAAATGCTCTTACTTTGAACATGGGGAGAAATGTGATCGCTGGTTAGCGTATAGACTGAGGTTGAGAGAGTCTGAACGTTCGATTCTGTCTATTGCTGATTCTGATGGTCAAGTCACTTTCACTCCGGATGGTATTAATGAAGTATTCAGAAAGTTTTATGTGGATTTATATAAGAATGAGTCACATATTGATGTGGAAAATGGAGATTTCCTGGATGAGATTCAGGTCCCTGGAATTTCAGGGGAGGATTCTACTTTATTGGAAGAAGATATCTCGGTGGATGAAGTCAAGTTTGCGATATCAAAATTGAATGTTGGTAGGTCTCCAGGACCTGATGGACTGCCAGTTGAATTCTATAGATGGTTGCCTAATTCGGCGTTGAAACTTTTGACCGAAATGTATAAGACTTCAAAGGCCAGGGGCATACTCCCGGACTCTACTAGACATGCAACTATCTCTGTCTTTCTAAAGAAAGGCAGGGATGAAACAATGGCGTCCAGCTACAGACCGATTAGTTTGATCAATGTAGACAATAAGATTTTGGCCAAGGTTCTGGCTCTGCGAATGGAGAATCTTTTGCCGGGGTTGATAGATCGCAACCAATCTGGTTTTGTTAAAGGTAGGATGACGTCCAGTAACATGAGAACATTGCTGTGTACGATCATGAAGGCGTCAGAGTTGTCTGAGGACTCAGCTGTCCTATCACTTGATGCAGAAAAGGCATTCGATAGAGTTGACTGGCGATTTATGTTTAAAGTTTTGGAAAGGATGGGTTTTGGAATTCAGTTTTGTTCATGGATTAGACTACTGTATACCAGGCCGACGGCTGATGTCAAAACTAATGGTCAGAGGTCGGCACCTTTTGATTTGGAACGTGGCACGAGACAAGGTTGCCCATTGTCTCCTTTGTTATTCGTACTAAGTATTGAACCCTTGGCTATAGCATTGAGAAATGAAGAGGGTTTACAAGGCATAAGTTGTTGGGGGATGTTGCAGAAAATTTGGTTATACGCAGATGACTTGTTATTGGTCCTCAAGAATCTTGGTGAGTCAGTACCGTTTCTTATGAACATTCTCGAAGCCTTTCACCAGTGTTCTGGTTTTAAGATTAATTGGGCAAAATCGGAGGTTTTACCGTTAGTGCCGCTGTGTGACAAACAATTTATTACCCGGTTGGGATTCAAGTGGTGTGCTGAAAAACTATTGTACTTGGGGGTATGGCTTTTGCCTAATGTTGCTGATTTTGTGAGAGAAAATATGAGGATGGTGTGTACTAACCTCAAATCAGATTTGAAGAGATGGAATGTGTTGCACCTTTCCCTTTGGGGGAAGGTGAATGCTTTGAAAATGGTGTCGACTCCTCGCGTGAATTTTGTTCTGAGTATGATCCCTTTAGATATTGAAAAGCATTTTTGGCGTGAGTTAGATAGCCTCATGCAGGAATTTTTGTGGGATAATAAACCTCCTCGCCTGAAGATTAGCAAATTGCAATCGCCTTTGTCTAAGGGTGGGCTGGGGGTCCCTAATTTTAAGGCATACCATCTGGCGTTTATGTCGCGGAATATTTTTGATTTTCTAAAATCGGAACATGAGGACTGGATGTGTGCAGAGTCTAGCCATGTCGGCCCTTTGTCGCCTAGGGCCATTTTGACCAGTAAGCCATCGCGAACAAGCGTGGAAGGCCTGCTAACTAGGAGTTTACGGAACTCTTGGGCGGCCTTGTGTGAGTGTCTGGGTTTCAATGCTTTGAGAGATCCGAGTGCTTCAATTTGGATGAATCCAAGTATTACGCTTGAAGGGAAAACTTTGTTCTGGCAGGATTGGTATCTAGCCGGGGTGCATTGGATTAGTGATTTGTTCAATGGTTTACGTTGGATGACGGCTAGGGAATTTCGGTTGAAGTTTGAAATTCCTACTTTTTGTTTGTCGGACTATCGGAAGATCAGGAGGGCGGTGGGGGAGGTGGATTTGGAAAAGAGAATCAACATAGACAGGCTTGGATGGATACCTGGAGTGAGTGGATGTGGCCTGGTTAGTTATGTCTATAGATTGGTTGTGTCGAACTATCGGGCTAATGATGCTTTGAGATTGGATTGGAATCGGAGAATTGGTGAGGATATTACTGAGGAGGATTGGACAAGTATTTGTGAGAATGTGAAATTGTGTTCTTTGAATCTTGCTGATAGGTCGCGTCAAATACAGATTTTGAATAGAACATACTGGACACCTGAGAGAATGATGAAAAGAGGGATGAGTGACAGCTCGGAATGTTGGGCGTGTTCACATGAGGAGGGCACCTTGGAACATATGTTGTGGGGATGTTCGAGGGTGAGAGGTTTGTGGTTCGAGTTTGATCAGATCTGTGAAAAGATTTTGGAGGGGACGGTTCATATGGATTTCAAGACAATTGTACTAGGCTGTGGGGATTTATTGGATGACCTGACTACTTCCCAGAAGAAATGGATCTTTCGTGGGGCAATGGTGGGGAAGAAACTAATTTTGAGACATTGGAAAACGTCTAACCCTATTACTATTGAGGAATGGATTTCAGGAATGCATTCACTAGCGGAAATGGAGAGAGTGTTATATCAGAGAGAGAAGAAAACTACATTATTTAACAAGATTTGGGGTAAATTCCTGCTATTATATTGACCTGTTCATTGATTGTTTTGTGACTCCTGGGGGGGAGGGGTTTTTCAGCGGTATATAGTTTTGTTTGCTTTGTTGTCATTACTTTATGATGTAATTTTGTGTACATATTATTTCTATGTTGTGGTATTCTTGAAAATAAATAATTTAAAAAAAAAAAAAAAAAAAAAAAAAAAAAAAAACATATCTTGCATAAGACAATCACTTCCAAGGATGACTTTAGGAAGAGGTGATCTTTCAGAGGAGAGATTACCTGCCTCTGTCTGACTACTCCTTTAACTCATAGCCTTGCACTAGAGTTGGTGCCCATTTTAGGCTCTGCATAATTGTACAGTGGTATTGGTTTGTGTTCCCTGTAAAACATCACACGTCCTCGCATACCAGTACCCTGTCGGACAGGCCTTCATCATTTCAGAAAACATGGTGTCAGAGGCAATGGTCAAAGGTCATTCCCCACATGTGACCACAGCCCCAGGGGTTTGAAAACAAAGCTGAGTTCTAAAGCTCTTGCTTTCCAGCGCCCGCAGGAATGAGCGAAGTTTATAGATTTCCCTGCTTCGTTTCCGCACGATTTCTTTCGCCGGCACTCAACCAGTACACAGTGTTTTTCCCACAATGCAGTCTAATTGGGCTGTTGCACGTAGCCACCATGCTTGCGATCATGACCCAGACACATTACTGTCCATTACAAGACGCGCTTGGCAAAGGTAATGGATTAGAGGAATCCGCCATTCTCTTACAGAATTACAGGCGCATCACAGTTCATTTTCACCTTGTAGACGCGGGGAAAGCTTTTCCCCAATATCAGTAAATGCAGCGGAAAATCCAGTCTGCATCGCGGAAGCTGAGAGGTGTCTGCAGGCCTGCTCGGCCAGGGCACACCAGTGATGCTCGGATAGGCGTTTGTCTTCAGGCAGCAGGCAGGGCAGTGGTGGAAGTGTACGGAAAGAAGTAGTGGAACTATGTTCCCTGCTGGGCTGCCCCCACTCCCCACAAACCCCATCAGCACGCCCCCTCCCACACACAATCCAAACTCCCAAACACCTGCTGTTTAAGGGAATGTTCAGTGCAGTGCACTGAAAGTGAACGTTTCAACTTCTTCCTGCACTTTTATTTTAATAGGAAACCATTCCAGGGCTTGTCTCGAACTACCGCCGAAATGAGGTGTGGGTCAGCCAGAGAGCCAAAGGCTGCAGGCCCCTGCCCTATTTCATCACATCAGAACAACCTGGAGGAAGCACACAAATGGGGTCACTGCGATCGCACGAGGCACTTGTACCAAGAAATATCTTTTCTCGAGCCTCTCATAAGAGAACATTGGGGTTGTGGGTCCGGGATGTCCTGCCGTAGTCTAGGTGTCCATTTAAAAGGCCCACTGATAGATTATTGTAATTCACTGGCAGACAGTTTAAGACTGTGTCACAACTGGAGCATAGTGGTCGTGAGGAGTGGTAACAATGAAGTGACCCTTGACCACCAGCCGAGCCCTCAAAGCTGGGCCTGATGCAGTAGCCAGAGCTGTTGCGCGGCACAGTGAGCACGCGCCGAATGGTAAAGTGCTGCAAAGAGCTGCTGTAACCTCAGGCGTTGTGCATTAAATATTGACAGGACTGCCAGTGCCGGAGAAAAGCTACAATTTGTGATACAAAAGGCAACACAATGATCCCCGGCATTAGATTGATCAATGTTTTATGCTAAGCTTGCTAAGCTCCTGCTCAGCCCACAGCCTCTGGGAAAAAGAACATCTTTTCTTCAAATCAGTAACACTTTGGAACACCAAACACAGGTAACCCTAAATCTGAAATCCTTTTTTCACTTCAAGGTAATAGGCAAGAATATGGGGGGCCCGTGCCTACAAGAGAGGGTGCATTTGGACATGGTCAGGGTTCTCATCATTGGGCAGGAGGAGCATTAGGGTTTATCAACAGAAGGATGCCAGCAATTATTGAATGCTCACAACAATCACCAGACATTCTGAATGTCACTGTTAATAAAGGGAAAATGTGAGATCAAATATACAGATTTTGCTAGGCACAGTAAAAGGCTAGTGCTGCTACTTCTGTGTGAGAATTGCACTCAAGCGAGTTAGGCAGATGCTGTTTCCATAAAGGCGAGGCATCCTTCGGGTACAATAGAACTGCTTTCTGCGAATGGCACATGCCTTCGAGTACAGAAGCCAGGGAAGTACATATGCCCTGGATGAAATGCGATTACTCTACAGGGGAATCAGCAATGTTGCTCTCAGGCATCTGAGATGCAGATAGGCACAGGAAGCAGTCAGTGACACAGAATACGTAAACAGGAAATGTGAAACTACAGCTGATGTTAAGGCCAGAACGTTTTCCATGCTCCAAGGTCTGCAGGCTGGAAAGAGGGCATAGCCTCAGCCGCTAGTTGTTGTGCATGCTTGGTCCTGAGATCAGCAGGTTGGGGCGGAGGGTGTTTGCAGCTCAACTGACAAATGGCAGGATTTCTTCCGCATTAACAAGCAGAGCAGGCAAGAAATCACCTGTTCCCGTCTACTTAATTTAGAATTTTTAAATGATGGAAGAAAATGACGGAACGCTGGAGGATGTGAGATAAAGAGCTCATATTTCTTTGTCATCAACCCAAACCTAGAGACAGGAGAGGGCCTTCTGAAGGAGAATGCCTGCATTGCTACAGGCACAGAGGATCTAGAGAATAGGCCAAGGGGAGGAAACATAAGACTCACGGGTCTACCTAACGGGCCAGCAAGTTGCCATTTTTACCAGCACAGTAAGGCTGCTGGCAGACTATATTTGCCTGCAGGAGGGGGAATTTACACTTATAAGAACTGCTTAAAACGTACTCAGTAGCCCCCCCTAATGGTGAAATAAAGGACCATCATACTTATTCAAATAGTTGGTGTCCAGTGATAAAGTCACCTGGAAAATGGGCGCCAGTGGGCGACATTTCCCAAATAATGCACCCTGAGTAAAATAAAACACTTTCCCCAAATATTCTCGGTTTGGAGTTTATAATATAAAATTATACACCTCTTTGAATATGTGGGGAAAGAATTTTAGGAGTCAGGAAAAAAAATGTCACCTAGCGATGTATTCCAGGCACCATTATCACTCACATGGAACCAGCTAGTTGAGGCCTGAGAGCCGGTGAAAACATAAGTTGGCAGACGAATAAAAAGCAGATGCCCGTCAGAAAAGAAGAGCCGTTTGATGTAAATTAGCAAAGAGTGTATGATCTGGGGATTAGGGAACTCTGTCTTTGTTCCTGCGGAGGTAAAGGCAGCTTACGATCAAAGATTGACTTCTAGGAGTAAATACCCTCCTACAAAAAAAGCAGTTTGGGATTCAGAGGAAACCTTATTTCGACAGACTTCCGACATAATGGGCGTCATTACGACCCGGGCGGTAACCATGGCTCTATTTGCACCATGGTTGCCGCCGGTAAATTACCGATTCCGCCATGGTGAATGGCGGAATTACCGCCCCATTCCAAGGTTTGCGGGGGCGGTATTTCCCCATTCACCATGGCAATGCCCCATTCCCATTTAGGCCCCCATAGGGCTTAATGGGAATGGGGAAGGCGGTTATTATGGTACCGCAAATTGCGGTACTGTAATTACCTCCAAAGTTCCTTTGCGGGTCCCGTCCTTAACGGCTGGTAAAACCAGTCATTAAGGGGGGGACCCGCAAAGGGACCTCGGAATTGGGCGGTAAGGGATTACCGGCACCAGTGCCCTTACCGGTACCGGTAATCCCTTACTGCCCGGGTATGATGAGGCCCAATGAGAAGTAAAGCATTACCTTCCTTCAAGCCGCTATGTCTGGAAGTGCCGGCGGGAACACAGTGTAATGATCAGGGGAGCAGGAATAAGACTAGAATTCAGAAGAAAACACATGGATCAGGGGGAATTTATTCAGGTTACAACATGTATGTTGTGTCTTCTAGGTTATGTTATGTTAATAGGCTTTTGTGCTGAACCAAATCAGTACTGTAGTAGAATCAGGGCATCTCGGGTGTTATATCTTTCATCTTACCGAAACATGTTGTCTTGCTTTTGGAAAGACTATTTGAAAGGAGCCTCCATCTTTGTTGCAGTATTTCTAAAGGAGTTGGGATTTTTTAAATGCGTTAAAACTCGCGTTTGATCAGCGCGACTATCTCCATTAAAATAAACATTTTACGTGGATTTAAAAAATAAAGTATAGGAAAAAAGGTACAAACCAAAGGTCAAACAAGATTAAGAATGATGACACTGAAACTACTTTCTTCTTCCCCTTCAGCTGTGTCCTTACACCAAGCAGCCATAAAAGCCTTTGTATAGAATATGAAGGCACTGGCAGATGTGCACATGAACACATGTTGGTAAGTAACCATGGATATAAATCAAGATAAAGGGGGGGAAGCGGTACCATTAGATCTAGGAAAGTGGGATCCGGGCAACAGGTCCTCCCATCTGTGTCTACAACGGCAGGTTCTACTCTATGAACCACAAGTGCACCTTTGTTTTCCACCATGTTTTGTTGGTGGACATGAGCAAAAAGATATGTCTTGGTATTGTAGTAATACTACGAAAGAACCCATCTGGTCAGTCACATTTTTCGTTGTGACTCATGTACTTTCTGTGTTTCTAGATTGGAGGTCTATTCTTACGTATTAAATGGAGAATCTATTTTTATGAAATCAGGTTACCTGGACATTGTGTAGTGAGTTTCTTTTGTTATGAGATGAAATGGTATCATGGGCAGTAGTGTTAATTTGGACTATTATTTACTGTTTTAGGAAGGTGGTTCCTATACGCCTGAAGAAGGATTTTGTTTAATCCGAAACGCTTTGGGCATGACCAATGATCAAGTCACGATAGGAACACCGAACATTTGCACAGTTTCTAATCTACTCTAGGACTTACAGTTTAGCTATCACACTGGAATGACTATCCTAAATTGTGTTAATTAACTTTCTAAGTATTAGGTTAGATGCTCATAAATGTACATTTTATTTCACAGGTATTGTTACTGATTTCATTGTATATTTTTCATGTTGTACTTAATTGTGATCAACTACGCATTATTATACTTGAAACATGTTGATGCTATTAAACGTGTCTTGGGTATTTTGCCCATTTATGTGTGCTTAAGGGCTTCTCATTCGGTTTCAATTAGCAAATTGTAAATGTTACTATATCCCTAGTCAAGCATTCAACCCGGAGCACCTAGAGATTTATGAAGTATACTGAGTATTGATGATAAATTAGTTAATTTGTGGTGCATCCCCATCTTGTGTTTTTCAAACGTTCTA
The DNA here is from genome assembly GCF_040938575.1 of Ambystoma mexicanum. NCBI lineage: Eukaryota > Metazoa > Chordata > Amphibia > Caudata > Ambystomatidae > Ambystoma > Ambystoma mexicanum. The sequence continues at coordinate 517,099,352 of NC_090929.1, read as the reverse complement.
AAACCACTAAAGGCCAAGGCAGCATCCATTTCTATTCATCATTCTCATATCATGCTCATTGGCAGTGTTACTATTCACATTCATATTTATTTTCATTTGTGTTGTTATCGTAGCCATTGCTTTTTCCTCTGTATTTTGTTCTGACGTGAACGACGCCAGGGTTTGTATCTTGGTGGCCCTTTTTTTGATTTAAAGGATCTGCTGGTTTAACAAAGAGGTGATGGCTGTAAGGTGTAGAATGAATCATCAACTTTTGGCAATCGCTCCGTGCAACCCTCCAGACGATCGTTCTTCGCCTGCCAAGCCATTATTTAAAGCGGAAAGACCATATGAAAATCAGGCTTGGTCCCACCCCAAAGGGGTAGTCCAACCCAAACGGCTAGGTCACATCCCTCCTGCATGAGACCACAAACATAGGCAGACATGTTATGGCCTCATTGGGCGCCATCAGTGAGGTCTAGCTTGGGTCTCTATGCCCAGCAGGCACGGAACCCACATCTGGGCACACCTGTCCCAGTTGGGGTGAGAAAGCAAATGCAAAGAGGTGATGGCTGGAAGGTTTAGAATTAATCGTCACCCTCTGGCAATCGCTCTGGGCAACCCTCCAGACCATCGTTCTTCACCTGCCAAGCCATCACAGAAAACCTAAACATTACACTGTTAAATGCACTGATTATGTTGGAGCTCATTTTATAAAAATGATTAATTTGGTGGTGGATTTAGAGTGAAGAGACTAGCAGTATAGAGGAGAGAGTAGTAGTGGGGAGGAGGCAGTAGTAGTGGGAAGGAACGAGTAGTAGTGTGGAGGAGGGAGGAGGGGTGTGGAAGGGGAGTAGTAATGTGGAGTGGTGGCGAGGAGGGAGTAGTAGTGTGGAAGAGGGAGTAGTAGTGTGGAAGAGGGAGTAGTAGTGTGGAAGAGGGAGTAGTAGTGTGAAGTGGGAGTAGTAGTTTAAGGAGAGTAGCAGTGGGGAGGTGGGACAGGCAGTGTGGGGAAGCGGAGGCGACCTCAAAGGATGGAGGCAAGACCTAGGAGGAGTGAGAACATCAAAGGGGTGAAGAGTGGCAGGAGGAGCTAAACAGAGAGAAGTGTAACCATTGGATAGTGTAGGGAGAGCTAGGAAGTCCCAGAGGTGGATCAGAGAGGTAAGGCACCTTTCAATGAAGACAGAACTAGACAGAAGTGTTCAGCCTTCTGTAAATATTAACCTGGGATCAGACACCCTGGGTTAGGGAGAGTTTCTATACTAGACGAGAGAGAGTGGGACGGCCGTATGACCCACAAAATCTGCACTAAAAACCCTTCAACCACCTCTGAGACTGGGAGTGATTCTTGAGCCATCGGTGACAAAATATAGATTGCTGTGGCAATTTTCTGTTGTGTTAAACTTCTGTTTGACATTTAGAACCAGGAGAGCCGGTATCCAGAGCTTGAGTCTCCAATTTGCCAACATTGTGTGAACCAGGGCAATCACCTTATCTTTCGATACTTCATCCACATATCTTGCAATAATGTGAATGCATAACACAGGGGCCATTATAAGAACTAGGGTGATGTAAAAAGTAATACAGTTGTTCTGTTGTGTTTGGAAGAGGTTAGGACTGTTCACCTTGAAGTGTTGCACTGTGTGCAAAGGCCTTTGCTTCCTTGGAGGATCATTTAAAAGGACAATATTTCTAATCAGAACACCAGGTATGTTGAATATGCATCAGCAAGTGTTTCAAACTTTGAACAGGCTGCAAGTTTTACAAGCTATTTTACTAGTATTACAAAGATTAACAAAATGCTGAATACATATTGCAACAGAGCGAGTTGTCACAGAGGCAGCTCTGGCTAGGTGGGGATTTCTTGAGAAGAGGACATGGGTTACAATTGGGTTTCCATTGATCCCTGGACAGCTTAGACGCTGAAAAGGTTGGCTCAAGGGCGCAGATTAGCCCTCTCATGGGAAGAGAGCCTCCCCACCTTGTGTTCCACATATTATTATAATTATTATTAATAGATTTTTTATACTGTGACAGCTCCCCTCCACAGTAGTCTCAAACCGCCTGCACCTTGTCGTAATTAAAGTGCCTTAAGTCCGACCAATGGGACAACAGGACCTTAGTCTATCCTGAATGGATTCACCAGAAACATAAATGATATAAGAGCAGAGAGATGTGTTGAAGACGGTGTGTAAATGGTGATAGATAGGTGGCGATTGCTGTATTCAAAATGTACATGTAAAGTCTGGGTGTGTGGGGAGCACGAGATGTACTTGGGCTATCCTAAGTACATTATGGGAAAAGTTGGCCAGGGTCATCCCAATGGATGGGCCGTGTCTTTTTCAAGGTCTAGATCCATTTGGCAGAGAGGATAGCTCAGGGACAACACGTTTGTCTTGGAAGCAAGGCAAAGCAGAACAACACAGGTTCGAATCCCAGTCCCACGTTTAGAGACTGGTCTCTGGTTTTAAGCAGTTATAAATGATTGAAGCCGTTATAAAGGGTAAGTAAAGAAGGATGATTTAAAGAAGTGAGGCAACAAAAGGATAAGTGTCCATGTCCATCTCTGCAATTTCCACCATCTCTGCAACGACAGGTGGTGGCCCATCCAATTAGGTCCCGCCTCCACCACCAAATTTCTGCCAAGACAGAATAGGGTTGACTCCTGAAGTTAAGCACCTAGCCAAATCAAGTCCATTCCACCTCAGGCAGAGGCCATCAACATTCTGCCTCCAACCCCTTCCAGCCACACTCTATCTTCTCCCTGCCATGTGCCAGTACCAAACTGCATCTGCTCAATCCCCTCCACAGCCCAGTCCAGGTCTACTTACATGAATGTGTGGATACATCATGTGCCAAACATGCCTGTCACAGAGCCAAAAGACACACTAGATAGGCTTCCCCCTTTGTTCTATCAGACTCAATGGGAAGTTGGAGCAACTCCAGTGCTCCACTGGCACCCCGTGGTAAAGCATAGCGTTCAGAAGGGGTATACCAAAGAAATATGGGCCCACCTATAGAGGCTTATAGTCCTTTGTGAGTCATAAGTCTCGGGAGGATAGCCCAGGGGCAACGTGCTCGCCTTTGAAGCAAGACGACATTGAGCCACACAGGTTCCATCCTCGGGTTCGTGCTTGGAAACCTCTGGGGATTGAGCGCGTTATAAATAACCAATCATATCATATCATAGTTTTAAGCGCTCTGAAGATCTTATAATTGAACAACTGAGCCCCATGGTCCTGGTACAGTGCCCAACTGAGTCTGCCTTGAACATCCCACACAATATGCAGCAGTGCTTTAAATAAGCTGTGGCACTAGGCCAGCCTGCGTGTGGCTCACCGCAGATAGGAGGAATCAGCAAGTGGGAGCAAAATCTAGCCTGACACTGATGGGAAGGGACGAGAGAAAGCAGAGACCGCAGGCCGCATGCATGCAATCTTGCAAATCTTTTCCATTTTCCCAAAGTGTTAAAATGTTGTTAGGATTTTAACGTGCACCTGCTGTCCTCAAACCCTATGAAACATCACAGGTCACATAGATGCGTATCAGAAAGATGCTGTCACAGCTGGTGCATGCAGTTAGCCAATACCCTAGTAGGTAGGGTGGCAACACGACGTTGCAATGTTCCTCTATTGACCAAGAATAGGTCAGGTGACGATCACACTAGGCGTGAATCAGGAACTGGACACTCTGACCTACAACACTCGTAGAAGAAAAATATTAGGAGTGCAAGCACAGATGAATACGTACAAGTAATTGGTACAGCTTCTCAATATGGAAACATGGACCACATTACATATTAACGGATATCAATACACACACATGCAAAATATTACTGTTGTGTTCATGTTTGTTTGTACACATTAAGATATATTAAAGTTTGATTGGGTGTTCCCAAATAAGCACCAAGCACAGTGTTGTATTAGATGTTTTTTTGTTAATGTTTTCTTATTATACTTTTTTGTCAATTCGAGTTCAGTAATAAATCACTGATTGCCTCTGGTTAAATCAGATTTTTTTTTTAATAACTCAAAGATGTCCTCTACTTACTGATTACAAGATGTCCTGGTTGACACGTGTTTTGGCAATGAGTCTTTCTCAAAACCGGACATTGAATATCACAATCAATTCGGCTTCCATGCATACTTCATTCTATTCAAGTTCTCTTCTCAACATCTTCAGTAAAGGGTTAATCCCTGATCATTCTGTCCATGGCAACAATCTCCCTCATATAAGTGGTTGTAGCGACCGGCCTACTTCAACATATTGCGGACCAACGGCACAGTGTCAATCTCCATAATACCCCACCACGTTATGAGATATAACAAGTTTTGGTTACATATGTCTACTTGTTCCATTATATGCTCTATATGTTTTTTTTACAGTTTATTATATCCGTTTTTACTTTTTAGTCACTTTGATTCAAGAAGTATGTGACTGTTCATAGGAGCCACAGACTTTGTGTTGCCTCCTTCAATGCTTATGTATATTGTTGTTTGTATTCTTTGACACTATGTGTAATAAGATGATTGAGTGAAAATTATGACTCTCCAATCTGGAAAAGAGAAAAAACATTGAATAGAGAACATGAAAGAGGTTAGTAAAAAATGAAAAAATCCTCTCTTTAAAAGGTCTAAATTAATATGCCACTTTTTGTTACTGATGAATTGGGAACTCATTGTGAAATTTGGCCACCAAATGAATGCACATTCTGTGCATAACAAATTTGACTGTTAGGACACTTCATATAATGTAGCAATGTTCCTCTATAACAGAGGTCTGAAACCTTTGGCTCTTCAGATGTTTTGGACTACAACTTCCATCATCCCTCACCAGCATAGTAAATAGCCAGATATCATGGGACTTGTAGTCCGAAAAAACCTGGAGAGACAAAGGTTGCACACCTATGTTCCACAAGATAATTCTGGTACAGTGTTAGTTAACAATAAATACACCAGTAAGACAGTGTCAGTGCACAACACCGAGCATTTACAATGGAATGTCCATTCCCTGGATCCTTCTAAATAGATACACAGTAATATATTCCCATTCGCCAAACGTTTTCAATATTGCTTTCTTTATTATTCATCAACCTGCAAACATAGTTAAATAATGATGTGTTATCATACTTGATCAATCTACAAATATGTAATTGGTACTTGTCCAGCTATATTTCATCACACTGCAGCAATATTTTATAGGAATTATAAGAATTAGGATCTTATCTCACCGATCAGAAATAATAACATGAATGGCACTTAAGTGTGTTTAACTAATGTGTGCCCATAGAGTTGTGCCAATTGACATATGTTGAAGACCAGAAACTCGTTGAAAGTTTTGAGTAATTGCTTTGATATGTTTGGCTCAAATGTCAGTATCGGCTTCTTTCAAAGACTTTGACCACCTTCTTAAGTACTCAGCACACTGTATGTAGCGTGTTGATGTAAAGTGGTATCAAGCTTGCCAGGCCAGGGAGATGTAGTATATACCAGACCATTTTTGCTTACACAGTACAAGGGTATCCCAGAGAAGTTAACATTGACTTATAAATAACTCTTCTGCAACAATTCATGCCCAAAACGTTTGACACAAACCATGTAAATAATTCTTTCCAGACAAAATTGTGACATTGTCTATTGATGTGTTACTCCAGGGATCATTGCATGTTTACTCGAAAGAAACAGAACATTATGCATCAAAGAAAACAACGTGCTGTCGCCAAACAAAAAAATTACTAAATAATTACTATACAAGGTATATGAAGACTCGTTGTAGAGATGTATACAGATAAATGCACACCAATATATTTTGTAGGTGGTATAGAATAAAATCTGATTTAAAACATTTTTTAAAAGAACATACAGCTGAATATTAGCAAAAAGACAGTATCGACAACACCAAACAAAATATGATAACACATTGCATTTAATAAAAGCAACCTTTAGTGGTCACATTAAAAACAATCATCCACAGACTATACCATAATGCAAAGGGTCCAAAAACAATCTACATGAACAATTACAATAGCTGTGGTGAATTTAAAAGGCATGAAAAAAGACTTCCACCTGAAATGTGAAAGTAAAATTAGCCACTTCAACCAAATCAGACATAGGATTTTTCTTGGCTGTTTCCTGTGTTATGACTGTGAATATTGTAGGTAGTTTGCATGCTACTCTTTTTCTTGTGCAGTTATTTTGTTTAGTTGGTGTGTATTCTCAATGTTGTGGATTCTAATTCAGTGGTGGTTCTGTGTTTGTCTATAGGGCAGTGCTAGAGCAAAGGCTTGACAATTGCGCTATTTTGCATGCCCAGAATGCAATGCCTATCGGGCTCTGAACTGGAGGTGGAGGTACAGATGTATGCAGATAGGCATGTCCAAAAAGTGACGCATAATACTTTATATGTTGCATGAATAGTACAGAATAAATGATAATGTTGTACCATAAATATCTGGAACAGTAGAACCCATAATTAACGTATGTATACTTCTCTCTCCACAGCAGCTAAACACACATTTCAACATGCAAAGTCCTTTATGAAAGTTTAATGAACAGAAAAGGAAATAAAATGAGACGTAACAACTTGGAAATGAGACAGCCTGTGATACATTTAGTCACATATCCCCTTTCATCACACAACAAGCAGTACAGTAAAATTCAGTAAATCACTCTAAAACTCAGACAAAAGTACTTGCAATCCACCCAATGGAAAGAGCAGCTGCAGTAATAAGTAACATAAGCCCACCAAATAACCCCAAAAGAAAAGATTTTCATTCACCTTTAAGTCATACAGAACAACTAATAGGCAGAAATCCACTACATTTGGCAAAAAACAACAACTGTTAACCAAAGGGAAAAGTGGACCCACCTTTCACAGTTATACAAATGGAACAAGCACAACAAATAACACCAAAAGAAAAAGGTACAGTTTACAGGTAAGACATTCCCAACACACACACAGCAACTAGTAGACACGATCCTATTAAATCAAGCAACACCTAACAAACCAAACAAAAACAGCAAAATAACAGAACCAATGCAGACAAGTAGTACTGTCTAGCCCAATAACACAATATGAAACAGATTACAATACACATTTTATGGATCTCTAACACACACACGACCACCAACTGGACCAAAATCAACAAAATTAAGAAAGCACCCCAACTAAACAAAATAACTGTACGAGAAAAAGAGCAGCATTTATACTACCCACACTATCCACAGTCATAACACATGAAAGTAGAAATGTTCAGCCAATAAACATATGCAGATTAGCTCATGACAAATACACAGGTTTATGTTGTAAAGGGTAATGCGAAAACCTCATATGAAATCTAATGAATATGTGCAATATGCAAAAAGGTAAATGCAGGTTCATGAATAGGAAAGATGATTGGCAAATGTTAAAGGTGAAAAAGCATTACAAGCACAAATAAATGATGACACATGCTGTTAAATCACTAAGAGATGTCAGAGCATGTTTAAGAAAACATAAAACCAAATTAAAAAAGGTCAACAGATACATACAATGAAAATGACCTAAGAAAAATAACAAAACATGGGAGGTAAATTGCACATTCTTTATTCTCTTTATTCTCTGAAAAACACATTGCTGAATAATCTTACACAACTGATAATGACATAGATTAGGCGTTCACTCCAGAAGGCAACACCTTACTATTAAAAATTGAGAAATCCACCAACTCATTGGAAACTCTGCACCCAATAAACTAAGGAAGGTAGATATGAAACTGTATGGGCAAGCCATGGTACACAAGTTAATACAAAAGATATCAAACAATGTCAGTGTGTGTGTGTGTTTGTAAAGATGTGTAACATTAAAGAAAATGTATTTTTAAATTTCAAGTCATGTGGTTACAAATACTTCAACAGGAGGAACAATGGTGAAATCACCATCTTACAAAATATTCCTTCTTCTCTAATGGGGATATTTACAAAAGTACAAGGATCTCACATTTCTGCTTCCAATGACCAATACAATAGTGCATTTGATAGCTCTTTTAGGTTAGTTCTTCAAAGCACATTAACATGTAATTTGGTATGAAAAATCTAAATTTTTATAGAAAGCAGAAATATGACCCCTTTTAAGAATGATATGGAACAAGATATACCACAAAGTATTATTGACCTAATTAAAGAGATATAAGTCTGTCTCTTAAGGGTTTAAAGAAAATAAAAAGACATTCCCAAAAACCATGCACAACCCATGCAAAGTTATAGCTAATAACTTAAAATATACTAAATACATTTCAAAGTATGATGTAGAAACTAAACAATACCCCCAGCATGCGGGCCAATATGCCCAAGGTACATTTAAAAAAAAAATGAAAAAACGCTGACATGGAAAACAGAATGGGTCTTGATCTAGTCATGTATTAATTCATTGAGGATCATATTCCATGGGATGGTGAGTTGCAAATCTGCGCTAATCAGCAAAATTAGAAAAAACGAATGTCCACCATTCTCCAAACCAAATAATTATCCAGGCACTGACCTTAATTTAGCCTCAACTATGGAAACAGTGTTTTTTTTTGGGATGGTGCAAGAAAAGCCAGAATGAAATCCGGACAGCACACAACTTATTGATTAAAGTCGCATGAGAGTTAAAAACATGATGAGCTTGCCTGGCTCATTATTCCGCTACATACGAAGCTAAAGGCAGTTTCCATTCCATGCAAGGCTTGCACGGTCATAGGCTTTCAATGTGGGGGCAATGGGTGGGTAAATAACCAAAGAACACTCACATGCTGCCCTCCTGACAAGTCACCTCCCTCCATATGTACTCCAATGCAATCGTTTAGGCTTATAGGTGGTGCTTGAGTGCTACCTAGTAACCAAAATTAAACATGAGATGGCAAAAGCTGCCACGCTTCGGGGAGGCGGGCCATGTGTGGCATTCATTGTCACCAAGTCTTTAACTTATGAACGTTTTATTCAGCAGCTGAACGTGCATTTTAAAGAACATGGCTAAGGATTTCCTTCGACCTAACACCTAAATTATAGTTTGTGTTTTTAGGGATTCTGATATATGTACTATGTTATTCGGCATGTTACAAATTGTGAAGGGCTGTTCTCCATCCACTCTGCCTTCCTTTCCATCCATCCATTACTCCTTTTATCCTCCGCCCAGCCTTCCATCCACCCCGTCCCCTCCTCATAGCCATCCATTACCCTCCTATGATCCATACATCTGTTCCTCTCCCCTCCTCATATCCATCCATTCCCCTCCTACGATCTATCCATGCCTCCCTCACCCTCCTCCTAGCCATCCATCCATTCCCCTCCTAAGATCCATCCATCCCTCCCTCTCCCCTCCTCATATCCATCCATCCATTCCCCTCCTACGATCTATCCATGCCTCCCTCTCCCTCCTCCTAGCATTCCATCCATTCACCTCCTAAGATCCATCCATGCCTCCCTCTCCCTCCTCCTAGCCATCCATCCATTCCCCTCCTACGATCCATCCATCACCCCCGTCCCCTCCTCATATCCATCCATACATTCCCCTCCTACGATCTATCCATGCCTCCCTCTCCCTCCTCCTAGCCATCCATCCATTCCCCTCCTAAGATCCATCCATCACCCCCGTCCCCTCCTCATATCCATCCATCCATCCATTTCCCTCCTACGATCTATCCATGCCTCCCTCCTCCTAGCCATCCATGCATTCCCCTCCTACGATCTATCCATCCCTCCCTCCTCCTAGCCATCCATGCATTCCCGTCCTACTATCCATCCATCCCTCCCTCTCCCCTCCTCATATCCATCCATCCATTCCCCTCCTACGATCCATCCATCCCTCCCTCTCCCCTCCTCATATCCATCCATCCATTCCCCTCCTACGATCCATCCATCCCTCCCTCTCCCCTCGTCCTAGCCATCCATCCATTCACCTCCTAAGATCCATCCATCCCTCCCTCTCCCCTCCTCATATCCATCCATCCATTCCCCTCCTACGATCCATCCATGCCTCCCTCTCCCTCCTCCTAGCCATCCATCCATTCCCCTCCTAAGATCCATCCATCACCCCCGTCCCCTCCTCATATCCATCCATCCATTCCCCTCCTACGATCTATCCATGCCTCCCTCCTCCTAGCCACCCATGCATTCCCCTCCTACGATCCATCCATGCCTCCCTCTCCCTCCTCCTAGCCATCCATGCATTCCCGTCCTACGATCCATCCATCCCTCCCTCTCCCCTCCTCATATCCATCCATCCATTCCCCTCCTACGATCCATCCATGCCTCCCTCTCCCTCCTCCTAGCCATCCATCCATTCCCCTCCTAAGATCCATCCATCACCCCCGTCCCCTCCTCATATCCATCCATACATTCCCCTCCTACGATCTATCCATGCCTCCCTCTCCCTTCTCCTAGCCATCCATCCATTCTCCTCCTAAGATCCATCCATCACCCCCGTCCCCTCCTCATATCCATCCATCCATTCCCTTCCTACGATCTATCCATGCCTCCCTCCTCCTAGCCATCCATGCATTCCCCTCCTACGATCTATCCATCCCTCCCTCCTCCTAGCCATCCATGCATTCCCGTCCTACGATCCATCCATCCCTCCCTCTCCCCTCCTCATATCCATCCATCCATTCCCCTCCTACGATCCATCCATGCCTCCCTCTCCCTCCTCCTAGCCATCCATCCATTCCCCTCCTAAGATCCATCCATCACCCCCGTCCCCTCCGCATATCCATCCATACATTCCCCTCCTACGATCTATCCATGCCTCCCTCTCCCTCCTCCTAGCCATCCATCCATTCCCCTCCTAAGATCCATCCATCACCCCCGTCCCCTCCTCATATCCATCCATCCATTCCCCTCCTACGATCTATCCATGCCTCCCTCCTCCTAGCCATCCATGCATTCCCCTCCTACGATCTATCCATCCCTCCCTCCTCCTAGCCATCCATGCATTCCCCTCCTACGATCCATCCATCCCTCCCTCTCCCCTCCTCATATCCATCCATCCATTCCCCTCCTACGATCCATCCATCCCTCCCTCTCCCCTCCTCCTAGCCATCCATCCATTCCCCTCCTAAGATCCATCCATCACCCCCGTCCCCTCCTCATATCCATCCCTACATTCCCCTCCTACGATCTATCCATGCCTCCCTCTCCCTCCTCCTAGCCATCCATCCATTCCCCTCCTAAGATCCATCCATCACCCCCGTCCCCTCCTCATATCCATCCATCCATTCCCCTCCTACGATCTATCCATGCCTCCCTCCTCCTAGCCATCCATGCATTCCCCTCCTACGATCTATCCATCCCTCCCTCCTCCTAGCCATCCATGCATTCCCGTCCTACGATCCATCCATCCCTCCCTCTCCCCTCCTCATATCCATCCATCCATTCCCCTCCTAGGATCCATCCATCCCTCCCTCTCCCCTCCTCATATCCATCCATCCATTCCCCTCCTACGATCCATCCCTCCCTCTCCCCTCCTCCTAGCCATCCATCCATTCCCCTCCTAAGATCCATCCATCACCCCCGTCCCCTCCTCATATCCATCCATACATTCCCCTCCTACGATCTATCCATGCCTCCCTCTCCCTCCTCCTAGCCATCCATCCATTCCCCTCCTAAGATCCATCCATCACCCCGTCCCCTCCTCATATCCATCCATCCATTCCCCTCCTACGATCTGTCCATGCCTCCCTCTCCCTCCTCCTAGCCATCCATCCATTCACCTCCTAAGATCCATCCATCCCTCCCTCTCCCCTCCTCATATCCATCCATCCATTCCCCTCCTACGATCCATCCATCCCTCCCTCTCCCCTCCTCATATCCATCCATCCATTCCCCTCCTACGATCCATCCATGCCTCCCTCTCCCTCCTCCTAGCCATCCATCCATTCCCCTCCTAAGATCCATCCATCACCCCACCCCCTCCTCATATCCATCCATACATTCCCCTCCTACGATCTATCCATGCCGCCCTCTCCCTCCTCCTAGCCATCCATCCATTCCCCTCCTAAGATCCATCCATCACCCCCGTCCCCTCCTCATATCCATCCATCCATTCCCCTCCTACGATCTATCCATGCCTCCCTCTCCCTCCTCCTAGCCATCCATCCATTCACCTCCTAAGATCCATCCATCCCTCCCTCTCCCCTCCTCATATCCATCCATCCATTCCCCTCCTACGATCCATCCATCCCTCCCTCTCCCCTCCTCATATCCATCCATCCATTCCCCTCCTACGATCCATCCATGCCTCCCTCTCCCTCCTCCTAGCCATCCATCCATTCCCCTCCTAAAATCCATCCATCACCCCCGTCCCCTCCTCATATCCATCCATCCATTCCCCTCCTACGATCTATCCATGCCTCCCTCCTCCTAGCCATCCATGCATTCCCCTCCTACGATCCATCCATGCCTCCCTCTCCCTCCTCCTAGCCATCCATGCATTCCCGTCCTACGATCCATCCATCCCTCCCTCTCCCCTCCTCATATCCATCCATCCATTCCCCTCCTACGATCCATCCATGCCTCCCTCTCCCTCCTCCTAGCCATCCATCCATTCCCCTCCTAAGATCCATCCATCACCCCGTCCCCTCCTCATATCCATCCATACATTCCCCTCCTACGATCTATCCATGCCTCCCTCTCCCTCCTCCTAGCCATCCATCCATTCTCCTCCTAAGATCGATCCATCACCCCCGTCCCCTCCTCATATCCATCCATCCATTCCCCTCCTACGATCTATCCATGCCTCCCTCCTCCTAGCCATCCATGCATTCCCCTCCTACGATCTATCCATCCCTCCCTCCTCCTAGCCATCCATGCATTCCCGTCCTATGATCCATCCATCCCTCCCTCTCCCCTCCTCATATCCATCCATCCATTCCCCTCCTACGATCTATCCATGACTCCCTCTCCCTCCTCCTAGCCATCCATCCATTCTCCTCCTAAGATCCATCCATCACCCCCGTCCCCTCCTCATATCCATCCATCCATTCCCCTCCTACGATCTATCCATGCCTCCCTCCTCCTAGCCATCCATGCATTCCCCTCCTACGATCTATCCATCCCTCCCTCCTCCTAGCCATCCATGCATTCCCGTCCTACGATCCATCCATCCCTCCCTCTCCCCTCCTCATATCCATCCATCCATTCCCCTCCTACGATCCATCCATCCCTCCCTCTCCCCTCCTCATATCCATCCATCCATTCCCCTCCTACGATCCATCCATCCCTCCCTCTCCCCTCCTCCTAGCCATCCATCCATTCCCCTCCTAAGATCCATCCATCACCCCCGTCCCCTCCTCATATCCATCCATACATTCCCCTCCTACGATCTATCCATGCCTCCCTCTCCCTCCTCCTAGCCATCCATCCATTCCCCTCCTAAGATCCATCCATCACCCCCGTCCCCTCCTCATATCCATCCATCCATTCCCCTCCTACGATCTATCCATGCCTCCCTCTCCCTCCTCCTAGCCATCCATCCATTCACCTCCTAAGATCCATCCATCCCTCCCTCTCCCCTCCTCATATCCATCCATCCATTCCCCTCCTACGATCCATCCATGCCTCCCTCTCCCTCCTCCTAGCCATCCATCCATTCCCCTCCTAAGATCCATCCATCACCCCCGTCCCCTCCTCATATCCATCCATCCATTCCCCTCCTACGATCTATCCATGCCTCCCTCCTCCTAGCCATCCATGCATTCCCCTCCTACGATCCATCCATGCCTCCCTCTCCCTCCTCCTAGCCATCCATGCATTCCCGTCCTACGATCCATCCATCCCTCCCTCTCCCCCCCTCATATCCATCAATCCATTCCCCTCCTACGATCCATCCATGCCTCCCTCTCCCTCCTCCTAGCCATCCATCCATTCCCCTCCTAAGATCTATCCATCACCCCCGTCCCCTCCTCATATCCATCCATACATTCCCCTCCTACGATCTATCCATGCCTCCCTCTCCCTCCTCCTAGCCATCCATCCATTCTCCTCCTAAGATCCATCCATCACCCCCGTCCCCAACTCATATCCATGCATCCATTCCCCTCCTACGATCTATCCATGCCTCCCTCCTCCTAGCCATCCATGCATTCCCCTCCTACGATCTATCCATCCCTCCCTCCTCCTAGCCATCCATGCATTCCCGTCCTACTATCCATCCATCCCTCCCTCTCCCCTCCTCATATCCATCCATCCATTCCCCTCCTACGATCCATCCATGCCTCCCTCTCCCTCCTCCTAGCCATCCATCCATTCCCCTCCTAAGATCCATCCATCACCCCCGTCCCCTCCGCATATCCATCCATACATTCCCCTCCTAAGATCTATCCATGCCTCCCTCTCCCTCCTCCTAGCCATCCATCCATTCCCCTCCTAAGATCCATCCATCACCCCCGTCCCCTCCTCATATCCATCCATCCATTCCCCTCCTACGATCTATCCATGCCTCCCTCCTCCTAGCCATCCATGCATTCACCTCCTACGATCTATCCATCCCTCCCTCCTCCTAGCCATCCATGCATTCCCGTCCTACGATCCATCCTCCCTCCCTCTCCCCTCCTCATATCCATCCATCCATTCCCCTCCTACGATCCATCCATCCCTCCCTCTCCCCTCCTCATATCCATCCATCCATTCCCCTCCTACGATCCATCCATCCCTCCCTCTCCGCTCCTCCTAGCCATCCATCCATTCCCCTCCTAAAATCCATCCATCACCCCTGTCCCCTCCTCATATCCATCCATACATTCCCCTCCTACGATCTATCCATGCCTCCCTCTCCCTCCTCCTAGCCATCCATCCATTCCCCTCCTAAGATCCATCCATCACCCCCGTCCCCTCCTCATATCCATCCATTCCCCTCCTACGATCCATCCATCCCTCCCTCTCCCCTCCTCATATCCATCCATCCATTCCCCTCCTACGATCCATCCACCCCTCCGTCTCCCCTCCTCATATCCATCCATCCATTCCCCTCCTACGATCCATCCATCCCCCCTCCCCCTCCTCCTAGCCATCCATGCATTCCCGTCCTACGATCCATCCATCCCTCCCTCTCCCCTCCTCATATCCATCCATCCATTCCCCTCCTACGATCCATCCATCCCTCCCTCTCCCCTCCTCATATCCATCCATCCATTCCCCTCCTACGATCCATCCATCCCTCCCTCTCCCCTCCTCCTAGCCATCCATCCATTCCCCTCCTAAGATCCATCCATCACCCCCGTCCCCTCCTCATATCCATCCATACATTCCCCTCCTACGATCTATCCATGCCTCCCTCTCCCTCCTCCTAGCCATCCATCCATTCCCCTCCTAAGATCCATCCATCACCCCCGTCCCCTCCTCATATCCATCCATCCATTCCCCTCCTACGATCCATCCATCCCTCCCTCTCCCCTCCTCATATCCATCCATCCATTCCCCTCCTACGATCCATCCATCCCTCCCTCTCCCCTCCTCATATCCATCCATCCATTCCCCTCCTACGATCCATCCATCCCCCCTCCCCCTCCTCCTGGCCATCCATGCATTCGCGTCCTACGATCCATCCCTTCCTCTCCCCTCCTCATATCCATCCATCCATTCTCCTCCTACGATCCATCCATCCCTCCCTCTCCCCTCCTCATATCCATCCATCCATTCCCCTCCTACGATCCATCCATGCCTCCCTCTCCCTCCTCCTAGCCATCCATCCATTCCCCTCCTAAGATCCATCCATCACCCCCGTCCCCTCCTCATATCCATCCATCCATTCCCCTCCTAAGATCCATCCATCATCCCCGTCCCCTCCTCATATCCATCCTTCCATTCCCCTCCTACGATCCATCCATCCCTCCCTCTCCCCTCCTCATATCCATCCATCCATTCCCCTCCTACGATCCATCCATCCCCCTCCCCCTCCTCCTGGCCATCCATGCATTCCTGTCCTACGATCCATCCATCCCTCCCTCTCCCCTCCTCATATCCATCCATCCATTCCCCTCCTACGATCCATCCATGCCTCCCTCTCCCTCCTCCTAGCCATCCATCCATTCCCCTCCTAAAATCCATCCATCCATTCCCCTCCTACGATCCATCCATCTCTCCCTCTCCCCTCCTCATATCCATCCATCCATCCATTCCCCTCCTACGATCCATCCATCCCCCCCTCTCCCTCCTCCTGGCCATTCATGCATTCCCGTCCTACGATCCATCCATCCCTCCCTCTCCCCTCCTCATATCCATCTATCCATTCCCCTCCTCCTACCCATACATCCCTCAATCACTCCCCCTCTTCTTTTCCACCCATCCATATATCCCTCTCCTCCATTCCATCCATCAATCCATCCCTCCCTACCTCTTCCTCCTTTCCATCCACCCCCCCTCCAGCCATTACCCTCCTTTCCATCTCTTCCCGCTCCTCTTTTCCTTCAGTCTCTCCCTCCACACTCGTCCTTTTTCAGCCATCCCTCCCTCTCTCCTCCTTTCCATCCATCCATTCCTCTTTTCCTTTCCATGTCTCCCTTCTTCTCTTTTTCACCCCTCGCTCACCCTCCTCCTTTACATCCAGCCATCTGCCAAAACCTCCCTGCCCACATCTGCCTTCCAGCCATGCATTCCTCCCCTCCACCTTTCCGTTCCCACTCATTTCCATCCATTACCCTCCCTACCCTCCTCCTTTCCATCCATCCTGCACCTCCCTCTATTCTCCCTTCCTTCTTCCCTTCCTTCCCTCCTTTATTCCCTCTTTCCTTCCTCCCTATCCTCCTTCCCTCCCTCCTTTCCTGCTTCCTCTCTCCCCTTCCCTCCCTACTTCCTTTTCTTCCTCCCTTCATTCCTTCGCCCCTTCCTCCCTCCCTCCCTTCCTTCCTGCCTTCCTTCCTTCCTTCTCTCTGTTCCTCTCTCACTCAGACACGCTCTTTGCCCCATTCCTGCCTCCCTCCATTTTTCTTTTTATTCTTTCTCTTCTTTGTATGGGTTCTCTTCTTTCTATCCTTGCTTTTCTTGCTGTCTTCCTCGAGCAGGGTGTTTTCAAGCCAGACCGCCTCACAGCAGCTCAGGCTCAGATGTTGCTCTGCACAGAAGATTTCACAGGCATTGAACGAGTGTCATTCCTCGAATCCCATTTGGTTCCCAGGCAAGGGTAAGCCCAAGATTAGGGCCACCTGTGATTGATGAGTCCCGCTTGATTCATGGAGGCAGTGGGTGTATATTTCAAGGGCCATCAACCCCCAAATATTCATGAGACATTTGCTTTAAAGCAGATCTTTACCGGATCACTAGGGAGCAAGCGTGCCGGAGTGACTGCTTGACAAATGGAGGTTGTTGGAGCATAGGAGACTGGCTCCTAATAACTCATTCCTAGGAAGGGCCAACGTACCCGAGGGATGCATTCGCATGTACATTATGAACACACTTGTTACATACATGCACATAATCCTTGCCTTTAAAAGCCCTAATTCCAAGCTTCAATTAGCATGGCATTTGCTTATGTCTAGAAAGCTTCATGTGGGGACCGGCATTTGAATAATCTTCTTTTCCATTTATATTATCATCGTGGACGTATCTCTACATGTATTAATATGTAATACATTGTAAACATGTGCTATCAGTAATATTGACGACACCGGTTATATGCCAAGGAGGAGCATACTCGTCCTTTTTGCATTGACTTGCATAATAGCCTGGCACTTAAGGGGTTAAATGGTAGTCTATGTGATTGTGAACGATGTATGAGTATTAGTAAAATAGCAACAGCAGTAGAATGCTTACATTATCTTATCCAACACACAGCATGTTGGATAGGGACAAATGAGCAATGATGTAATGAGATTATACACCACGTGTGTGGCCCGTCACCACGCTCATGTGCGTCTGACGGCATACCCAATACACTATTGTTGCAACAAGCTGAGCGTGGCATGGGAGGCTGTTCACAGCCATCCTCCACCCCGTGCTCCGTATTTAGTGATCAAAATAGTTATGCTGACACATACGAACAGCAGTCCTCGTCTATTTCGAAAATATACAAATACTAAGATTTCCTGTGGAAGCACGCGCATATGCTTATGTAGTAGAACGTTTCACAGGCGTGACATGTAATGACAAGGGTGGAATATACATAAAGGGTCATTTAAGATGACATTTATATTTATTTATTGTTTTGGATGAAAAGTGTCAACCTTTCAAATAAAAAAACATTTTTTACATAAATCAACAATTATCTCATCACTCAATTTGATATTTAAAAGTTCTTATAATAATATCTTAGTATTATTACAGATGTCTAACATTCATAAATCATCTATCCAATTCTACTTGTTTCTAGGGAAGCAGAGTACAAAAACCAATTTCTTCCCAGAATAAATGCATTAATAAAAAGCAGATAGTCACATTTCTTATAAAAAAGAAGCATTTGGTAAGACCTTTGAAAACATCAAAAAATGAATAACTGCTATGTTTACGGACACATATTGCCCACTACAAATTTTGCTCCATAACTCATCTAAGGTTAACATCTTAAAATCTGCAAAGTGTTTATAAAAATATAATTTCCTTTCATCTAAAAGCCTAGGGCAAAATACTAAGATATGTTTTGGAGATTCTGCTACTTTCACGTCTTGGCAGAATCTACAAGCCTTCTGTTCTGTTGCCCATTTTAGCCATGTACCTTCAACTTCTCCGGTCATCCATAGGTTGAATCTAAATCGTAAAAAACAATTACAATATTTTTGATCAGGAAACCTTTCCAAATAAATCAGGATCTGAGGCAAAGGTTTAATTATAAAAGCACCCTCTTCAAATAGGTCATATTCATTACATTCTTCCCAAGTCTTTGTCCAGTCGTAGTACCACAATTTATTTTTTGCTTGGTCTGGGTTGAGCAATAAGTTATCTTCTTTTATACCTGCCTCTATCATTATTGACAGGCAGTATTCCTTCCTGGATATCAAATATTTATCATATTGTTGTTCTTCCAGAATGTGAGCAATAGAGGGGAGAATGCTAGTCATTGCCTATTCAGAAGGTATTTCCTGTATAAAGATAGGGAATGCCAGGCTACTATCATCCTAGGCGATAGTAAGCCTAGTTCAAAACAAATGATTTGGATAGGCAGGATCATAGGGAGTGCAAGAACTTTCTTCCAATAGACACCCTCCAATAATTCCCAATTCGGTCTATGCTCGCATAGTTTAATTTCTGATCTATAGATTACCGTAGGGATAGTTTTCTGTTTATAAAATGTTATAATCGGTACACATGAACATTTGCTGTATTTCCTATGAATCATTGCAGCTTGTGCAGCCATAATCTCCATCTCATGCCTGGTTCCCTCTTTATAAGGGATTTCTTGCATACTTTCTTACACTCAGACCCAAGTACTTGTTCTCTGAAACAATATCCAGCAGTTGATTGTATATTGTCCAATTAAAGGGGTTGCTCTTATGAGGCCTTTTTTTGACATAATTAAAATGTCAGTTTGGTCCACATTTATGGTTAGTGAATGTGTCCTTGCATACTGATCCAGTGCCATCAATGTCCTCTGCTGCCATATTGGATTTTTATCAAATAGCATCAAGTCATCAGCATATAGGGAATTGCCATAACATTTCGGTGCTGGACGGCCCCTGTGGGCAGGACAAAGACTGATATGCAAATGGATATTTCCCATCTGTGAAAGGTACAGTGAACTAAAGTGTGGCTGTGGAGTCTTGAGTGGGTACCTTCTCAAAGAACAGGTCAATAGGCTGTGTTTGTTCTCGCAGAGGGGCGCCTATGGACTATTTTTTTTATCAGTTTAAAGTAACCAGTAGATAGGGACCATTCCCTATTTCGGAGGAAATGAATTAGTGTTGTTCCAATGCATTCCCAAGTCTCTTATGAAGAAATTAAACAAGATCAGTGCCAATATATGCCCTTGCTTAAGGCCTCCGAAAGTTGGGATTGGTTCCGCCAATAGACCCTCCTGGTTTAATTTTACTTGGATATAAGTCTCTGAATAAAGCTGAATAATTGGGTTTAGAATGTAATTTGGGCATGCCGCCATTCGCATCTTTTTCCAATGCAGTTCTCTTGGGACTGAGTGAAACGCCTGCTTAAAATTCACAAAATCCACAAACGCAAGATACATTGGTTGGCCAGTCTGCTGCACCTGTTTGTTTATTGAGGTTAATGTCAACAGATTCACTGAAGTACCCAAACCTGCTACAAACCCTGACTGGAATATGGCATAATGTTCATTTCTCCTTATCCAATCCAATATCTCTTTTAATGGTAGTCGGGCAAACAATTTCCCTGGAGCATTCAAAAGAGCTATCAATCAATCATTTTTGAGGGTTTTCTCTATCTCCCTTATTAAAAATAGGAACAATTAACGATTGCTTCCAGGATCGAGGAATCTTCCCATTTGCTACTGCTTGGTGAAAAATCAAAAATTGTATTGCTGCCCATTGATCTGGGTAGAATGTCAGCATTAAGTTTGTTAGACCATCTGGGCCCGGCCCCCTTGAAGAGTTCAATTTTTTATCTCAATCAGAATATCTTCCTGATTGAATACCCAGTCCGCCAGATCAGTCCTAGGGTATTTAGTCCCTATAACCTCTTCACCCGACCCAGCAAACAGACCGGAGCAGTATTCTTTTTACACTCCTCCCTGAATCGGGTTAATCATTACAGGGAAAGCCCATTCGTTAGATCCTATTCTCAACAGGGCCCATTTTGAGCACTTGATTTGGAAGACAGGGCTTGCAATATCCTCTCTCTCCATCCTTCTAAGCCATACTTGATTTATGCATTCTCAACCAGTTTTGTATTTTAATTCTACCTTTTTAGCATAGTCCCTTTAGTGTTTTGATCCCCTTGAATGATTAATCTTTTCTCCTTTCTGCACCGGGACTTGATCTGTTGTATCTCCTGATCAAATGTATGTTTAAAGGTGAAGAGTGGCCACTGACCACTGCTTGTTTTTCAGCCAAAAATTCAACACTGGGATATATCCATGATCCTCACTGTCATAATCTTTTTGGCAAACTTCACCAAGAATTTCTTTTAATTTTCTTAGCTTCTGCTCGGTACATTTCAGTCTATTTCTGCCTCCTTCTACCATCATACCATCACTCAATTAGGATAGCAATCGCTGAGAGGGGCCATGAAGTGATTGTAGACACCCAAAGGTTAAAATTTCATGGTCACTAGTCTGGGTCTGGATAATATGAAAGTCTGTTATTTCATTGAATGCTCTCCTGGAAACAAAAGCATAATCAATTACCCCTATTTGGTTAGCTTTCCTCCTCGTCGGTTGAGGCGGAATAGCTCCTTTAAGTGCCCCATTAAGCATCACAAAATGTCTGTTCTTCATTAGGTGTCACCAACGCTGAGCTCTATTAGTTAGAGTGGATTTCTTAATTTTTAAACACTTAATATTGAGATCCCCAGCTATTAGGATAGTTTTAACCTTGCCCTCATACATAACTAAATCCAGCAGTGTTTCCACTGCTGAAAAGAAGTTATCATCCAAAATAGCCTGGGGATTTCAGTAGAGATTCATAATTGCGCAGTCATTTAATGATTCTTTACTGATTTTAATGGATCAGAGTCTGTACAGTTGTATATAAGTATGCGGTGAGGCCCACTGTCAGGGATGGCACTCTATTAAGAGTGGCACAGGACACACAGGAAGGGTTTGGGTGGTTGTGCCAAAATAAAGTGGACAGATAAGTACACAC
This sequence comes from Ambystoma mexicanum, assembly GCF_040938575.1. Lineage (NCBI taxonomy): Eukaryota > Metazoa > Chordata > Amphibia > Caudata > Ambystomatidae > Ambystoma > Ambystoma mexicanum. The sequence continues at coordinate 517,077,658 of NC_090929.1, read as the reverse complement.
ACAGCTGAAAGGAAAGAGAACGAAGACTAGGCAAGAGTAGCAAGGAAAAAGGTACAGAATTAATTCCCTCTTGGGGTGTATGCAGATATAGGAAAAGAGTATTCCACGAACCTTAGGAAAACTCTAGCCTTCTGCACAGTTTGCTATAACAGAGGCCCACGCTGTTTGATCATAGCTTGGAACAACAGCTAAGGGTGTCTGTAACGCAGAAACGATACAAGGGAAGGGGCAGAGGTTGCCTGACGGAAACCAACAGACAAGCTCTGTACAAGGGGTTTACAAACAGTACACGAGAAGACACTAACAGATAAATCCAGGAAAAAGGAAGTTGAATAGCAAACTAGCAGAAGAAAATGAAGGGAAAGTCCTGTAGCAGGATTGGATAACAGAGGAACAAGGTTGAGAGCTCAGAGGAGCAAGAAAGCAATGAGCAAGCCCACAGGAGCAGGGCTGTAAGGTAGAGAGCCCAGAGGGAAAGGGTTTAGGGCAGCGGAGTAAAGCAGGATGAGCAAGCCCACAGGAGCTGGGCTGTAAGGTAGAGAGCCTAGAGGGAAAGGGCTTAGGGCAGCGGAGTAAAGCAGGCTGCACGGCAAGGAACCCAGAAGGGCCGGGCAGCAAGGTGTGAGCCCTGAGGGGCAGGGCCGCTGACCGTAGAAGGTTGCAGAGGACTGTAGAGGGCTGCTAGGCCGAGAACCCAGCGGAAAAAGGTAGATAGTAAGCAGCGGAGCGTGATCAGCTGCAAGGTAGAAAGCCCAGAGGACAAGGGCTGTAGGCAGTGGTCGGGTAATGCCCTGTCTCAGAGTCATATTGCCATTATTACCCCGGCACGTTGTACCGGGGTACTAATTGCACTTTTTGACGAGTCAAGAAAAAAAAATGGCTGCCAGGGATCGGGAGAAGGGACTTCACATAGTCCCTTCACCCTTTCCACAGTGGCCATTGAATGTTATGTTAAAAAAAATAAACAAACAAAATGGCCACCATGGAAAGGGAGAAGGGACTAAATGTAGTCCCTTCTCCCTTTCAATGGTGGCCAGTGGCGAAGGAACCCAGAGCTGCGGCAGTGATTCCAAGCCTTGTCGTTCTGGTAAGGCCCGGGTGAGGGCCGATGAACGTGCTTTTTTCAAGCTCATTGTCTCTCGCCGGGTACTAATGCTCAATAATACCGCTGTCCTAGAATGTTATGCCCTGTTAGTACACCCAACAAGGCCACCAAGTCGGATGTGGCCTAGTCTTTCTGAACTGGGTATTCAGCTTCAAAGTACCTGACGTGGTGCTGGGTTTTGTCGAGAAAGGTAATTGCCAAGCGACAAGCTGAGGATCCCAGTAGATGAAGGCACACACGCCCTGATATCATTAGAGCCCTCACTAGCTATCTCAATGTGTACTCGATAACCTGCATCCTCATAAGAGTCCCTCGCCTTCAGCCTGGGACAACTGACTTGGGCGGTGGTCAACTAGCACACGTTGGAGCACACTGGTGTGGGCTCTGCCACTTGCATAAGTCTTGCACCGGAATGCAAGGGAGCGAAGACACCCTTTATGCTGCATTTCCAGTGCCAAGGACTGTAGATCTTCAGAGATGCAATCCAAGCCACACACACGTGCCTGAAGATAAGCACATCCTAAGGATTCTTAGGGACCTAATACTCATTTGAGAAATATCTTGATTATCTATGTATTAATGTCCCAGTCTGTGCCATTCTCTGAAAGCATCCTAGCCCTGTTGAATGTATTCAGATTCTCACAATCTGTGGATGGCCGAGGAAGAGTGCTATGTGCCCAAAAGACAAGCCAACACAACATAAGAGTACTAGCGTTCTCCGTCAGCTGGACCAGCTTCAACAGTGCACGCGAGAGCTCAGCAAAGGGGGTATTTCAACTAATCGCTCAGTCAAAGATGTATCCGGAGACCATCATTTTAGAAAAACATTGTGATGTAAAATACAAATTCATGAACATAAAGTACAAGTCCATCACCGCTCTTGAAGTCAGCCCTGAAAACAATTGCCACATTCAAGGACGAATCCAGGGTTGCGGTAAAGGGGAGGGAACATTTCCAACCCAGAAAATATTCTATTTTTGGTAAAGGAACGCTTCTCCTTGTGGCTGGATAAAGCTAGACTCATTTTAACAAGATAAAGCACAATTCCATTGAAAACCTTGATGTTCATAGAATAATTATAGCAATATATATACTAAAAACTGTAGGATTATGCACACATTAGTTCAGAAATAAGCTAGGATAACTACACGCTATTAATTTTGCCCTTGAACCTTGTGTTGGCCGACAAACATGTGCTCTATATCCCTTTCTAGCTCCGGAAGGGACACTAGAAAGAAAAAAGCAACCAAGCATTGGTGCAACAGGCAGAGATCCAGCCAAGATTATTTAGTAGAATTATAATTGGTTATTTATACCACGCGTACTTCCCAGAGATTTCTAAGCGCGGACCCGGGGATCGAACCTGTGTTGCTCTGCGTCGTCTTGTTTCCAAGGCGAGCGCGTTCCCCCTGAGCTATCCTCCCGAGAATTTCACTCATACGAGAATTCTAGTCCATATTTTTGTAAAGTGGCGAGTAGAATGATTTTTAGCAAGTAAAAATGTAATTATTTTTCCCAGTGTGGTTTTCTTTTACAGAAGTAAAAATATATTTGTACTGTAAAGCAGATCTAATGTTATAATCCATGCTTCTTTGCAGCGAGTTATTCGTGGAAATTAAACCCTACAGAACCTCTTCACGGGTTTCCCTCTGGCACTGCCCTGCTGGTACCACTGATCCGGACATATCTATGGCGCTGCCTGTGTAGTTTGCAGGGGCGCAGACTCCCAGGTCTCTTTCGGTTCTCATTTTAATATTGGTGTATGTGTCCTAGCTATTTCATTTTTGGGGGCGTATGTGCCCATTTTTATGGAGTAAAATTCAGGCTTGCATTTTGGCTCAGGTCAGTTCTCCCTTTGCAAGTAGATGCTGTTTATAATCGCACCAGCGTCCATTATCTCCACCTTCAGGAACCAAAATGCCCAAGACATTTTCTATAATTCAGATCTAACAAAGAGGAGCCAATGAACATTAGCCCCAAATGAATTTGCTATGAAGATCTGTTTATTTAAATAGTGCTTACGCCTAAGCGCTGTACGTAGAACATATTTACATACATCATCCCAACTGAGGTTTGTACCCATGTATCGACCTCGGAAGGCTGAGTTTGCCTTGCCGGGATTCGGACCTGCAGATCACACATAGATCACAGCAGTGAGCGCACAACCCGCTGAGCTATCTTGACAGCTATGCCATTGAAATGATTTACTCTATCGGTGGAACTTCCGTTTTAGGAAGCTAACAGGACTTCAGAAGTTAATCTTTTCCTATTTGATCTCGTTTGGTCACAAACATAGATGACGTAATGCTACTGGTGCCAGGTAGGAACTTTCAATAAGCCAAGTAAAAATGTGTTCTCCTCGCGAGCAATTATGGCAAAGTGAACCTGGGTCCAAATATCACTAACATATGTTGCCATTGGCATGGGTTGTGCTATGTACACAGAGTAGGGGATTCAACCAGCCCACACATTGCTTTGGACATTTTTTAATCCCTCGATTTAATTGTACCAAAAACATTTGCATCCCCAAGTGTCCAGCTCACACGAGTTCAAAGGAAGACTGTGGGATCAGGTAAATGGTAATCGATTTTGAAGATGGGTCTCAGGATAATGCAATCACGTTGTTATTGATTGACTGATCAATACCTAGGAAGCACTGAGGCAGGTGGTCAGCCAAGCGGTGACACCGCAGACCCAGTGAAGCCCGGCTGAAGGTAAGGCGAAGTGAGGCAAGGGCTGATTCTTGACTCTCTGATGTGTGTGTGCCTCTTGCAACCTTTACTCAACTCATGTCTAGAGCCATGTAATGGGTACCAGAGACTGGATTATTCTGTCAAAGGAATACAAGTGTTCTAACAGAAGCTCCCAGGTGTTTCTAATGATCAATAACCCTGTTCTCTGTACCTTGGGTTTGTGTATCCTTTTTTTTAACAGTGCATCATGCGAGCCACTGTCATTCAGGCACCCTGCCCTGTCTCCAGCTCTCTCTTTTGTCCATGATAGTACTTAAATAGGCATTAAACTACCACTCTTCTGGAGAGTAATCTTGCCAGTAAAGTTATTGGCTGGCATTGCTGGCGGTGTGGGCAAACCAACGGTAACCAACTAACAAGCATTGGCAATTCCAACAGTTTGGGCTTTTTTGTAGGCACTGCCGTAGTGGTATTAATTTGCCATCGATGATAGGATTTGCAAAATGGTGATAGTACCTGGGCACCCAATAGCAGTGGCTAGCAAAGGCCTAATGCTTATACAAAAGCCAAAACTGTTGGCGTTGCCAATGCTTGTTTCTAACAGGACTTCAGTGAAGGACCCACATAGTGCTTATAAATTTAGTGGCTACAGGCAGTCATTGTTAAGACATTTTAATCAGACCAGTACCGGGTTTAGAGCACCAAATAATTTGATAATGCAACACTGGCAGGCACTTTGAGTGTAAAGGTTTGATAGTAAGGCTTGAATAAAGGGAGCTCAAAGAGTACCCATGAGGAGGTGTGTTGTGGGTGAGGGGCAGGAACTGGGTGGGAATGGCCATAGGGATTAGTATGGTCTTGGGGAGTCAATGGATGGGAAATAAAACACACAACACCTACAAACTATTTTCCCTCCTCATATGCCATTTCCCCCTATTTGTACTCTAAAGCAATCGTTTTGGCTTAAAGGTGGTGCAAGTGCCACGTTACAGTCCAAACTAAAAATGTCTGTAAGTATGCCACATGCTGAACATCTTATTTCCTGCAGCTGACTTCATTTCTTATGGTTGCACAGTTATTGTAGGAGGTGAAATGTAACTCTTGGAAAATGTTGCCACTTAGTGGAGATGACAGCAGCAATGACAGGGCATTGTAGCAAAAATCTCTCTGCCCTCATTCCAAGTGTCAGGCAACCACACCTAACGAGTACCTAGGGTTGTGAAAACTGGTTCCAGTTTTGAAAAATGTTAAGACCACTTCGGAACAGATCTTATTTTGCTAAATAAATACCACTGGGTGTCCTTTAACAGGAATCTCAGGTCTTTTGGCTGCCATAATGTTTTTAGCAAAAGCAGCAATTTTACCAGCAATGGTAGCATATGAGTGTATTTAACTGCCTGGTGATGTATACCCCATTGGTAGTGGATATTATGGTTAATCTGTTAGTAAATGCCTAGTACCACTGGGTGTTCTCATACAGGGTTTTGCCTTGGAATCAAAACGATGCAGAGCAACACAGGTTCGATCCCGGGTCCGCGCTTAGAAACCTCTGGGTATTAAGCGCGTTATAAATAACCAATTACAATACTGCCATTTCTGCCCACAGAGTTGCTGTGTTGGTGAAATCTGATTTGCTTGGAAAAAAGTGCACAGCAACACTATGATATATATCGAGATATACTGCCACAGGCCTGGTTACATCTCTGAATGTAAAAGTACTCTGTGTGAGTACTGGTAACCGGCTGGGTTTAGCGCGTGCTGCCCAGAGCTACGTCACATAGAACTCGAAACAAGTCCAATTCAGCTTTTCATTCTTCCAAGGTTGAACAACATGAGTATGTCTCAATTGCATAATAAAAATAGCTAATAAATATGCCTAGGGAGACAATTTAGGGTCTTAATACAGCAACTTTGCACTGGTGCAAGAGCACTTGGTCAAAAATTGCCCTAGTGCAAAAATATATTCTTTGCGTGCCCTGGACATACCACTTGTGAGAAATTAGTCCAGGCGCAAAAATGCACTGAAGGAATATGTTTTCTGCACTAAGGAAATTCTGCCCAAGTTTGCACTTGGGCTGATACAACGTTTCAGTAACATAACCCACAGTCTAAATGGTTAATACTGTTATGAATGGAGCAAAGTGAAAAAAACGTTTTGTAAACAGTTTTTCATTTCAATTGTAATGTGTGTTACACTGAGATTAGTTACAAAGTGCCTCTGTTATGTTTAGCAATAAGGGGACTTGTTCTTGAGGAATGAAGCACCCTAGAAAATGCTCTCACTTCTCTTAGAAACAGGGGTAACATCACTTAGAACGAAGGGTGATGTACACCGGAGGTCTTCAACCTTTTGCTCTCCAGCGTTTTGGACTACAACTCCCATCCGCCCTAGCTAGCATGGTGAATAAGGAGGCGTCATGAGAGTCATAGTCCAAAATATCTGAGGGGCCCGACGCAAGGAATATCTTGCACGGATCACAGTGACGTTGCACCACTGAGAAGAGAGTTTTCACTGCCGACACAAACCCTGATTCTTGGAACTGTGCCAAGTGTATTTTTGCAGTGCAAAGTCAGTGCAAATCAGTACAAAGTCATTTTTCAGTACAAAATGACTTTAAACTGACTTTGCACTGCAAATTACCCTTTGCACTGTTCCATGAATCAGGGTTTGTGTCGGCAGTGCAAAATCACTTTTCAGCAGTGCAAAATAGTGGGAAAAAGCACCTAGATTCAAATCTCACAGTAGTGGGAAAATGCCCCTAGATTTAAAATATATTGGTGTTGGGAAAAAGCACCTAGATTCAAAACTCACACTAGTGGGAAAATGCACCTGGATCAAAAACATACAGTGGCAGGAAAAGCACCCAGATTAAAAACTCACTTAGATTCAGCAGTGTAATGAAAAAATACTTAGATTCAGTATAATGATATACCAGTTCCACAGTTAGGCTAGATGCAAGTAGGTATAGGGTAAATAGGTAATACAAGTAGTGGGGTTTTACTGAATGCAGTAATGGTTGTACTTCCCGTCCAGCCCACACTTACAACTAGTGGGCACAGGAATTTCCCAATCTACAGCTAATAAGATATATAGAGTCCCCTTGTGCAACTAGTGAGCACCCAGTCTTCCCAGGCTGCAGTTAATAAATACAGGAGCATTTCCATAAACAACTAATGGGCACAGGACCTTCACAGCACACCGCTAATAAGCTACAGAGATTCCCTTTGTGCAATTAGTGAGCACACAATCTTTCCAGATTGCAGCTAATTAGCAATGGGCATTCACTTTGTGCAATTGGTGAGCCCACGTTCTTCCTGACTGCAGCTATTAAACACAGGAACATTTCCATAAACAACTAATGGGCACAGGACCTTCACAGCACACTGCTAATAAGCTACAGAGATTCCCTTTGTGCAATTAGTGAGCACACAATCTTTCCAGATTGCAGCTAATTAGCAATGGGCATTCACTTTGTGCAATTGGTGAGCCCGCGTTCTTCCTGACTGCAGCTATTAAACACAGGAACATTTCCATAAACATCTAACGGGCACAGGACTGTCCCAATGTGCAGCTAATAAGCTACAGACATTCCCTTGGTGTAACTAGAGAAAACACAGTCTTCCCAGGCTGCAGTTAATAAACACAGGAGCATTATCCTAAGCAAAAAATGGGCACAGGACCTTCCCAATGTGCAGCTAATAAGCTACAGACATTCTCTTTGTGTAACTAGAGAGAACACGGTCTTCCCAGGCTGCAGTTAATAAACACAGGAGCATTATCCTAAGCAAAAAATGGGCACAGGACCTTCCCAATGTGCAGCTAATAAGCTACAGACATTCTCTTTGTGTAACTAGAGAGAACACGGTCTCCCCAGGCTGAAGCTAATGAGTACAGGAGCATTTCCATAAGCAAAAAATGGGCACAGGACCTTCCCAAAGTGCAGCTAATGAGCTACGGACACTCCCTGTGTGCAAGTAATAAGCATGCAACCTTCTCAGTGTGCAGCTAATAAGTATTGGTGCTCCTCCGCACGCAGTTCTCCATGTTCTGCATAATATTGTGAATATTTAGCTTCACGAAGGACAAAGGTACGTTGGAGAGAGTCCAAGGTAGACTGGTTTAATCTCACGTCCTTTTAGGAGAGACTCCAGAATCTAAATAGAGATCCACTGAAAACAATTAGTCAGGTGGGCATGTGGCTGAGACATTCCCAACCACACCCTTTCATCACCGGCAAATCCCAATGTTATCAGAGGTGGCTAGCACAGCCACACCAGCACATGGCATTGCAGATGCAGCGCTGCTGGACTCGTCTCTATTAAAGCTGTGATGTGTCTGTAATGATAGTCTGTGGTTGCACGTTACAGCGTGTGGCCTTCCACTGCAATGAAATGCACTATTGTTATGAATGATCTGGGTGAAAGGCAGCTCGGGGCGCATCTCGGCTGTGGCGGTGGCAGCTATGCATTGTACATTTATTTATTTATTTTTGTTTTATTGGGCATTTGTAAGGCGCTTATACATCAGGAAATTGTGTTTCAAAGAGCCCACAGGGCCAAGGGGAGGGAACAAGGGCACAGCAAGACAATGCAATATGATAGCTGTGATGAGCAGAATACAGAAAGCGGTCCTGCTAGGCTTTGCGAACATTCGGAGTGTGCAACTGCAGAGAGAGAAGGGACAGGGGAAGGGGGTAAGTGCTAGAGGCTCCACGCAGGGGGAAGTGCAGAGAGCCAGTTGCAAAGGTACACAGGTAAGTACCAGGCAGTGACCACTTGGTCGAAGAGGGGTCACTAGCCAGTACAATGCAGGGGGAAAAGCTGATACTGCGGGTGATTGGACAGAAGACCAGGACCCAGAAGGACACATAAGGGCCCAGGCCGTCAAACACAGCGACGGTGGTGTTCAGCACAGGGGGGGAGAGAGGGATGAGGAGGAAACCGGGAAAGTCTAGAGGTCACATAGTATAACTTAAGTTGCAGGCTACAGGTGTACTCTTGGGAATTCAAATAAATTAAAGTGCAATAAGAAAACAGGACAAATACTTATTTCCCTTCTTCAAAATCAGCCTCACAACTCAGTCCAATATATCACTCACAATTTAGGCAATGCCTTTTTTTCTAGGTCAGATATCTATGATGCACTTAACTGTGCTGAGATGTATCCATGCAAAGGCAAAACATTTCTCTCCCTCCACCGCTACATCCTTCCCACCTTTACCTTTTAGTTTGAGCTATTAGGTGTCGCTTGAGACACCTATAAGCCAAAACGATTGCATTGGAGTACAGATAGGGAGGAATGACATATGAGGAGGGACAAACAGGGGGTCATTCCGACCCTGGCGGTAGGGGTTAACGGCACTGGTAAGGATGCCAGTGCCGTTAACCCCCTACCGCCCTATTACGAGGTCCCTTAGCGGGTCCCACCAGGGCCGCCTGGTTTTACCAGCCGGTCTTAGCAGGACCCGTTAAGGGACAATAGAGCTAATAACGGGCCCGCAATTTGCGGGCCCGTTATTAGCTTCTTCTCCATTCCCATTGAGCCCTATGGGGGCTCAAATGGGAATGGGGAATGGTTTTCAAAATGGGGACTTACCGGGTCCGTATAGGTCGGAATGTCCCGGTAAGTCCCCATTCCGACACCACGGACCCAAACCCGAGTTTGGAGGTAGCCATGGTGCTAATAACACCATGGCTACCTCCAAACTCAGAATGACCCCACAGTCTCCAGGTGTTGTCTGGTTATGTGTCCACCCATTGCCTGCCCATGGCCATGCTAATCCAAATGGCCATTCCCACCAATGCCTGCCTCTGGCCGCCCAAAATACCTCCTCGTGGGAGTCAAGGCTTACCATCAGGCTTTGCATTCAAAGTGTCTGCCAGTGTTTGTTCAAAGCAGTCTTCTGAGAGTTTATGACTTAATTTGAGTTGTAAATACGCTACTGCTACAATAATAAAATGTCTTACCTGCTCTTCATTCAACAACTTGATTTATAAACGCTTGGCATGTCCTTCACTGAAGTCCTTTTAAAAACAAGCCCTATTTCAAACAAGCATTGGCAAAGCCAACATTTCTGGCTTTGTAATTGTAATTGGTGTTTTATAACGCACTTAATACCCAGAGGTTTTTAAGCGCTGACCCGGAGATCGAACCTGTGTTGCTCCACATTGTCTCATTACCAAGGCGAGCATGCTACCCCTGTGCTATCCTCCCGTACCTTGTGAATACGTTTTAAGCATTTGCCAGGCACCGCTATTAGATGCCCAGGTACCCGCACCATTTTGCACCTGCTCCCAACAATGGGTAGTTAATACCATTATGGCGGTGCCTGGCAAGTGCCTTTCCCATGCCTACACAAACGCCCAAACTGTTTGGCATTGCCAATGCTTGTTGAATGTGGCAACTGTTCTCTCTTTACCATCCAATTAGCTTTCCACTGGTGCCCCCGCAGGGGGGCAATATGTCATCTCATGGACACGCCTAGCAGCTCTGAGATATGATATGATCTGATAAGATATGATATGATATGATATGGCATTTATAACGCGCCTATACACAAGTGTTTCAAGGCGTGACGAGGCAAGGGAGGGGAACAGATGGAGGACGGATAACGATCCTACTAGGCCAGGTGTCATTCAGATCATGCAAGTGCGTAGGAAGGGGACAGGGACAGTGCAGTACATGGGAGAAAGGTAGCAGGTAAGTAACAGCCAGCAAGTGGCAAGTGCATGGGTAAGTGCGGGCAACAGGTGTAAAGGGCTGGTAGGGGGACTGTAGGGATACAGAAACAGTCCCCAAGTGCGGGGGTTGCCAGGTGGGCAGTGCAAGTAAGACTGGTAGGGGGGCTGTAGGGGTACAGAAGCAGTCTCCAAGTGTGGGGGATGCCAGCTGGGCAGTGCAGGTGTCTGACGCAGGCGGGGGAAGGACCTGGGCCCAAGATCAAGGGTGTCCAGGTAGCCAGTGCAGTTCGGGTTACAGCCAGGTGGTCAGCAGAGAAGGGGGAGAAAAAGCAGAACCAAAGAGAAAGGTTTTGAGGTGCTTCCGGAACCGGAGATGGTTCTCCTCAAGTTTAAGGGAGGCAGGGAGGCTGTTCCAGAGGGGGTGGCGCCAGCAGAAGAAAGAGATCTACCACCAAATCATTGCTTGGGGAAGCGACTGACCCTGAGGGAGTTGGAGGCAGATGAGCAAAGTGCTCGAGAAGGAAGATATTTAGGAAGAGAGAGTTGAAGGTATTGAGGCGCCAGGCCCCAGAAGGCCTTGCGCACGATGCAGAGGGCTTTGAACTTAATCCTCGCAGCCACTGGGAGCCAGTGTAGAGATGTCAGTCCTGGAGAGATACGATCCCTGGGCTTGAGGCCAAAGAAAAGTCTCGCAGTCCTATTCTGGATAAGTTTCAGAGGGCGGAGAGTAGAAGCAGGCAGATTTAGAAAGAGGCTGTTACAATAGTCGAGCTTAGAGAGAACCAGAGCTCTGGAGACAGTGAGCTTCTGGGGAAAACTTTGGCAGTGATTTGGTGCAGTACCAAAGCTTCATAGCGTAACATAACTTAGATATAAGGGTACATAAGACTGCATGAGAGTACCTTATGTCGTAGCGGAAGAGGAGGGCATGCAATGCATGGGTCAGGTTCATGGATTCATGCCGCCCCAGACCAAGTGCCATTTTGCCGCTTAATGCCCTTAAACTTGTGCCACTTGTTATATGTTATGGTCCAAAATAGCATCTCCTAATGCGCCTGCTCTGTGGGCACCCTTGGCAGCCGTCTAGAATTACCGTCAAGTAGCACCTGCCCCGGATATAATACCGGAAAAGGAAGGCACAGAAGTGATATTAGAAGAGATGCTTTCATAGGAAGACCAGTGCCTACTTGCAATAGGCGTTCAGAAGAGGAGGCGGAGACATAACATACAAATCACTTAAAGAAGACCCCGGACCACTACGCAGAATCTCCAGGGCCATGGAGTGGAGCTCATCATTAAACGCTTGAAGGTTCTGCAGCCTGACTGGGGCCAGTGGTCTTTCCCCGTTATTAAATAATCACTGCAATGTGTATGGTAGAACCTAGCACTTGAAACCGGGATTTGAGTTGAGGATTTACAGATCACTTACCAGAGACTTGCTATGACGTACAACAATTCTCTTTGTCTTCCTGTGCCCGGATTCCTCAAAGTTAAAATATTAATACATAATGAAGCCCCATATTTCCGACTCACACGCCTTCCCATGTATACTGTGGGCGTTTAGTCATGGAGTCGTAGGAAGTTCCCATGAGCTATGTCAGTCCTTTTGAGTTTTGGCTATCAGGTCGCGCCACCTATAAGCCAAAACTATTGCTTTGGTGTTCACCTAGGAGGGAGATGGGATATGAGGAGGGACAAACAGCTTGTATGTGTTGTTTGGTTATTTACCCCGCCATTAACTGCCCATGCCCATGCTAATCCCTGTGGCCCTTGCAATCCCACTGCCGGTTCCTCCCCACCCAAAACACATACTCCCAGAATCTCTTAGAGCTAGCTTTATCAAGCTATGCCATCAAAATGTTGTCTGACAGCATTTTCTCTAAGCAGTCTTAATGGCTTAATTACAGTTGTAAATGTGTAACTACTGCAAAAAACAAGTCTCAACCAAGTGTGCCTTCAGTCACTTGATATATATGCAATACTCATGTCATTGCACTGAAAGCCTGCTACAACAAGCATTGGCAAAGCTAACAGTTTTGACTTGTGCATCGGTATTAGATAGGCATTTGCAAAGCACTTCTTCATATGCACAGGTACTCGTACCAGTTTTCAGCTGCTACCATCTTATAGCCAGGTAGCACCATTATAGCAGGGCTTGGCACATGCTTATCCCATTCCTACACAAAAGCCAAAACTGTTGGCTTTTCCAATGCTTGTTTTGACTAGTCCATGTGAGCACACTGTCTGCAAGGGTCTCTGAAGTGGCATAACATCAGCACTGCAGAAACCTTTGTCGATGCCTTACCGAGAACACTCTGCCCTGTTCTACAGGCCACCTCTCAAGGGGGAGAAAAGTATATTGGACTAGGTCCAGAGAAGTGCTGTTATGATGGTAGGTCTGTATCATCAGAAGTGGAGGGGGGAGAGGGATGACGAGGCAGTCAGATACCCCAGGTGTATAATGACAGTAATGGTAGGGCCTGATTCCAGCAGTGTTCTGTCCCTGAAACACTGCACCAGGAGCTAAGATGTCTTGGGCAGTGGGAATGATTCAACATTAAGGCAAATTTTGCACAGAAAAAGGGTGTACAATAAGGAAGAGAGTTTAAAAGGCCTTGGCGAGGCACAGAGGTCTACTCTCAGTGAGCAAACAAAGAAAGAGCCTCAGGCTGACTTTCAGTACCCAGGGAACCAGCCGGGGGAACAGAGCCAGGTGGTCCCCCGCTGGCATCCGTGGGTTGCCACGGTCACCTAGGGACACGCTCAGATGTTCCGTAGGCTGTCACGTGAGAGACTTCTCCCCTAAGCAGTGTGCCAGAGAGCTCCTTTCTGGCTGATAATAACACAGGGTGACTCTCGAGCAGAGGAAAGCAAAATGGACGCTGCCCGCAATCTAGCATGAGTTCTGGGGGCTATGCAAGCATGGAGTTGCTCCCATGGATTCGCATCTTCGGAAGGCGGCGTAAATTATGCACGAGGAAGTGTGAAATGTTATACACACCCTTCATAGGTGATAGCATTTCAATGAAAGTACAGGCTGCCACTGAAAAGGCTCTCCTGAATAATTTACCTACACAAACGCAGACACTTCGCTCACCTTCTATCGCCTCGGAGGCAGGATTTGGCCGTGAGTCATTGGGTGGGGACACTTGGGAGTCTTCAGTTGAAGGATAATGTGGTCTAACAACAAGAGTGGGAGTGAGATGCCTCTTAGTCGCAGATCAATCTTAAACAGTGATGATGTGGTGCTATATAAAACCCTGTAACATAACATAGGACAGCGTAGAGCCTCATGCTGGATTTCTCCATCTTCTAGACACTGAAATATGTCCTGATAGCAGTTATTATCTATATGCATATACATGGTATTATATGATAGGTTATTTAACGCGCTTAATACCCAGAGGTTTCTAAGCGCGGACCCGGGTTCGAACCTGTGTTGCTCTGTGCCGTCTTGCTTCCAAGGCGAGCACATTGCCCCTGAGCTATCCTCCAAAGGCATGGTTAACAGGCGTTCAGGCCCTACAGGCCACGTGCCAAAGGAGCCTGGCATGCAACTTGTGCCGCCTTTTTGGGGCACTGGCTTATCAGGAAGTATGTTGCAATTCACCAATAGGTAAGCCCGGCTCTGTGCCTGTCTATATCTCATGCCATAAGCCAAGCTGTGCTTTGGTTGCTATGCTGAAGCTCTGGTAAGGCAGCTGGCCAGGAGCCAGAACATATAGAGGTTGAACATGTGGTGTGTGGTTTAGCGTTTGGACGAAGGGTGTGGTCCACTTGCTCGGAAGGACGTGTGGTTTTAGAAACTGGCATGTGGTGCACAGGAGATAAGTGGGGGCAATCTGTGGAAGAGTAGGAATTCTATCATTGAAAAAGTGATGTGTGCTTTTCGCAGTTAGTATGGTCCGCTGCAGAAGCAGGATGTGGGTGGTTTATAGAGCTTGTAGGGCGCATTCTAGAGCTGAACAGGATGTGTGCGATTTAGATGTTCAGTAGGGGGTGTGGATCCAAAGATGCACTGGATATTTAGGGTTCACATGTTTGACAGGTGGTGTGAAGTAGAGGCTTTTGGTTTTGATGTTTAGTAGGTGGTGTGGTTCCAAGGATGCACAGGATATGTGGGGTTTGCATGTTTAGTAGGTGGTGTGGATCCAAGGATGAGCAGGATAGGTGGGGTCCACATATTTGACAGGTGGTGTGAAGTAGAGGCTGAGCAGGTTGTGTTTTGTTTTTATGTTTACTAGGGGGTCTGGTGTGGTGGGTGAAGAGTATATGTGTGGTTTACCTGTTTGGCAGGTGGTGTGCAGTAGAGGCTGACCGGGTTGTGTTTTGTTCTGATGTTAGCTAGGCGGCGTGCTGTGGTGGGTGAAGAGTATATGTGTGGTTTACCTGTTTGGCAGGTGGTGTGAAGTAGAGGCTGACCGGGTTGTGTTTTGTTCTGATGTTAGCTAGGCGGCGTGCTGTGGTGGGTGAACAGTATATGTTTGGTTTACCTGTTTGGCAGGGGGTGTGAAGCGGAGACTGAGCAGGTTGTGTTTGGTGTTGATGTTTAGTGGGGGATGTGGTGGTTGAAGAGTATATGTGTGATTTACCTGTTTGGCAGGTGGTGTGAAGTAGAGGCTGAGCAGGTTGTGTTTGGTTTTGATGTTTAGTGGGGGGTGTGGCGGTTGAAGAGTATATGTGGGGTTTACCTGTTTGGCAGATGGTGTTAAGTAGAGGCTGAGCGGGTTGTGTTTTGTTCTGATGTTAGCTAGGCGGTGTGCTGTGGTGGGTGAGCAGCATATGTGTGGTTTACCTGTTTGTCAGAGGGTGTGAAGCGGAGACTGAGCAGGTTGTGTTTGGTGTTGATGTTTGGTTAGTGGTCTAGTGATGTGTGTGGCCTGCGTATGCATCAGATGATGTGGATATTTCCAGAGCGCTATATCTGTGTTTTCGACTGTTGTGATATTTTAACCTTATGTGGTTTAGATGGTTGGCGTGTGGCTTTGTCTGATGGTTGATTAAGATATTCTATGAAGCTCAAAAGGAGGCGAAATCTTAAACGGCAAGACAGCAGGTGAGTTGTTTTTACGGTAAACCAAGAGGAGTGATATTTACAAGTACAACAGGAGGAATGTGTTTCAGAGGTTGACTGGCAGGTGTTGAAGGTTTAATGCTAGAACCAGAACTGTGACCTTTAGATGAAGAACCAGAGGTGTGTGCTTTAGCGATAGAACATGAAGGGTGATAACACGTAGCTATAGCACATAAGGAGTGTGATTTAGCCACCCAACAGGAAGAGTGTGGTTTAGAAGAAGAGCAGGAGTAGTGTGATTTACAAGGTCAACAAGGGGAGAGTCTTGTAGAGGTTGCAGAGGAGAGGCAGTGTGAGTGCTAGAGCCACAATCTAAGCTTGAGCTGTGTGCTTTGGAGGTAGAACAGGAAGGGTGATACGACTTAGATATAGGATATACAGAGTGTGCTTTAAACAGGGAGAATGTACTTCGGAGGAAGAGATAGTGTGATTTACAGTGTCAACAAGGGAGTGTGGTTTAGAGCATGCAGAGGACAGGCACTGTGAGTGCTGGAACCAGAATCATAGCTTGAGCGGTGTGCTTTGGAGGTAGAATAGAAAGTGTGTGCTTTAGTGGTCAGGCGTGTGTTTTAGGGGCTGGACAGTGCGTGCTGTCTCTGTTGAAAGAAGGTGAATGCGGGTAAGTGAACTTGTCTCACACTTCTGAAAAGTGAATGATCTGCTTCCCACCGAGCATTCCAAAAGCACCATGGATGGTGTTGAGGGCCGCTCATGTGTTCCTGCTTTCCTGCAACCAGGTGGGTACTGGCTGGTGGGCAAAAGGGCAATGCCCGAACCAAAAAACACAAAGTGCTTGTGTGGCCAGTGTTTCTTGGTCAAAGCTGGCCACTTATTTGGCCCACGTGGTCCAGTTTGATAAGTTACATCACCATGCGACTAATCGTTTTGACCAGTGTTACTGAGTAAATATTCTTTAAAATGCACAATTTGCATCACATTTTAACAAGAAACCTCCCCCTTGGGTACTACTGAAACAATCTGTCACAAAGTCTCAGGAGGATAGCTAAGGGGCAACGCGCTCGCCTTGGAAGCAAGACGACACGGAGCACCACAGTTTCGATCCGCGCTTAGAAACCTCTGGGTATTAAGCGCGCTATAAATAACCTATCATATCATATCAAAAGGAATGGCTTGCCATTTGCCATTGTGGGGCACTTTTTCATTGGTGCCCGAGACCATCTTATGCCGCAGTCCGACCCTGCGTGCAAGGTAGTCGTGACGACAACCTGCTATTCTGTTGCGGCTCTTCTCTTTCCCAACTATGCATTCTCAGCCTGCTGAATCGAGAGCAAGTATATTCTCAACATGACAGTTCAGAAAATCGGACTAGTTGAAAGAAAAGCCGAACTACTGACTTCCTCTTTCTCCTTCAATCGCAGGAATTTTCGGAATATTTTTTCCCATGGGCAGTGTATGGGAGCAGGCACGTCCAGGGCACGGCTGCGATAATGACTTCATTATGCGCGGCCTACTGGAAGAGGGCGCTGTGACACCCTTCAGCGCGCATGTCCGTCACCGGCCCCCGGTACCTCTCATCTCCTCCTCTTAATCAGTTTCAATGCCCTCCCTTTGTTCCTCGCCTGATGCCAGACTTCATTTCCTGACATTTAAGATATATTTGGTGAAACAGATCAAGTATTCTTTCGCCGGCTCTCGAACGGTGCGGAAATCAAGCTGTCAGTGCCAGGTCGAGGCTCTCCCAGGCATCCGCAAATGTATCTATTTGTATCTGCAAATGGAGAAAATGAATATGGCCATGGCTCAGCCAATCGGCACGCTCCATCCCTCTCTGTCAGTACAGGGACAGATCCCCCTCTCTATCTCGCTATTGTGCATGCTGTATTCCCCCCGCCCCCAATCAATCCACGCATTGTGCAGTACATCCCCATCTCCCTCATTATGCAGCCTATATCTCCACCCTCACCTGACTAGTTATGCAGCATATCTCCACACTTTCCTCTCTACGCATCTTATATCGCTACCACCACCAATGCATTTATGCAGCCCCCACATTCCTTTCTATGCAGCCTATATCACTACCTACAGCCATCTATTTATCAATCCCTCTCCCCACCTTCTTATGCAGCCTGTAGCACTACCTCTACTCATCCATTTATGCAGTATATCTCATCACCTCCCTCTCTACGCAGCCTATATCGGTAGCTTCTTCCTTCTATCTATGCAGCATATCTCCCCTCCTCCCTCACTATACAACCTGTATCACTATCACCACCAGTCTATGTACGCAGTGTATCTCCCCACCACCCTCTATAGACATCTACCTCACTAACGTCACCCATCTATTTTTGCAGATCTCCTCACCACCGCTCTATGCTATGCTTATAGCACTAACACCACCCATCTATTATGCAGTATATTTCCCCTCTGTCCCTTTATGGAGTCCATATTACTACCACGGCTAATCTATGTATGTGACGAATCAACTTCCGGGAGAAACAGTGATCCAGGGGTGAATATCGGTTTCGAATCCATCAATCAGCCCCACAACCCTAGTACACCAGAAGGGATCCGAACAGATTGGAAACACAAGTGAATTATAAACCTCCTTGTTCAATTTTGGTAATGTGGACGGAACAGCAGGCTTATCGCTGTAAGGTCGTAGATCGTTGGTTAGTTGCAACACTGCAAAAATACAATTATTACCCAATGATAAAAGGGACTGTCCAGTCAAGGTTGTATACAAATAGCAACTTTATTATTATTATAACAACCGACAGTTCTAGCACACTACAAAATACAACCCACCCTGTAAAGGAACACAGAGGACATACAGTTTCACAAAGGAAAGGGAAGCACTCTGGATACTGACAGGAGGGTAGTCGGTAAAGCAATCAGCCTTAACTGTTCAAGGTTATTTGGTTTCAGCACCAAGGGATCAAGGGGTTGTAAATGTCACTAGTGGCCTTTGGAGAGGGACCAGGGGTACAGAACCACAATGCACCTTGTGCTTGAGATGATCTTGATGCTCGACAGCGTCAAGTCGGTTCCAGGACGCTTTGCAGCTCCTGCGACAGAGTTCAAGATGGAAGACAGCTGTGGGTATCAAGAGGCAAGCAAGACTGGACGATTGGCTGCAGGCTGGCCTACGTGTCGTCTCTGGGTCAAGAATCGTTTTCTCTGTACTGGTTGGTGGATCTGGAGCGCTGGTTGAGGAGTTTCGGATGGCTTTAGTGAGTGCAGTGCGACCACAGTCAGTGGAGCAGCCGGTCGCAGTTCGAGGGCTCGACTGCCTCGAAAATGTCATTAAAAGATGGAGGCTGGTTGATGCATGTTGTGGCACTCCTCCTAGTTTCTTCGCAGGGCTCGTGTCATCCAAAGCTGAGGAGAGTGTTTGCAGGCAACGGCCTTGTCCTTCCCACCTTGGAAGCTTGCTGGCAGAACCTAGCAGGGCACACTGTGTGCAGGCCCTGTACAAGTTCTGGAGCTCTTGGATGAGTCCTCTGAGTCTGGTATCTCCCACTGTTCCCTGGGAGATGTTTAGGGGAGGGAGCTTGCTGCCCTCTTTGAAATCATGGCCTACCTTCACTGGCGGAAGCTGTAAGGCAGACTGTACTTTCAGCCAGGGTCCAAATGAGTCCTTCTTCTTACTCCTTTCAAAATCATCAGATGATCTGCCAAAAGAGGGGCTCAACCCTATTTTAAAGCCAAATGGACCGCAGTGTTTGGTGCAGGCTAAGCCTACCTTAAGGAACCAATCCTGGGTCCCCACCAACAATCTTGCGTTATGCATGAGGTCGTAACCAGAGTGCTTTGCAACAGGAAAGGTAAGGGGTGACAACATGTACTACTAAGTCTCACCCATCTTCCTGTCTGTTATGGATCAAAGTGTATCGCTGGTTAATTGAGCTCTCTGTGACTCCTGATCAAAGCGCAGGTCTCCCTTGAAGTTTGTGGTGAGAAAAGACTTTCTCTATCAATTCACATACTTCTTCCCTCTGAAAGTGGGTCTCACTGCAGGGGTTGCCTACTGTAAAAAGTTACTATAGATGCTAGATGCTATTCACTGCTCTTCATACGGAGGGGTGGAGCTAGCTTCAAGTTGACACATTGCATATCAAAGAGGTTTTGGTGTTTCCTGTCCCTTGTGTTCTGTGAACAGCCCCCTTTGCAGGCCTAGTTCAATTAAATCTCATCAATATGCGCTGCCACCACACAGAACTGCAATACAACAGGGTGGATCCATGGAGCCTTTGATATTTAATTAGCCTGGCCATGGTCGTAAGAAGGTGTTGCCTTCCCCCTTCCTGAGATGCTTTGATGTACCTGTGGCTGTCCCTGTGCAGATGGTCGAATTCCTCACAATGTATGCACTATATCTTTCCACCTCCCTCTTTACGTAGCCTGTTGCACTACCACCACTTGTTTATGTATGCAGTATATATCCCACATCCTCACAATGCAACCTATGTCACTACCCCTGCCCCTCCATTCAGTATATCTCCCTCACATGCATTGCTACATAGCTCATATCACTACATCCATCCATCTATATATGCAGAATATCTCCCCACCTTTCTCAATTTGCAGCCTATGCCACTACCACCATCCATTTATGTATGCAGTACATCTTGTCTCCTTCTCTCTGTGCAGTCTAAATCCCCACAACCACACATTTATTTATGAAGTATATCACCCCCACCTCCCTCACTATGTGGCCTATGTCACTGCCACCATCGCTCTTTTAATGCAGTATATTTCCCCACATCCATCTCTATTCAGCACATATCACTACCTACACTCATCTATCTATGCAGTATATCCCTGCATCTATCTATGCAGCCTATATCCCTACCATATCTATTTAAGCAGTATATCTCCCCACCTTCCTCTTTATGCAGCCTGTATAACTACCAACACCAATGTATGTATGCACTCTTTCTTCCAACCCCCACACTATGCAGCCTATGTCACTCCCACTACCCATTTCTTTAAGCAGCATATCTCCCCACTTTCCTCTCTGTGCAGCAAATCCTGCACATCTATTCTTGCAGTATTTCACCACCCCTCCACACCATTCCTTCATTCAAGATATTGCCATCCCACCTCTCATCACTTTATGCAGTATACCTGCATCCCTCCTCGCTTCCCTCTCTCTCTCGTTCCAGCCTACATCACTAGCCCACCACATCCTTTTATGTGGTATATCTCTAGTCCGTTACCCAATCCTTTATGCCCTGTATCTGCACACCACCTCCCTACTTTCATTTCTCTGCTTCTATGCAGCATGCATAACTACCTGCATTTCACCTCTTTATGCAGTATATATCCCTGTCTCTACCACTTTTTCTATGCACTATATTTCCCTACCACCGACCCTCTCTTTAATATAACACACTCTATCTCCATCTCTCTCTCTGAGCAGTATTTGGTCATTCCTCCACCCTATCATTTATGCTGCATAGTGCATGCCTTTATCATTCCCCCATAGGCAACACATTTTCTAAATCCAACCCTATCTCAGTATGAGGTATTTCACAATTTCTGCACCCCTCTTTTTAATATAGTGTACCTCAAAAGCATGCTATTCAATATCTCCCTTCCTCCATTGCTCTATGCAATATATATCCCTACCAACACCTCTCGTCTTGTGCAGTAGAGCAAACTAACTCTGGTTTTCTCTTTATGTTAATATCATCCTACCCCAACCCCTTCTCTGCAGTATATCTTCCTGTCACCACCCCTCATTTTAAGCAACATGTCTCCCTGAAACCATTTATCTCCAATAATTCTCTCTCTATGCAGTGTATCTGCACAAGACTCCCTTACTTTAGGCGCTGTGTCCCCCTGTCGCCAACACTGCATGAGCAGTGTGGCTGACCATTGGGGATCAGTTTATGAGCGTTGCAAGGCTGCCGGAGGGTAGGGCTGTAGGTCTGGTGCAAAGGCAGGTGCCCCTTTTCACAGACAGTGTGACGTAAAATGCACCATTTTAACCCATCGCTTTTAAAGGTTTCTCAGGGCTCGGGGAGAGCCCCCTACCCACACCTCTCAAACTCTCCTTGGTTGGTTCGAGTTCCCTTGCTATGATCGGTCCCTCATGCCGGTCCATGGGGAGCAATTATGCCCTTCTAATTTAAAAAATCACCATCCGTCACTGCTTAATTGACGTTTTAATTCATGGCTTGAGCATAATATGCAAATACTGTGCACGCCTTCCCAGCTTTGCTTTTCATTCCAAGCCCTTTGCTTTTCATATTTAATGTGTTGGCTTTTCTCTTTAATGTACAATGTTAAATGTTGAAGGCCAGCAGACAGAAGGTGATACACTACAAATGTAAAATGCCCACACATGTATCTGAGACAGGTCTCCCCAACACCAACTAATCATTGTATACAGTACATCTGGCAGCTCTGCCTTTATGTTGCATATGTTGTCCAAATCCAAATCTTTTAAGCAGAATAGCTCTACCATAATGTCTCTCAAACTAGTTTGTTCCCATAAACCCAACCCCCTCTTTTAACATTATATCTCCATTATAGAATGTGTTTCTAAGAAGCGTGCAAGAAATGTTCCCAAGTGAACATAGGGTTAGATAGAATATCTTCTTTCCCAGCAGCCTCGCTCCATCCATCTTTAAGTAGTAGATATCCCTACTATGACCTCTAAGCCTCTCTCCCTACCGCCATCACATTTCAACAAGTACATCATCTCACAGCCCTGTCAGTTTAAGAAGATCTCCCTTAACCAGCATCGCTCCCTATGGCTACTATGTTCAGACAGCATCACAGCCTATCGGGCTTCCCACTACAATGCATCTTTATTTAAAAGATATGCCTCTCTACTACAACCCTGCATATTTATTTGTTAAGTATTTCTCCTTACCTCCATCTTTTTGAAGCAGTATATCGCCTTACCAGCTATCGCTTTACGCAGTATTTCTCTCTACCACGTGGGTCTGCAACCTTTGACTCGCCAGATGTTTGGAACTACAAATCCCATCAGCCCCACCTGGCACATTGCAGAGGAGGGACCATGGAATTTGTGGTCCAAATTTCTATTTAAACAGTATTCCTCTTTTCCCTCATTTATTTGTATTTAAAAGGCATCTGTCCAAACCAACATCTCTTTTTAAGGAACATATCACTTGAAGCCCCCCCCCACCCACCCCATACCCTATTTAAGGTCAAAAGAGGTCAAGCAAGAGGATGAGAAAGAATTAGAAACTGAGAGAGAGAGGGAAAGAATTAGATGAACCAATGAGGAGAAGGGAGTAAGTGGGAAATAAAGGAGATGGCAGGATAAGTATAAAGAGATGCCAAGAGAGAGATGAGATCAATGGGTGTCAAAGAGAAAATGTGGGGGGAAGGGGGCAAGAGGGGAACATACCATACCAGAAAAAAGCAGACTTGCAAAAGGCCAAAAAGAGTGTATGCACAGGCGGCACAATTACAAACATAATGGCTGACAAGTATAAGGGTGCATCCAGGAAACCTTCCGCTATAATAAAGACAATAAATAACATTATACGATCATACAATTATACAATCCATTACCTTATAAAAGAAAAGAGGAATCAATCCATCCAAAATTAAAATCAGCAAATGCAAACAATCTCATAATCACATGACTCAAAGTAAGAAGAGAGGAATGCCCAGACATTATGGGCCTCATTACGAGGTAGGAGGTAGCCATAGCGCTATTAGCGCCATGGCTGCCTCCAAACTCGTTCCGACTCCGCCCTGGTGAATGGAGCAATTACTGGTCCATTCCAAGGTTGGCGGGACCGGTAATTCCCCATTCACCAGGGCCCTTCCCCATTCCCATTTGAGCCCCTATAGGGCTCAATGGGAATGGGGAAGGTGCTAATAACGGTACTGTGCAAATTGCGGTACCGTTATTAGCTCTTGAGTCCCTTTGCGGGTACCGTCCTTCACCAGGACAGAGTCGGAACGAGTTTGGAGACAGCCATGGCGCTAACAGCGCCATGGCTACCTCCAACCTCGTAATGAGGCTCTATGACTCAAAATAAGAAGAGAGGAATGCCCAGACACTATGGGCCTCATTACACGGTAGGCGGTAGCCATGGCGCAATTAGTGCCATGGCTACCCCCTTACCGCATTCCGGGGCCGTGTTCCCGGAATAGGGATTTACCGGGTCATTCCGACCTTGGAGGACCCAGTAAGTCCCCATTCCGGGAACCATTCCCCATTCCCATTTGAGCCCCCATAGGGCTCAATGGGAATGGGGATGGAGCTAATAACAGGCCCTCTATTAGCGGGCCCCTTATTAGCTCTGAGGTCCCTTAACGTGTCCCTTCCATAACGCCTGGTAAAACCAGGTGTTAAGGAAGGGATTCGCTAAGGGACCTCGAAGTAGAGCGGTAAGGGATTACCGGCACCAGTGCCCTTACTGGTGCCGGTAATCCCTTACCGCCTACCGTGTAATGAGGCCCTATGACTTAAAGTAAGACGAGAGGAATGCCCAGACACTATGATTCAAGTAAGAAGAGAGGAATGCCCAGACACTATGGGCCTCATTACAAGTAGAGCGGTAAGGGTTAACGGTCACCGGTAACGAGACCGGTGCCGTTAAACCCTTACTGCCCTACTACGAGTTCCCTTTGCGGGTCCTTCCTTAATGCCTGCTTTTAGCAGGCGTTAAGGACGGGACCCGCAAAGGGACTCTAGAGCTAATAACGGTACCGCAATTTGCGGTACCGTTATTAGCGCCTTCCCCGGAAGGGCCCTGGTGAATGGTCCTGCCAACCTTGGAATGGACCGGTAATTGCTCCATTCACCAGGGCGGAGTCGGAACGAGTTTGGAGGAGTTTGTACCTCCAACCTCATAATGAGGCCCTATGACTCAAAGGGCCTCATTACACGGTAGGTGCTAAACCATGGTGTTATTAGCACCATGGTTCATGCCGGTAATTTACCGATTCAGCCATGGCAGAATGGGAACGTACCACCCCATTCCGAGGTTGGCGGGGCGGTAATTCCCCATGCCGCCATGGCCCTTCCCCATTCCCATTTTTGCCCCATAGGGCATAATGGGAATGGGGAAGGCGCTAATTACGGTACCGCAAATTGTGGTACCGTAATTAGCACCAAGGTCCCTTTGCGGGTCCCTACTTTAAAGGCTGGTCTACACCAGCCGTTACGGTCGGGTCCCGCAAAGAGACCTTGTAGTGAGGCGGTAAGGGTAACGGTCACCGGTAGCATTACCGGTGACCGTTAACCCTTACAGCCTTCCGTGTAATGAGGCCCAAAGTAAGAAGAGAGGAATGCCCAGACATTATGACTCAAAGTAAGAAGAGAGGAATGCCCAGACACTAGGGGGGTCATTTCGAGTTTGGAGGCAGCCATGGTGGTATTTGCACCATGGCTGCCTCCAAACCCGGGTCCGGTGTCACTGAATGGGGACTTACCGGGTCATTCCAACCTTAGAGGACCCGGTAAGTCCCCATTCAGTAAACCATTCCCCATTCCCATTTGAGCCCCCATAGGGGCCTGTTATTTGCTCCCTGGTCCCTTAACGGGTTCTGCTAAGAACGGCTGGTCAGACCAGCCGTTCATGGTGGGACTCGCTAAGAGACCTCGGAATATGGCGGATTGGGCTTAACGGCACCGGCATCCTTAATGGTGCTGTTAAGCCCCTACTGCCATACTCGGAATGACCCCCTATGACTCAAAGTTGGAAGAGAGGAATGCCCAGACACTATGGGCCTCATTACAAGAGTGGCGGAATGGGTTAACGGGTGCCGCAAAAGGATGCGGACCCGTTAACAACAATCCGCCACTTTACAAGGTCCCCTCGCGGGACCCGGTAAGTAACGCCTGGTCAAACCAGGCGTTCTTACCGGGTCCTGCGAGGGGAAGAGGGAGCACACAACAGGCCGCTCGTAATCGGCCCGTTGTTTGCTCCCTCTCCCATTCCCATTTCAGCCCTATGGGGGCTGAAATGGGAATGGGGAAGGTCCGGGCTTGGGTTTCTGGAGGGAGGAATTACCGGGCCCTCCGAACTCGGAATGGCCCGGTAATTCCCCATTATGGGATCCCAGACCCGACTTTGGCGGCAGCCATGCCGCCAATTGCGGCATGGCTACCGCCAAAGTCGTAATGAGGCCCTATGACTCAAAGTAAGAAGAGAGGAATGCCCAAACACTATGGGCCTCATTACGACTTTGGCGGTAGCCATGCCCTTAATAAGGGCATGGCTGCCACCAAAACCGGGTCCAGGTTCCCTGAATGGGGAATTACCGGGCCATTCTGAGTTTGGAAGGCCCGGTAATTCCTCCTACAGGGAACCCGGGCTCGGACCTTCCCCATTCCCATTTGGGCCCCCATAGGGCTCAATGGGAATTGGTGCAGGAGCTAACAACGGGCCGATTACGATCGGCCCGTTGTTAGCTCCCTGGTTCCCTCGCGGGACCCGCTATGGACGTCTGGTAAAACCAGACGTCCACATCGGGTCCCGCGAGGGAACCTCGTAATCTTGCGGAATGGGTTTAACGGGTCCACCACCATTAGCGGCACCCGTTAACCCATTCCGCAAAGGTTATATGAGGCCCTATGACTCAAAGTAAGAAGAGAGGAATGCCCTGACACTTTGGGCCTCATAACGACCTCGGCAGTAGCCATACCGCTATTGGCGGCATGGCTGCTGCCGAAATCGTGTCCGGGTTCCCAGAATGAGGAATTACCGGGCCATTCCGAGTTCAGAGGGCCCGGTAATTCCTCCCTCCAATGACCCGGACCCGGACCTTCCCCATTCCCATTTCAGCCCCCAGAGGGCTGAATGGGAATGGGAGAGGGAGCAAACAACGGGCTGATTCCGAGTGGCCCGTTGTTTCCTCCCTCTTCCCCTTGCGGGACCTGGTAAGCACGCCTGGTTTTAACAGGCGTGCTTACCATGTCCCGCGAGGGGACCTCGTAATGTAGCGGAACGGGTTTAACGGGTCTGCATCCTTTTGCGGCACCTGTTAACCCGCTCCACTAGGGTCGTCATGAGGCCCTATGACATGTTGACCACTTCAAGTTCTCACTCAAACGCTAACCATACATATGAAAAGGCAATGGCAGTGGCCACCTATATGCCGAGATCCCATCTCGCCAAAATACATCACTCTCGATGTCCTGGAAGCCCTCTGCAAAGTGTCTGTAATGTTCTGTGTAATATTTATACATCGATTTGCAGGTGCTGAACACATGTCTAAGTGTTTGTGTCGCACGGTGATTTTTGCATAGACGACAACAGCGCTCTTCCTTTGGCATTCCCACCCATTATCCCATGATTGCCAGAACTGGGTGTTTATTTAACGTGATCTTCATAAAAATCCATCTAATCTTAGGGCTGGGGATTTGCAAGACATATTTCTGTGGGCGACGATAAGTACAAACCCACATAGTCTCTCAGCGAGGATAAGCGACCCACATGATCATGCTTGTGTGTCCCGTCCCATAGTTAGGAGCGCTTCTTAAATAGACCCAAGAGTACACCCAGGTTCTCTTCCCAACATTCCACTGTATGTTTTGCAGATATGCTTTTATACTGCACCAAATCACCAGCGTGGTAATATCGGAGCACCCAGGCCAGTGATTGAAGTGTATGAAAAGTAGTGGAACTATGTTCCCTGCACGTCTGCCCCGCTCCCCACGAACCCCATCTCTGCGCCTCCTCCCCACACACAATACAAACACCCAAACAAACACACCTGCTATTTATGGGAATGTGCAATGCAGTGCACTTAAGTGCAAGCTCCAACTTCTTCCTACACTTTTATTTTACAACTAAACCTTTCTACAACGGTTTCTTTTTTAAATAAAAGTATAGGAACTGTGAAACTTAAAAATAAAAAGTATGGGAGCACCGCTCCCGCCCGCTCCTGCCCGCTCCCGCCCGCTCCCGCCCGCTCCCGCCCGCTCCCGCCCGCTCCCGCCCACTTTGACTTCTGCCCCAGGCCAGTATCGGGAGGCTAGCTCAGGGGCAACGTGCTCGCCTTGGAAGCAACCCAACACAGCGCACCAAAGGTTCGATCCCCGGGTCCGCGCTTAGAAACCTCTGGGTATTAAGTGCGTTATAAATAAACTATCATTTCATATCATGTACTGCGCCGGGATCCTGAGGGTGGGAGCTTTGCTTATATCACTGAAACGAGGGCTCGCCTTCAATCGCTCTAGATAGTAGACTCACATTGCTCACAAGTGTGTTTGAGCGGCGCTTGGATCTGCCTATTCCACGGGCAGCCCAAGCGGCGCGCGCTAAGCAGCTCTGATTGGCTGCCGCGGGTTCCTGGCATCGGGAGGGCTGCTTGGAAAGCGGTGTGCGTGGAAGCGTTCTCCCTGCGGATCGTCTCGAATATATTCAATTGTGCATGCAAACAGCTATCGATCGCCACGTCACCTCTTATTGCAAGTACACTAATATGATGGAAAATGGAGGCGATTGATAGAGTAATGACACCCGTCAATAGTACCCGACTGCATTGAGTGCTGCCTTATGGATTTCGACAACGCTACTTATGATGATCTATCACTCTTCCAAAGAGGGAGGAAGAGAGGAAGGAAGGAGGGAGCTAGCTGACTCCTTGCAAATCCTGAATCACTGCCCGTTCTCTTCATCTCTTGGGTCCCTATAAGCTAGATGAGCCAATAGGGTAAGCTAGTATAGTAAGTGAAGTCAAGGACTATTAAATTGTGAGAAGGCTCACCCTCTGTACCTGAAGAGGACTGTCATACTTCATTTGGTAAAGGCTACCTCGGTGTACTTTGAGGTTCACTTGGAATGAGCCAGCGGTTGGTGGTTGGTGGATCTTCTATGCCGTATGCCTGAGTGTCCCCTCAAGGCTTAACACTCTTGCCATTGTGGACAAGCACAAAGACCCCCAGCCTCTTACACAGCCTGTTACTTTTCATTTCAAGGTCTAGAGATGATGAATGTGAGTCGAGATTCCTACGTCTCTTAGACTTTAGCTCCATGAATATGACAGGCTCCCATGAATATGACAGGGTCCCATGAATAAAACAGGGCCATATGAACATGATAGGTTCCCATGAATATGACAAGCTCCCATGAATATGACAGGGTCCCATGTATATGGCAGGGTCCCATGAATAAAACAGGGCCATATGAACATGATAGGGTCCCATGAATATGACAGGCTCCTTGTGAATATGGCAGGGTCCCATGAATAAAACAGGGCCATACGAACATGATAGGGTCCCATGAATATGACAGGCTCCCGTGAATATGGCAGGGTCCCATGAATAAAACAGGGCCATACGAACATGATAGGGTCCCATGAATATGACAGGCTCCCATGAATATGGCAGGGTCCCATGAATAAAACAGGGCCATACGAACATGACAGGGTCCCATGAATATGACAGGCTCCCATGAATATGGCAGGGTCCCATGAATAAAACAGGGCCATACGAACATGACAGGGTCCCATGAATATGACAGGCTCCCATGAATATGGCAGGGTCCCATGAATAAAACAGGGCCATACGAACATGACAGGGTCCCATGAATATGGCAGGGTCCCATGAATAAAACAGGACCATACGAACATGACAGGGTCCCATGAATATGCCAGGCTCCCATGAATATGACAGGGTCCCATGAATATGGCAGGGTTCCATGAATAAAACAGGGCCATATGAACATGATAGGTTCCCATGAATATGACAAGCTCCCATGAATATAACAGGGTCCCATGTATATGGCAGGTCCCATGAATAAAACAGGGCCATATGAACATGATAGGGTCCCATGAATATGACAGGCTACCATGAATATGGCAGGGTCCCATGAATACAACAGGGCCATACGAACATGACAGGGTCCCATGAATATGCCAGGCTCCCATGAATATGACAGGGTCCCATGAATATGGCAGGGTCCCATGAATAAAACAGGGCCATATGAACATGATAGGGTCCCATGAATATGACAGGCTCCTATGAATATGACAGGGTCACATGAATATGGCAGGGTCCCATGAATAAAACAGGGCCATATGAACATGATAGGGTCCCATGACTATGGCAGGATACCATGAACAAAAATGAGCCCCTTGAACATGGCAGGGTCACATGAATATGAAAGAGCCCCATAAACATGACATGGTAGGGTTCTATGAATACCATACAATCCAAATAATTTCAATTCTTCATTGGCTCTTTCCCATGTTTTTATGAACTTTCATATAGTTCGTTTTTTTGGGCGATCCTACATCACAAACAGAGCACGAACTTGGTTGTCCACCACTACAGTAGTTACCCTAAAATACATTTGACATTGATAAGGTTTCACTTTGGGGAAGAAGCAGTGTCATGGTCAAAATATGTCACTGATGCCTTTTCCAAAGGGATATTCAGTACAGATCACAAAACCCAAATAAAAAGGGAGTTACAAATACAAGTCAGTCATAAAACACCAAGCGGTAGAGGGTTTCTGAAGTTGCAGGCCGTGCAGTGGGATTGGGTGAACAGGGAAGTATTTCTGCACTTGCAGCCTACTCTTGAAAGAGGGTGCTAAACCGAGGACGGGCGCCAACCCAGTTCTTGCTAGAGTAACCCAAGTCTCAAAGAAGCAAACATGGGCTCTCATTCCGAGGTTGGTGCTATACCAATACCGATACCACCACCGATGTGGCGGTATGGGGATTTACCGGTCCATTCCGAGCTTTGCGGGACCGGTAAGTCCCCATTCTAAAAGCCATTCCCCATTCCCATTTGAGCCCCCATCGGGCTCAATGGGAAAGGGGAAGGCGGCAATAACAGTACCACAAATTGCGGTACCGTTATTGACCCTGGTATCCCTTTGCGGGTCCCGTCCTTAACGCCTGCTAAAACCAGGCGTTAAGGGAAGGATCCGTGAAGGGACCTCAGAATAGGGCGCAAAGGGAATACCGGCACCGGTGTCATTACCGGTGCCCGGTATCCCTTTGCGCCCGGGTCGTAATGACCCCCGTGGTCTGGGGGCTATCACTGGAGTTAACGGTCTTTTCAGCAACCTGTCAGATCACTGTTGATCCATAACGTCTGTTACTTTGGGCTTTATATGGTAAAACAAACTATTTATATATTTGAATTCAGTATGTAATGATAGTTTCATAGTTGTATGGTTTGTAATAAAAAAGAGCCCGATCCTAGCAATCTTGGTGTTAACATAAAACGGTGCAACACTATTTCCCTCTCTCTCTCTCCATATATGTGTATATAGCACAGAAACAACTTTGTTAGAGGGACGTTACGGTTAAGTTGCACTAATGAAAACCTATGAAATTCCAAGAAAAAACAATGTTAAAGGGACATTATGGTTACACATAAAACCGAAAACCCACAGAAATTCACTTGTTATGTTAAGCTAAGCAACCATAACTTTGCCACCACCATGCACTGCTAAGACTAACAACCAGGGCATCAAAGATGACATCACAATTGTAATTGGTCACATCACTGATGACATCACATATCTGGGCCACTTGTTTTTGTTCAGTGACATATCTAGGCCAGGTGGTTTTGTTCACTGACAGTCAGAATATGAACATTGAAGATGTGGTATACATCTAGACGTTCACCATCCTGTATGTTCATAAAGTACTTTCCTTAGGGTTTGGTCTCAGTTCATGGTACACATACGTGGGGCAATAAGCAGGCCTCAAACACACCATTTCTTTTGTATGCATGATGATGAACTTTAATGTTATTGACATTTTCTGCTAATGTTGTTTCATTCTTCCTTACTTTGTTTCCCTGCATGAGCCTCTGATTTGTATGGATTGTTGGTCTTTATATGTGTTGTTTGTACTAACACAAGTATGTAGTAAGTCTTGAATTGTTAGCTATTTATTCCATGTTTAACATTACTCCAAACTCTGATAAGATAGCATTCATTATTTTACTATCGAAAATGACCAGATAAAAAATAGTGTACTTCTACGGTGCATGCTGCAGCCATTGCCGATGTGTATGTATTATTTAGTTCCTGTATTAACAACACACCAATATGATGTTTTGTTTAGATGAGCACATTCTTTAATACATTAAATAGTTCATGATAGGTCTTCCAATCACCCCTAACATTGTGTTACCAACATTATAAACACAACCCTTTGTAGAGACTTTTCATCAAAATTAATTTCAAATGTGATGCCATCAGTGATGTCTTGGGTGTTAGTCTTAGCAGTACACGGTGGTGGCGCGAGTTATGGTTGCTTAGCTTACCGTAACTGGAGAATATCTGGGTTTTTTCAGTTATACTTGTAACCATAACCCTTTAACAACGTTTTTTCACTGAATTTCGTAGGTTTATATTAGTGCAAATTTACATTAACACCCCTTAAACAATGTTTTATTTCTGTGAATTGAATGTTTTTATGAGTGAAAATGTTTCATGATGTTACATCACTGTATATCAACAATTCCTCTTTTGGCATATATGAAA
This sequence comes from Ambystoma mexicanum, assembly GCF_040938575.1. Taxonomy (NCBI): domain Eukaryota; kingdom Metazoa; phylum Chordata; class Amphibia; order Caudata; family Ambystomatidae; genus Ambystoma; species Ambystoma mexicanum. Next base: position 517,045,690 of record NC_090929.1, on the reverse strand, counting down.
TAACTGTTAACCTCCTCTAACAAACATATATTTTGCAGCGAATTCTGATGTGTGTCGTTATCAGCAGCTCATGCTGGGGATGGAAATCATCATTCAAATGCCTACGGCATAAGGCTCCACTATGACCCCAGCCCACCAAACCACCCTGCTCTTCTCCTATGGGCCCACATCCTTTGAACAATACCACTCACTACTGTTTCAAATGACCAAATATTGTCCTGTAACCAGTGCCTTGATGCCTGTGGGTTCAGTGCACTTAACAAATGTAAAAATAAATATAATAAAAATAAAGGCAGCGGTTTTAGCTTATGTACAGGTACAAGATAGGCATTTGCCAGGCACCACTACCATTTGCCCAGGAACTCCTACCATGTGTCAGCTGTTGAGATCGTACGCACAGGTACTCAATGCCTCCAGAGCTCTGGTCCTCTTGAGCTTGGACTACTGCAATAGCCTCTTCCTCAATCTGCCTTTATCCTCCCTTTGCCCCCTTCAACTAATTCAGAATAGGACTGCAAGACTTATCCTTGGCCTCAAGCCCAGGAACTGCATCTCTCCAGCCCTAAAACCTCTCAACTGGCTCCCGGTGGCTGTGAGGATAAGGTTCAAGACCCTCTGCATCATCCACAAGGCTTTTGAGGGCCTAGGACCCCGCTAAATCCAACTCGCTCTCCCTAAATACCTCCCTGCTAGAGTCATTCGGTCTTGTAGCACCAACTCTGCAGATTAGACGCTTTACCAAGCAGAGAGTGGTGGGTAGATCTCTCTCTTCCATTGGAGCAGCCCTATGGAATAGACTCAATGCCCACCTCAGGCTTGAGCTGGTTCTCCTTAAATTCCCGAAGCTTCTGAAGACCCTCCTTTTCTCCTCTTCCTTCCCTCTCCCCCTACCCTGCTAATGCAGCCCTTTGCTACATAGACTGGCTGCCTGGTCTCTTCTGAGTCCTAGAGGGAACCAGCCCCTCCTCGCCCAGTCTACTCTAGCACCCCAGTCTCCCTGACCCTTCTCCCTCCTAAACCCGCACTTGCCCATTTCGGACACCGTCCCCTGACTAGCCTGGTGGGGTGTTCATCCCTACTGAGACTGGTCCATCCCGTCCTCACACTTAGCATGTGGACCACACTGGTACTTGCCCACTTGGCCTCCCCTTAGCATACACCTAGCCCCAGGGGCCTTTCTCCCCCCGCTCCTGTATGCCTTCTCTCTGCTTGCACTCCCCTTTCCAACCCTAGAATTATCCCATCCTCTCCTACCTGCACTTATCCCACCCCTCCCCACTCTTCCACCCCCCTCCACTTCTTGTTACTGCACTTGCACGATCCGAATGACACAAGGCCTAGTAGGACCGTTATTGTTATTTTTCTAACCTGCCCCCCACCCCTTTTTTTGTCTTGTGGCACATTGAAACACCATTTTCTGTACAGGGACCTTATAAATACTCAATAAATAAATAAATAGAATAATTCTATTATGGCAGTGTCTGGCAAATGCCTATCCCATAGTTTCATAAAAGCTAAAACTGTTGGCTTTGCCAATGTTTGTCTTATCAGGTTGCAGGAGACCACACGTTATTTAAGGATACAACAGAGTCAATTCCTTGCTCTTTTAGCCCTCATGTTTAGCGAATTAGTCAGATAGACGCCCTGCCAGTGTGTGCATTATATTTTATTTCAACTTAATGCGAGGACCGCATTTACTGCAATAACTAAGACATTTACAAATATATGCTGCTTAAAGGGAGAAGATTGCTCTTTGTCAGACCATGGCACTGGGCTGTTAATGGCAATAAAAACAATTTTAAAAGTTCAGCAAAGCCCCTTTGCAAAATGAAGTGCCTGTGTGAAGAATATGTGAAAGGAAGGTGACTTCACTAATAAAACCTCATAGATTGGAAGTGACAAAAGGTGACTTTAGGGCAAATGTTAAATGAAACTCCATGTCCACCACTGCAAAGGATTTCACATCCAATTAATACCACAATTCTTTTTGCCAACACGTTATCCCAAAAAGCTGTTTGACACATGCGATTTGAAGTATTCTATGGGAAAATCCCCCAGTTCCAACAGGGCTTGCCTAACTTGCAAAAGTAATTTACATTAAAGCTTAATTAGATCATAGGTTGACAGAAACAGGCGGTACCCTTTTGAGAAAAAAAATCCCAGGTATGATGAAATGTTTTTTGACAAAGTACCCATGTGTTGATTAGATATATTCACAGGATCATGTCCCTACTTGTATTAGAAATTAAGATAACATATGAACTGAAAAGGCCAAATGTCCAACTGCGGGTGCTAACCGCGACCCCCTTTCAGATTAATTATAAGTGTGAATGGTTCACCTTCCAGTGTTGCGATGATCAGCATCCTGATTGCAGAGCAGGGGTGTTGCAATGTCTGGAAAAGATCCAGGGCTATGCTAATGTAGGGACTGTTGGGACTAGCTAGCCTTTTGGTTGTAGCCCCTGAGCTTCTATCCGAGGCTACAACCAAAAGACCCAGGGCTATAGCCCCCTCAGCCCACCCACCCCCCTGCCCTAGGAACACCTCTATTGTAGAGGCAGGGATAATCTGCTGCCTGCCTTCTTGACAAAATGCATTCCCTCCTATTGACATATGGTTTCCTGAGACACATGTGAGATTGCTCTAAACATGAATTGCCGTCTCATCTCATCCTATTCATGTTCCCAGCTGCGAGAGCCCCTCCAGGAATGGTGAACCTACAACATTCTAATCTGTGCAGAGACCTACTTTCCATGACACATACTATTACAATTTTTGGGAGATCAAGTATTTCTTCGTAGCACTGATTTGTTGGCCCTGGATGTCACTTACAAAATATGGCTCTGCAAGATGCAGCTACTTGTGAAAGCTCTATGTATGGAAAAGAAAGTAATGTTGTCTAAACACGGCCCGGCAGGTAATTTCTGTATGCTACTTCCGGGTTTGCCTGGAAGCCCCACTTGAGCATCATTGACAACCCCCATGATAAGTCTATAGGGTATGCCAACCCTTCCCCCCTCAACTGAATATAGATAACATGATAGGCAGATCAAATAAGTTCCATCATTGAAGACATCAGGATTAGATTGGCTTCATTAAAAGTAAAATGTGTACATGGCACTGCACACATTTGAGTTGGGATGGCCCAGAAAATGAAGGGCAGTTTTAATGTTACACATACTCCATAAGTGCACAGGGATACTAAGTGAGAGATGCTTCATTAATAGAAGAATAAAGCTCCCTGAAGAAAGGTACAGTGTCAGCAAAAATATATTTTAGAAAGAATATTCAAATGCAAAATGGTTTCCAGTCCTAAGCCAAGTGTGGAGGAATATGAACCATGCCAAGAGTTTTCAGACAAGCAACATAGACTGATGCATTTGGAGGCAGTTTTTTTGCAGCATCACACAGTGAGTTAATGTGGTTTGTTAGGTTAAAAATGGAAAGTGACAAAGAAAGCAGACAAGATTGTGATAAGGCCAGATAATTAATAGAAGCTTAGATACATGTATCTATATTCTTATGGAAGAGGGTACAATGTGGGTCATGCAAACTATTCTGAGAGACCAGCTGTATTATTTTGGCAACCATAAAATAGCGCATAAATATTCTCCAAAGATGTTAAGCCCTAAACTAACTTGGCAGAACCTCAGAAAATAGATAAGAAGCAGACATTGATGCCTTAGGAATTTTCTTGGCAGGAGTTGAGCACTTTCATTGTTGTGTCCAGCCAAGTCTAAAATAGGCATATCAGTTTTGTGTGTCAGAGAAAATGGTGTATGCCAGATATGCTAATGTGGACTTGTTGTACACATGAGATAAGTTGTCCAATGATAATGAAGGAATGGTTTCTCTCTGACAAATTCACCTATGAAAAGCATACCCTGTACAAGGTGTTCAGTGGCATAAAAAATGTGCATAATCTTAAAAGGCTATAAAAATGCGTTGGTGGCAAAAATGCCTTTGAGTGTGTCCTGTTATTCCAAAAATAAAGATGATGATGAAATCTTCCCAGGTGCCTGATTTGCCCTGCCACTGTCAGTGTTCATTGATGCCTGGTGCTTAATGCCTGATGGGATAGGAGAAGCAGGACCCCCTGCTCATAAGGGACCTGCAGCACAGGACCCCCTGCTCATAAGGGACCTGCAGCACATTACATTTGGCTTGAACCTCCAGGTTTCACAGCTTGAGAGCTGCTTGTGTTCTGAAAAGACCTTTGCACTATGAGAAGCGCCCATTCCCTCTTTATGTTTACTACATTTTGGATTCATTGAGTAAGGTCTGACGCAGTGATCGCAGGGACTAGCCAAGGCCAAGGCCATGAGCACACAAATGCACCAACAATAACACTATGTGAACATCACTCATTTAGGTACACTGTATTCAAATTAGATGTGTGTGGTTATCCGGAAAATATGGTGCAGATTTGAACTGTGATGGCTTCCTTTTGAGGCTCCCCAGCCTTGAATGTTTAGGAGAAAATGTCTTGTAATGTATGTAGTTAATGTCAGTGGCACTCTGCTAAAGTGCAATTGTGTGATATTTTTCTGTGACTTAAAGCATATATTTTCAAAGGCACTTCTACACAATGTACATGTCTTGAGTTTGCACATTGATTTGCTATGCTGTAATCTGAGCCTGCCCAAATGCTTTCCTGTGACTGCAGGCTGAGCATTAAGCCTCATTACCACATGCTATGCTAATGCTATGTTAATAGGATAACCACCGCAGTCATATCAGAGCACCTAGGCATGTCCATGGAATCTCGTACTGTGCCTCCCCCCACACCCCTGCATGGTTATCTAGAGAAGAATCTTTTGCGATAGTCTGGGTTCATGCCAGTCCTGTTAGGCGGACGATAGTTCTGCAAAAAGGAGGAGGCGCAAATGCCCTAAAGTGTTGTGGCAGATTTAAATGGTGAACAATGTGCTCTCGTGAAGCCCTTATTTGACCTTAGCATAGGAGTTGTACGTTCTGGGATGTCAGGGATAGGACAGAGGATGACGTTTAGATTTCTTGCTTTCTATATTTACTTCGGGCTCTCAGACCGACTCGAGCTCTCGCAAGAATTCACTTTGTCTTACTCTTTCATGCTGCTACTGGTCATCATTGTACTGAATAAGACTTAGGGCCTGATTCATGGAATTATTTAAGAGTAAAATCTGGTACTTGTGCATCTAACTGCGTGCGAAACACTGCTTGTCGAATCATGAAATCGAAAATGTGCAGGACTTTTCCAGGACTTGCGTGGAGTTCACGCAGGCTCTGCAAGCCACTGCAAGCCGTTGAGTGCCTTGCGTGAGACACCATGCAGAGCATGAGCGTGGCTTGCACAGAGGGCTGGGAAGGGGCAGAACAGAGAACATGGGGAAGAAACTGTGGAAAAGTGGACGTTCTGAGCGACAGCCCGCAGGCAGTCCCTCACACGCCCACAATTGCGCCAAACGACACGTATTCATAGAACCACCCGTGCTGACTCTCAGCATAGAAATGTCCATGCAAATCCATCGATCTCTACGCCACCCGAAGGCAGGCGTGAAGACACTTGCTCATAGGAATCACAGAGCGGAGGTGGGTTTGCATGTGAGATTTAGGGGTGCATGTATGCAACCGGGGTTCAGATCTAAGTTAGGGTTGTGCATACGCAGTGTAGTGGAGTGCAGTAACGGTTTACGGATGTTCACACGCAGATTTTCCAAGTTTAACCAGAGTTACAAATTTTCATACGCATGTTGTTGCGGTGGCGGTAACAGTTACGGGGGACCCTGCGCAGGGTTCCGGAGATGCAGGCCTGCGTTCTGGGCGCGACTTGCAAATACGGTTACTTTGCGCAGTACATTCCATGAATTGGCGGTGCATGCATTTTTTATTCTGCGTGCAGGCACGTGCAGTGTCGTTCTCGGGCGCGGGAATTGCGTGACATATGCACACTTTTTCATGAATCAGGCCCTTAATGAGCAAGAGAGCCCTTACCGTGCCCAGAGACCATTGTGCAAACTCTGGCTAAGTCTTCAAATGTATTGTGCACTTTAATGTTCAAGAAGGGAATTCGAGCATTACCTACTGAACTTCTTCACTCAACAATGAAACAAACCACACAAAAGCAAATGGCGGCTACCAACCGAAAAACACACCTATGCTCACAGTACGTTGTCACCAAACTGAAGCTGCCAACAGCACACCACAGCTCTCGTGCTCTTTTTCCCACTCAGCCTCCTTAATTACTGACCGACCTCCTTCCTTTAAAGATCTGCCAGAGCACCAAGAGACCACGCAGGTGGTGACAGTGTGCAGTATAAGAACCTTTAACATAACATCTGTGAATAGATTGGGTAGGACTGCAGCAGTACAGGCATTCTACCACTTTCTGGCAAAATGTGTCTCAACCTTCCTGTGCCCCTTTCATCTTAGGTCACTATGCTGAGGCTGCCAATTAAAGGGCTGAATGCATGATTCAAATGGTAGAGCGTGGATTGCCAACGACATTGGTACATGTCTGCTCCAAAATGGACTCTGGCAACCATTTTGCATCATGCAGGGTAGCGAAGGAACCTGCAGGATCAGAAAGAACGTTCTGACTGCTACCCACCTTGGTGCCACCTGAATTGATGAAGCAACAGGATCTCTGATCTTGCGCAAAATCATGCTGTAATCCTCCACTGCCACCTGCCTTCCAGTGGCGTGTCCAGACTTTTTTGACTGAGGTGGCCCAAGAGGTGTGAGTGCACATATACATAATGATCATAGTTAAGGATAATGGGGTGGCACCTGCGGTGGCCGACCAGATTCCAGGGGGTAGCACGTGCCGCCCGACGCCACTGCCTGGACACACCACTGCTGCCTTCCAGAAGCATCTATTAGTTTAAATGGAAGATCAATAAAAGATATTTCCGCTATGAAGAATGAAAAAGAGGCCCCAGCACGCTATCGCTCCGGTGCTTCTCATGCCCCCGAGTACATTCTCCTCATTAGATCTCCGGGTCGGCCATTGCGCGTCTCACCAGCCCGCATTTCCCCTCATTAATAGGCAATAATCCTGGCATAAAATGTGCTGCAAAACTCACATTTAATTGACTTAATTGCTCTTCCTTGATGAGCTTTCATTTTCACTCAGTTTTAAGATTTTCGTTTTGGAAGCAGCGGCACTGCTCCCCGCTGCTAGCAATGCCAACGTATTTCCGGGATAGTTTAGGAGCCAAGGCGTTTAATAAGGTAACCAGGAATACAAGCGTTTTCAAAGCCAACAGTTTTAACTTTTGTGTAGGCATGGGATAGGCATTTGCTAGGAGCTGCCCGAATGGTACTGCCTAGCCATAATATGGCACAAGCTTGCAAATGGTTTCAGTGTCTGGGCATTTGATGACAGTGGGCCTCATCACGAGTTGGGCCGTAGCCCTTAAATGCAGTGGTAACGGTATTACCGCCGCATTTAAGGGCTGGCCCTAACACAAGTTAAATCGACTGTTTTACCTCTAGCTTTTTTCTGGAGGTGAAAATCCCTGTTTTCGGCAGCATTACAGCCGGCTGTATTAGCCTGCTGTATTAGCACCAAATATTCCCCATTGGATCCAATGGACCCAATCAGGAATGGGGATTTACTGTTAAGGACCAATCTGTGATTTGGTGGTAATACCACCGGACCGGTCGGTGCTAGGGCTATTACAGTCAGCTGTATTACAGCCGGGAATAAAGGCCAACTCATGATGAGGCCCAGTGTCTGGTAAATGTCTAACCCATGCCAATAAAATGAATAAACTGTTGTTTTTGCTAATGCTTGTTTTTAATCAGAGTTCAAAGCAAAGTACAGATGTGAGGAAACACATATTGCTTGACAATCAAGTGGCTGAAGTCACAATTGACTAAGCCATGATTATTACACTTGGCATTGATTTATAACTGCAGTTAAGTCAGTACCTTTCAGAAGACTGCTTAGAAATATCAATGGCATCCACACAAAAGCCTATATTGTGTTGTTACTGCATGATAGAGCTAGCTCTAAGAAATCCCAGAAAGCTCTGTTTTGGGCAGGGAGGGGTGAGTAGAGGGTTGGTATGGCTTTAGGGATTAGCATGGCCATTGGCACTCAATGGATCGGTAGAAAGCCAACAGCCTGTGTCCCTCCTCCCATCCCACATTTATGTACGCATATTTCAGTAGTTTTGGATTCATAGGTGGTGGTAGAGCACCACCCAATAGCCAAAGCGAATAAAGAAGCATTGAGGAGGAAACCGCGAAGAAGAAAGAAAAGGGAATGGCACATTGGGACTTTACTATGCATTATTGCAGGAAGGCCTATTCACTTGACTGCCTGTAAATACATATTGATTAATTTCAGATAATACAGGGAAGACTGTCATCTCCTTATGATTGCCTTCAGTTTATTTTCTTATAAAAGAAGAGTTGTGACATCACATCTACTTTGCAATAGAAAATCACTTAGGAAAACTCACTATAATAAGTTATTACCAATGAATATTACACCACAATGCCCTCTGCTCAGCAGAGATTGAGGAACCAGCATCTCTCATCCAACCTGCAGAAGAATTATACTATTTTATAGTATTTTTTTAATGTAATAAAGCATAAACAAACCTTGGCCCAAAGGCAGCAGGGTGCTGGATAAGCAAGAGGAAACAAGCCATGCAATATACAAATAAAGGACACTACAACCAGACTATAAAAATACAGATAACATGAAAAGAAACAATGTTAAGGATAAACTCATTTGGGGTCTTCCTGAATTAAAATAACAGAGCATCAGAATAGATTAGGATAATGCATTCCAGGATTGGGGGCACCAGCTGAAGAAGCCTAGGCATAGAGAGGAGAGTGATTAGAGAGAACATTCAGGCATAGGCTATCTGCACTCCCAGTGTCTCTGAAACCAGCTGAAATGGACTGCTGGTCAGCTACAATGCTAATTTATTTCATGAATATTAATGAGGGGTATCCTGAAAATCAGGCATGGATACAATTAGAACTACCACTTTATAAGGAGCGCAGCAGATCTTGAAAAGTTATCACGAGGGAAAGGGAGCCCATAAAGACAAACTACATTGTACTCACACCTTTGAACACTAGAAAAGAACCAAGCGGCACCATGTAAAACCTCTTACAGAGAGGACAATGTGGATGGGGGGAATGCCGATGAAAACATTATTGCCACAGTCCAGGTGAGAAAGAAGCAAAGCTTGAATGGCTGTGCAAATATTCTAGAGAGTAATACAAGTTTTGATCTTATGAAGTAAGGACAACTGACAAAAACTGAATTTTGAAAAGAAGGGATAAGTGTGATTTGATTGGAATGGAGAGTAAAACCCTGAGATTTAAAAGAGGACAGCAGGGACTGGGAAATGTCAAAAGATGAGCGGGGAGCAAGACGTGCGAGAGAGGTGGGTGAGCCGAAGATACTAAAAGAAATATAGTTTTAGAGGATATGTTTTGAGAGATAAAGAAGACATCCGGTCTTCGAAGACACTGAGATATTTCCTAAGGTGAAGGACGTCGGCCAGAGACGACGCTCTAAGATAGACATGAGTGTCATTGGCATACCGGTGGATAGACCTGAGTGTCATTGGCATACAGGTGAATTGACCTGAGTGTCATCAGCATACCGGTGGATAGACCTGAGTGTCATTGGCATACAGGTGGATAGACCTGAGTGTCATCGGCATACCGGTGAATAGACCTGAGTGTCGTTGGCATACAGGTGGATAGACTTGAGTGTCATCGGCATACAGGTGGATAGACCTGAGTGTCATCGGCATACCGGTGGATAGACCTGAATGTCATTGGCATACCGGTGGATAGACCTGAGTGTCATTGGCATACCGGTGGATTGGCCTGAGTGTCATCGGCATACTGGTGGACCAACAGGACCATCCCTGATGCCAGATCTTCCAGCAGTTTATGCTGCCCCAAGCAGTGGTCCAGTGAGCCAAGATTTGATGGTTTTAGGGTCAAAATGGAGCCCTCTAGTACCACTGTCATGCAACGGTGTAATTGTCTGATTGTAATGGCCCTACGTCATCCCATATTGAGAGAAGCTATAGGGTGTGGAGGTTTGTTTGTGGAAGAGGCTGTGCAGTTTGGGTCAAAGTGCAAGTAACAAAAAATTGATGGAAAAAAGAAACAGTAGAAAAGAAAATGATGGATAATGTAAAAAGAAACGAGTAATGGTCACTTTGAATGATGCACCTGCTCTTGCCGTCATGCTTTTTCTTCATCTGCTGACAGCGGGTACCTGTTGTCGGTGAGGTTCTGCACCCCTCAAGGGCAAAGATTGTCAAAGATTCTACAAGGCCTTTGGGCCTACTTCGTGCCCTCCGACCATGATGGAGGAGAAGAAGTAGGGAAGGTCTCTCTTCAGGCCCAGCACCAAATGCAGGCTACGGAATGTGTTTGTGGAGGACAAACACCTACAATGCATCTACTGCCTGTACCCGAACCAAAAGGAGGTAGAGTGCGAGATTTGCCTCGGATTTTCAAAGAAAATGTTGAGGGACAGGCACAGTAGGCTGGCGGCCTGGCTTAACACCAAGGCCTCTGACCCGTTCTCCATGCACGGTCATGCCTCACCCAGGACCAGCCGGTCCGAGGTGCGGTCTTCTAAGTCCTTTGAGGGCGCCTCATCCATTGGGGCCCAAGACAAGGTCAAGAACCGAAGTGTCCGAATCCAGCAGGTTTGCCGCGGAAGCGGGTCCCAAAGTGGATATGGCGCAATCAACATCATCTTACGCCTCCATTGCCAGCCTACCATTGAGTGCCACTTCAGAAGTCATCTACCCCGGCTAAACTATGTGACAAATCCGAGAAGGCATGGACGGAGGAGAAAAAGGCTGAACAACCCAAGTAGGCCCAACTGGCAAAGGCTAAGTCTTTGTCTGCAGCACTGCCACAACAGCTAAGGGTGCTAATCCTGCAATGATAGCTCCCACGGCTCAGATGGTGTCCCTACCCTCAAGGTGCAACACCGCCTCAGTGACATAGCCCATCATGTCATCTCCCACGCCACCTGACTCACTAGATGCCACCTGCCTCTCTCCTTCCCACCACCCGATACAGCTGTACCCCTCCTCTGTGCCCCTCTGTATCCTACCCCCTGCTGCATATCTGTTCTGTTGTTACCTCTGAAAAGCGCTCTGTTATGCATCTGCACTGTTGGACACCTCTGTAAAGTGCTCCGTTATGCATCTGTATTGGTGTATACCTCTGTAAAGTGCTGCGTTGCTTCTCAAAGCTAGGTCCGCGCTCAATAAACACCATAATAATAATAAAATAATAATAACATGGCACAGCTAGTTCGGGCACATTCAAAGGCAGGGAGGAATGCTCTTTTAACAGAGGTCTATAATTTGTGCGCAATGCTGATTTTGGGGGCTTTTGTTCGGACTACACTCAGACTAATCTGTGAGTTTGCTTCTTATTAACTTGCCATATCAATAACTAGCCGGCAGTGCTAGAAATGAGGGATTCCACCTGCAACTGAGTGTAGCGTGAGACCCCAAATCAACCTACGGCGAGACAGGTTTCTCCCCCAACTCCAGAATTTGCTCAATATACATCATCAATGGCACTTTAGTGCCACAAATATGCATCATCATTGCCACTTAAAATCACACCCATGACACTGGTGCCACCAATATAGGTAATCATTGCCACTTAAAATCACACCCATGACACTGGTGCCACCAATATAGGTAATCATTGCCACTTAAAATCACACCCATGACACTGGTGCCACCAATATAGGTAATCATTGCCACTTAAAATCACACCAATGACACTTGTGCCACCAATATAGGTAATCATTGCCACTTAAAATCATGCTCATGACACTGGTGCCGCCAATGTGCATAATCATTGACACTTTAAAACACTTTCATGATGCTTTCTGCAACACTATGCGTCCATGACACTTGAGAAGTCTTTCATTGTGCCCAGTGCCCAGTGCCCAGTCATCTCATTGCCACTTTGAACAGAATTCATGCTGGTGCTAAAAAATGTCATCATTGCCAGTTTAAATTAATTCCTGCATGCTGGTGCCCATAAATGACCCATCTCTTCAGCTCCCCCTCCCCTGTGCTTCTCCACATAAACACACAGAGACACACATGTACATGTAGATTACCATGCTACACAATCTCGGGCTCACACACTCATGGACATACGGTATCCAGCGATGTTACCGAATACATTACAGAGAATGCTTTTTTTTACGAAAACATGAACAATGAAAAGAATACTGACATTTGGTCAAAAGGTATGTGAGGGTTAGGTAAGGGGGTGAAACGGGTGGCGATGGGGTTGGGGCGGATTTAGGCTTATAGAAAAATAGGGGACTTGGAGGGACCCCCGAACCCCTGAAAAAAGAAAATCTGTATTTTTGTTGTTGTTTTGGGTTCGGTAAAAAAGCATTCTCTGTAATGGAATTCGTTAAAATCACATGGATGCGGACCAGGACGCATGTGTGGCTGGAACCAGGAAGTCATGTATCCGAGCCCCATGCAATCAGACTGTCCTCGTGCTGGGGCCCGGAAATGTGTCGCTCAGGATCACTGTGGGTGTGGCTGACAGCTGGGAAAGGGCTTTCCTTTTTTCCGGATCCGCTATCAAGGGAGAACTTTTTTTCAAATCTGTTCAAATCTGACTCCATTCCAGCACAGCTAGTCAGACCTAAAAATGAAGTGTGTACGCTGCGCTTTGCTCGCTCGGGCTTTCAGAGCTAAAGGAGAAAGGGCGATGTGTGACCCTCCCGTGTGCATTGCCCTGTTAAGCTGTGGGTCCCTCCCAATGTGTAATGCTGTCTTAGCCGGTAAGATAGCTCAGCGGGTTGAGCGCTCACTGCTGCTATCTGAGCATGATCTGCAGGCCGCAGATTCGAATCCCGGCAAGTCCAACTCAGTCTTTCATCCTTCCGAGGTCGATAAATGAGTACCAATTTCGGTTGGGTGATATTGCATGTAAATATGTGCTCTACAAAACGCTCTGGACTAAGGTGCTATATAAATAACACATCATTATCCTTATCATTAAGAGGTGTCATGGGCCAAGCTATTAAAAGGTGCAACTGGAGGCACGTGCATCAGAATGGCTGCAGTCTCCAACCATGGAGCATCTGTTGACTCCTTCTCTCATTCTGGGCCTGCAGGCCTACACCGTGTGATCATGGCCTGCAGGTCCCTGCTGGTCTGGCTCCCTGTATCCAGCCCAGGCACCCACCATCCAGGATGCTGCCGGCATCCAAGGTGCCCCTGGCACCCAGGCTGTGTCCCCGCAGCCTCACAGGGTCCTACCCTGCAACATCTATAAGTCTGGGTGACCCTGGCACACCAACATGGTGCTGGGCCCCCCAGCAGCATTGAAGCAGGCCGCAAGACCGCTGCCGTCGCCGGCCCCACAATAAAGGGCACCGTAAACAGCTCCAACAAACTTCCACTTCTCCCTTCCCACAAGTGATGTTAGCACCACTTTGTAAAAAGGTGTGGCATCCAGTAGTGAACCCAATTAGTTTCACTATTCCACCCATCTCGAGAGAGGCAGAGAACCATTTCCCTTTGGTAAAGATATGCAACGAGGAGCGCGCTCCTGGCGCAGCGGAAGGAGCCTTTCCTCCGTGTCGCTTGATCATCACATCCCCAGTGGGGGCTGCGATGGATCCTTAGCGTGTTACCAACTCACAGCGCCTGGCTGCCGCCACCGCTTTCAAATCATTTCAAAGGCAAGTCTGGGAATAACCCGGCAGGAGCGCCGCTGGTGACCTGCGCAGGCGCAGCGTAGCCACATTTCAGTACAGAGCCTGACAGCTCCAAGTCATCCGAGTTGTTTGATGGTGTGGGACAAAGGACAAAAACAACGAAATAAACGTGCAGCCTAGATAAATGAGACACGTTTGATGGCAGTGGTGGGTTTTTTTTTCGATTCGTTATGCTGAGGCTGTCTGGGATTTATTTTGTGCCAAGAACACACCAAAGAGACTATTAGCAAAATCCAGAACCACTCAGATATAACATTTTATAAGAGCTGTCTCTTTCAATTCAAAACAAACTGTTTTGATCAGGCACAACAAGCTAACTTGTCTCTGGTCCTTTTTTAGAATGCATCAGTATCTCCCAAGTGATAGTGAATTGTATCCACCAGAGATGGGTGAAAACGTGGGTTGATTCTGCCAGAGTTCAGTCTCTGCACTGGGGCTACAGCCACTGCATTATCCTTCCATCCTTATTTACCAGCCACGTTTCTGCAACACGCGGATCCATTACAGTAGCCTGCTTTATATGACCTTTAGTTGACCGGTTTGCGAGGCCAGTATCTGGATCAATAATTCCAGAAACAGCATCCCCCAACATGTTTCGGTTTGCCTTCTTCAGGACAAATGATAAAGAATCACTCTGTGTGATCATGTGCGCAGCACATTGTCCCCCACAACCCTGGAAGCCTTGAAGCTAAAAAGTAAATTTTCCTTGGAGAGAATCGGCATACCCACAGCTTCTAAAGGGTTCCTAGGTTTTCAGACAAAACCCATTAAAATATGGTTACAGGCCGGGATGCGTGAAAATTCCTGCCATGAAAGCAGATGGCAGAATGGGCTGGCAAATCTCCATCCAATCCAATGGTAATAAATTGTGTGTAGAAGACTCACCCGCTTGTCTAATTGGGCAGAATCTACCCTATCAGAGAAGAAAGAGGAGGCCCAGTGTGCAACAATTTCAGACAATCAGGAGGCTTAAACATTCTGCAAGCTTGCCGATTGGCCGGAATGCCGGACATGTCACTAAACCCCGACTGCCTGAAATGTTTGTGTGCAAGCCAAATCCTGGTGATTGGGATTTTGGCAAACAGAATTCCAGCGAGGAATGGCGGACTAAAGGAGGAGTGGTGAAATGCACCTCTTTTGCTGCTGTTTTCTAGTGACAGTGTGGGGGATATTACAGATACCCGTGAGTAATGGCTCCTTTCTACTGAGTGCACAGCTAAGAGCAGGTACTCATTTTTATAGCTCATAGATTGACAGATTTTTTTGTGGGGGGTTGGCAGGGTTTTAAAGATGGACCACCTCCAAAAAAATTCAACAAATTAATTAAATGACCATGACCCGGCAAACTATTCAATGCATTGAAGGAGTACCCAAGCACAGCTGAAACAAAACAAAATGCATACATACAACCTGTCATAAAAATCTAGCTCTGTTCAAATGGCACAAAACAGAACATCTTAAGCTTCCTTAAACACGTTCAAATCGCAGCTCATTATCACAGTCAGAATATTCATTATCAAATAAAGACAAAAGAAAGATAAAAGTGAATACATGATAAAAGGAAAAAGATGAATGGTTATTTCCATTTGAAGCCATCCCAATCTGGCCTGAGCTAATTTACGGTGAAGTTAATATCTACCACTTACCTAAATCACCAGCGAAAGGCTGAACGGCAACTAGAAGGAACGCACACAGGAAGACTGGAGCGTGCTGGGGTCAGGTGGGATCTGACTGGCTTCCGACCAGGCATAGTGAACTGCGTAAAAAGAGGAGGCTCTTGCACAGGCAATATCTTTATTGGGGCTTCCAGATTTCGGGTCCACACAGGTCTCTTCTTCCGACAGTTCTAGTTCAACTGAAAGGAAACCTTCCTTTAGAGGAAAGTTCCGCCTAATCGCATGCACATGTGCACGATCTTGGTTTTTTTACATATTATTTTTTAATATAAACCATCATTTCCATCAGGCTAACACTTGAATCCAACCACGTTTAGAAAGAGTAAGCAAAATGTAAACAGGGCTGATCCCCCCATATTAGATTGACCTCCAGTGACCCTCGCCCTACAACCTCTCTGACTCCCTAGAATGCTGACCTCTTATAAATCTCTATAAGGTCGATAAAAAAGCACAGCTTCATGTCACATTATTTAGCCTTGACGCCCAAGGCGCTGGACAATGGCAGCTATTAAGTGTGTGAATAAATGGCCAGAAGGAAGTGAGGGCCTTTAGGGGTGACAGGGGAGACCTAATCACCGGCACAGTCTTACCGCCGGGGTGCTGGTGCGGCCGAGTCATGCCATCCCACATAATGAGTGGCGTCCTGAAAGTGTGAAGCCAGAGATTGGTGTTGGACTCATTGCCCTGGCAATGAGTCTCACTTGCCGGTGCACTTGGGAGAGTGTGAATCGCTGGCATGGGGAATGGCACCACCAGGGATGTGGGGGTGAGGAGCTTTGACAGGTCAATGATCTACTCAGAAGGGAGACAGATGCACCTGGGACCCAGCGTGGACACCTGAGCGGTGCAGCGTTCTGTGTGGGTGGGGGTGTGTGGGGGGGCAGAGCAGGGGGGCACTAGTCTAGACAATGAAACAGGGCGTGGAGAGAAAGCTGTGAACATTTGGTGTGGACTGCTAGTGGACACAGAAATTCCTAGCAACTACCTGTGCATAGTGGCCCAAATGCCTGAATTGTAATTGAATTGGATGGACCGAATGTTCTATAAACAGTGCGGATACAACATTACCTGAGTATAAGCCGAAAGGTAGGCCCAAATCCTGTTTCATGACGACTGTTCTGAGGTTCTCGGAAGTTACCCAGTGGACAGCTAGTCCACGTCAGTGCCCTTGGAGTGGTTGCCAGCTCCACACTGCTCATGGTTCATCTCACAGGGTTTACATCTGTCTTTGGCTGGCATCAACCTGACTCAGAAGGCAATTCAGACCATAAAACCTACCATGAGGGGTTAGAACAAAACAGCGCAAGATATTGAGCAGCAGAGCTGATAAAAGCACCATGAATACCGTCAAGCCATGCCTTTCAACCCAACTAACCATCCTGTGGGAACAGACCGCTGTTGTTTTTGAAGAATTTTCCATTATGGTCCTCTGTTCAGTCCAGCTCCTTTTCTTACTGGAATGGTGGCATGCTCACCTTTTGGCGTTAAACCCTCCCTTCCCTGTCCTGGGGTGTAAGGGAGTGGGGTTTGATAGAGCACTCTGGTCTAGGCTGGAGGCAATGAGTATGTGAGCTCACAAGATCAAGAAAGGTCTGTGCGCTTCCCCAAGAGTTCTTGAGAAATCGACCAATCATATGGCTGGATCATCAATAGTTCCACTGGAAACTTGTCACTGGGTGAGAATTACCAGTGCCGCAACAAGGCAGGCGGGAGAAAAGTGAAGCAAGGTCGAGATTGAGAAGGTAATTTTGGAAAAGTAGGATCCTCGGTTGCCATCATAACAGGTGGCGAAAGCAATGGGTCGAAAAACATTTTCACTGGGGAACTAGCAATTTCGCTATAGCAGGTAAACAGATGAGCCTCCTGGCCAGCACCATGGACAAGCGCATGTGAGATGAGTGTGGTGATATTACCCCAGCCCCATCCGAGGGCCACGGTGTATCATGGTGCTAAAAGTAAAAATGGGTGGCATTTTAAATAACTCTAACAATTGAAATACCACTAAATTATGAGTTGGGGCTCCAAGAGAGATTTGCTGCCTGGGTTACAGGAAAGTACTGCACTATATGTTATGTTATTTGGCATTTATATAGCGCTCTATATATCATTGGTATGCTCTCAAAATTGTCTCATATATGTACCCAAATTGCTGAATATCTATTGCTTTGCCAACTGATATTTTAAAAACAAGTGGTATTTAGGATACTACATGTTTTTACCATTACCACCATTAAGCCTATTTGTTTAGCCTCTTAGGTCGATTGCGAAACCAGAGTACGCCCCCCTCCCCCAACCCTGCATGCAGCATAGCAGAGGCAACGGGTAAACCATAACTCATAAAAGAGAAGTGATTAAAATTCCTCATTAAAAATGAAAGTGGCAAGCGTGATGTCAGTGTTTTCAGGGCAGGATTAATTGGTACACAGTAGATTACGGGCTAGAGGGGCATTGCCGCATTGCTGTTTGTACCCAAAAGAGGGATTGTGAAATAGATGGCTGCAGTAAAGATAATAGCGAGGCACATGGAGTAGTTGGGCCTATTTTTATTTGTACAAAACTACACCCTGGTGAGCATTTAGCATTTTTTTTCAGACCGCATTCTGTGCATAGTTGAAGAACTAATACTGTGGGTCATCCTTTTAAAAATACTCGGCGGAACCTTTGCAGTGTTTGCAACAGTTTCAAATGTGGCCCCTTTCCTGAACGAATACTCAAAAGCGTTGCGTAAGTTCTGTAGAAGCATAAGACGTGATTCGTGGACCTGTAGCGCGGTGCAAAGCGCTTTTGCACTGATGCAAAGGGACTTTGCACTGCCAAAAAACACCCTGATTCACAGAGCGCTGCAAAGTGTACTTTTGCGGAGCAAAGTTACTTTGCATTGCAAAAGTATTCTTTGCACCGCGCTGAATGGCACTAATTTACTGTGCAAAGAGTACTTTTGCAGTGCAAAATGACGTTGCACTGCAAAAATACACTGGGCCCGATTCATGGAATATTTCCCCGGTTCAAAGTGAATATGCACTGATGAAAAGTGACTTTGCACTGCCCACACAAACCCTGACTCATGGAACTGTACAAAGTGTATTTTGCCATGCAAAGTCCATCAAGTAAATATTTAACATGATAACACAGACTAAATACTCTTAATATTAAGTAAATCAAAATATTTTGGAAGTGCAGAACTATCACAAAGTAAACCTTCCCTGCATGTGATTGTTTACGGATCATTACATCACATCAGAAATCAGCAATCATAGACTGCGGGAAGGAGGTCGTCTCTCTATTCCTGAGCACCAGGCATACCATAAAAGCATCACTGACTTCTAATAGCAATAAAAGAACAAGAAAGAAAAAAGAAGAAACACATATTTGCATGTCAATTTCTAAAAATATCCATTAAAGGCAAATCAAACAATATAGGAGGGGAAAAAAGTGTTAAATGTAATTCTATTCGCCAAATTATTCTGACAACAGGCGATTATCCTGCAGCGACAAAACACAGCTATTGTAAAGTAAACAAAGACTATGGGCCTCATTACGGCCATGGCTCTCCCGTAATGAAGGGTGCCGGTCCCCCTTCATTACGGGATGCCCTATTACGAGGTTCCCTTGCGGGTCCCGGTAAGGACGTCTGGTAAAACCAGGCATCCTTAGCGGGTCCCACGAGGGGACCAGGGAGATAATAACGGGCCCGTTATTAGCTCCCTCCCCATTCCATTGAGCCCTGTGGGGGCTCGAATGGGAATGGGGATGGGTTTTTCCAATGAAACCCGGTACTGGAACCCGGTATGGAGGCAGCCATGCCCTTATTAAAGGCATGGCAACATACTCGTAATGAGGCCCTATATGTATGTAACATGATCTAGAAAGGAGGGACATGACACAGAATGAAAATACAAAGTAGTGCCCAAAAACAGCGCTATTCATCTGGAATTGCTGAGCAATCAGTCTTGAGGCCTGTCTCCATTGATGAATAAATAATTAATTGATTCATTAATCTTTTATAACACGCTTAATACCAGAGGCCTTGGACCGGGATTTGAACCTGTGGTGCTCTGCGTTGTCTGGCTTTCAAGAGAAATGCGTTGCCCCTGAGCTATCGTCCGGCTCGAAGAGAAGAGTACGTTGATAGTGGCTCCGTGGTGTTCCGGATCGGAGACACGATGCCACTTGCCACAGTCGATCATTGGGGATTCTTAGTGTGATGAGTCCCACACAAGGGCATGCAGGATCGACTTTACTTTGTGATATTTCTACACTTCCTAAAACATGTTTTCTTAATATAACAAGTGTGCAGTTGGTGGTATCATGTTAAATATACACTGTAACTACTAGATCAAAGCTTGTATTGAGTCATGTGTACACAGCTTTCCCTGATCAAAGATCTTCCATGGGAAATGCATGGGATACTGCCCTCCGCCATCTGCTGTAGAGCAGGATTGTGGGACTGATTCATTAAATATCCTGTTCTTAACTATCTTGTATTTTTGAATCACTGTTGTTACCTTTAATCTATATAGTCAAGGACTAGCCATGACAGTTGTCACTGGGATTTCCCCAGTCACTCAGGTGTGTCCTGCAGTTGAATCCTGTTGGCCACCAGCCCACCCCTCCAGGGGAAAACTGGCAAGATGGTATGGGTGCCCTCCACAGGGCAGCAGGCGTCATCACTGATGATGTTAGACATCTCTTGTAACAGTAGGTACTGTTCATGTCTCTTGGCATAGCACACGTGTGTTGCATTATTTGCTTGGAAGCTCGTCAATCAATAATTCAGTGCCACCTCGGCTGCCTGCATTTCTGCAACACATCCCACGCCCATGGACAAAACCTCTCTTGCCACATATTGTAACCACCCTTTCCATATGGGTATCAGCTAATAATGTCCCCATACAAAATGTCCCCATACATAATGTCTCCATACAAAATCTCCCCATACATAATGTCCCCATACAAAATGTCCCCATACATAATGTCCCCATACATAATGTCCCCATACATAATGTCGCCGGGAAAAGACTTTGGCGACTTTATATAAGGTATGGGGACGGGTTGCAGGGATGTCCCCTGATCCCCTTGTTCAATGTAATAATGTCTGCAAAAAATGGCGACATTTTTCTCAGGAGACATTTTTGCGGGGACATTATTACATGGAACCTACATATGTTACCCTCAACAACACATACAATGCTCCGTTGCTTACTGGCTAGATTCACACTGCATGAAACCCCAGATCCAAATACAAGCAAACATGTTTTTCTTCTGGCATCCATACTTTTAAACTGGGCACACGATCTGCCCATGGGCACCTACGTGTATTTGCAGCGGCAGAGGAAAAATGCTCCTAGGCAATGGGACAGACGAAAGTCTCTAAAGAACTCTTACCTAATAAAAATGCTGCTGCACTAAATAGCGCAGCAGTGAGGACCCGGAATACTAGCAGGTGGCGCAAGGACGTCTGGTCGTGCCAATGTCCTGTGCAATTCACAGTCCCCAAGGTGGATGTGGATGTCCACGTCATCCGCGGTGAACTGGTTAACTTGGCTGGTTGTTGACTTGTGCTGTGACGGGTAGCTTGAATCTCTAGGCAGAGGCAGCAAAGGTGTCACGTCTCTCCATACAATCAACAGGGAAGAAGAAAATGGCGGACGTGAAACCAATAAGCCACTCGCAGTGTGCCATTGATCCGGCTACCTCATTTTTAGTTATACTCTGGCAAGGCCGCAGAGGAACAACCTTCTGCAAATCAGTTCCACACGCTCTAGAAAATACCTAAAAAAGAAGACAGGCCATGCGTGGGCCATGCGTCGGCTTAAAGAGATAAATTTGTGCCCGTGGGCCCGGGTGCTCACCAGCAGCGGTCGAAGTGTAAGACAAAAAGTAGTGAAACTATGATCCCTACTGGGCTGCCCCCACTTCCAACATACCCCATCACCATGACCCCCCGCCCACGCGCAATAGAAGCCCCAAAACACATGTGCCTGCTGTTTAAGGGAACGGTCAGGGCAGTGCACTGAAAATGCAAGTTTCAACCACTTCCTACATTTTTATTTACACTTTTATTTTAAAACAAACCCATTCCAGGATGGTGTCTTATTAGAGGAGCACCGCTCCCAACTGCTCCCGCCCACTTCGACCACTGCTCATAACACAAAAATAACATGCCAGCCTGAACTGGGTGAGCATGTGGTGAGAATTGAGGTCTGAACTGCTGGTGTCCCCGTCCGAGAAATCTGTAAATGGTCTCAATGGCGTCTTGGACTACCCTCAGCCATTTGGGTTAATTAGCCTTGAGCAGTGTAGATTCTGCCAGCGCCCATTCAGAATAGTTTGGCACATCTATGGCAAAATTCAGCAAGACAAGCTGGAGCCCAGCAATCCAACAGAGCGATGAGGGAGTAAAATAACTGTAACACGCAGAGACGTTGCAAGCTAGGGGGGAGTAGCTGGTGGGCCGCGGGGGTATGGTTGTGGGTCTTTTGGTTGTAGCCCCGAATAGAACCTCAGGGGCTACAACTAAAAGGTTCTTTAGCCCCGAGTCCCGACAGTCCTGACATTTGAGCAGCCCCAGATCTTTTTCAGACCTAGCAACACCTCTTGTAGCAACTACCAGCGATGAGACCGACAAGCAAATCTGTTGCTCCATCACAAACCGCTATGTTGCCAAGAGGGAGTGCTCATACAGAATGGTCCCAGGGCTCTGTATCCAGAGGGCTTTCCCTGCTGAAAGAGAACACTGCGTGTACGCTGTGCGCATCTGATGCCGGAGGGGACTCTAACAGCAGTGCACCCAATCTGCTGTCTAGGATGACTTAACAATGCTATTTGAAGTCATTACAGGAGTCATTAATCCCCACCTCTCATCCCAATCCATCATGAACAGGTGGTATCCCGCGTCATAGATGAAGTGAGAGGAGTATTCTTTTCAGGAATGTATGTATTTATTTATTTATTCATTGTTTGCTTGTTAGGCGCTTATACAATAGAAATATACTATTTCACAGCACCCATAGGGCAGGGAGGGAGGGTGGGAAATACAGTACAACATAATAGTGAGAGAAGATGGGGAAGAGGGAGAGGGATGAACCTACTATGCCTTGTGAGTATTCAGAATGTGCAAGTGTAGAAAGGAAGAGGGAAAAGAGGAAAGTGCTGGGGAGTCCAAGCTTGTGGGTGAGTCCTGTACGAAGTGCTAGGAACATGGAGTGCTACACGGCCTGTGCCGCGGGAGGTGTAAGTGCGAGTCTCCAGGGCGGAGGGTGTGCAGATGCAAGTGCTGTGGAAGACAGCAGCTGGAAAGAATCTGTGAGGGAGTCCAAGGCCCCGAAGATGCATAAGGGCCAAGGACACTGATTCAGCAACTGTGGGATTAGCAGAGCAGAGAAGAAGGGAAGGAGTAGCAAAAGAGGAATTTGAGAAGCTGCTGCTCAAGGCGCAGGAGGAGCAGGAGGTTAGTCCAAAGGAGGGAGCCCGCAGCGGAAAGTGAGCGCCCCCCTGACCTCTGTTTAGCAAAACACTTTACACACAAATAGTTGGTGTCAGAGTAGCGAAGTGGTCTAGAGGGAGAGTATTTGGGGAGATCAAGTTGAAGATAGTGTGGTCCACGGGCCCAGACAGCCTTGTGGATGATGCAGAGCGATTTGAATGTAATCCTAGCAGCAACTGGGAGCCAGGAAAGACTTTTTAGTGCAGGAGAGATGCAGTCCCTGGGCCTAAGCCCAAGGATAAGTCTCACTGCCCTATTCTGGATAAACTGGAGGGGTTGCAGAGTGGAAGAAGGAAGATTCAGGAGGAGGCTGTTACAGTAGTCAAGTCTAGAGAGGACCAGGGCTTGAGTCACATTGAGCCTCCGAGGAAAAGTGAGGAAAGGTAGAATTGCTTTGAGAAAGAAGAGCTGATAGTTGGACTGCTTGGAAATGTCCTGAGAGTGAGGAAGGAAGGAAAGAGAGGAGTTGAAGATGACTTCAAGGTTTCTGGCTACAGTTGAAGGTGCAGTAAAAAAAAGCCCAAGGAAGAAGGCCAGAGGGAAGGGAAGAAGGAGGGAGCAGGGGTCCCAACGGGAAGGATCTCAATTTTACAGGCATTGAGGCTGAGATCATTGGCAGCGCACCAGGACTGGATGGCAGATAGGCAGTCAAGTATGATGGAAGGTGCAAGAGGGTCAGCAGGGAGTCTGAAGAATAGCTGTTTGTCGTCTGCATAACACTGGAAGTTGGAAGCGAAAGAGGAGATGAAGCGTCCAAGGACAGCAAGGTAGATGTTAAAGAGCCAGGGGGAGATTATAGAGCCCTGAGGGACACCACAAGTGGAGATGGAAGTAGGAGAGTAGAAGGGGGCCAGGATGACTTGAGAAGAGCGGTTAGTCAGGAAAGAGGACAGCCAATCCAGTGTCCGTTCTGAGATGACAAGTGTATAGTGGAGCCTTTGTATAAGAATGCAACGGTTAGCTCTGTCAAATGCAGAGGAGAGATTGAGGAGGATAAGGACAGCTGGGGAGTTTGAGTCCATGGATGCAAGCAGTTCTTCACAGGTGTTCAGAAGAGCAGTGTCTGTGCCTCTGGATGCTCAGAATCCAGATTGATGGCCGTGGAGGCCTCCAACAAGTTCAGTGGGACAGTTAAGTTGGGGCAAGGCCAGCTTCTCAAGTAGCTTCCCCAGGAAGTGGGTGATGGAGATAAGGTGATAGATGGCAGGGCAGTTGGGGTCAGAGGATGTTTTTTTCAGGAGTGGGCACACAAGGGAGTCCTTGAGGGGAGGGCAAATATCCAGTGATAAAGGAGTGTTTGCAGAAATCAATAAGAGCAGGGGCAAGAGAGCCAATGTTATCCTTGATGGTCCTGGATGAGCAGGGGCAGACCTGTTTAGAAGAGGCCTTCATGGAGCAGACAACTCTGGTAACTTCTTCAGGTGTGACAGGAGAGAAACAGGAAAAGGAGGAAGGAGGAAAAAGGCAGGGGTTTGGTGGGGGGAATTGTGAGGAAGAGTAAAAAGGGTGGTCAGAATGTCCTGAGTTTGCTGGCAAAGTATGAGGCCAGTGCATTGTAGAGGGCCTGGGAAGGAGAAGGGGAGAAGGAGACTGCAGAGGGGTTGGCTAGTTCTCTGCAGATTTTGAAAAGTTCAGCCACGTTATTGGATGCGTCAGAGACCCATGCCTGAATGTGGGCTCTTTTCTGTGCACGGATGGCTAGTCTGTATTGCCTTTGGAGCAGGCGGCAAGCCAGTTTGTCAGAGGATGAGCCTGATGTTTGCCACTTCTGTTCTGTTGCCCTACACTTTCGTTTCAGGGCTGCACGTTCAGTGTCATAACAAGTGTTACGCTTTGAGGCAGGTTTCAGACGTATCCTCATGACTGGGGCAAGAATGTCAAGAGTGTTGGTGATGGAAAGATGGAGGTTGCTGATGTCAGGGTCAGAGGTAGAATCAGAGGTGGGGGGTCGGGGGGGGTGAAGGTGGAGGTGAATGCAGCCGCAGTCACTCGTTTCATCGGGTGGGTATTAGTGAACGAGTTTGGTGTGACTTTTGGGGGGAGCTGTCAGGTGATTAATGTGACCCAGTTTGGAGGACTGGAGAGAGTGGTCTGGCCAGGAGAAAGGGATGACTAATGGGATTGGGGGGAGAGAGGTCACAGAGTATGAGGGATCCAGAGTGTGTCCAGCTGTGGGGTTGGCTGAGAAGGGAGAATGGCTAGGGAAAGCAAGGAGCAGAGGTCAGTGAATAGAGTGGGTGCCGATCCAGGGGAGTCCAGTTGAATGTTGAAATCACCCAAGAGGAGAAGTTTAGAGGTGGAAGAAAGTAAACAAGAGCAAAAGTCATCCCATTCAGAGAGGAATAGGGAGGTGGCACCTGAAGGGCAGTAGACGGCAGCAATGGTCAAGGTGGATGCGGGAGAGGTGACCAACTTGCAAACCAGGCTTTTAAAAGAGGAATATGTCTGGGTAGGTAAGATGGAGGCAGGAACCCACTCTGGGAAGATTAAGGCAACCCCCTCGCCAGTGCAGTGAGGTCGAGGCTTGGAGATGATCTTGAAGCCCTCAGGGAGGAGGGAGTCAAAGGCAGTGACTGAGCTGGCATTGAACCAAGTCTCGGTAAGAGCGAGAATGTGAGGTCAATGTCTTCAAGAAGGAGACAGATGTCAGAGGAGTGTTTGTTGGCTGAGCGGATGTTAAGAATCACCAGGTGGAGGCGGTCAGTGCTTTTGAAGGTTTTCTGAGGTGGGGTACACGGGTGTGGTACAACATTCAGTGGAGGGAGAGAGAGAGAAGGGGGAGATGCAGGCGAAGGAAGGAAGTTAATGAGAGAAGGCAAGAAGTGGTCAAAGAGAAGGCGGTTCGGGTGTAGACCCTGAACCAGAATGGTGCCAGTGTGATAGACAATAACAAATGTAAGGTAGAGTGGCTCGCTGACAAATGTTAGCATCAAAATGCCTTCTGCAGTCAGGCAGCCATTCATCCTTTCATCCCACGATTGGTCCATGCCCCTATAGGTGTGTGGATGCAAAGAGATGGGTAAAGGAGGGCACAGTCTGAGTGGGGACACGGTCACCTGTCCACTGTCTACAAAGGTTCCCCCACGACAGACCAACTAATGAGGGATACCCTTGCTGTCAGACAGTGGCACTCATCACAGTCTGAGTGGGGCTATGGTCGCCTGTCCACTGTCTAGCAAGCTTCCCCCAAGATAGCCTATTGAGTAGTATCCTTGCTGCTAGAGGGTGGCACTCACCATCCCATTCTAAGTGGGGGCATGGTTACCTTTCCACTGTCTAGCAAGCCTCCCCCACGACAGATAGACTAATGAGAGATATCCTTGCTGCCAGACGGTGGAACCCATTTACTCCTTTCCTGAAACTAAACATTCAAAGCACTCCAACATCACAGGCATTCACCACCTTTCTTATTAGACAGAAATGGCTCATGGTGTGGTAGAATGGCAGCTGTTAAGTTTCAGTCCACCCTTGTGGGTTACAGAGGTGGGCTGAAGCTTATTAGCAGCCAGTCTCCTACTTCAGGACAGGAAGTCCTACTGCAGCAGCAGGAAGGCCTGGCAAAACCTTCAGGAGGGTCTCAGCGGCTCGAGGCAATTTAGTTTGTGCTGGTGTAATACAATGTGCCCCCCTTTTCTCTCCCTCCCAACATTTTTCACATGTATACATCTAGTCTGAGTGGTCGCAAACATTCTTTTTAAAAGCGAAATGGGAGAGACTTAATGTTGAAAAATAATATGATTGAGAGAAACATACATGATCTTGCATTGAAACTCCCCTTGAGTTGTGTAGTAAACACTCCATTGAAGGGTAGCAGTGTCTTTTCAAATGCATCATATGCACCTCCCCACCTCAGGGCAGAATTTGTGCATTTACAGAGAAATTCTGAACAAGAAAAGGCAAAGTTCACAGAAAGGTCTCATTCTTTGATGATGCATTACTGTGTGCCAGTGGGTGCTGCTAGGGTTCTGCAAAGGTTATGTTGGGAGGCACATGAATACATCATCCCTAGCTCCTGCCTTTCCCCCGCACCAGCACTGCAAAGGTGAGAGTTGTTACTCACTGAGAAAGCCGTTCCACCCTTACCGCCCACAGGAACAGCCGGGCTTGGAGACAATGTGTGCTGAAGATGGCAAAAGCATTACAATTGACATTATAACAGTAAAAGAGCAGGCATTAGACAAGAAGCAAACATGAACTCAACACGAAGAACATGTACAAGAGGCAATAAATGCATTTAGACATGAAGAATACTAACATAGAATCCACAGACATGAAGAACACCAACATGACCAATGTATGAGGTGAATGCAACATGAAAGACATGTGAATATAGCTCGCTAACACAGAAGCAAGATAGTAGTCGGGCAGCCATCTTATCAAAAATGGAAGCCGCAGCATGTCTCTGAATGAGCACAGGCATCAATGCCTAGGGAAAACTCAAAAAGCTGTATCCACAGAAATGCATATCCGTGCAGAGCTCAGACATGGGTTGGCAACTAGTGTCAAGGTTAGAATAAAATAAGGGAGGATTAGAATGGCATAACTAAGACACGAGATTGCAATTCCCAAGACACAAGTACTCCTAGATTAATTAACAATTCAGAAGGGCACAAACAATCCTTGATGGTCAGGTGCAGTACAGCAGTAAGCCAAAAAACTCTATGAAGCATAACCCAAGAGTGTCCCCAGTGGCAACTGAAAACATTACACACTTAATATTAGCTAAAACCTCAATAACTAGGTCATTCTATTTCATACGTGGTCTCATAGCATGTTACCCATATGCAGAGAACACTGGCCATTCATTAGAAGTGAACACTGATAGGACAGCTGCTGTAATCTCTACAAAGTACAAAGGGATTGCCCTGTCTCATGGCCTGAGAATGAGGGATGGTAACTTTTTTAATGGAAGATGAACAGTCCATGGGCCTCTCACCCCCTACTCTGTGTCTGGTTCATATCTTGACAACCTGTCAAGTGTCCAAGGTTGGTTAGCAGACAGCCAACCTATCAGAATCCTTGTTGTCAAGCCGCCCACAAAGTAGTATGCCAACCAATCACTTGTCGTACAAGTGATGTATTTCACCCTTTATCAATATAGGCAGTGGTTCCAGGTGGAGCCATCAGATACTTGTAACCCAATAAACGGGTTAACCCCTATGAAATGTATATGTAGATTGTTTCTGATTAACATGTTCAGAGCAGCAAGACTTGAATGCTTGTATGCTGTCCCGGCTTTGTTTTGATGTGAATAAAGTTCGGGTTGCCTTGCACTTTGTCTACTCCATCATTGAGTCTGGTCTGCATTGACTCCAATTCCTCTGGGCTTATCTGGTATTTTGAGACCACCTTAACAGTTAATCTAGAGTTCCATGTGTTGAAAATGAAAAGCAGCGTTTTTACCAAATGCTTTGCTGTAAAATGTGTACCCACCCCCACCCTCACCCATCTCATATTTTGTCATCCAACCCCCCACAATACATTTTGTGGCAAAGATTCAGTAAAAATGGGCAGTAAAAATATTCGGAAATTAATTTTCTGCACTAAAAAGAATGGATATCATACTCGCGCTGCAATGTCTGGGGTCTGCCAGGTGTTTAGACTACAGCTCCCATTAACAAGAGCCAGCATAGTCAAGAACAAAGGATCATGTGGCAATAAGCTGTCCATCAACCTTACAGTGGCCAATGGAAGAGCAGGACGTGTGCCCATTCTTTGCATACACTGATTCCGCTGGACTGTATATGGCATAAATTGCATTCAGTTTGCATATCTCGTCCAACGTCACCATGAGCCATGCAACTCTGTCCCAACACTACTGCCCAAGAGGCACACCGACCTTTTGAGGAATTTGTGCTGTGGGGCAGTAATAGGTACAGATTTCTTAGGTGTTCCCCGAGGGGTGAGGATCTTCTACGTGTTTCTACCAGCCCTACACAGAACTCCTCCAGGACCCGTGCCTAAATGTTGAAAGGAGTTATGAGGCAGATCTAGGGGTGGGTTTGCGTCTCATCTCTCTGTGTCCCATAATTATGCAGCACTGTTAATGTGTGGGCAGGAAGGGAGAGCGTGCAAAGCCTTCTTCACTTTTGTAGGTGTTTGAGGAAAGCTTTCCAAGAAGTAATAAGAAAGTAAGTGCAGGAAAAAAAGCAAAAGCATTTATAGCATCACCAGTGATTAAAGACTGAGTCACTTGCCGGGGAAGCTGCGTGCTCAATCCTTTTATGTTTTTTCTTTTTAGTGTCTATGGTGCGAGTGCCTGGGCATCTTATATCAATGCCTGGCAAATGCCTAATAAAAATACTCAAGTCAAAACTGTTGACTTTGGCAATGCTTGTTTTAGCAGGACTTTAGTGAAGGATACACATTGTGCTTATAAATTGATTGGCTGAAGGCAGAACTGGATTTTTATTACAGCAGCAGAGGGTTTACAACTCCAATTATGTCATTTACTCTCAGAAGACTGCTTTGAAAATACACTGGCAGGCACGTTGAGTGCAAAGTTTGATGATGAAGCTTGAGTAAAGGGAGCTCAAAGAATTCCAATGAGGAGATGTTGTGGGTGGGCAGGGTCTGAACTGGGTGGGAATGGCCATAAGGATTAGCATGGCTGTTGGCAGCCAATGAGTGGGCAAATAACCAAACACCTACAAGATTTATGACCCTCCTCATAGGCCATGTCTCTCTACACGTACTCCAATGCAATAGTTTCGGCTTATAGGTGCCCAACTTTCAGCTAATAGCCCCATCTGATAAAAGGATCAAAATCACATTTTCCACATTTGTCCAACTATACACATTCTGTGATGGACATTAGGAGGGCCACATTCCCCCACACAGCAAGGAGGACCAGCTGTGGGGCTGAACAGAGCCCACCATTTAAACGGCATCCCCAATCCTGATGCTCCCAATGAAGAGGATATGAAGCATGGATAGCGGTGCCTGCTTGATGGATCAACCGATTTTGGTTCTGCACACCATGCCCTGATGATGGGCACTATTATTATTGAAACCATCTAGAATGCCTTTCACCCGCAGAGAGCCATGGCATGGTGGAGCCAATCCTGTCAAGCAGCACTTCCCTTTCACATACAATCCTGACCTTCCAAAAAGTGCCATTACATTATAAAGGTGGAGATGTCATCCCGTACTTCTGCGGTGAGCTGCTTGTCAAAGAGGACTAGCCGAACTCCATCCTTTTGAAGAGAGCTCAACCCTCTCAAAGGAGTGATGATAATCTTAAGAAATCTCTACCCTCCAGAAGGGATCCATGACAACCTCAAGAGAGCTCTGTCCTTATGAAGAGACACCCACCCTCATAAAGGAAGCCATGACAACCTCAAGTGAGCCCTACACTTCTGAAAACAACCATGGCAATTTCAAGAGAGCTCTACGCTTCTGAAGAGTGTCGTGATAATCTCAAGAGAGCCCTATCCTTCTAAAAAGAGCCATGACAATCTCAAGAATGCTGTACCTTTCCAAAGAGTGCCATGACTATCTGAAGAGCGCTCCACCCTTCCGAAGAGAGTTAGGACAATCTTAAGAGAGCCCTCCAATTCTGAAGAAATTCCTTACAATCTCAAGAGATCATACCCTTCAATAGGGGCCCCTGGATGCTCTCAAGACAGTCCCATCTTCCTATTGTGATCCATGGAAATCTGAAATGTGCCATTGCCTTCTGAAGACATCGATGATAATCTCAGCAGTCCTTACCCTTCTTAGGATAGAATCTGCTACTACAAGTGAACCTGAACCTTCAGAAGGGATCCATGACCATCTCAAGAGATCCCTAACCTTATGAAGCGAGCCATGGCAATCTCAACACCTCACTTCACTTCTGAAGAGAGACATGACAGTCTCAGGTGAGCCCTGCACCTCTAAGGAATCCGTGACAATCTCAAGAAAGCACTACCCTTTTGAAGAGAGCAATAACAATCTCAAGAGATCTTACCCTTCGGAAGGGAGTCCTTACAATCTCAAGAGGCCATATTCTCTGAAGGGCCAAAGGGCAATCTCAAAATCTCATGAGAGCCCTACCTTCCTGAAGGGATCCATGGCCCTAGACTTCTGAAGGCAGACATAATAATCTGAAAAGAGCCCTTTGCTTCTGAAGAGCGTCAGGACAATTTTAGGACAGCGAATGCTTCCAAGGGATGTATGGCAATCTCAAGAGACCCCGTGCCTGCAAGGGTTCTATGACAATATCGAAAGAGCACTACCCTTTGGAAAGAGAGACATAGCATTCTGAAGAGAGACCTGATAATCTCAAGAGATCCTTAGGTTTCTGAAGAGATCCATCACAATACATATTCCACTCTTTGCCTCTTGGGTTGGATCACAATATGATCACATATGAGGAGGTGCTTTACTGTACACCCTATCTTTCTTCTCATCGAAGTGCCTACATTTCCCAGCATCGCGCAGAGCCACGTCTGTCGAAACACAATGACGCAACTCACTTAGCCATGTACCCAACTAACCAAATAAGTGCAACTCCATGTCTTGCAAAAGAATTTAACCCAAACATAAGTTGTTGGTACACTGATCGCTCCAACTGTGTTTGTGAATCAATTGCAAACATCACCAATCTAGTATTAAGGTCTAGGTACAAATCCACAAAGATATGCATATGGACCGACCCGCCTTCCAGAATCCTACTACAACGGGATAAGTCCCGGACATAAGGAGGCCGCCCCAGCATGAGCTTTACAACGCGGAAATGAACCATCCCTTGCACATGAGGAACTTTATAAATAAAAGAGATGAGTTTCCTCTAGAAAACTGCTGAAAACTCAATCCATTATCTAAATAGTCAAGGCCTTTGTGATCCGCCCTTATAGAGTAATTCTAGAATCTTGCAGCTGCTTTTGGAGTAGCCTATACAGTCTAAGGCTTTCTAAACTATTCCCAAGGAGTAACGTATTGTTACACACACCTTTCACTACCGAAAGACATATTGAGCTGATAGTACTGAGAAAAGTAAGAGGTATCCCAGATTTTAGGTCTTCATGAGGAAGAAAGCTCCAGAGATCCCTAAAGTTCAAAATGCATTACCAGGAACTAAACTGGGTGCCTGGACAAAACAAGCAGGATTACAAGAGTTGCAGGAAATTGGGGTAAGCAGGTAAATAGCATTACTTTTAATAAATGTCAGCTCAACATTTCATATTTGGGCAGTAGATTTAAACTTATATTATTAGAACTTGCATATTTACCCCAAATAGAATACAGGGTTTGAAGTAAGTGGCAAGAGTTTTAACACTGCTGCCCCCACCCCCAAAATAAAAACTAAAAATCTGGTACCGATAATCCATCTTGACTAATTTTAGCCATACGCATTTGTAAAGACATACCGGGAAGTCTTATTGCACCATGGCAGGGGTCTGCAACCTTTGGACTACAAATCCCGAGATCTCTCATCATTGACTCTGCTGGCAAGAGCTTATGGGAGTTGTAGTACAAATCATCTGGAGAGCCAAAGGTTGCAGTTCCCTCTTCCAAGGAAACATATCACTCCTAGAATCTATTTTTTATTTTAAGAAATGATTTGAGATGTAAAAATGGTAAATTATGAAACATAAGGAGCACCTGAGGAAAACATGTAATTTTAATTACATTGGCAACACCAATAACAGACGGGGATTGGCACACTTACAACATGTTGCTATGCCTTTCTAAATTAAATCTTACAGTTTCCTGAACCTAAGGGGAAGCTACTGCCCCTAAAATTCTCACCCCGTCTTCTGAAGGAAAGCCAGCCATCGCCGGTGTGCTGACATGGCTTCCTTTTTTGCTGGATTCATTTTGCAACAAAAAAATAGTCAATTTAGAAAAGACAGCAAACGAAGCAGGAATAGCCATCATCAGGTCTGAGCTGAAAATCAGCAAATCATGGGATGAAGAGAGCACTGAAATTCAGAAGCAACCGCTGTCTGTCTGGAAAAGCCTTGCCCATGCTGGGGACCCTGGACGTTCTGTGGAGTGCTCCGGCCTTCTGACAAAACGATGTCCTTATGCATACAACACTGTCCATGTCAGTTCAGGCCCTGTTGATGTGTTGTGCGTGTTCCTAGCAGGCAGCCAATGTTATATATGTATACACAAGGAACTGGCCAATCCTGTCGCAGTCTCTACCTCTCCTGTCCCTTCCCAGGCCCTCTGCACGGCACTGGCTTCTCACTTCACCTCTAAAACTCAGGACATCCTGTCCTCACTCTCCTCCTATCCCCCCCATCACCCTTCTCCCTGCTCTTCCTCTGGCCCTTCAGCAGCCACCTCTCCTCCCTCCTTCTCTGCCTTTCCCCTGTTTTCTGCAGATAAGGTTTCTA
Source organism: Ambystoma mexicanum (assembly GCF_040938575.1). Lineage (NCBI taxonomy): Eukaryota > Metazoa > Chordata > Amphibia > Caudata > Ambystomatidae > Ambystoma > Ambystoma mexicanum. Next base: position 517,012,444 of record NC_090929.1, on the reverse strand, counting down.
GATCTATGAAAGTCTTGCCGAAACAGGTTCACCCCTGTTCCTCCAAAACTATCAAAGACCACATTGACTCCCTGGCTCCTGCCCTGGCTGATTTCTGCAATCACTCCTTCGCCACTGGAGTCTTCCCATCCCCCTGAAGCACTCCCTTGTGCACCCTCTTCTTAAGAAACCCTCTGCTGACCTCTCCTGCCCGGCTAACTAACGCCCAATCGCCATCACTCCCTTCCTGGGCAAGCTCCTGGAGAAACTGGCCATCTCCCAGCTTAATCTCCACACTGAATCTGTTGCTTGTCTTCATGACTATCAGTCTGGCTTCAGAGCTCCCAGAAGCATGGAAACTGCTCTCCTGAACATCTGTGAAGACCTGCTCTCCAACCTTGACTCTAACACCCCTTGAGTCCTCATCCTGCTTGATCTCTCATCTGCTTTGGACACTTTCATCCTGCTCAACCGTCTCTGTGATAACCTGGGTATCACTGGTCAGGCTCTGGTGTAGCTGACTTATTTCCTCTATGACCGACCCTCCAAGGTCCAACTTGGGTCCTTCCTTTCCGCTATCTTTTTCTCACAGGGGTCTAACCTCTCTCCCTGGCTGTTCAACCAATACCTGGTATTACTTGCCCACCGCATCGCTGCTCTCTGCCCCAACTTTCAGTGCTATGCGGATGACACCCAGCTCATTCTCAGGCTACCCTCGGCCTCCTCCTCTCCTTCCTTCATCTCTGACTGTCTGCTATCCAGGAGTCGTGTGCCGCCAATGACCTCTGCCTTAATGCCAGTAAGACTGAGATTCTCCTCATCAGCACACCCGCTCCCTCCTTTCCTGTAGCTCTCTGGCTGGCCTCACTTGGCCCTCTTCCTGCTCCCACCTGCAGGGCTAAAAACCTCGGGGTCATCTTCGACTCTACACTCTCCTCTCCTCACATCTCTGACGTCTATAAGAAGTCACACTACCAGCTGCACCTCCTCAGAGGTATTCTTCCTTTCCTCTCCTTCCCCCAGAAGCTCACTGTCTCCAGAGCTCTGGTTCTCTCTAGGCTGGACTATTGCAACAGCCTCTTTCTAAATCTGCCTGATTCTACTCTCCGCCCTCTGCAACTTATCCACAACAGGACTGGGAGACTTGTCCTTGGCCTCAAGCCCAGGGATCGTATCTCTCCAGGACTGAAATCTCTGCACTGGCTTCCAGTGGCTGCAAGGATTACGTTCAAAACCCTCTGCATTGTCCACAAGGCCATCTGGGGACTGGGGCCTCAATACCTTCAACTCTCTCTTCCTAAATATCTTCCTTCTCGAGCTCTTCGCTCATCTGCCTCCAACTCCCTCATGGTCAGTCGCTTCTCCAAGCAACGAGTTGGTGGTCGATCTCATTCTTCAGCTGGTGCCTCCCTCTGGAACAGCCTCCCTGCCTCCCTCAAACTTGAGGAGAACCATCTCCGGTTCCGGAAGCACCTCAAAACCTTTCTCTTTGCTTCTGGTTTTTCTCCTCTCCTCTGCTGACCTCCTGGCTTTAACCGGAACTGCACTGGCTACCTGGACACCCTCCGATCTCGTGCCCAGGTCCTTCCCCCACCAGCGTCACACACCTGCACTGCCCATCTGGCAACCCCCGCACTTGGGGACTGTTTCTGTATCCGATTAGTCCCCCACCAGCCCTTAACACCTGAAGTCTGCACTTACCCATGCACTTGCCTCATGTTGGCCGTCACTTACTTACTGTTATTCGCTATTCCCATGTACTGCACTGTCCCTGCCCCCTTCCCACGCACTTGCGCGATCTGAATGACACCTGGCCAAGTAGGATCATTGTCCGTCCTCCCTTTGTTTCCCCTCCCTTGCCTCGTCGCGCCTTGAAACACTTGTGTATAGGCGCGTTATAAATGCCATATCATATCATATCATATGGGTTGTCCATGTAGAAACTGGTATACGCCCAGATGATCTCAAATGCTATATCTATCTTTAAAGAGTTGATCATGCACATTTCCCCCAGACTTCCATAGATGAGGTAGACAGTGTGAGTTGTCTGTGTTTGGCAAAACACAGTAGGGCTAATTCACAAAGTCCCCGGGTGCAGGATGCAAAGAACAAAGTGTTCCTCCACACCCACATTTCCTTAAACACAAATTGATTCTCAATGGGGATTTGCCTGCCCAGAGGGGAACTGTCTTCAGGCACAAGGAGCAACATTCAGTCCCTGCATACATTGGCAGAAAGATGCCCCATGGGTGCGGGACAGGGGTGCCAGTCCCTTGCCCACCTGGTGTCACTACGGTCAGTTGCAGGGACATGCCTCAAATGTCTGTCAATGCAAATTCTATTTTCACGCTTCTATCTCCATTTCAAAGGTGAAACTCTACGATATGAACAGAAGTGCTTTTGCCAAGCATGCACATTTGTATTCGAGTCAGAGAAATGCCACGAGGGCCACAAAGGCCTCTGCCTGCATTGCCTTTTCCCCTGTGCCTGTGTCCGGCTTAGGTACAGGGGACTATTTTAAGAAAGCAACTCACTTGCTACAATAGACAATACAAGTTGATGAGAAACGTCAGTCTATAATTTTAAATGAACAACAAAGGTGCTGGGAACAGAGAAAAGGCAACTTGAATGGACGTGGTAGGCAGGGAAGCCACATAATTACAAGTAATTATCTGGAAAGGGGACAGTTTTGAGAAGTTACTCTAGGATCTTCAATTTAAGGGCAAGGTGACAACCATTTAAGAGCTTCACCCAATCATGATGAACGGAATCCTGTCTCCAAACATTGGCAAGTACAGCATCATATTAAGAATATGCTAAAAAGGAAGGTCTTTGTAATGCAGCACACACACATCCCACAAAGGGTGTTCACGGAGAATTTACTCTGGCAACAAAAAGCACATTGGATTCTCCAGCTGAAAACAGGAGAAAAGGGACTTAATGCAGAGCATAAACTGTTTTTTTTTTCCACTGACCTTATCTGAGTGATGACACACAACAGAGATTCAAGATATTCATGCACAATTTTTTCTCCATTACCCTGCCCATATTCAGCACCAATCCAGAAACACACTTAACCTCTAGTGTTATCCTAACTCACAAAACACCAAGAAACTTGCCACCATTACACTCCCTAAACCATCCAATGTACATGTCATCTTTCATCATTATCATTTGATATAACATGCATTGTGCAGGTAGCTCATGTCTGCCATTTCATAAATGCCTATACCTCCCCCAAGACTACCCCTAATTCAATTAGGCCTCAGAACACATATGTTCCATTGTAACTTCCTTTAGTTCTAAATTGGCTGCTCCCTTTTCAGAAGTCATTTCAAAATGTAAGCTTAAACATAATGTCAATTTCTCCTTTCACCACACATTTGACCTTTGCCTTATATTCTTCCTCCAGTCGATGACCAGATAACTCCGCCTTAAAGAGCATCTTGCAATAAGGCCCATCACCTATTCACAGCGCATATTAAGGATAAGTATTTTACTTTACTATAAATCTTTGTGACGCTTCTATCTACCACATTCTACTATCTCATACCAATGGCATGTCTCTTGATAACGTTTAAGACCCCATGATATATTGTTGTTCTATATGATTCATCTACAGTGGTTGCAAATAAACGAGTCAATGATACAATGACTGTGTGGACGTAGACGGCGCGCTGTTACATTTTCTATTTTGCTGTATCACCTCCGGTTCTCTCACGGAGGACTCGCATAAGAACATCAACTACTACTTACAAAGATCACATTGTCCACCATTTTGAATTTGTATATTTATCTAAGCCTACCAGAGTACTACAAGTGACACCACCATGCCACCAAGCTGGCCTTGCCAGTTAAGGCCTGCGTGCCTCTTTCTTTCGTTCCAGTGGCTATAGGGTCCCAGTGGTAACATGTTGATTTGACCACCTAGGTTGTTACAGGCTCAGTGTTAACTGGCTCGGACCCGAGGTAAGATGTTTCACTGAGTATTTCTAACACTGAAGCTTTCTAAGCCCCCATTCATCCTTTGGTATTTTCCAACACATGATATTTAATTTATATTGTTTACTTTTTTGCCATTAATGCTGGTTAAAGCCTACACATTGTGCTGAATAATATCATTAAGACTCATGCATATTCCTTTGCTTTTCAGATTGTGACTACTATTAAAATATACTGTAGGCAATGGTTAAGGTTACCATTCAGAATCCAACATTTATAAAGTTTTATTATATCCATAATTTTCATTTCACTGTTTCACTCTTCATTTGCATTCCCCTTCCTTTCTCTCTTTTTTTCCTTGCCTACACATTTTAAAAGACATTTAAATCACATAACCTCGTGTGGGCTATTGCTCTTTTTCCCTTGGCTGATTTTGTCCTCAATACTCTGTAGGAACTGTTGCAATGTGCATGCTACATATGTTGACATGTGTGAAGTCATAAGCATTGCATGCCTGTGGTTAAGCTATGGTTTCATTAGAAGGCCAGTGGCTGAGAGAGGATTGCTTTAGTAGCCGTAACTAGTGAATTTGTATTTTTTGTTTTGGGCAACTACAATAAAGTCCCTTTAACAAAGGTTTTCCCCTGAATTTCGCTTAATGTTTACTTATATGCCTAATTCTATGTCCAGTGCCCACTAGGCAATGCATATTGCCGTGCACAGTGGGCAATTTAACCAAGGCATGGCCTTTGCCAAGACTTAGGCACTCCCACGCCACACAAGGTGTGCAGTGGACGTGCCTTTGTCCATGCATAGTGGCAATGACTTCCCCATTGGATGGCCTTTGGCCATGCCCAGGTCCACCTGTGCTGCCCAACGCCATGGCTAAGGCACCCCAGTGCCACCCTATATACCCACTGGGCGTAATCTGCAGTCAGTTACAGTGGTGACACTTTGCCCGTGGCCTGGAGTGTGGCCCTTCTCTGGCATCCCCAATCCACGCGATGTGGCCACTGGTTTGCACTGTGATACTACGTTTCTCCAGCCAGGGCCATTGGCTCTTCAGTGTGGACCCCCCAAGCTATCCTGTGATACATTGGGCATCGACACTAGCCATGGTGCCAGGGCATTGCTCTGTGGGCCACTAGCCATGGCGTGCAACCTTACCTGAGACAGCCTTTGGTCATGTCCTGGCCATGCCAAGCCATCCGAATTGACCACTGAGTCTAACCTGCGGCTAGGCACAGTGGCCGCATTGCCTCTACATTGGGTATATAGGCCACTTGCATTGCCTGCGACCCTAGGCAGTAGCTACATTGCCCATTTCATTCCCTGGTGCAGTGTTAAGCCACCCAAAATGTCCCCTAGGCTTGGCACACAGCCCTCCAGAGTGCCTACTTTGCCCAAGTCACTGTCAGTACCAATTGCATGTCAGCAGACTACCACCAACCCTTGCAGACGCGGTCAGCCACCCAAAGTGGCAACTGTAAATGGCCATGTGCCATGCCTAGTGAGCCTAGAGTGTGCCAGTTGCCCTAGTGAGACCAAGGACCACAAGTAGCCACTGGATCCGGGCCATAGATTGGAGCAGGGTCTGCAGGTCTGAGACAGGCTTCGACCAGCTTTGAGAACTGTCCTTGGTCCCTAGATTGGCGCACAGTCTGTCACTGTAAACTAAATTGCATATGTTTTTCATTTTGGGGAAGGGGATGTGCAGCTCTCTATCCTCCCTAACTACAATGTCTCCCTTTTGACAACACTTGGAGTGTGTGGTAAGCAGGACCCTGCAAAAGGGCGGACGTCCGTTTGGAAAAGGGTTGTGAACCCCACAGCAATCCACTTGGCTGCTTTCCTACTAGGCATTCTAGTCCACTAAGAGTAAAAATGGCAAACCTTTGGGTGGTATTCAAAGAGCAATAGGCCAATCAGGACCCTGCAAATGTCCCTGTGGTTTCACAAGCCGTTGGGGCGAACCCAGACATCGCCACCTTTGGCCAGATTTAAAGCAAACCCCTGGATGGATTTGTGCCAAACCACAAATGGCCTGTGAGTCAGAGCAGACGCTTATCACAAATCTGTCTGGCGGTTTGGGCTCTGGGCGGGAACACAAATTAACCTTGGAGAAACGGTATAAGAAACGCAAGTTTTGGAACTCCCCAGAAACAGCAGACAAACCCCCATTCTGTTTTTACTAGGAAGGTTTCGGTGACTCTTTGTTGAATGCCCCAAAGTTATAAGCATGTCAAAAAGCTATGGGGAGTCCAGCTTAACCACAGCGCTTTGAGGCCATACAACCGGGAAAAGGTGCTATTTAAAGGACTACTCCAATACAATACAGCAACGGGCAGGGATGCTACAGTCAAACCTGTGATAAGAAATAAACAGGAAAAAGAAGGATTTTTGGGGCACAGTGTCATCACATGATATAGTGTGCATTAAGAATTCATTTTTACAGTAGAACCACAACAGCCCCGGAGGTCTCGGGATGTATGACTTAAAAGGAGCAGGCCTCCTCAAAGAAACCGGCCGCCTTTTCCGCGGGCTGTGTGGAAGGCATCTATGGGTATGCATTATTAAGATGCAGGTTTGTAATGCTTCTAGGCTGAGAAACTCGGGCACTGACAAGCGCAATGCAAATGACTCAACAACCATTTCACGGAGAAATCAATTGACGGCAAGACAGCAGCAGCCAAAGCACTGGGCCATCTTCGACCTACTATGGATCTGTGCGGCGAGAGGGGGCTGCCCACTCCACCCTGCCGAGGAGATTGTTCGCTCTGAGGCCTACGCAGGGCTTTAAGTGGGGTAAAAAATCGAGGGGGGCCCTCATTTGGGGGCCTGGCTTGTGGGAGGGGCGTGGCCTAGAAAGTACGCAAATCGTAAGGTGTGCACACAAATATATATACATGTTATATATTTGTATGCGTACCTTACTATGGTGTGTGTACTATGCAAGCCATCTTTTGTGAAATATAACATATTTCTATGTTTAGAAAAGATGGCTTGCAAAGTACACAAACCATAGTAAGGTACGCACACAGATATATAACATGTATATATATTTGTGTGCATATATTACGGTTTGCCTAGTTTTCAGGCCATCTTTTTAAACATTTCGGGTTTATAAAAGATGGCTTTGAAAGTACACAATTCAAACCATCTTTTATAAAGCTTTGACTACGGACAAAATTGGCCGTCGCAAAGCTTTATAAAAGATGGCTTGAATTGTGTACTTTTCAAGCCGTCTTTTACAAACCTCGAAATATGTCAAGGAATCCCCAGGTTCGCCAAGGGTTAAAGACGCCTCAGCGACCTGGGGAAACAAAGGGACAGTAACTGCCTCTGGTGACCTCTTGCGCGAGGAGTCACCAGAGGCAGTTACTATGACTGACGGAAGTGGCAGCCAGCCTCAGCGTCCCTGTGGCTGGCTGGCACTTCTGTCAGCTCGCCTGACTTCATGGCAGACGCATCTACCGTCGCGGCTGCGGCCGCGACGAGATAATGCATCCCGCCAATCTCAAGGTGGGACTGGGGGGGGGGCAGCAGGGCCCCGGCTCAACCCCACCTTTTCGAGACTGCTGGGGCCCGGCCCCGGCAGGCCCCGGCCCACTTAAAGCACTGGGCCTACGGACGTGTTGGCGCTTTATCAAAATTAAAATAAATAAATAAACAAATTGTTCTTGTGATGGTGGACACCCCATAACGGCCAGTTAACTGCAATTATTACTATTAGCTGTAGCCCTTGCGAGTATTCAATGCCCTTCTATGTTAACCAGCAAACCAATTTCTTGCTGGACGCGCATCTTGGCCGCGCAAGCAGCGTGACAAGGGGAGGGTCGACCACGTGACGGGGCCTCACAGCCACGTGCTGAGCCTTTCTGTGCTCACTTTACTCAGGAGTAACACAAGATGCATTTATAAATCCAACATATATGTTCATCCCATTCAAGTGCCAATACACTCCCTCATTTTATAAATTAACTTCTTAAATGGTACTAGAAATGCCATCACTGGAGCATTGCTCATTACCACAAGTGTTCTTAGTTTCCCCCTTTCTAGAGCAGGATTCTATCTGGTCCAAGGCCTGCCATTATACGCACGCACACGCATACATACTCGCACGTCTGCTCACACCACCATATGGCTGCCCTGGACAGCGGCACAATACGCCAGTGTCTTGGAAAACGTAGCAGCTCCCATAAGCGCCGAGTGCATAGGGGCACAAGGGGGCAGTTGCCCCCTTATCCTTGAGCAATGTGGGCAGGAGTGTCATTTTGCTTCCTTAGAGATTCTGCAACCAAAAATGAAAAAACAAAAACATCTGTACTGGGTGCCCTGTTCAGCTAAATCACTAGACGAGTCAGGCCTTCTGACTTCTCTCACGCTTTACTCAGGCTTGGCGAAATATCAGCCTTCATTTAGCAAAATTAGAAAGTGCTGCTCACTTCAAAGTGGGAGGGCCGCCACATCGTTACTTCGGCCTTCATTGGGGGGTGGGGGGGATGATGGGGACAGGCCAAAGCTTTTTTTCAGGTGAGGGAGGAGTAGGGTATCCTATAACAGAATGCTGCAAAGGCAGCTCAGCAGGTTAGGTGACTGTTGCAGAGATGTTATGTGCTCGGATCTGGCAGTAAATGGTATGCCTACTTTCAAATACATGCTAGTAAATGTGCTGTAAAATGCGCTGTTACGAACTGTGGATGGGCACAGCTCTCATGCTTTGCCCAGTGTGGGAATCCAAAGTTGGTACCCATGGCAGTGCCATGAGACCACTGCGGTTGTGAATGGCACAGTATAAACGCTTTATAACATAACATTGTGTACCTATTGCACCTCAGCACTGCTTTCTGCTCTATATCTATGCATCGCTCACTGCCTGTGCATTTGTGACTACCTTTCTGACCTCCTCCTTGCACCTCATTTGCTACGGCATGTCGCCAAGCTAAGGATGGTATCAGAGTAACAGGCCACCTCCTTTCTCTATCTGTTTTTCTGTACAGTCCCTCCTAATTGTACAGGCAACTATGATTTACCCACTTTCCTATGTATACAACTGCTTACTTGTATTGGCACATTGTGCACCTACCAAATTTTGACTGTTGATATTGCACTTTAACTGTAACTTGTAACCTGTAAACTTGCGCCCAGATCCCTTTGGGCGAGGGAGGAGCGCTATATAAATAAATAAACAAACAGACATTTTATTAAAATGTCTTACTATTACTATAAGTATTGCTATTTGCATTATTATTGAAGCTGGGCTCAGGGCAGTGTAATTACTAGGATGAATGTTGCTCACGTACCACCACCTATTCCTAATAGCAGTAATGAATAGTAAAACACGTGATACACAGAAGAAATCGCACTTGCAAATGTACATTTCTTTTAAAATTAGTAGTCATACGTGCCATACTATTCCCCCCAAGTGCTGATTTCAGGCGGGTTGACGTAATGCAAACATACATAAATGCAAAAGCAGAAACAGATTTGAGAAAATGCAGCCAAACGTGCAGTGAGCACTGTGCATAAAATGTTGCACGACGCTCATAAGCTGATGACGTACATTCCACTTTACTTCCATGCTCCCAATTTACAAATATTTTAGTAAAGTGCAGCCGAAAAAATCACTTCCAGGGCCATCCAGCCTGCCCATATAGCGCCTAGCGGGGGCACTCTAGAGTTCTTTTAGTGACCCGCAGCGGAAGTGGTCACTGGCTCGCCATTAGGCCGTGTGTAAGGAACGGAAAGGACTCATGACCTTTGTGGGCCCTCGCTTTCACGGGGCATCCACCCACCACGGTTGCATGCCAGCTCCTACAAAAGAATGCTTCACAGAGCTGCCCACCAGCGAGACATCGCATGAGACGTGCAACCCTGTGCTTTCAGGACATGCGTTTGTTTCACTATCACAGGACCAGTGCATGTGTGATAGTGGCCTAATTGGAAGATGCATTCAAGTAGAACAGGAATATTCTAGGATAGGATAGTCAATGAATCGGTCTAATGTCCTGTCAAACCTTTGTCGTCCTTGTCTAAATGTATGTGCCCTGATGCTTGCAGGCTTTGGCGCAATATAAATAAATAAATAATGTTTGGGTATGGGGAACGGAATCAGGAGACCCCTATGTTCGAATATTGCTTCTCATCTGCTGATCTGCGTGGCTGGCTATGAGACATTATCAGGCAAAGGGTGGCTAGCTGCACGGGTAAAGCTTTGGGCTCTGAAATTAGAGCATACGGCACTTTGTAAGTTTGAATCCCGAGCCCAGGCTGATTTAGGGCCCGATTCATGGATTTATTTGCACTGTTCAAAGTGATTTGCACTGCTTAAAGTGACTTTGCACTGCTGATTCAAACCCTGATTCATGGAACTGTGTATGTTTGCAGTGCAAAGTCCATGCAAAGCCAGTGCACAGCCATTTGTAAAGTACAAAATGTCTTTGCACTGCAAAAATACACTTTGCGCAGTTGAATGAATCAGGGTTTACGTCAGCAGTGCAAAGTCACTTTTCAGCAGTGCAAAGTCACTTTGAACCGTGCAAAAAAATTCCACCAATAGGGCCTTTAGCGTTGACCCTTCCGAAAGCTGATACCCTTAAAATACCTACTATTATATAGGGCCTAGAAGCTGATGAGTTCAGGCATGAAGCACTGAATAAGAACACGATATCATTGCTCAATATTATGCAGTTGGGTCAACTGTTATTTTACCAAATTCAGGTACTGCAATGTTAATGATAAGCCAGAAGCAAAAAGCTTCAAAAGCTATAATGATCACGACGGGGACAGAAGATTCAAATCCCATTATTCTCAGGCCCAGCACGCAGCACGCAATTCTCTGAAAGGATATCAAAGAGCCATACCATGCGCAGACTTTGTGGTAGTAATTTCAGTGAAATGGAGGGATCAAAGCTTCGCCATCGCGTATCGTCGCATGAGTACAATCAATCGTATCTTCGGCCATTTGGAGATCAGTCAGACTATCTATGCAACTGAGCGTCAATACAGATTAGGATCTGACTGCAGGAAACTTTTTCAACTGAGCTTTAAAAATATGATCTCTTACAGTTGATGCTGAAAAACAAATCCACGCAAATTCCCTCTGAAAACTACCAAGTTCTACATCAACTGAAATTTCGCCAATTTAACAAATGTGCTGGCCTAAGCACGGCATGCAGTGATAAAATCGCGGCAAAAATGTTGCCTGCAAATAAAACGTGGCAAAAAATGCTGTGGTTTGACCCGTTGAAGGTGTACCCCATTACACCATTTAAGGGGAGCGGGAGTTGCGGGGGTGTCCTCCGCATCCTTTACATGGATTGCGGCGGCAAAACCACTGCCTTTTTGCCATCTCCACGGCCATTTTTGCTGCAATTTTAACACATGGAACCCTAAGCACCATATGTGTCTGCAAACGTCCTTTATATAGTTGTGTTTTCAAAATATTCGCCAAAGCATCTGTGGCAATAGATAGAATAGGTCAATTTCACTGAACTACATTCAAAAGCAGGTAGGAATGGTCATAGAGTCATCTATTTAAGTTGTGTTTTAGAAATGTGTGTTAAATCACTAACTGCTGCTTGCTCAAGAGTTTTTACTCTTCGTTGAACCAGCTAAGAATATGCTATGATATGATTGGTTGTTTATAACATGCTTAATACCAAGAGGATGCTAAGCACGGACATGGGGATCGAACCTGTGTTGCTCCGCGTCGTCTTGAATCCAAGGCGAGTGCGTTGCCCCTGAGCTATCCTCCCTTTGTAAATCCCATCAGACCAAGAAGTTGTTTCGGCTGATTGGAAACCCAACCACTTTCCATTTAGGACTGTTAACTGCAGCAGCCAGGGCTTTCTCCAATAAAAACTGATCAAAAGAACAGAACCCAAAATCAGTCTGAAAGTTAATCAGCATTCCAACTCAACTTGGACAACCAATCAGCCGAGATCCAAATCCTGACACTTAAGGAGATGGGACTGGCCAAGCAGGCACCAAGCTGAAAGGAAATGTGAAATGAGTCCTCCAAGTTGGCACGTCGGCCGCCTAAGACAGCCAACACCATGGCTTGGCACTCATCAGCATTTGCCAAGCGCTTTGCGAGACGGAAGTCTCGCTGCACCGTGCCGCCGCTCAGATCCGTGCGCTAAACCAGCTCCTGCTGCTACTGATAAGTCTCTTTGATATATTTGCTGAGAGTGATCAGATCAAGTCTAAGCCCCCCGGTTCTCCAGGGAGAGCGGGGTCAGGTTATCATCTCCAGCCATGCGGCCGGAACCTGCAAGCTTCATGTACAGAATATCCAGGTCAGACGCCCGCTAATTCTGTGCTAGGAAAAAAACATGTTGCAGTGATTTATGGCTGTGACACATCGCTTATGTATTAAAATGCATATCATCCGAGCCATATGGCTACAGCAAATCGCACCAAAGGGGAACCAGTCATATAGCACGCCATATGCTCTGTCATATCACGCAGGGGACGGGAGTGATATCTGCCACATGCCTCCCTGTCTCGGCAGCATGAGTCACAAGGCACAGGAGGCAGAAGGATGCAACATAGAGAAAATATTCATCCTTTGGGGAGACACCACCCAAAGATGCTTGCAAGAGTTGCAACAAGCAAATGTGTACCCCGATCTTAACCTTCCTGCATTGACTGTGAGACAACCAATCAGGGCTGCAAACAACCTCTATTTACAGATCAGGCAAACAGAAGAAGATATGGGTTCTGGGCCTGGCCAGGAGACCCACCCTTTACTTACTCTTTCTTTCAATAAATCCCAAGCATAACGAGCCTAGTGGAAGAGTCTCATCCATGGCACCCAAAGTGTTGCTTCCGCCCTTCTATAGCGCTGCATACCCTACGGATATACTCAAAGAAGGCGCTGTGCTCGGCTATGAAGTGCTTTGAAATACAACCCCTGCCTTCACCCACCTTTCGTTTGCCATATAAAAAAGAATTGGGGTCTACATATATCTCTGCGGACTGGTGGGAAACTATACAAATAATGTTTACACCATTTTTTTACCAACTCATTTAAAAACACTACCGCTGTTGTATGGCACTATATGATATATGATATGTCATTTATAACATGTCTGTACACAAGTGTTTCTAGACGTGACAAGACAAGGCAGGGAAGACAGAGGGATGATAAGACAAACGATTTTACTAGGCCTTGTGTCATTCAGAGGTATGCAGTGATAAAATCGCGGCAAAAATTCTGTGGTTTGACCCGTTAAAGGTGTACCCATTACACCATTTAAGGGGATCGGAGGTTGTGGGGTTGTCCCACGGTCCCCTTAAATGGTATAATGGGTACAGGGGTTGCAGAGGTGTCCCCCGCATCTTTTACATGGATTGCAGAGGCAAAACCACAGCCTTTTTGCCGCAATATTTTGTGTCCACGGCCATTTTCGCCACGATTTTAACTCATGGAACCCATTCAGACATGTATATAGCCATAAGCCGTTTATACACAGCGAGTTCCAACATTTAAAAGTGAGACTTGCCCAAGCGACTGTCCTTACCGAGAAAGAAATGGCATGAGAATTCTGCAACTCCGCCTAATCAGACAACAAGATTATCTTTTTAAGCCGCTTCCTCTTAGTTATTAAATGACCTGTCTAGTGCACTGTGACCTGTGCCTGAACTTTCACAGCTGTCAAAGAAGTAGAGGAGTTGGCCACTCGTGGAGGGTGTTCCCCTTAGACACCTGTTGTTCCAGGTGATTTCGTAAATTAAACATCGCACATATATCTGAGTTGATTTGCAGAGTTTTTGTTACATATCAACAACATACATACATTGCAGAGGAGAGATGTGTAAGTCAATACACTATTGGTTTACTGTAGAAACACAGAGAGACTGACTACACTAAGCACATGATACAAGTGGTGGGGTGTTGGCGTGTTTGTGGGTGTGTGTGTGTGTGTGTGTGTGTGTGGGTGTGTGAGTGCGTGTGTGTGTGCACGCTTGCCTGCCCTGGGAATATGGTACGCACAGTGCATGGTCCACAGTCTGTTATGGTGTCCGGCTGCACTAAACACAAGACACAGCAGCTGGAATCCAAACAGTGCAAGGTGTACAGTCTGTTATTGTGACTGTCTGCACTAAACACAAGACACAGCAGCTGGAATCCAAACAGTGCAAGGTGTACAGTCTGTTATTGTGCCTGGTTGCACTAAACACAAGACACAGCAGCTGGAATCCAAACAGTGCAAGGTGTACAGTCTGTTATTGTGACTGGCTGCACTAAACACAAGACACAGCAGCTGGAATCCAAACAGTGCAAGGTGTACAGTCTGTTATTGTGACTGGCTGCACTAAACACAAGACACTGCAGCTGTAATACAAACAGTGCAATGTTTTCAGTCTGTTATTGTGTCTGGCTGCCCTAAATACAATACACTCCAGCTGTAATACAAACAGTGCACGTTTTACAGTGTACCTGCACAAAGCAACTGATAAAAATAGGGCACTATTTGCAGTCTATTTCTGTGCCTGTCTGAGCGACGCACAAAATGCAAACATTTCAGCATGCACTGCCTCTCTGCGTGTATGGCTGCACTAAGCGCAGGAAACAAACCGGGCAGCCTTTACTGCCTCTCTTTGTGTCTGACTGCACTAAGCCCATTATACAAACAGCCCACAGTTTAATATCTAATGCACTGGTTGAATGTACGCACATTATATGAACAGTGCAGTATTTACACATTGGCTGCAATAAGCACATTAAACAGTGCAGTGCTGGAGTGTGTCTCTGTGTCTGGTTGCACCCGGCGTATTATTATGATAACAGTGCAGTGTGTACAGTGCAGTGTGTCTGGCGGAGTCGTGCACATCATTCAGAGATTGCACAGTGCAGCCATTTCACTGTGGCAGGAAATATTGCCATGATGATGGATGCCTTAATTAGCAAGTCCTTCAAAGAAGTGGACCACCGCATCCTCAGAGGAAAGGGGCTCAAGTCTGCCTATGTGCCTGGCTGCACTAAGTGCAGGGTTTACACTATGGCTTGGAGTCTGGTCGCACGTGGCACATTCACATTATTTAAAAAAGTGGAGTGTTTATAGTGTGTGTGTGTCTGGCTGCGCTAGGCAGGCCCGATTCATGGCATTTTTGTCACGGTTCAAAAGGACTTTGCACTGCTGAAAAGTGACTTTGCACTACTGACACAGAGGGCCCAATTCATGGAATATTTGCCCGGTTCAAAGTGAATTTGCACTGCTGAAAAGTGACTTTGCACTGCTAACACAGAGGGCCCAATTCATGGAATATTTGCCGAGTTCAAAGTGAATTTGCACTGCTGAAAAGTGACTTTGCACTGCTAACACAGAGGGCCCAATTCATGGAATATTTGCCGAGTTCAAAGTGAATTTGCACTGCTGAAAAGTGACTTTGCACTGCTAACACAGAGGGCCCAAATCATGGAATATTTGCCCGGTTCAAAGTGAATTTGCACTGCTGAAAAGTGACTTTGCACTGCTAACACAGAGGGCCCAATTCATGGAATATTTGCCGAGTTCAAAGTGAATTTGCACTGCTGAAAAGTGACTTTGCACTGCTAACACAGAGGGCCCAATTCATGGAATATTTGCCGAGTTCAAAGTGAATTTGCACTGCTGAAAAGTGACTTTGCACTGCTAACACAGAGGCCCAATTCATGGAATATTTGCCGAGTTCAAAGTGAATTTGCACTGCTGAAAAGTCACTTTGCACTGCTAACACAGAGGGCCCAATTCATGGAATATTTGCCGAGTTCAAAGTGAATTTGCACTGCTGAAAAGTGACTTTGCACTGCTGACACATTTTAAAGTGTGCCTTATGCACTAGTTGCAGTATTCAAAAAGTGTGGTGCTTAAAGGTTTGCTGGTGCGGCTAGCGCCACGAAGGCCATATTGTGCTCCTGTTCACACGCATACTGATTTCTTCATTGGGTACCAGGGTTTCTGGTGGAGCTAGACGCCTGAACTGTGTAGGTTAAGTTTATCTTTCTCTGCTGTTGTATTTTTTATTTCTTTATTTAAGAAAATGCACTTCACATGGCATAACCTCCCCCGACCCCATAACAATGGAACTGTGCCAAATGGGTCCTGAGTGAAATAAAGGGTGAGTCTGCTTCTGCCCCCCCTCCCTCCACCAGCCCTCAAAGGAAAACGTGGCTGTTGGAGGCACCTGCCCCTCCCCCACAAAGAGAAACCATCAGTGAGCAGTCTGTGCTGCCCCCTTGGAGAAGTAGCATGTGTTGGTGGCCACAGCCCACCTCCAGCAGTAATAAAGCATTTGCGGTGATTGGTGCTTGGACCCACCATACTATAGGAGCCCAGGACTTCCACTGCACCCAACACAAACATCAACCAATTATACGCAGGTGCTTCCTCCAACCCAAAGAGGAAGGGTTCTGAATTGCGCCAGCGCACCCCAAAAGAAAAGTATTGGGGGTAGGGGGTGGGTGGGCTACGCCTACCCCCCAACAAAATAATGAACCAGGTGTCTACTTGCGATCTTTGTCCGCACAACTGATGAGGTGCTGTGGCTCCCTCCCACCAAGAATGTGTGGCCTGTGTGAGCCTGGTGGCCAATACTCACCATAACAGAAGGCTTCTTCAGCAAAGGCCTCCCCCACTCTAGCCATGTCAATCTACACCCCAGAATGTCAACATAAGGCTTGGTGCGCCTCCCAGAAAGTGCTACCTTGCCCCCATAGAGGGGCGCCTTCCTGCGAAGTCCAAGAAGCGAGCCTTTGAATTTCCGCCAGGAAGCCTGTAGAGTCTTCCGAGCTCCCGGAATCGGCGAGTGCATGGGGGGCGTGGGGAGGGTTGTGATCTCACCGCGCGCAGGTGAGCAGTAAACCCAGTGCAGATGGAAACGTGTGATGAATACATGAATACACTTGTATAGCGCTGATCTGCAAATTGAATCGCCCCAGGGTGCTTTCCGTCCTGAAGAAGTAGAGGCACAGAGAATGTCCTTAGCCGCGGAATGAGGGGGCGCCCCCATGAAGCTCAAGGGACTGGGCCCTCAAGCTTTATGGGGGCACCCCCATGAAGCTCAAGGGACCGGGCCCTCAAGCTTGGGAGCTGCCTCACGGTTGCAGAAGAAGAAAGGGGGGGATAGAAGGCTGTCATGAGGCGAGCCACCCCCCCCACCGTTTCTCCCCCTCACCCTGTCCTCTCTAAACACCACAGGGCACACCCAATGAGACTGACAGGGAGGGGGCACACATAGTAACAACACAACACAAACAAAAAGTCCTGGCAGCTGGTAACGGCAACAGAAAACAGTGGGGGTCATTACAAGTCGGGCGGTAAGGGATACTGGGCACCGGTAGGAGACCGGTGCCGGTAATCCCTTATCGCCCGATTCCGAGGTCCCTTGGATGGAACCGCAAGGAACGTGTGGTCTGACCACACGTCCCTTATGGGTCCCGCCAAGGGACCAGGGCGCTAATAATGGGATGGCCATTTTTGAGCCCATTTTTAGCGCCCTCCCCATTCCCATTGAGCCCTATGGGGGCTCAAATGGGAATGGGGAATGGTATGTTCAATGGGGACTTGCCGGTCCCGCCAGGGTCGGACTGCACCGGTAAGTCCCCATTGAACTAGACCGGTGCCGGACCCGTTATTGGAGGTAGCCATAGCGCAAATAGCGCCTTGGCTTCCTCCAATCTCGGAATGAGGCCCAGAGTCTCTCGCCTTCTTCAAATGGGAGAGAACACATGAACATCAGGCGAGGGAAAAGGCGGGAAGTTACGCACCTAGGTGCTAAGTGGCTGTCGGCACAGACTGGCCAGTTGAAAGGTCAGTAGCCACATGCAAGTCATGGCCTCAGGGCATACTTGCCCTATATAGGCAGGGCTGCTGGAGCAGCACTGCAGTAAGAACACTCTGACCCGAGTGTGACTGGACTCTGGGTTTGCAGAGCCAGTTTTCTCTTTGCCCATTTCCCACCCACCCCTGGATAAGGTACATTTGGCCAAGGACAGGGCAGGTGGTTGTCCGAAAGCTGTGGAAGAGAGAAACAGGGAAAGCGGGATGGTCCCAGAAGGAATCTGCCAGCAGGCACAGGAATGCTCACCAGACAATTTACAGGTCCCAAACACACAGACATGGGAGCCATTTTCCTAGTCCAAGTGTCTGTTATTGCCAAACAAGTCCCAGCGCATTCTGTGTATATATATATATATATATTTACAACTCATTGAAACTAAGTGTGACCTCTTTTTACTGATTCCTGTGTAATTAAGTTGTTCACCACTGTATGTAACCAACGCCAGGATGATTCTGAGCTGATGTGCGCTTTACAAATCTGAATGAATAAATAAATAAATAAATATGTTTGGCAGGAATTACCCAGGGGCTAGCGTTACCACAGCTTATTCCGAGTAGTTGGGGTTCAGGTGTCTTTCTGGGGAAGAGTAGTGGTTGGTCTCAGTGCAGAATAGGGACTCAACAGTTGACTCCCAGGCAGACAAAGAGCAGACGTCGCTGCTTCTGGCATAAAGGTGTCTCGACGTTACGGCGCAATTCAGGAGCTATTCTGAGAACAGCTCCACTGCGCCAGGTCATGGCTTCGATAGTCCTCGACAGCAGCAGCTAAGCCAAGCATCCAGTTGCAAGCGGAACATTTCAGCACCGGGGACAGCGACCAGCACGCCTCCCTCAGTGCCTTGCCCGCAACGCAAGGCTTGACATGCCTCCCTTTCCGGGGGCCTGTCTCCAAGTTGGGTTCTATTTTATGCACATTCTTTCCTGCAGCAACCTATACCCATAACAAACGTTACATTTCACATTTAGCGCCTTGAAGGGACTTGTGTAGCATTTGGCACGTGACACATCAAAATACTTGTGTTTTTTTAATGCACTGTTCTAGAGATCTGTAAACACCCTAATCTGTTCAGTTGGAAGCTCTGAGTTCGGTTATAGCAGTGATGTTCAAACTCGTTATCCTGAGCACACACTGAAGATGGGACCAGCACTAGACAGGACATGCCCCCCACCCCCAGCTTCCTAAATGTTGAAACTGCTGACATGTTCTGAAAAAGGCAGCCTCATGAAATAGCTTATGTATGCATGTTTTAAATGTTATTCATTTGGTTTTAAAGGTTGTGTGGTTATATGCATTGCATCATTTTTGCACGGTATATTCAATGTATTATGTATTTCGCTAAAGGTTAATTTGTCAACCATATGGCAAATAAATAAATAAATACAAATCAAGGCAGCCTCAGCAATCCCTTTGAATGGCTGTCAGCCTCCCACCCCCACACTAGACATTAAGCTGCACCGCACTAGAGTTTGCGACCAAAGCGGTGCACCAGGTGGGGGCAATGGTGTGTGTTGGCTCGTGCTATCGCAACGTGCCAGTGTCGCCGGGCACCCGGGCGAGCCCTCCTCGTGGCGGCTGGTCCCGCTCCATGTTAGTGGCAAGGTGCTGGCAGCAAATACTACCGGGAATAGAGCAACTCGTAGTGTTGGTGCGCCAACCCGAACCACCATCCTTCAACTCCCACTGACGCACACATAAAAGAAGCCATCCTGAAAAATAGTTCCTTGTACACCTTCCATGCAAGAACTGCTCCCCTCTTTCTGCGCCAAAGGGGCAAACTTTGCAAGACCCTACATTTAAACCTGCTTGGAGCACTGAAGTCAAGCTCCCTACCAGCCTATCGGCAAAACGGACTCTGCTTGCCAGATTCCAATCGTTACTAGCCCTGAGTTAGCCACTTGAGTTAAATCCACCTAACCCACTCAGTCTGGCGCCAAGGGATTGGTCAGTGCATGCATCACTGGCAAACAAATAAGATTTATCATAGGACCAGCCGAACCCTCTGGCCACGTCAAGACCTTGGAAGGGGATTTGAAGACTAAACTTTCGTCTCCACAATCAACCACAAACTGCAGTCCCCAAAGGGAACAGCTTAGCTTTGAACAAATGAATACAACTCCCCAACCCATCCAGTTCATGTCCTGCATATAGCCTGGCTGTTGGTAGCGCACACACGCACACACGTGACAAGCTATAGCAGGCAGCACGCGATGACAACGCGACCTGGCATTTTGAAGGGGAAGGAGTTTAAATAACAGGTCAAGAAAAACAAAGGTTCCAAAGCAGGGAAGGCTAAAGGTCCACCTACTGTGCTTCTGCGGCAGGCGTCCTAAATCCATCGCCTCGCGGAGAAAAGCGCGCGCGCCGAAGTGCCTTCAGCGCTTGAAGGCAAGTGCTCCGAGCATCGCCTCTGCCGGCTGCCTCGCGCTCTCCTGCTCTCTCGTCATGTGCGCGCGCTCCGTCTCTTTGCATGAGCAGGTAGTTTAAATTTCATCCCGTGGCAGAGCCCGGCGGCCGCTAAGCATTCCCTGTCACTCTCTTGCCCTCGTCCCCGTCTCGCACGGCGAGGCATGCTCTCTCTTTGCTCGCAGACTTGAGGCGCAAAAAGAGATAGCTAAAGAGAGGGGGGGTCGGCGGGGACAAGAGGAGGGATTTCTCGAAATGATTTTTTTTTTGCCAGCATGGTTAACCCTTCGCAAGGCAGCCGAACATCTCTCGTGGATGATGAGTGTATGAGTTGTGAGGCTGTCCTGGCGTGAAAGGATGCGTTCTGCCGCTGTGCCTGTACAGTGGGTTGCGTTGTTTTTTTTTCTTCAATTGTTCCCCCTCAGCAGATCACAGGTGTGCAGTTGTGGTTGGCAAGGACGTCTTTGCCCAGATCTCTACGGTAGGTACAGAACTACACAAGTCTGCGGGGAAGAAGACGGCGTCGAACTGAGAGACCGGTTCCATGAGGCATCCAGGCAGCCGAGAAAAGCAACTTCTGCAGGTGCTGCCCAGGAAAGACTGCGCCAGCCCCAGGAACAGCAGCACGGGTAGCGCCTCGGAGGCAAACACACAGGCTGCTCACAATGACAACGTATTCAGCAAATTCCAGATCAGTAGGCATCTCTCACTGGTTAAAGCACCAGCTTTGGTTGGCAACGATGCAGGTTCACTTGACATGCTCTGTTCTCAGCAAAGCGTCACCTGCTTCTAGGTGCTGTAGTCAGTGGTGAAAATTGACTTTTTTTTACTGGGGTACAGAGGCTTTGCTAGGGGGGGCTCAGGGGGCTATAGCCCCTGGTCTTTCGGTTGTAGCCCCAGATAGAATCTCAGGGGCTGCAACCAAAGGCTAGCTAGCCCCCAGTCCCGGCATTAGCACAGCCCCAGATCTTTTCCAGACCTAGCAACACCCCTGCTGGGGTATCCCACCTAGATCGGGATTAAGGAGGGGGTGGAGGGTCAGCGTGAGCTTAGTCACCCCCATAATTACTTGTCTCAGCCTCACAGAAGTTGAATCATGAATACCTGGAAAAAAGCCGAATTTCTTATAGTGTCAGCGATGTACAAAATGCGCACACCTTTTCAACCCAAAGAAAACGCAGGTCAATATTTCCGGTACAGTGCAACATTGACATGGGATTTCGGAGCCCTCCTTCTCAGAGCCTCAAGTGGTCTTCTGCGGAAGCGCCCTGGCCGCGCCACGAACGCACGGAATGCACCGCAGCATTCGAAAAACAAATGTAAGCTGCGCACTAGAGTGCACGTGCATTCCCCAGGATTGGGGAGCCAGATCCCAGATCTGGGCCAGAACTTTGTTGCCGGCTCCTAGATCTGAGAGGATCCGGCCCAATGACAGCACTGCCTGCAATAATAGGTGTCATTATTACCCCATTTTGAATCGCACTTGATTGATCGACCTCAGGAAGATGAAAAGTTAAGTGGGTCCTGCCACAGGATTCAAACCTGCGGAGTGCAGGATAGCCTTGTGTCAGAGAATAACTCTTTACTTGTTTAGCTATCCTTCGGTCGTTAATATTTAGACACAGGTTTTTAGCCCTTCCCTATGCATACATGTTACTTACAGAAAAGACAAGGAAGAAGGTACTTTGCAAAGTAGTAGTCCATATTCCAAATCCGACAGCCAAGAAGGGGACTAGGCCTTAGGTTAAAAAAAACAACACAGCGAGAAAAAGAAGTGTAGATGAAAAAGAGGATATTATTCAAATATTTGATTATTAATGAAGACATCAATCATCACACCTTCACGTCCTCCTCCATAGCACTTCAAAACAGCTTCCGGGCAATGTTAAGCACTCTATAAACAACAAAACACTCACATTTACATACACTGGAGCTTAAAAAGATGGCACCTCAAATCACCATACTTCCCAATATTGTCAACTTTAAAAGCACATGTTTAAAAACATGTACTGCACTAAACCCTCTCTCCAAGATTTACACTACAGCACTTGCGAGGACAAAGAAGTAGCCTAGACACAGAATGAAGGGCTTCAGAAATGCACTGCACTAAACCCTCTCTGCAGGATTTACATTACCGTACTTGCCAGGACAAAGAAGCAGCCTAGACACGGAATTAAGGGCTTCAGAAATGCACTGCACTAAATCCTAGCTCCAGGATTTAAACTACAGTACTTGTGAGGACAAAGAAGCAGCCTAGACACATAATTAAGGGCTTCAGAAATGCACTGCACTAAACCCTCGCTCCAGGATTTACACTACAGTACTTGCCTGGACAAAGAAGCAGCCTAGACACAGAATTAAGGGCTTCAGAAATGCACTGCACTAAACCCTCGCTCCAGGATTTACATTACAGTACTTGCCAGGACAAAGAAGCAGCCTAGACACAGAATTAAGGGCTTCAGAAATGCACTGCACTAAACCCTCGCTCCAGGATTTACACTACAGTACTTACCAGGACAAAGAAGCAGCCTAGACACAGAATTAAGGGCTTCAGAAATGCACTGCACTAAACCCTCTCTCCAGGATTTACGCTACAGTACTTGCGAGGACAAAGAAGCAGCCTAGACACAGAATTAAGGGCTTCAAAAATGCACTGCACTAAACCCTCTCTCCAGGATTTACGCTACAGTACTTGCGAGGACAAAGAAGCTTTGGCGAAAAGGGCTTTGGTGCTAAGGGCTGCTGTCTGTGGCTGCTGGAGGCTCTGTTCCACTTGGCTGCATTCACACGTGTGTTACTTCCCGGCTGGAACCACGGAAGAAACTTTCTAAGTCCCCAACTCCTCCTCCTTTACCCACAATACAATATATTGTATGGACACGCGCTTTTGCGCGCGCGCTTTGGCGAAAAGGGCTTTGGTGCTAAGGGCTGCTGTCTGTGGCTGCTGGAGGCTCTGTTCCACTTGGCTGCATTCACACGTGTGTTACTTCCCGGCTGGAACCACGGTACGGAATTTGAAAGGCAAGAACTTTCCATTGTTTGGATTGTGAAAGTGGCGAGGCAACTTCAACTTTCGTCTCCTTTGTTTCAGGAAGAAACTTTCTAAGTCCCCAACTCCTCCTCCTTTACCCACAATACAATATATTGTATGGACACGCGCTTTTGCGCGCGCGCTTTGGCGAAAAGGGCTTTGGTGCTAAGGGCTGCTGTCTGTGGCTGTCCGTGGCTGGTTGGGGTTGGAGGGTGCACCAAAAAGAAATCTGTGGTTATTGGAGCGCTCTGTGAAGCTCGTAAAAGTACTGTTTGCTGTGCGCGCTCAGGTGCGGTGCTTCCTGTGTCCCGGTATCCAATCTACCGTTTAATCTCGTTCAATTACTGGTAACATGCTTATGATGCAGTAAAACGTTGCCTTTTTAGCTGAAAACTTACATATAATTTTATAGGTGCAACACTATTGTGCTATTCTCCACTGTATTTAATTTTATTCTCCTTTTTTTTTTTTTTTTTTTTTTCTCTCTCTTCTCTATTTCACTGTGATTCTGATCTTTAGTACGTTTTCATTAATTATTTATTTAATAAATCATTACAGTTATTTTATTCTGAAGAGGGAAAGAAGAGGGGAAAGGTGATAGGTTGGAATATAAAGGGAATTGGAGAGGAAGAAAGGAAGAACTAAAAATAAAGAGAAAAAGAAATTATACACTAATGGCCTCAGGCATTTATACCCTGAAGTCAGGCATGCCGGACCATCATCCAGATAATGTAGAAAAAACAAGAATGACACCACAATCTCTGAAAACCAAATTAGGAGGTTTAGAGAGAAAGAAAGCACGATCCACTTCCTTAACCTCTGATATACGGCAGTTCTGCACGATTTATCCATCAAATTGCGATTTGAGGGACCAACCTTCATTAGTGCCGCAAAACTCTGCGTCATACGGTATTATTCAGAACCCACTCAGTGAACTAAATAATTGTTCCCCACAAACTGACCCTACACAAGTTCAATCGACAATAGGTCAAATCACAGTAGTAGCCCAAATGAACTCGGGAACAACTTCCTTACTAAATCAGGATTTACAACACTCAATGTTTATTGTTACTAGTACCCAAGAAGCGCTGCCGACAGAAATTCTTGACGTGTCGACAGTAGTGCTGGGTAAAGAGACCTCAGATTTGACTCTTCTCGCTGTATGCAGTAACAACGAGCCGTCCACCCTTCAACAAACAATTCTAACTGAAGCCACTGCATCTCTGGCACAACCCATACCACTTGGCACAGTCCTCGCTCAACAACCTATACCACTTGGCACAGTCCTCGCTCAACAAAAATTGCGAGCTGCCCACGAGGCAATGATCGCAACAGGTGAAATAGAGGAGGACATGATTAGTTTTATTGGTTCCTCGAATATCACCTGTACTGATTTGAGTGAGGTATTGTATATATGTTCCAACACAGGTGACTTAAGCCAGTTGGATCAGGACAAAACAGTTATTACTCAAAAAAGAATGTCTTCGCCTAACGTGACGGTAAGTCATGCGGAATCTGTAGTGGGTGAATTGAGAACTTCGATTAATGAACTATCTAAGTCTCCAGCCTTGTTCGATAAATCTCAAGGTGATCCATCTAACAATTCCGCATCCTTCATTGCTCCGACTCCAAGAGGCTCAAGATTTGACGTACGGCCCTCAGATAATAATAATTTTTTTATCAACGGGCTGAGATCTGGTCGTCCTTCCTTTCCAGAAGCCCCGGCGCTCAATAATACACTGAGCGCCATGAACACTGCCCTGCTAACAATAGCAAGGCTGTATGAGGTCTTGGAGAGTAAGATGAATGTGCAGACCCAAATACTACAACAATTGCTTAATAAGGAATCAAATAGTTTGGATCTAGTACAGATGAGAGGAAGAGACTCAAATTTGAATACCCTGAACTCAAAATCACCAGCAGCCTGTAGCACTGCCTCGCAAACAGAACAACTCAATACCTGTCAAAGATCGACACAATGTGAACAAGAGCTGCTGAAAATCCCAAGAACAGAAGGGCCTTCAGTTATTTTAAA
Source organism: Ambystoma mexicanum (assembly GCF_040938575.1). Classification (NCBI taxonomy): domain Eukaryota; kingdom Metazoa; phylum Chordata; class Amphibia; order Caudata; family Ambystomatidae; genus Ambystoma; species Ambystoma mexicanum. Next base: position 516,987,224 of record NC_090929.1, on the reverse strand, counting down.
TAATGCTGTGGCTAGCCCAAAACCAACTCCAAAACCGGAACTTGGTACTTTAAAGGAGACATCTCCAGTAGTGATCTGTTTGGACATGTCTCAGGAAGTGGGCCCCAAGGGAAATTCCAAAAATCCAATCTTAATACGAACTACAAGAAATGCCGGTGAGACGGGGGGGCCGCCTCAGGAGCCCCCAGTAGATGAGTCTCAGCTTGACAGAGATCCATCTATTGGCCAGCTCCCATTTAGCAATGTGATTAACCCATTTTCCTTGATGGGCAAGACAGTTCCTAACCTGCAGGGAAAAAGGAAAAAAATAGGTATGTTAAATAAACGAAAAATCACGAAGCCTCCTCCTCCAAAGAAGGTGTGTGTTAAGTTAATTGCTCCCCACACGGGTCAGTCTTCGACTCCTACAGTAACTCAATCGAATCAGCCCATGGTTACATCAATTGTGGCTGCAGCAAAACAACCATTGGCCCTAGCTGTTCCACATCTGGGTCAATCTTTTGTTAAATTGTTTCCATCTCCTACAGTACAACCATCGTCCATGGTTGTAACTCAACCAACTTCGGCTGTAACTCTACAGAACTCTACGATGACATGCCCTCAAGAACACGAACCCTTGACTAAACTAGTGGCGCTAATGTCAGACACAACTCCTCAAAACTATATAAAAGTTCGGAATGATGACATTATTCAGTCTATTCTTTCTCCTGAAGAAATACGCCAAGAGATTGCTAGAATAGTAGCTCTACACGTTGCGCAAATTACAACATCCTCTGTTATAAATGCTCAGGCCTCTACTTATTCCAAATTGCCTGTTGATATAAATTTGCCGTGGGCTGCTCAATCCCAAAACAATTTTACATCTTGTCCAACGCTAGAAGAGATGCAACGTGATGGTAGAAAAGTTCCTTCACAGCAGATAGCGGTGTTGGCGGTACCTTCAAACTTGACCCAACAAGACATTTCTATTCAAACCAGGAATCCGAAAGGACAAGATACCGTGGTGGGGCAAACTCCCGATCGGCAGGAACTGCGGGAAGAAATTAAAGCTGCCCTAGTACAGTATCTGCACCACTCTTCGGATCCCCTGGGTCACACCTTACTGTCTCAGCAGTCATTGAACAAGATGCCAGATGTATCACAGCTGTTAAAAGGTCCGATGACTGAACGAAATGAGTCAACATTCACAAGGCCTTCCTCTCAAACCTTTAAAACATCCGATGCCTCGGATTTAGGATTTAATAAACATGTGCCTGAATTTGAGACTTCACGAAAAAAGGACTATAGTAAGCAAAACCCTACTCATAGCGTTTACGCCCACTGCCATCGATTGATAGTATCATGCCGCCCTCAACCATTTCCTAAATATGATCTAAATCGCAAGAGTATTCTAAACATCTGTGCCGAGGTGTCCTCTTTACAGGATTTATCGAGCACAGACATTGACCTGGTGGAATTTATTTCTCATAATGATCTATCCAGGGTTAGAATATTCATGCGATCGGGAATTACCTTAAATGCCATTTGGCAAGCTAGATCAGAATTTTACGCCTTGGGCTTTCTCATTTCACAAGATTTGGCTCAAACATTGCCATCTGAAGTAACCTCATTATCAGAGAATTACTCCAACACCCTGGAAATTCCACAGGCAAATGCTAATGCTAATGCGATCACAAGCAGGGGCGTGAATTCTCAAGGGCGAAACTCATAACAATCCAGGTCTGATAAAGACATTTCGTTGATATCGTGGAACACTCGTGGACATAGGCATTTTCTAAATACATCCAACAGAGAATTGAATGCCTACGATATTGTTGTCTTGCAGGAGACCTGGCTTGTTGAGGAACCCATTTGGGACACACACTATATTTCTATGGTTCCTGCAATAAAAAACATGTTTGGTCGACCTATGGCGGGTCTTTTGATCGCCATAAGGAAATCTTTACATTTGCGCATCACTTCCTGCAAAACCTCCTCCCCTTATATCCAAGTTGTAAAATTATCAAGGTCAACTGGCACAACTGTGATAATCAATGTATATTGGGGAAAACAACATCTATCAGCAGATCTATTCTTTGCACATATCGCTGATATACTTGACACACTAACCATGGACATAACTATTAAATATATACTTCTTCTAGGTGATTTAAACTTGCACCTCCTTCCATCTAAGCCCGGGAATCATTTATCCCATGAGTCCCAGTGGATACACCTAATGGAAGAGAGGAACCTCATGATGCTTAATGGCATCATAGATGGAGACATACCCCCCAAGGCAACATGGCATAGAGAGCTATTGCGAGCACACTTAGATTATATATATGCCAACCATGCCCTCATGGATGCTTCAACATCTCTGGAGATATGCGAAAATGACATCAGTGATCATAATCAACTGTGCCTAACCTGGAAGTGGGCTCAATGGTTTGATCTTCCAGAACTAAAAACTAAAAAAAATATGCAACTTGTTGAGATTAGTCAAGCTGGGAACCGTGTTCGATGGTCGGATCATAAACTTATGTTATTTGGTAAAGTCCTGGAAAGTGAGTTTGGGCCGTATCATAATAACGAAGGAGGATGTTACATCCATTCTATGCAAATGTTTAGCACCAGGGAGAACGATGGACGTTGTCATATTATCAAGCATCTCCATGCGTTTGATTTGGAGCTTAAAACAAAGAAGGCCCAATTACGCAAAGATATCCGACATTTATCACTCGACCTGACACCCACTAATGTCAATTTGATAAAAAATCTAAAACAAATGTATAAGAACTGGTGCAGGTCAAGGAGATCATTGCGATACCAGAGAGACGGAGAAAAAATGTTGTCTCAATGCCTTACTAAAACTACCGCTGGCATATGGTCTCTCCTTAATGAGGCGGTCGGTACGCTGCAAAGCGCCTTCCAAATTAACCCAATCCCGGAAAAAATCTGAAATGATTATTATGCTGACCTCTACCGCTCTCCCTTTTCGCGAATTGAAATTGATTGGACCCTCATAAGAGCGAACTCTAAACTCCATTTTGATACAGATGACATCATACATTGTATCTCTAAACTTAGTAGATCTCGCGCAGCCGGGCCAGATGGCATTAGCAATTCAATGATGAAGCAAAATCCAATAAGATGGGCGACAATATTAAACCACATCTTCCAACATACACTTCAAACTGGTAAAATCCCTGATTCGTGGAGAAAATCTATAATAGTTCCTGTCTATAAGAAAGGCGCGAGGGGCGATCCTAGGTCATACCGACCGATCGCCCTGTTAGACTGCCCTGGTAAGATCTTTGCGCGCATCGTGTTAGTAGCATTCAACGCTTGGTTAACAGCAAACTCCTTTAGGGATGAGTTCCAAACAGGCTTTGTAGCCGGCCTTGGTACTTCTATAAACCTAATTACGTTGAATTCTCTGATAAATGCGCACAAGCAAAGGAAGCAGCCCATTTTTGTTGCCTTTATAGATTTCCGCACGGCATTTGATGGTGTTCCTCGTGAACTATTGTTCAAAAAACTCCTGGAAAAGGGCTGTCCATGGCCCATCCTGCGATGGATAATTCAGCTTCACTCCAAAACAACCATTCAGGTTCGACTTCGCAGGGATGGACTCCTATCCGGCTATATTCAAACAGACCGGGGTTTAAAACAGGGCTGTATCTTGGCCTCGGCTGTTTTTAATTTTTTCATCTCGGATATAGGTATCGTATTTAAAGATATAAGAACTGATGCCCCTCGCCTTAAGGGAACGCCCATAAACTATCTGCTTTATGCGGATGACATGGTTCTTATGTCTAAGACCCCCCAGGGACTCAAAAGTATGTTGAAAGCTCTTGAGGGCTATGCTCATTCCAACTGCATAGCCATCAATACTTCCAAAACACAAATCATTCAATTTGGGATCCCTAAACAAAGATGCAGAACCTACTCATGGATATTACAGAACAGCTCCTTAAGCATTGTTTCAACGTATACCTATCTAGGTGTTTTAATAACTAACCACCCGACTGATTTACCCTTTGAGGAAGCTAAGAGAGCAAAACTTCACAATGCAATTTCCCAAGCAAGAATTATCAGGGCAAAATTTTGCAAATTTTCGATATTTCCAATCATAACTTATTATAAACAGAAAACATCACCTATATTATTATATGGGACAGAAACCAAACACTGGCGACCATATACCTATTGGGCTAAAATGGAAGGAGCTTTTTGGAGAAAAATGTTGCATCTACCTAGTTCGGAACCACTACCTCTAATTCGCTATGAATTGGGATTAATATCACTTCATGCCAGATATAAGTGGCTCTGCTGCTCCTTGTATCGCAAACTTGTAATGGGTAACTTGGCAAATGGCCTAACTCGAATTATGGCCGACTATGCTGTACAAGAAACCCATGACGTATTTATAAGAGTCTGGAGACAAAGAGTGTTGAAATTGCTTGATGATGCTAACATAACCATCCAATTGTTAATTGATAACCCCTGTAAGGCCAAAGAAAGCATGTGGCGGTATGATTGGATTCTCACCATTGCCCAGTGTGCACAATATAAAAAATTTCAGGAGAACCCATTTGAGCCAAAAAGATTTGGCCAAACTGCTCAGTACTTATTGATCTCCCCAAGTCCTCAGCACCGCCAGGCATTCATGCGCTTTAGACTAGGATTGTGCTCTACAGCTGACCTCCTTTATAAGCGCAAAATTCTATCAAAGGAAGAAAACAAATGTAGGTTTTGTCATCATATGTTGGAGACTGTGCGCCATTTATTGGTTGATTGTGACCATTGGACAGAATTAAGAGCTAAACTGTTCAAACCGTTCTTTGAAGGGCATATCAATGTAACCTATGACCAACTATGGTCTACACTGTTTCACACGAACAAGAAAGCGATACAGTATGCGATTGTTAATTTTTTGAAAATTATGAAGATTTGAATATGTTGGGAAAAAATTTGTTTTAGAAATGGAAAAAAAAGCAAAAGATTGAATTATATATATTATGTTTTTTTCTGGAAGCTCTGACTGTTCACAGGGGTTTTAATTCAACTCTTAATTTAACGTTTAATAGAAATGTATTCTGTTTGTAATGTAGATTTAAATGCATTGTTGAAAGGTTGGAAAAATTTATTTTTCTTTGCCAAAACAACAACCAATAATAAATAAAAATAAAAAATAAACCCTCTCTCCAGGATTTACACTACTAGACACAGAATGAAGGGCTTCAGAAATGTCCCTACAAGAGCATCAGTGGCATCAATAGCAAAACGCCACACCTCCCAAGAAGAGCTTTACCCCCTGTAGTAAAGTGCTTGTCCTTCAACCTTCAAAGTCATGGAAACCTAGCTTTCATCTCTCTAGCCCACCTACTATCTTTTCGCTAACCCCCCCAAACTTCCCGCCATCATATCTGTGTCCCGGGACACCTCATTCTTTCATTTTCCTCTCTCATTTTGTTTGTATTCATGTATTGAACAACTAGTAAACCAGAGTTGTTTCGTGTATGAGAAAGGTGCTGCTGTCCTTAACAGAGGCTGCCCTTACTATTGTACACTGCAGCATGTTTTCTTCTCATTGGACAGTGAGTGTAGTGTGCAGGCTCTAACCACCAGAAGATGCCAGCCTTCCATGAACCTCTTGTGTTCTTCTCAGAGCTTCCAGCTTCCCACCCATTCAGCAAGCTTAGAATTCTGTCCCTAATCGCCCGTAAAAAAGACTGCCTTCCAAGCTCCCTTTTGTGATATGATATGATATGATATGGCATTTATAACGCACCTATACACAAGTGTTTCAAGGCGCGACGAGGCAAGGGAGGGGGAAACAGGGGAAGACAGACAACGATCCTACTAGGCCAGGTGTCATTCAGATCGCGCAAGGGAGGGGAAGGAGGAGAAGTGCGGGGGGGGAGGGGAGTGGAAGAGGAAAGTGCAGTACATGCGATAAGAACAAAAAATAAATAACAATAAGTAAACAATAATGAAGTGAGGCCAGCAAGTGGCAAGTGAAAGAGGTAAGTGCAGACGTCAGGTGTCAAGTGCAGGTAGTGGGACCGTAGGGATACAGAAAACAGTCACCAAGTGCAGGGGTTGTCAGGAACCGACTACTCACTGGCCACCAGGCAAGAGACATGGACAAGCTCGTCACAGGAAATTCCAGGTGAGGCTTCCACCTCGCCCCACTCATGCTCCAATAACGTATATCCCTCCCCATTAGGCTCTATTGTGGTCTGGGTGACCTTTACCCTCTTTAGAGGCTCTTGCCTTTGGCTCGGGATCACTAACTTGGGCGACGGTCATCTACTACACAATACAGCCCTCTGCTGGGGGCTCCAATGCTTCAATAGGCCAGTTGCTCATCAGAGGACTTTTCAAATCTTGCTTCATGGAAGGATTATGGCATTAGTGCTCCAAGTCATTACAGAGAGTAAGCCAACTCTTTATAGTAAAGCTGTACCACGTCTCAAATGTTCCGTGTTGTCTCGGAACAGCAAGGTGACTTTTCCCAGCACCCATGCAGAATGCCTCCCTTATGTACGTTATCGGTTCTGATCCCATAAGCAGACACAGAATGTTATTTTCACATCCCTTTGCAGCCTCTCAGATCGTCCTCTCTCCTCTCACAATCTCTTATCTCCACTCTCCTCCTTCCTCCTTCAGAAGGTTATTTTGTTTAACTGTGTAACTGCTGGTCCAAAAGGACTCTATAGAAAAAAGCCCTGACACTAGGTCTAGCCCTACTTGCCATGCACAGTAATATGTAGAATTGTGGCTAAGAGGTTTCACTGAGAGGTTCCATTGAAAGCATTGACGCAGGATCCAAATTATGTCATTTCAACATATACGTGGAAAACATATGCCACGCTGATTGCATTTGGAGTTTTGATGGGGATTGTCTTATTGGTCCATGGCAGTGTGTGTGTGTGTGTGCTCATATGTGTGTGTGTGTGTGTGTGTGCAAGAGAGAGAGAGAAACACTGCAGTTTCCAGAAGATTGCTGTAAATGAACACTAAGATGTCATGCCTTATAAAAGGAGGAAGAGTGTGAATATCTTCTATGATAGGGTGCCCTATTTGCAGGTTCAGCACTTCCAGGAAACGCACCGTATCCTAGGTACTAGGCAATCCAGTTTCCGATCGTGCGATGGCACTGAAACTGCCTTGATTGATCTCAAAGCTAACATCTCTAACATCATTGATCATAACCACATCACACTCCTCATGCTACTGGATTTATCAGCCGCTTTCAACCTAGTTGATCATTCCTTCCCAGTTGATCACCTTTCTGCTGTTTCCAACAGCCTCCGCCTGAGTCCAATCATTTCTTTCCAATAGACTAGCGAAAGTATTTGCTGATGATGCCTCTGCATTTCCTACATCTCTTGATTGTGGCATCCCCCGAGGATCTTGCTTCTCTCCCACCCTCTAAAACATCTATACCCGGCCCTTGTTTGATCTCCTTTACCACGTGGGTGTGAGTTACACTACGCCGATGATACTCAGCTACTGGTACAACTATCTGGGGACCACGACAAAGATTCCCTGGCTATTATTAATCAAGTCTATTCTGGTATTCAGTCCTGGATGGCTACCAATTCTCTTGCACTTAACAATGTGAAGACCAAGCTGCTCCTCCTCAGCACTAGTCAACGTATCAAGAAGGTAGATGCCCACTACTGCTCCTTTTCAATCTCTGGAGGCACCATTAAAGTAGCTGACAAATTCAAGTCACTAGGATTCGTCATGGATTCTGAGCTCTCTATGACTCCTCATAACAATCAACTCAGATCATCTTGTGCATATTATCTCAGATTACTCAGACATGTCAGACCTCATCTCTCTGGCACCAACTGCGGACTTCTAGCTCAGGCATTTGTGAGTACAACATTGGACTACTGCAATAGCCCTTTCATAGGCACCTCACAAGTCAACTTTCATAAATTGCAAGTTATCCAGAACAGCACAGTTTGTATGGTTTGTAATCTTGCTCCCCGGGACCACGTTACTTCTGCCAGGCAGTCTCTATACTGGCTTCCAGTCCAGGACCATGTTAAACAGAAGATTCTAACCTTGACACATAAGTGTCTCCAAGGCTTTGGGCGTGTTTATCTCGCTCGTGACATCAAACGTTCTATTCCAAGGAGATGTCTTCGGTCCAACGACTAATTGATGGACGTCGGTCGCTTCAAGTTGCAGCGTACAGCAATTCCATGTCTGATTTTGCCACGCCTACTGTCTGGTAGCACTTGTCTCTCTCACTCCACTGCATTCCTTCCACCTCATGTTTTAAAAAAGCCCTTCAGACCCACTTATTCGCTCCTGGCTAGACTCATCTCTGCTTTTCTGGCCTGACCTTGGTCGATGTCCTCTCCCATATTTTGCTGACGACTCCTCTTTTGCTTTTTCTTCTTCACCTCTTTAGCGCTCTGAGGCCCATGGACATGTATCGCTTTTACAAATAGTAAACAATGATAATAATTACTAGTATTAGTAATATCAATACTACTAGTGTTTTTAATACTGCTACAATCACTACTATTACACAACCAAGATTCTGCATATGCCATATAACAGGAAGAGGATTGTGAGCGTCAATATGATTACTAGTATTAGTAACATCAGTATTAGTAATAAGAATAGTATTTTTAAGGCCACCACCACTACTGCTACTATTACTGCTAATAACTATATTATTAGTAGTGTTTCTAATATGACTACAATCAATACTGGTATTAGTAGTACCAGTAATATTAGGTATCAGGTAATATTATCCTCATATATATGGTCGCCGTAAATAATATCGCTGGGAAAAGGTTGTGGTGATATTCTATGGGTGACCATATATATGGGGACAGGGGCAAAAAAAAAAAAAAATAAATAAATAAATAAAATAAAATTGGGGATTGCGGGGGTGTCCCCCGCATGTTCCATGCAATAATGTCACCACAAAAAATGGCCATTTTTTGGCGATATTTCTGCATGGCGAGATTTTTGTGGCAACATTATTACATGGAACCTAATATTAGTACTGATAGAACTAATACATTCCAAAAGAATCACAAGGGATCACTACCATTGGGACTGCTACTGTCAGGGCTCGCAAAAACTACTAGCCCACTAACATTGGTGAGTAGTTTTTATGAAGGGTGAGTACCATTTGCATTATATTTGAACTTGCTGGAGAGTATGGGGATGTTAGAAACTTATTTTCCATTTACTGCAAACACACTTTGTTTGCAGTAAAGAGCAAATACAAGTTCCATTGTGCATGCAGGGCAGCATTGCACCAAATATGAAGTGTGCTTAGGGACACATGCAGCATTTTACAAAAAGCACTGGTAAATAGTTTGTCACCAGTCTCCTTGGGGGAGTGTATTTCTCTTGGGTCGAGTATGTAAACTAAGGAATTCACCCTACAGGTCTAGTGGGAATTTTAACAATTTGAAAGGCCTGTACTGATATTCTACTATTGATACTGTCAACAATATTAGCTCTAATGCTATTAGTACAACTTGTAGCGCCAACACTGCTGATCCTACAACTATGACGAGTATTACTAAGACTTGTATCCCTAATAGAAATAGGGGTCTAGAACTATGACTAGATGCTGTAGTGCAACTACTACTGGCATTAATACAGCTGCTACTACGAGTAGAAAACTACTGCTAGTGCCCTTACGACTGTTGCATCCCCAGTTTAGGAATATTCATGCAGGCACAGAAATACTTGTGCCACTGCGTTGACATCCCCCTGGTGTGCAAAGACCTTCACTGTACATCACAGCGACGGCTCATGGCTTTCACCTTCCACTGCTGCTATTTCAGTTACAGAAGAGGGCCACACAAAATGCAGGCTTTGCTGCTTCTTGCTTTACATATGGTCCCACTATAAAGGGGCAGGGGTTTCTCCCATCGGGCCGAATGTTTCATTGTAACTTCTACTAGCAGTCATATTGAAACTCCTGCCAGCATTACTGCCAATGCTAATAGGAGTACTGCTCCTGCTAGTACCGGGGGTCAAGTCCTAAACATTAAAGCGGGGAACTAATAAACAAATGCAAGGTGATGTGACGTCGCCAGAAATTTGCATATCAAGGTGAAATATGCACATTTAATTAAATTGGGTTTGCCTAACCACTCAAATTGCACTGGACAAATGGCATTTGCCTTTCTCAAAATCAACACACACACACAAAACCAAGAGAGGATATTTTTTTCTAATAGTGTTTTCAAAAACGTTAAAAGGCGTGCATGTTTTAAACTCCAAGAAACAATACAAATGTTGTCCCTGGGGCTTGCAGTGCCTAAATGGGATATTTCACCTTTAGTTGTTTTTTTTATTTTTGATCAGGTTATATAGTGCAGTGGTGAAGTGTCCGGCCTGCAAACCTGACTGCAGTTGGATCCCCAATCGGCTTTAATTCATAAATTCAAAGAGTACATTCAATGTTTTTCATTTTAGCTGGGGAGGGACTGAGTCCACCCTCTGAACAAAGTGGGTGGACTCTGTCCCCCTGAGTGTACCCTCGACTTGAGCCCCGGCTAGTACATCTGCCACTGGAGCTACTAATAGCCAGGTTGAGGTTCTTTGGTGCACATTGCTGTGGCATCCAGCTGGCGTGCAATGGCGTCCCCTCTGCTTCACAGCAATAGATCACGGCTTTCAGATGAAACTGCTCAGCCCTTCAATTGCCCTTCAAGACCTGACGTCAAGCTATGTGTTGGTTCTTGTGCTAGAGATAGATGGCCTCGCTGTAAAAGGATGCAATTGTGTCCCCCATCAGGCAGGCATTTTTCCCAGTCGAAGGTAAAATTCATGTGGCGAGAAATTACAGGAAGTAATTCATCTTAGCCAGGAAGTGCAGAAAATCGGTCCCTTTTCCATTCTGTGGTCGCATATCTTCCCGCCATCGAGCGCCACTGGAGTGTGGGGCTAAATGATTGTTGAGGTCTAGGTGTGCTAGACAACATCGAAAGGGGTTGGTGGTTGTGTACCATCCCATCAAGACAAACACGCTCACACGAACACGCAGATAAACACACATGCACCTGTTCTGGGCAGACCATAACACACCGTGTAAGCGGCCATCTCACACCAGCACAACAGTGCCAAAGCGATTGCAGTGCCAGAAAAAGGGGAGTGCGGGGCGCTCTTCTCTGCCCTCACACTAATCAGCAGAGATAAGTGGCACCAGGCCAGATGAAGCCCAGGCGAGGACCTCTGCTCGGCTTCCCAATGGGTGCAGATTACTATGGGTGCCACTTGAGGGGCCTCTTTGACAGCAAACTCGAGCTCCAGCAGTTCATCACATCACGCTGCAGCAGCAGCAGCAGCTGTGCTAAGCATTGCAAGCATGAGGCACATCTTCCTACACCTCACTCTAAGCATTGCACGCATGAGGCACATCTTCCTACACCTCACTCTAAGCATTGCAAGCATGAGGCACATCTTCCTACACCTCACTCTAAGCATTGCAAGCATGAGGCACATCTTCCTACACCTCACTCTAAGCATTGCAAGCATGAGGCACATCTTCCTACACCTCACTCTAAGCATTGCAAGCATGAGGCACATCTTCCTACACCTCACTCTAAGCATTGCAAGCATGAGGCACATCTTCCTACACCTCACTCTAAGCATTGCAAGCATGAGGCACATCTTCCTACACCTCACTCTAAGCATTGCAAGCATGAGGCACATCTTCCTTCACCTCACTCTAAGCATTGCAAGCATGAGGCACATCTTCCTACACCTCACTCTAAGTATTGCAAGCATGAGGCACATCTTCCTTCACCTCACTCTAAGCATTGCAAGCATGAGGCACATCTTCCTACACCTCACTCTAAGCATTGCAAGCATGAGGCACATCTTCCTACACCTCACTCTAAGCATTGCAAGCATGAGGCACATCTTCCTTCACCTCACTCTAAGCATTGCAAGCATGAGGCACATCTTCCTACACCTCACTCTAAGCATTGCAAGCATGAGGCACATCTTCCTACACCTCACTCTAAGCATTGCAAGCATGAGGCACATCTTCCTACACCTCACTCTAAGCATTGCAAGCATGAGGCACATCTTCCTTCACCTCACTCTAAGCATTGCAAGCATGAGGCACATCTTCCTACACCTCACTCTAAGCATTGCACCATAACACTGCTTGCAACTCTCAGCAGTCTTGGCGACCGCTGCATCTTCTTTTGTTGCTCTGCCATTTATACTCCTTGGCACCACTCAAGTAATTAACTTCATATCGTGGCTCTTTAGAATCTCCCACAGGCCTCACCCACCTCCACACACTGGGCCTCATTACAACCCAGGCGGAAAACCATGGTGCTACTAGCACCATGGTCCATGCCGGTAACTTACCGACTCCGCCATGGAGAAAGGGGGAATTACCACCCCATTACAAGGTTGGCGGGGCGGTAATTCCCCCTTCCTCCATGGCCGTTCCCCATTCCCATTTTTGCCCATAGGGCTCAATGGGAATGGGGAAGGCGCCAAGAACGGTACCGCAAATTGCGGTACCGTAATTAGCACCAAGGTCCCTTTGCGGGTCCCTACTTTAACGGCTGGTGTAGACCAGCCGTTAAGGTCGGGTCCCGCCAAGGGACCTGGTAATCAGGTGCTAATGGGTTAACAGCGCTGCAGCCTTTTACGGTGCCGTGAACCCATTAGCGCCAGGGTCGTAATTTGGCCCACTGTCTCCAGCTTGGAGGACTCTCCATGCGCCGCCATTCACTCTTTAAGTGTTGCCAGTTATTTTTAAAACCCATACACCTGCTCTACCTACCCCTAGGTTGCTTCCCGTATCCCGCTTCTCACATCTGACAGACTCCACACCCAAACTGTTCCCAATCGCTTTATCCCCTGGTCACCCTATACTACCTCCCGCTACTGTTACTTGGCCCTCCCTGCTCGCTTATTCTACCTCCCACTTCTGCTACTTGACACTCTCTGATCCCCTATGCTAGCTCCAGCTTCTGCTACTTGACCCTCCTTGCTCCCCTATACAACCTCCCACTTCTGCTACTTGACCCTCCTTGCACCCCTATACTACCTCCCACTTCTGCTACTTGACCCTCCTTTCTCCCCTATACTAGCTCCCACTTCTATTACTTGACTCTACTTGCTACCCTTTACTACCGCCTGCTTCTGCTACTTGACCCGTCCTGCTTCCCTGTACTGCCTCCCGCTTCTGCTACTTGACTCGCCTTGCTGTCCTACTGTACCTCCTGCTTCTGCTACCTGACCGTTCTGGCTCCCCCATTGTACCTCTTGCTTCTGCTACTTGACCCTTCGTGCTCACCTATACTACCTCCCGCCTCTGCTACTTGACCTCCCGTAATCACCTATACTACCTCCCACTTCTGCTACTTGACCTCCCTTGCTCCCCTATACAACCTCCCACTTCTGCTTCTCTCAGCTCCCCTTTTCTACCCCCCTCTTCTGCGACTTAACCGCTCTGCTCCCCTATACTTCCTCCCACTTCTGGTACTTGACCCGCCTTGCTCCCCTAGTGTACCTCTTGCTTCTGCTACTTGACCCTCCCTGCTCGCCTATTCTACCACATCCTTCTGCTACTTGACCCTCTCTGCTCGCCTATTCTACCACCTGCTTCTGCTACTTCACCGTCCCTGCTCGCCTATTCTACCTCCCACTTCTGCTACTTGACACTCTGTGATCCCCTATGCTAGCTCCAGCTTCTGCTACTTGACCCTCCTTGCTCCCCTATACAACCTCCCACTTCTGCTACTTGACATTCCTTGCTCCCCTATACTACCTCCCACTTCTGCTACTTGACCCTCCTTTCTCCCCTATACTAGCTCCCACTTCTATTACTTGACTCTACTTGCTACCCTTTACTACCACCTGCTTCTGCTACTTGACCCGTCCTGCTTCCCTGTACTGCCTCCCGCTTCTGCTACTTGACCCGCCTTGCTCCCCTAGTGTACCTCTTGCTTCTGCTACTTGACCCTCCCTGCTCGCCTATTCTACCACCTGCTTCTGCTTCTTCACCGTCCCTGCTCGCCTATTCTACCTCCCACTTCTGCTACTTGACCCCATTTGCTCCCCCTTACTGGACCTGCTTATCCCCCTCACCCCATCATCAAGAACATGAATGCTCGCTGATCATTCCCGATCACCTTAAACCAACATCATCTCCCTTTTTCTCTCTTGGGGTATCCCTTGTTTTGTCCGTCACATCAGACAACCCCCTAATCCTCAACCCCTCCTCACAGCTGTAAATGACTGCATGTAACCTAATAACGCTCCATGCTGTGGTTGTTGCTCACAGTCTGGAATATGACTTTGATGCAAGTTGCTCTGATCTCTGTATTGCCCATGTTGTAAGGTGCTTCTGGTTGCATCACTGCGCCCTCTCCATGATGCATACATACAAATAAAAATGCATACAGAGGTAGAATACTGCCGGATGGTAACTATGGTTACTGCGAGATGCTCTGCCCACATACACATATGACTATAATGTATTGGCGAGCAGCCTAGCCTGTGCGGGTTAAGTCTATAATGAATGTTAGGCGAGATCCTCAGCAACATAGAGAGAGGACGACGGGGAATGGACCAAACCTTCAACACATAATCTGACAGGGAGCTAAATACTGCTCCCCAAAACCCCTGATTCTAGATCCTGCTGGCATCCTTGACTGGAGAGATCAATACATGGACAATTAGACTCTTTCCAATTCAGATTTCTCAGGAATAATCGTGTACTACACAGCAGGTAGCAATTAAGGGTGGTTGGCGTTTCTGTAAACTACTAGGTGACCGCTGCAGCTTAGAGAGACCATAAGGCCCTGTCTTCTGATCACCAGACGGGGATAAATTCATGCTCTAGACCGCCCTTGACTGGTGCTTGGCCCTCAGTTGGAACTCGCAAACCTTTTCCTAAGTCCCTCTTGGACCAGCCACATATTCAAAAGCCCAGCCAGAGAAGATCTCTATACAGGTAGCAAAGCAAAAGACACAAAGTCGCAGGGATGAGGGCGCTGGGCTGCTGAGCGGAGAGCCAACAAGAGAAAGCGAGTGGCTATTAACCCACACCCCTTGGTAAAGCGATCACCTAGGAGTGGTCTGCAGCTCGACAACAACTCCTATGACCCTTCACCATTGACTGAGCTGGCTAGGGCTGCTGGGAGCTGTAGTCCATAATCCCACAAGGGACATGGGTCCCTGACTGAGATGTGTGTGTGCAAGGAATATGTTAGAAGAGTTTTTTGGGCCCAATCTCTACAAAATATTTCCTTCACAGACTCAGGGTAGTTCCTGTTCTCTTCTTCCAACTAACTCAATTGTTCTGGCAGGTTATCGTCCCACAGAGAAGCCAGCATTCCACCAGCCCCTTAGCCCCACGTTCTTGGAGCGATATCCCCTAAAGACAATTCAATTTGTAGTGTTCACCTTTTTAAGTTTCAATAACAGAACCAAAAATGACAGTGCAGCACAGCATAGCAGAATATGGCATAACACATTCTATAGGAGAGAACGCTTTGAAACACTTGCCTTGTGCATAGGCGCTTTATAAATAAACATTACCATTATAATATTCACAATTTGTGTTATATATCACTTCATGCTAGTCCTCTCGTTTCCAAGCACTGGAATAAAAGGTGTTGTTTCCAATTTAATGCTACCCCATTTATCGACCTCTGAAGGATGAAAGGCTGAGTCGACTTGCCTCGGGTTTCGACCAGATAAATGGCCTGCTGCCCCATCTCTGATGGGACCATTTCCCTTGAGCTATCCACTTAGACATCATGCAGCTTAGCCTACCTGGCCTTACATTACATAACAAGGCCCTCATGATTTTCGTGAGTTGATTATGCATTGATTATCAATGCCTGAGCTCGCCCTAAGTTCACTTCTAAAGCCTACCACTGTATAAATCACTAGAGTGCGAGAGCCTCTGCACCTTCGTGTCTACTGGAGGTGCTCCATGGAGAGTGGACTAGACTGCCTCGGCTTTGAAACATTTTTAGATTTTTAGACTTTGCCACCCACCAATGGTGTTTTGCATAATGAGGGGAGGGGTGGCTTTATTTTGTCCTGCAACCTGCAGGTTTGCTGGACTTTCACTCTTTAGTTTTTTCAGATCACCAATGTTAGGGGTGTCACGGTATTAGTTTTATGACGGTACGATAACCTTCTTACCAAATGATGGTATATCATGGTTATCGCGGTACAACAGGTGGAGTTAACCAATCTTAACAAATATTTTCTAAAAGGTCATAAATTGTCAGATTTATCATCACAAACAAAACCAGGCACCCAGTGTCAGAATTGGTCTTTTCAACATACTTTCCACTGAAATGCCACCCTTTGCTTCCACCAAACACAAACACTCGTGTGAAAGGCCTGCTGCGACTGGCAAAGCAAACTGAATAGCTTTTCTTAAGTGGTTATTTTGGCTTTTAGCTCCCCGCACACACTCTCTTTACGTTACAACCTTTAGTTTACTTGCGGGCCAAAAGGTGTTCAGTAATCACAGACATTTTACCCTTTGGTATGGCAGCAGGGAATACCCACAGAGATGAGTGAATTTCGCAATGTGACTTATTATATGTAAATTACATTATAAATTCAATGATAGAACCAGGGAAATCCCCCATTGTCATATGTTTAGAAAACATTGGGCCTCATTACGACCCAGGCGCTAATGGGTTAACAGCGCCGTAAAAGGCTGCAGTGCCGTTAACCTATTAGCGCCTAATTACGAGGTCCCTTTGCGGGACCCGACCTTAACGGCTGGTGTAGACCAGCCGTTAAAGTAGGGACCCGCAAAGGGACCTTGGTGCTAATTACGGTGCCGCAATTTGCGGCACCATACTTAGTGCCTTACCCATTCCCATTGAGCCCTATGGGGCAAAAATGGGAAGGGGAAGGGCCATGGAGGAAGGGGGAATTACCGCCCCGCCAACCTTGTAATGGGGTGGCAATTCCCCCTTTCTCCATGGCGGAGTCGGTAACTTACCGGGATGGACCATGGTCTCTAATAGCACCATGGTCTTCCGCCAGGGTCGTAATGAGGCCCATTATCCATTATAAATATAGAAACCCCAAAGCCGCCAACCCAAAGTAAACCCTTTTCCTTCTTGGCCAAATCAGATTGAAAAGCACACTTAACGGTATAAACGGTATAAACAATGTGACGGTTATTATTGTTCATTTAAGTGGTTCACGGTATCTTTAATGGTATACTGTTATACCGTTACATCCCTAATCACCACTGAATCTTCTGTTCGTTTTCTTTGTTCTTTCTCAGTCATTTCTTTCCTCTGTTGTATTTCACCATCATTTCTTAAATTGTACCAATTCCTTAATTAATTGTAAAGCCCCTAGGAGTAGGTGCTATAAAAATAAAATAAACACACAAACAAACCAAGCAACTGTAATAATTATTATAAAAACAAAAAAGCTCCAGCCGTTAACTATGTTTATCCTCAATTAAGCCTTTCTCTTGGGCACCTTTCCTTTCTTCCTTCCTCATTTGTTTCCTAAATTATTGGAACTTTTCAGCCTAAATTTGCTTTTATGAGGCCACACCTGATTGGAACAAAAAACTCTTCACTTTAATGTAATGTGCAGGGTTTTTTTGACAGTTCGTTCAGGATGCGGTTTTCGACGTTCAGTACTATTTAATGTGTGACGTTATTCGTCTCTTCTGAGGATCTGCAACACATCAGGGGCGGTATTTTATATTTATTTTTTAAAGTGCACCCTAACCCCAAGCGGTGGAGGAGTGCTCTACAAAGTAAAATGCCAAGCAAATAACATAATGAAAAAAATAAAGACGGAACTAGGAGAAGAAAAATGCAATAAAATCAAAACAAAAGTGACAAAAACTATGGTGACCGGCTAGAGAATGACATGATAGGATATTTACAACGTGCTTAATACCCAGAGGTTTCTAAGCGCGGACCCGGGGATCGAACCTGTGTTGCTCCGTGTCGTCTTGCTTCCAAGGCGAGCACGTTGCTCCTAAGCTATCCTTGAATGAGCTTTTAAGTAAAGGGGAAGGGATCGCCAGATTACTGCGCAGCAAATCTGGTCAAAGGACAGTTCATCGCAGTTTTGATGAATGTTGATGCATATATATGTGGTGGGTGGGTTTAAGCAAATCATTATTGTAGGGGGGTTAAGGGCGGGCCTCGGGGGGGGGTACATGCGGCAAAATCAATCTGTCAACAACAAAATAGATGAATTTTCCTTCGACCAAATGTATTTGATCAAATCACCCTAAACCAAAGGGGAAGGCTGGACCGGAGAGACACGTCTTTGATTATCCACCAAAGAAAAGAGATCTCGAGCCTCATTAAAGAAACCTTGCGCCGCTGCGAGTGCAATTTTGCATTGTATTAGCACCAAGGTGAGCACGAGGCCCCTGTGGCACATCTGATAGACAGGCCATGGAACTCCAAAGTGGCAGGGCACCAGCAGGAAAAGGCTGGGCAGGAAAACCAAAAAGCTTGAATTTTGGTATGATCAGGCTAGCTGTGGGTAACACTAGGTACACTGGCTGTACCAGAAGTATTAATAAAGGTACTTATTTCTACACAGTGGAGTGATGAAAACTGAGGAAAAAAGCCCCTTTATCACTTGGGATGGCCAGTATCTCGATTCGATTTGCTGACCATGTCGTGCATGTTATGTTATGTTATATAATGTTATGTTATGTTGTGTTGCGTTATGGTAATTGCACCTTTATAGCACTAGGGGCAATTAGGCATTAGAGTGCTTAATAAAAATAATAATAATTAGGCATTTATATAGCGCTACGAACTCTCAGGTATCTGAGTGCTGCTTATTATTACCCATGTGTGGTGCTCATTTATTGACCTTGGAAGGATGAAAGGCTGAGTTTGGCCTCGCCGGGATTTGAACCTGCATTAACAGACTCAGCACAGATGTCAAAGCGAGCACTCTACTCGCTGTGCCACTTGACTGGCTTAAAGAGCAGGCTTAAAAAGTAAAAGCACTGCTATTGGTTAGACATTGATGAAACACCAAAAAGAGATACGCCTTTAGATGTTTGTTTTTTTACAAATCAAGAACAGACATACCTCTTTGAAGGTCATTCCAACAGCGTGCACTTGCACTGCAAAGGTCCTACCATCAACAGAGGTCAAATGGCATCTTGGTACTGATAAGAGAAAAAGTGTAGGGGCGAGTATGTGAGTCTGATCATTACCTGGCGATCAATGAGGATTAAAGTGTGTCCAAGTGACTGGTCACAGAAAGACCAATTGTGTAGCAGGAGATGTCAGGCTGTGACTGATTGCTATCTGGTGAGGGTGAAATGGCCCAAGCTTTTTCTTATTTTTATTAAGTAAATAAATAATGCAGGTGATTCTGTTTCTGAAAGGGGAGTGTGTTAATGAGCCCCCTTTCATAAAGCTCCACGCCAAGAGCATAGTACATACACGTGCCCTTGCTGCACCTGCCTTCTGACAACTGCAGCACCTGCTCTCCAGTGGCACAGGGCAGGTGTAAAGGCCACGTGTGCACCTCTCATAGCTGCTGTGACCCAGAGTCACAGCAGACAGAGACTACATTCATCCTCTGAACCTCTAATACAAAATATAATAACGTTTGCCTTTATCTGTCTGGTAGCAGGGTAAACGCAAAGAATACGCTATACCTTATTATAGAAGACCCACCTTGATCCTTCCTTTGCAGAGAACTATCGGCCCATTTTGCTCCCCCCAGTCCTCATGAAGTTGATGCAGGCTATTGTTACTCCTCCTTTTTCTAACTTTCTTGAATCAAACTGCCTCCTATACCCGTTCCAGTCTGGTTTCCGTCCCAACATGGGTACAGAGTCCGTGATGATCTCTATCCTTTATGATATTGCCTTGCTCCAAGACCGTGGAGAGGAAGGAGTTTTGATTCTCTTTGACCTCTCTGCGGCTTTCGATACCATTGATCACAGGATCCTGCAACAGAGTCTGGAGATGATCGAAATTGCAGGTTGACTGCTTTTATGGTTCTCATCCCTCCTGTCCAATCGATTTCAGACAGTGTTGCTGCCTCTGTTTAAATCCTCAATTATGGCATTAACATAGGGTAACGCTAAGGGCTCTGCCTTATCCCCCTTGTTATTTAATCTGTATTTGCGCCCTCTGGACGACTTTATTGCAGATCATGGAGTGTGTTTCTACACTTACGCAGATGACACACAGGCCCTTTTCCAAATGCTGCAGTGGCGGATCCCTCCTCTAAGTCGAAGAACTGATTGTCCTCCATTGGAGACTGGATGTCCTTGAATTGTCCAAAAACTAAACAGTGATAAAACGGAGGTCCTGGTGGTGGGCTCTCCTACTTTTGGGGCCTCATAGAGTACTGACCACTGGCCTGCCTCTCTGGAGCCCTGTTCTGAGCCAGTGTAAGCCTAGGGGTCAGTCTTCTTGCTGTGGATCCAGAGAAGCTCAAATTTCTTCTGTGTGCCAAACGGGCTTTGTTAAATTGAAAGTATTGAGAACAATTCTGCAATGTTTTCCGTCTGAGACTCGGGCCAAGGTTGTTACTTCTTCGATCATTTTGTCTGTTTGGCTATTGCAATGGCATTTATCTTGGGCAGCCAGCAGTTTTGCTCCAGCTTTTGCAGAGTCTACAGAACATGGCAGCAAGGCTGGCTCTTGGAGCCCCAAAACGCTCTCAGTCTTTAGATTTGCTTTGCCAGTTGCACTGGCTACTGATTGGGAGCCGGATCACCTTTAAAATACCGTGCCTAGTGCATCGCACCATCCATAATACCGGTGCTGAATATCGATGCTCAAAGCTTATCCTTTACAAGCCCACCAGAACCCTCGGTCCTCCTGCCAAGGTTTGCTTAAAATTCGGAGTTACCATAGGGCATGAGCAGGGGGGAAGATCTTTTTCAGTTCTGGCTCCCACTTAGTGAAATTCTCTTCCGGTGTATCTTTCAGACACTGTTGATAGGAAGAACCTAAAAACACATATCTTCTGCGCTTCGGGCTTCCTGACCAGTTGCCCCTCCCCTATCAATGTCTGCCAGCATCTAGATGGCTTCGTGCCATAGTTCGTGCTGTACAAGTCCTCATACAATACAATACCTGGTTATGGTATAGTGACTGGTAAAAGCACTTCAATTCTATATCCTATAAGTGTCAAACCTGTGAGCCCAAACCAGCTATGTTAGGGCAGTATGCATTCATGGCAGCCTGGCTGGCTGTACTGCTCCAAGTGAGACAATACCAAGAGGTGCTGCCAGCCTTTGATCCCCTGGGTTGAAGTTAATGCCTCACAACAGGCAAAGTAGCTCTCAACAGGAGACCTCCTGGGAACCTTTCTTTCAAAGAGCCCCTCACATAACAAAGGCACGACTCACTGTAGGGGGTTGTACACCAACGTGCTTTGAAGTTGCAGACCTTGGAAGGGGGCAGAGTTAGAGTAGAAAGAGAGAGAACTGGACCTGAGAGAAGATATCCGCCATCTTGGTTTTCTGTGGGGCTTTCTCTGTTTTCATGCGGAGCACATCACTCTTGGTATTATGCCAGAAGGCAAGGGTCACAGCAGACTTGCTTCTCTCCAATACCTGTAAATGTCTACCTTTATAAGAAAGTGGTCTCTCGCTCCTTCCCTTATCTTTCTTTGGACCATCAAGAGATGATGAAGGATACACTTTTGGACCTTTTTTGAGAGTGCAGTCCATTGCGAAGTCCTCTCTCAGGTGAATACTGAAGGCATCCAAAGCAGGGGAGAGCTCTGTCCCCTAAACATCCCCAAGGAACAGTGGGGGGGAGGAAGCTGCTATTGGACCCAGGCCTCACTGCTGGCTGCTCTGTAATTAGAACCCTTTTCACTGGAGGTGATGGATTCCTTGTAAGTGCCGGCCAGGCTCCATGGAGTGGGAGTCTAACCAAACGATTTCCTATGCCCCTGGAGACATACACTTGGGCCATCCAGAAACACAGAAGTCAAGGAACAGCTCTAAGCCTTGATTGCCGAATTGAACCATTTGTGAGCTACAATGACCCGGACATCACCTGCCTGTCCCAAGTTTCTTCATACCATGTGCCGCTGCTGCTTGGACCACATCATGTGTTGAGCCAGCCAACCTGCTCGCCAACCCAACGTGAATCTCTACCACCGGAAGCTCAGAAAGTGTGGCTGAACATTGCTTAGCCCCAAAGACAAGGATAAGGTACTGTGAACAGCCCTGTACCTAGACCCCATGTCACTTTCTAGGACTACAGTGACCTGTAAGCTACAGTGACTTGTAAGACCCCTTTCCTTGAAAAGACACATGGATGTAGCTGCTTCCCTGATGACCCCTGATCAAGTACCTAGAGTACTATCTCTGCAAGCTCCGTACATATTGGATTATTTTGGTTGCATTGATACTGTTATCACATTCACTTCCCTTTTCAGAGTATAGCTAGAGCTCTGCTCATGTTACAACAAAAGACAAAGGAGGTATTTCTCTTGACTGTGCCTATTTCACATTTATGATTGAGTTCACTGTTGGTTCGCAGTAGTGTGAGGCTGAGTAGGTGGTTCATCCACTGCTCACCACTGTACTCCTGCAGAGCAGTAGTCATTTCGTCACAAAGGCAAAAGCAGAAGTATAGAACAAACTCTATCCATAAACATGAAGCTGCTGTAATGTTATGTTATGTTGTGTTACTTGGGCTTAAATCGCGTTCAGCTGCCATTTGTGTCGTCACCAGACGCTCTTCCATTTTAGGTGAATGGCGGCTCTATGAAGGCAGACAGACAGATCTACCTATCACCTGCTAACGTAATAAGGGTCTCAACGTTTTATTTATAACTCCGGGAAATTAGGGCTGCAAGGTGCCTAAAATGGAATGAGAAAAGCGTGGGAACTGACTCACAGAAGAGGGGCACTGCATTTTAATGAATTTGGGAGTGTTCTTAAGAGGACGGATAGGTGGATAGTGCTGGGTCAGTCAAGAATATCTTGACACGTGACTGACTCTTCCCCCGCCCCTTTGGCCTGTCAGAGGTACTAAATGATGGGAAATCTCTTCATTTTCCCATTTATATTCTGCCCTACATTCATCTCCATTTATCTCCATGTTCTCAGCCTAATTTTATTACACACTTGGATGATTTAATTGCTTAAATTAAAGAAGTTCTGAAAACATTTTCTTCTAAATCTGCAATGGGACATGTCTAATGCTTCTCTCCAAAGTCTTCACATGATAACAATGAAATTTTAATGTTTCATTTTATCAAGTCCTTATGAAAACTGGCATTTTCTTCTCCGAACAATAACACTCAATCGTACTTTCTCAAAACCACAGAATAAAATTGATTGGAGGTAAAATAAGTTATAGAGTAGGCGAAGAACAATGTAGAAGAGCATCTTACCTCTCCATTCTGCTCCAGTAACCCTGTCTCAGAATTGCTACCCCTGAACTGTATAGGCAATGATATATGTGTCCGAACAGTCATGGGCGGAGGCCGAGACCAAGAGTTCTTCTAGAGTTCTTCTGGCAGCACAGGCTTGTTTGTGGCCCAATTGACATGGTACAGTGCCAAGACGTGGTGAGCAGTCCATAGACTAAGCATCTACACTGGAGAGCAGTCAATGGGAAAGCGAGGCATCGCTTATGCAGCCCGAGGACTTCATAGAAGTTTGAGCCGGCGATTCTTCACCATGTTGGTTCTCTAATCTGTACAGGGGTAGCCAACCTGTAATCCTTTGGCCTACAACTCAAACAAGCCCTCAGAACTAACTATGCTGGTTAGGACTGAAGGGAGATGTAGGCCAAAACATCTGGAGGGTGACATATTGGCTATCCCATGCTTGCAGTTCAGTTCAAATGTGGTCCATTACACCTCCTACGACAAGGGCAATAGCTGTGAGGTGCAAAAAAGGCTTCTGGACTGGATACTTTGAGACCGTGCAAGACCCTATGTAGGATCCAGTATGGCTGGTTTTCTCAAGACCACACTTTAGGCAGCAATGATCATGAGAGACGCTCTACCTCAAGGCATTTCATAGAGAACGTAGGTCCCCAAAAATGTGGAAAGCTACATCCTTGCACGGAGAAGAGCTTTGCAACTTTACTTTTCATGAAGAGGTTACCCCAGGACCGCATTGCAAGGTGGGCACAATTAACATTTTCCAGAGCAGGGACACAGCCGCATTGACCTCTAGCGAATGTTTTAATTAGAGGGGCGCAAACATTCCCCATTAATTTGCATGAACGACTTAGTATAGCAAGGAGTGTTGTGTTGTGCTACGGTATTAGGATTTTTAGCATGCACCACTACCATTTGGGTAGTCTCAGGTGCTCTGGCAAATCTGAAAGAGAGTTGGTGGGTTTAGTTTGGAGAAGAGAGAAAAGCAAGAGTGCAGTGCTTTGTGTTGACGTTGCAGATCTGAAGTACCCAGAGCTGTGCTTGGATGACAGTTTGCTAGGTGTGAAGTGCATGAAGGATCTAGGCGTGTGTGCCCTGAGAGGAGGCCTCAGGCTTGCAACGTGTGCTTGCACTGACCGGCGGCTACGTATTTTCAGTTGGAGGTTGAGGTGTAGATTTGTAGTGTTCTGAGTCTGTTGAGACGGTCCTTTTTAAAAGCTCGTGTGCAAGTTTCTAGTTTGAGTTTGCGTGTGGTGACTGAGGTGGAGAGAATTGTGGGTTAGTCCACAGGGTAGAGAGTGTGCTTATGGGTTTCTCTATAGCTTGCCATTTCTAGGCCCACTGTTCCCAACCAATCAAGAGGTTCAGGTTCTTTTCACTCAAAAGAATTTCGTTTTAAACAATCAGTTAAAATGCTGCATTTTTCAACACAATTTACATGACAAATCGGATGAAGAGCCATACAGTTTGCAATTGATAGTTGGCAGGGTAACACATACAATATCTTATAGATGTAAGGTCACCAAGGGTGCACAGGAATATTTTCAAATGAATGTTCATGAGGCCTTTGACCACAATATATGCCAGTATTCTGCCACTGAAAGAAAATATATCCATCCTGGCTGCACCAATGCAGGCCATAATCTCCACATGAGAACAATCATTACTTTAGCATTGCCCATAATACCAGTAAAAATGGCATGCCACTGTAATAGGAAATGCCCATGATGACTGCACCTATGTAGGCCACCTCACACTTCCTGGTCCCGGACATGTGCAGAGGAACCAGAGCACCTTCATCACAATGCCTCAGGGCTTTTGAGAGCACCTTGGATGTTCAGGAGAGCCCCATATGAAATTCTGGTCTGCAGTACCCCATCCTGTATTACAAATGCGACCTGAAAGGCAGAAGAAACAAAATGCCCCTTGCCTTGCTGTCCCAGTGAACATGCACAGCGTGGGTACTGTGAGCCAAGCGGAACCATGTTTCCCCAAGATGCCAGTGCAGGAGTGTATCCTCAGTTGATTGCTGCAGCTAAGTAGAGCGCTGAGTGCTCACTGCTGGCTTGACTCTTCCAGAGATGGCGGGACAGTGAATCACCACCCATTATGGATGAGCTTGCACGGCACAGCCTTCTCATCAATGGAGAGCTTCTCGCAAAGAAAGAGCTACCTGGACTTGAGAGGGCAGGAAGTGGAGGTGATCACAGGCAATGACCAGCTTGACCTCTGAATTAGGGTGCTAACAATCAAAAACTGAAAGAAAACCCCCAACACTCCTGATGGATTCAGCAATTTCAGGCGACATGTTAGTCATACATGTAGTGCACCACACAGGGCAGACTTCATCTTTACTGTAGCTAAGAATTTCGTTAAGAAAGGGAATTTCCAAATGTTTCATGATGAAATTATGTCACTTCTGTGAACTCTCATATGTGATCAACAGAATTGTGGAATGGAGAGGCACTGTAGAAGGTGTAAAATCCTTCTCATACATGGCGTTGGAAATCCCATACCAATGTCCTACATACATCTCTAAAACTGTACTTCAATCTTTCTGCTCAACCACTCATCAGCAAAACAAGTGCTTCATCTGTAAAATGCCTTCAATCTGTAGCTGTTGACATTTTCATCAACTCCCACACTACCCCCAAGCGCCATGACAGCTCTCCTGTGCCATCTGTGGGGTTTCCTCTGGAAATTTCTTTACTTTCAGGTATGATATGAAAAAACAAGTTCAAACTGGTCTAACTGTTTAACATAATGTTGCAAAGGGCAAATCAAATTCTGAGACCCTATTCTTCATATAGAAAAACAATGTTAAGTAATACCTGATATTTGTATAAATGCCACCATCAGTCAGAGCATGGGTGTATCATGAAAGTGATTACACCCGCAGTACAAGAGATATTTGTACATCTCTAAACTAGAGTGACAAACCCATACATCTCACAGCAAAAAAACAGAAATGATAAGTCAATCTAGAGAAACACAGCTGAGATATAATCTGACAGTACACGACACTGCATCTGAATTCACAACAACCCAAACTAACCACGTGCAAGAGGCTACTTTTAATGCTTGGAAACCACAACTTGTATGGTGTACGTGCATGAGAAACCATCTGAGGCTTCAACACACAACCTTCAAAATGTGTGTTAGACCCTAATTGGGGTTACGTCTCACAATCCTCATGATATACATAAGAATCTATGTGTTGCTCAGAGACACAGAAGGATAAGTAGCCGGTTCACACAGGTGCAAGGTCACTTTATTGGGTGGTTAAAAGTCATCTGTCTTGCATATTTCATGTTAGTGGGGCCATCAATGAGTCACATGAGGAGACTCCAAGAAAGTACCGAGCACGCACAGGAAGGAGCCCCATAGACCCATGTGGCAGGACCTGCACCATCAACAAAAACAGTAAACTGCCACGATTCACGGGTACCTATCGCACGCATCTCAATGGAAGATAGCTGCAATGCTCCGAAGGCACGGCCACACACCCACACACATCAGCAATCATCCGCTATTTGATCTCATATTGCACATCACCTCTGCCACTGGAAAGAAGCTAAGTACCATGATAAAAATGTGCTCTAGCTAGAGTCGCCTTGACTCGCAAACTCTCCCGCAGGCCTTCTCAGCACCCATCCACAAATCACTTCTACATGGTCGCTAGCAGGGACTTAGCCACCCCTACTTACCATTGCTAAAATGCACACACAAATTCCTCTGACCAATCTCTCATACCTCAGACCTTGGCCCTGATACCATACCATGGTACTAGGTGCTTTACCACTGCCAGATTACATTACTTTACATCACTATTCATCTCTGCAGATTTCATCTGTGGATAAAACACCTACTCTCATGATAACTTGGCCTCCTCTCCATGATATGCTCAACCAACAAAAATGAACTTCGGAACACAACTGTAACTGTTAAAGGATGTGCTCCCAGTTTGTGTATATTGTTGCATGCTGTATAAAGAAGTCACATCGCTAGTTGCTAACAGGGTTTGTAGAGGAGCAGGTGGATGCTTTCACACTAGTTCCTGCCCCCTCACCACCATCATATTGGAATAGTATAATGAGAGCAGTATATGGGACCCAGTCTATTGTTCCAATACTGCATTGAGTGTATGAGAGACGTGCACTAAACGTGTGGAAGGATGCTGCATGGAGGAACGAGGTCAGCATGCGCCTATGGACATCATGGAACGTTAAAGTGAAATCTGACAAGAGTAAAGTGATGTCATGAAGAAGATATTTGAGCCTACACTGAAACAATATGAAAATACTTAAGAGTAACAATGTAACTGAAGCACCAAGAAAACCATGTACCTAAGGCTAAAGTAATCATGAATACAAAGAAGATGAAGTAACTTACTGGTCAGTAACTGTAAATACGCAGCAACGCAAGTTGGAAAGGAAACATATAGAGGCTTACTATAGAGGAATATATAACATGGAAAGGACGGCCATGATAGGAAAATGGACGCTGGCTCATGTTGAATTCAAACAAGCTACTTCAGAAACAGATCAAGGTTGTAGAATCAGGAAAGGCTGGAAAGCTCTGTGTACAGAACAACAGAAAGGCTATGTTGGCCTAGGACCAAGGATGCTATTTTAAGGAATTATTGCAAGGCACAACTGGAGTCAAGCAGGATAAGCTATAAACAAAGGAGACATTCCTCTTAGATTGAAGAAGAAGAAAACATCTGAAATGGAAGTATTGGACAATTAAAAATATATGAAGTCTATGCAAGGTAGAGTGAGCAAGTCGCCAGAGGCCAAGAGCAGCAACAGCATCCTGCATACTTAAATCAAATAGCAGCAAATAAAAGGCTGAATTTGATACATTTGTGGTCTTTTCAGATGTGACGCAGAAGTTGAAGATAAGGGCTGTTCATTAGAGCCTCAAACGGAGATAGTGATGAGCTCGCACTACCTTGGATGTTCCAGGACAGTGAGCAGGCTACAAGGGAAACTACAGACAGAAGACTTTGGCTTATGGCCTACCAATGAGAGATGATGGCCTATTGGGAAAGCGGGGAGCAGTCTGACGGGATTCAAACACCTGAGTTTCCTTTCATGTATATGCTGCTAAAGAGCCCAAAGTCCAAGGTTGGGATAGCATGCCAACCAATTAGTGTGTCTAAGGGGGAACCTAACATACAGTGTTGGATAGACCAATCCACTGCCATTTTGTCTGCTATAATCAATACTATATGTATTTAAAGGGAGTTCAAGGTATGCCCCACAGATAAGGGGTAGGCAATGAAGTACTAACCCATATGTATTCTATATGTAGATATGTTCCCTTAAACCAATCCCATCCCTTAATAGGTTTTATGATTTGCCACGTAGAGTGACATCACAGGTGACGCACATTGGGGTATAAGACCTCTTTGTAATCAAGTTACTGTGTGCGAGTGCATGCATCAGTCCAATGTCGGTCAGTTCTCCCTACTTTATTAAATGAGAATAAAGTAGTATCTTGCCATATTCTTAGAGTCTGTCCGATTATTTGGTCTAAGATCATTATTGTAATTCCATCTAGCACAAAAAAACACTTCAAGGTGCTTAAGCACAGCGTTCACCCAAGGCACTTTGAGGCCATACCAATGGCACTGGGTGCTGTACAATACCATATTATGTTTTAGAAAATGACATGTGATCCATGATAGAACATCTTTTGAATCCTGTGTCTTTTTCTCTAATTTTGCCCAAAAATTGAACGGTGAAATGCAGCATTTGGACCCATTTAAAAACAGTTCATGGGGGAAGAACTGCCCTAGACCGCTTCCTCACCCCAGGAAGGTTTTTGACCTGCCAGCTGCGCTCGTGCTACATTGGGGACAAAATGTACGCAACGCCATATTAAAAATGTACCCTATTTAATGCCTCCGCTGATCTGGCACAAAAACTAAACTGGAAACAACTTGCAAAAAGCACTTTGATGACACTGACAATGTTCACACCATCTCTCACATGTGCAGAAATTGGCAGGGCCCCTTCTCTGTAATGCCTACGGCCCTACGCTCTTCTAAAGATTCAGTGACTTGCCTGACACATATGTCTACTGTTCTTATGCTATGAGTTGAGTTTCTTACATGAAATGTATGTTCACTGGTCTTATGCTATGAGTTGAGATGTTGCATGCCACTTATGTTTACTCTTCTTATACTATGACTTGAGTTCTTGAATGACACTCATGTTTACTGTACTTGTACAATGAGTTGCGTGTTGTGCATGGCACACATATCTACTGTTCTTACACCATGAGTTCAGTGCCTTGCATGACACATATGTTTACTGTCCTTATACTATGAGCTGAGTTCCTTACATGACATGAATGGCCCTCATTACGAGCATGCCAGTCCAGAGAAAAGTGGCAGTAACAATGGTTACCAACACATTTTCCACACCGGCATACTCTGAGTCTGCCGGTAGGGACAGTGAACAACCGGCAGGCCTGACCTGCAGGTAGTTCAGGCCCCTACCAGCAGAAAAATCACTGAAGCACTGGCACTGTTAACAACGGTGTTGGTACTTCAGAGTTCCCATTCTCATGGAGTCCTCGTGACTCAATGGAAATGTGAACTTACTGTTCCGCTGCCGCCTGTAATATCCCAGTATTACCGGGATATCGGGTGGCGGAAACAGTTAGCAGAAGTTGCCAGTACCGGCAGCCTAGCGGCAACCTTGTGATGAGGCCTATGTTTAGTGCTCTTATATTATGAGTTCAGTTCTTGCATGGCACTTGTTTACTGTTCTCATACAAAGACTTGAGTGTCCTGCATGACATGTATGTTTACTGTTCGTGAAGATGGGTGTGACTTAGTATTACATGTTTTCACCTTTTTACCTTTTCTGTTTCAAAGCGCTCTGGTTATGACCTGACACATACAGGAGATTGTTGGTGAGGACCCAGGATTGGTTCATTAAGGTAGGCTTAGCCTACACCAGTCCCCGTGGTCCAATTGGCTTTAAAAGAGGGCAGAGCCCATCTTTTGGCAGATCATCTGAAGGCTTCACCAGAAGCAGAAGGAAGAGCTCAACATTGGACCCTGGCTGAAGGTACAGTCTGCCTTACATCTTTTGTCAGTGAAGGAATCCCAGGACCTCCAAGAGGGAAGTAAGATGCCTCCCCTAAACATCTCCCAGGGAACAAAGGGAGATACCAAATGCAGAGGACCCTCCAGCAGCTCCAGAAGCAGTGTCCAGCCAGCACACAGCTTGCCCTGCTAGGCTCTCCAGCAAGCTTCCTAGGTGGGAAGTGCCAGAGAGTCTTTGAATCAAACCAAAGACTAGGCCGTTGCCTGCCACACTTGCCTCAGTTTTGGGCAAACCTCCTTAAATGGTGACACAAGCCCATTGAAGAAGCTAGGAGGAGTGCATCGACAAGCATCTACCAACATGCTCCTTAAAAGACATTTTCGAGCCTATCCAGCCCCTCGAGCTGCAACTGACTGCACCACTGGCTAATGTTATGCCACAGTCGCTAAAGCCATCTCAGATGCCTCGATCAAAACCACCGACCAGCACTGAGACAGCGATTCCTGACCCAGAGCCGCTGCGTAGGCCAGCCTGCAGCCGGCCATCCAGCATTGCTCACTGAACTGCCTGCCATCTGATTCCTGCAGCTGTTTACCATATTGAACTATGTTGCAGAAGCTGCAAAGCACCTTGAAACTGACTTGACCCTGTCGAGCACCAAGAACACCTACAAGCACAAGGTACTTTGTGGCTCTGTCCCCCTGATCCTTCTCCGAAGGCCCCTAGAGACATTTTGCGACCCATTGCTCCCTTTGTGCTAAAACCAAGTATCCTTGAACTGTTGCCATTATTTACTATACCGACTAACCTCCTGTCAGTTTCCAGAGTGCATCGCTTTTCCTTCTTTGAAACTGTCTGTCCTCTAAATGCCTTTACAGAATGGGTTGTATTTCGTAGTGTGATAGAACTGTCTGTTGCGATAATAATAAAGTATTTATTTTTATACAACCTTGACTGGACAGTCCCTTTTATCATTTGGTAGTAATTGTATTTTCTCTGTGTTACAACTAACCAACAATACACAACCTTTCAGAGATAAGCCTACCGCTTCGTCCACGTTACCAAAATTGGACAAAGAGGTTTATAATTTGCTTGTGTTTCCAATCTGTCTGGATCCCTTCTGGTGTACTAGAAGTGTGGGGCTTCTAGTTTAGAAACTGATATTCATCCCTTGACCAATGGTTCCCCCGGAAGTTGATTTGTCACAAATGTTTACTGTTCTTATACTATGAGTTGAATTATTGCTTGACACTTAGGTTTACTGTTCTTATATTGTGCGTTTGGTGCATTGAATGACACATTTGGTTATTATGCTTATACGATAGGTTCAATGGCTTGCATACACATAAGTTTACTTTTATTTTACTATGAGTTAAGTGTTTTGCATGACACGTATGTTTACTGTTCTTATACTATTCTTCTTATTATTAGGGTATTTATAGAGCACAGACCTAGCTTTGGGATGCAGTGGAGCAGTTTACAAATCATAGCTGGCAGTATATGAAGAGAAAGCAGGGATAAAAGGGAGCAGGGAGCTAAGAACGGGAGGGTAAAAGAGGGTAATTTTACAGCAAGGGATCTACAAGAAACCAGGACAGGAAACCGTCTCAGGTTGGGTGGACAGTGGAGGGTGTGTGGACCTTGGTGTTAGGGAGGAGCCATAACTTGAAAAGGAAGGTCTTGAGCTCTGCTGTGTAATGTAGAAGTGAGCAGCTGAGTCTGGTGTTGATGGGGAGGAGGTTCCAGAGTCTTGGAGCGTAGACAGAGAAGGCTTGTCTTCTGGTTCTTTCCTTCCTACACTGTCGTAATTCAAGTCTGCACATTTCCTTACTTCTGGTGGATCGCAGGCCTCAAAGGCTTGTTTTTGAAGTACTCAGAGCCACTTTGGCACACTAATGACAGGTTCTCGCTTAAAATCTGTGCTTAATTTGTGAGGTTGTTTGCCAGGGCTCGGCCGTGGCACGTATTGTCCCAGGCTCACTTTGATTATGAAGTGGTGATAGTCAGTGCATCCATCGCCCACAATGAGCAGGTGAGAGCTGTAGCGTAGCCCCAAATATGTCGACACTGAGGGGAGCAGCTATGGGTGGTGGCAGCAGTGTTGGGGAACTGCTCACCCACAGTGTCACAGGATTTCTAGAAAATATTTGGGCCCTGGCAGTTATTTCTGTACAAACTAAACCTGCTTAAAATGTATAATAAACAAAACTGGGATTTGTTGCTCATATGGAAGCCAGCCGAACCCGCACAGACAGCACTTGATGTCATGCACTTTTGTTGGAGATCGTCACCAACTCTTAGCAAAGACAACCCAAGAGAGCTCAATATTACCCACTGCAAGCGAGTGCTCACCCAGTGACCACCTTTTTATGGTGATCCAGGTTTTACAGCGAACATGAGGACTGAGAAAAACGAAACAACATGTCCCAAAATGCAGAAAAATGCACAGCACGAGATCAAACTCTCTCACCTGACATGGTACAACTTGAGAGCACACCAGTTCCCAGATGCATGCATGTGGCTGGCAGGGGCGGGTGAAGCCCCCATTTTACTTACCTTGGATGGGAATGGCAGATTGGGAGCCCAATCTTCCTCTTCATCATTCTGTCTGTGGTGCAGAATTCGGCTTTTGACCCCAGGACTCATGTTTGAGTTAACCTCTGCCTAATTTGAGAGGCTGAACAGTCCACCCGTTGTGGATATTTCGCCCAATTAGACAGCTTCAGTATTCTGCACACTGTGATTGATGATCAGAATGCCCTATGTTCCAACCATTAAGGTTTCCAGGATGCTTTCCCCATTCTGATTGGTTGGAATGCCAGGCATTAAAGCCAATCACATCGCAGCTTGCAACATAAACCCTACTGATGGAAAATGGATTGTAATACTTGGAATCCTGCTATGTGGAAATGAGTGGAATTGGGAATTGAATTTGGCAATTACTCTTCACTGGCAAAATGTTCCCCACTACCACTCCCTGGTACCAAAGCAAAGACTGCAACATAAACTGATGGCACTCAGTCCCCACAGTTTGATTAACATGGGAGATATAAAATATTTCAACTGCAGGAAAAACACATAATCAGTGAAGGAGGATGGTTTTAAGGGAAAGCTATCAGGAAAATTGATTAACTTGTGCAAAACAAGAAAGGGGTCAACAAACGTATGGGATTTCAATGACTGAGAAAT
The DNA here is from genome assembly GCF_040938575.1 of Ambystoma mexicanum. Lineage (NCBI taxonomy): Eukaryota > Metazoa > Chordata > Amphibia > Caudata > Ambystomatidae > Ambystoma > Ambystoma mexicanum. The sequence continues at coordinate 516,953,601 of NC_090929.1, read as the reverse complement.
ATGCCATGGTTAAAGGAGCCATGCAACTTGGTCAGTGAGTGAGTCGCCCACAGAGCCTTCATCCTGTGAAGACCACACCTGTGTTGTAACGAAGTACATAGGGTCAGGTACAACTCTTAGCAGCAGCATAAACCAGTGCAGTTTCACGTGCCATCCCTGGTCGCATACCATAGACCTATGGTCTGCAACCTGCTGCTTCCCAATCGTTTTGGACTACAAATCCCATGGTCCCTAAGCATTGTTTATGCAGACTTTTACAGATGGGAGTGGCCGTCCAAAAATGTAAAGATCCAAGAATCCCAGAACCCTGCCCTAAAAAATGTGCTTCTGCAGAGAAAATTAACAACTCAAGAGCGTCCCCCTCATGATTCAGGTGTTCCCAAGATGACTGAGATGAGACACCAGCTGCACATTAATGGGACACCACTATTGCTTTCTATTGCTTTCTATCCAGGCGCACAGCAGAGCTACAGCATCACCCTGCGGAATTAATGTTTTTAAAAATAGGGCAAAGTTTGCCTTAGTGCTAAAAACCATGCAAGATGTGCACTTTTACAGGTGCAAAGTTTTTGTAATCTGGCCCTGGCAGGTGCCCACCAGAACTACAGCATCATCCTGCAGGATTAATGGGACAACACCATTGCTTTCTATCCAGGCACGCAACAGAACTCCCGCAACACCCTCAGGATTAATGAGACACCACCATAGATTCTATCCAGATTAGTACCAGAACTACAGCATCACCTTGCAGGATTAATGGGATACCACCATGGCTTTCTATCCAGGTGCACACCAGACCTACAGCCTCAACCAGCAGGATTAATGGGACACCGCCATGGCTTTCTATCCAGGTGCACACCAGACCTACGGACTCAACCAGCAGGATAAATGGGACACTGCCATGGCTTTCTATCCAGGTGCACACCAGGACTACAGCTTCATCCTGCAGGAGTAATGGGACAGCGCCATTGCTTTCTATCCAGGCATACATCACCCTGCAGGATAAATGGGACAACGCCATTGCTTTCCATCCAGGCACACATCACCCTGCAGGATTAATGGGACACCGCCATTGCTTTCTATCCAGGTGCACCCCAGAACGAAAATCTTCATACCGTTACTTCTTTAGGATGGAAAGAGGCCTCATAATGAGTCTGGTGGTATCTCTGTGGTAAATCTGCCGAGATACCGCTAAATGGAATTACTGTTACCACCACTTGGTCCTTGGGATTTACCACGGGATTACAAGTGTTGGTAGGCACTGTAAATCCCCATTTTATGATTGGGGATTTTTGGTGGAATTACCATGAAGCGGGAGGTAGATCATTCACGTTTGTTCCAAAAATGGGTGGAATTAATTCCACTGGTGGTAATTCAGTGGTGCATGAAAAATTGAAGTAACTCAATTACCTCCAATTTTATTGTGCACAGCCAAACTTGTAATGAGGCCTGTACAGTAATGGATAATACCACAACTGTGCAATACACAATAACGCAGAGAATGATAATTTGTGACCCTTCTCCACATTACATAAGAACTGAAGGATCAGGGGGCAGGCATTGGAGGGAGCCCTCCTGATTAATTTCCTTAAGGCTTAACTAAAATATCAAATATACGTTGTTTTCATCTGGGCTTCTTGCGGTGGAGGTAAACACGGGAATACATTTGATGAGCTAGTGCCACATTTTCATGCAGTATTTGTCTCATCATGCATGTGATAAGTACCTCTTGGGCATTACTCTGGTGGTTGGTAAAAACAGATGGGGCTTGAAATACCTCCCACCCTGTTTTAACCGCTGTCCTCAAGTGCGTGTACTTTTGTACATTACATTATATCATGTTTTCTTTGGCATACATCACATTCTGCAGTTGGACCGGTTTTGGGCTTTTAAACAATGAAAACATCAGGAGAAGTGAAAAAACCAAAAGGACAAACGTGATAAAATAACATATCCTTTCTCGTGGTTGGCTTATTTCCCCAGGGCTCGACCACCTCTGCTTTTAAAGCGGGCCACTTCCTTGCTGCATGCATAATGCTCTATATGTAGGTCCCAGGATGGGGCAGATACATCACACGTGTCCCCGTATAAGCAGAAAAGCACCTGCAGGTGATTGATGTACCCTGGAAGGCCTGAGCTTGCATTTCCCTAAAAGCAGAGCAGGTCTACTAGCGTATTCTTCATGTAGCTCTGCACACAGTGTTAGCATCAGGTCTCTCCAAGGGCTTAAGCAAATCAGATCCCCTTGTCATAAATCGCACGACACATTCTCGATTCTTACTCTATGCATAACCTGTATGTGCTATTATTGGCCAGCTCAACTCTTAGGTTACTGCTGAGGACTCCTAAGCTATTGCCCAGCTAAACTCTGGTCACTGCTGAAGCCTTCTAAATCATGGCCCAGCTCGACTCTACAGTCACTGCTGAGGCCTTCTAAGCTATTGCCCAGCTCACCTCCACAGTCACTGCTGAGGCCTCCTAAGCTATTGTCCAACTCACCTCTACAGTCACTGCTGAGGCCTCCTCAACTATTGTCCAGCTCACCGCTACATTCACTGCTGAGGCCTCCTAAGCTATTGCCCAGCTCACTGCTACAGTCACTGCTGAGGCCCCAGCTCACCTATTGCCCAGCTCAACCCTACAGTCGCTGCTGAGGCCTCCTAAGCTTTTGCCCAGTTCAACTCTACAGTCACAGCTGAGGTCTCCTAAGCTATTGCCCAGCTGAACACTGCAGTCAGTGCTGACGCCTCCCAAGCTATTGCCCAGCTCAGCTCTACAGTCACAGCTGAGGCCTCCTAAGCTCTTTCCCAGCTGAACACTACAGTCACAGCTGAGGCCTCCTAAGCTCTTGCCCAGCTGAACACTACAGTCAGAGCTGAGGCCTCCTAAGCTCTTACCCAGCTGAACACTGAAGTCAGAGCTGAGGCCTCCTAAGCTATTGCCCAGCTGAACACTGCAGTCAGAGCTGAGACCTCCTAAGCTCTTGCCCAGTTGAACACTACAGTCACTGCTGAGGCCTCCTAAGCTCTTGCCCAGTTGAACACTACAGTCACTGCTGAGGCCTCCTAAGCTCTTGCCCAGCTGAACATTGCAGTCAGAGCTGAGGCCTCCTAAGCTATTGCCCAGCTGAACACTGCAGTCAGAGCTGAGACCTCCTAAGCTCTTGCCCAGTTGAACACTACAGTCACTGCTGAGGCCTCCTAAGCTCTTGCCCAGCTGAACACTGCAGTCAGAGCTGAGGCCTTCTAAGCTCTTGCCCAGTTGAACACTACAGTCACTGCTGAGGCCTCCTAAGCTCTTGCCCAGCTGAACATTGCAGTCAGAGCTGAGGCCTCCTAAGCTCTTGCCCAGCTAAACACTACAGTCAGAGCTGAGGCCTCCTAAGCTCTTGCCCAGCTAAACACTGCAGTCGGTGCTGGAGACTTTTAAGCTAGTTCCTGTAAATGCGAAGCATCATCGGCCTGGTTGTTTGCATGGTAACTACGCAGAATACTGAAATAAAACGATAAAATGCTCAGACATTAGAATGGAAAATGTCAATGAAAAAGATAGACTGGTCTGACATTCCAATGGAAAATCTAGAAAACTCAAAACCTTGAATTTCACTGCGCAAAACAAGCAATGGAGATGAGGATTAAGGTATCGAGGTACAGAATTGTAGGGTAAAGGAGAAGGGAGTGGGATTGGGACCAAGAGGTAGGGGAGGGTGCTGATTTAAATATCCTGATGTGCCCATCACGACCCCCCTCCCATTGCCCACGAGGAGCCCTTTGACCACTTTGGTTCAAGGGGGTTCAAGTTAGTAGGCTAGGGCCTCAGGGAGCCATTGTGTGTTTAAAATACCAATCCCGAGACAGTGAGCCTCATTACACGGATGGCGCTAAGGGATTACCGGCACCGGTAAGGGCACCGGTGCCGGTAATCCCTTAGCGCCATACTACGAGGTCCCTCAATGGGTCCCGTCCTTAACGTGTGGCCAGACCACACGTTAAGGAAGGGACCCGCTGAGGGACTTCAGGGCAAATAACGGTACCGCTAATAGCGGTACCTTTAGTTGCTCCTTCCCCATTCCCATTGAGCCCTATGGGGGCTCAAATGGGAATGCGGAAGGGCCTTGGTGAATGGGGAATTACCGCCCCACCAACCTTGGAATGGGGCAGTAATTCCCCCATTCACCAAGGCGGAATCGGTAAAATACCGCGGCAACAATGGCGCTACTAGCGCCATGGTACCGCCGTCCGTGTAATGAGGCCCAGTGTATTTGGTAATTGTTTGTGCATGGAATATTATAGCAATTCTATCATTGGAGCGTCGACTTCTTCCTGTCGATATATTTTCTCTGCGACCTTTTCACGTTCAGGATTGCCACATGGAGCCGCTCACACGCTCTCTCCAGGCTACTGCAGCGGCGAGTTCCCCGGCCTCTTTCCCCAAATACTGCATTGCAGAGTTTGTCGCTTTTTAAGTGGTTCCTCATCCTGCACACCAGAGAGGCCACCGTTCTCAGGGAGGGGGCGAAGGGGGCTGAGGCAGGATCCTGTGCGAGCTTCGAGAACCATTCAGGCGCGTCTGCGTTCGTCCTTCCGCAGCCGCGCAGGCGCCCAGCTGTGCTTCAAAGTGCCCCTGTTCATGTACTTTTATCTGTGCCTTAATGCGCCATTTTAAACAGAACCGCGGCACACAAAAAAAATACGACAATGAGGTAAATTGCCGTGTCGAAACGCATCACCGCAGGTGCGCAGTTCAAATCCCTCGCAGGAGACAATAACTAGCATGCTTAGCTGCTCTCCTACTGCCCCCCACAGAGACAAATCACAGAGCAGCTTGCTGAGTACAGATGGGGCCAGGTGCTGGAGGGGTCCTCTCGAGGACAGATAGATAGGTTGACCTTGAACAGAGCGACCGGCAACGTCCTTCCAACCAGCCCTGGGATTCATACCGGCCTTTGTTATGCCGAATCCATAAAGTGTCAAAGCCTTCTCCAACTGGTCTTCCACAGTGCCACCATAGCCCATTGGGCTCTTAGACGGTGGCGGCAGGTGGCCACAACACTGCAAGGACAGTGAAAGCGCACCTGTGTCTAATTGTGGAGAGTTCTGCAGCAGTCCACTTTGTAAAGTCCTTCTGTGTAATCTAGGGCAGATAGTCAGGCGCCTGCCTCTTTGTAGGCCGCCTTTGAGGGCTGCGCATGCGGTATTTCTGCCCAGCTTTGTGTTCTATTGAAGGAGGTAAACACGACCGCATCTCTTTTACAAAGGAAGTTCAGAAGTGCTTTTGTCAAGGATACATACTCAACAAAACCCTCGAATTCAGATTTAGGTCACTTGTTTTAAAGAGAGGTCATATTTTTGTCATAGATGGTGACCAAATGTCCAGGTTCAGTTCACATTTTTTCATTAAATCCACATTAAAAAGCAATGAAATAGCTGAACGTCCTCAAACTCACAGACAATAGACTTGATGCACCTGATTTCATTACATCAAGACGAATTGACAAACTTTGCAAGAAGTCATCATTAAACCCAGTTTTACATAATTTACACGCAAGCTTCCTTTCTGGTAGCCTCCCACTTTAATGACTCCCCACCGCGGCGTGATGACGAAGGTGGTTGGTATGGAGCGCACAGTTATTTGCATCACCGTTTCCTACAAGACTGATTGAAACCACTGCCCGGCATTGCGACACATTGCAAGATCGGACAGGCTACATTCTGAGGCGAGCCCAAGCTATGTTGTCTGCACCTTTTATGACGCCCACCATGAACATCTTTGACGTGTGCCGCACATGATCACTGAGCTTACTGAGCTCATCCCCCTTATACAGCATCAGGCCTTCAGTATATAGTCATTTTTATCATCTACCTGTAGACTGATGACATCACATTAGGACAGGGTATGATGGAGCAGGGGTGCCCCGCCACCCACAGTACCTTTCTGTTTGCTTACTACTCATCAATGGATGTGGCTCTGGCGTCTTAGCCTGAAACCCACAATAACGAGTGGTGTCTCTTCCAATGACCAACTAAAGGCTGACCTATCATGACTTTCTCCATTTGATATCATGGGGTGACTCGATATCTGTCACTGGCATCTTAAAGCTGCACATGCAAGGGTCAAATCTGCTGGTCTGTCACATGCATCCCATGATTGCTCAGCTGTCAAAGCTGCTGAACTGTCGCTGGCATCCCATGACTGCTCAGTAGTCAAAGCTGCTGAACTGTCGTTGGCACCCGATGACTGCTCAGTAGTCAAAGCTGATGATCTGTCACCGGCATCCCATGACTGCTCAGTAGTGAACGCTGCTGATCTGTCACTGGCGTCCCAAGGCTGCTCAGTAGTTGAATCTGCTGAACTGTCACTGGCTTCGTATGACTGTTCAGTAATCAAAGCTGATGATATGTCACTGGCATCCCATGATTGTTCAGTAGTCAAAGCTGCTGATTCCACCAGACGGCTACTCAGTTGTCAAATCTGCTGGTCTGTCACTGGCTTTTCAAGGCTGCTCAGTGGTCAAGCTGCTGATGTGTCACTGGCATGCCAAGGCTGCTCAGTAGTAAAGTTGCCGGTCAATCACGGGCTTACCAAGACTGCTCAGTGGTCAAGCTGCTGATTACTCACTGGCATTGCAAGGCTGCTCAGTGGTCAAGCTGCTGATTACTCACTGGCATTGCAAGGCTGCTCAGTGGTCAAGCTGCTCATCTGTCACTGGCATCCCCATGCTGCTCAGTAGTCAAACCTGCTGATCTGTCACTGGCATCCCAAGGCTGCTCAATGGTCAAGTTGCTGGTCAATCACCGGCTTACCAAGACTGCTCAGTGGTCAATCTGCTGATTAGTCACTGGCATTGGAAAGCCTACTCACTGGTCAAGCTGCTGATCTGTGACTGGCATATCAAGGCTGCTAAGTGGTAAAAGTGTTGATCAGTCACTAGCTGACCAAGGCTGCTCAGTGATCAAACTGCAAATCTCTCACTGGCATCCTAAGGCTACCCCGTGGCCAAATCTGCTGATCGGTCACTGGCGTTGCATGGATGCTCAGTGTTCAAGATGCTAATATGTCACTGCCATGCCAAGGCTACTAAGTAGTTATACTAGCTAATCTGTCAGTCCCATGCCAAGGCTACTCAGTAGTTAAACCTGCTGATCTGTCACTGGCATCCCCAGGTTGCTCAGTGGTCAAAGCTGCTGATCTGTCACTGGCATCCCAAGGCTGCTCAGTGGTCAAGCTGTTTTTGCAAGAAAACACCCTAGTGTGGTGTTTTTTTTATTGCACACGTGTACCCACAGAGCCGTCTTCTTCAATGATGTTCTGAGCTGTGCACTTGATCACTGCAACCGCAGCTGGACCTTCGAGCAACTGAACTGAGTCACTGCACAACCTCCACTGAGCTGTGCACACATACATCATATCACCCCTCTCTCAATCTTAAGACTTGTTGTCCATTGTCTAAAGGAAACCACTTCGTGTTTTGAGCTTGGCTTTCTGTCTTCTAGACTCGAATGCACCCCTTTCTTCATTCTAAACCTCTAAAAGCACACCCACGCCATAACCATAGCTCTGCAAACTGTCTCTGTCGGCCACCGATTTTCTGAAAACACTCAAGGGTGGCTGCACCTTCTCCACTCTAGCTTCGCTGCTCTGGATCTCCGAAAGCATCTCTCCAGTTAAAAACGAGATGCACTGCAAGGCTCACAGATTGCTGAACACTGGCTGCTAACCCAATAACTCCTTTTCTGTTTTCTTCACAGATTGGCAGGATCTGGTACAATGGCACTACGTACATGGCATGTTGGCATTCTATAATAATAATTCACATTTACATAGCGCTACAAACCCTCAGGCATCTCAGCACTTCTTATTATTACCCACCGTGTGTGGTGCTCATTTATCAACCTCAGAAGGATGAAAGGCTGAGTTTGGCCCTGCCGGGATTCAAAGCTGCATCGGCAGGCTCTGCACTGATGTCAAAGCAAGCACTCTACTCGCTGAGCTATCTGACCGGCTGAATTACCATGAATTAAAACACTGGGCAGGAAAGTGGCACACACAAATATGAAGGTGGTATGCCAACATATAAAATAGGACCCACAATAAAGTCACCAGAAGTTGGTTTCACATTCTGGTTCAGATTGTTCGCATTTTGTTTGCTCACTTCTTCCTGAATAGTTAGTTACATCTCGTGTAATTGTATTTCACTTCATATGTTCAATGATTTAAAATGCATACTTGGATGTATCTTAACATCAGTTTCTTGTGCAATAAAGAGGTCAAGCGCATGACCCATTACTTGAGACACTAGAATTGACTATAATGGCATGTCCAGGCCGGTCACTGTCTTATAAACGATGGCCCCTATTCATGAAGCACTTTTCTGTCCGCCAATGCTTTAGCGACCAGAAAAATGTATCAATTGTGCCTGGCACAAATTCTGCCTGCATCCCAGAACTGTGAAAAGGCCCATTTGGATACCTGGCGCAATGAAAAAAATATATATATATGCTCCTATAGCACTCTTCTCTGGTTCCAACCTGTAAGGAGGCAACTAGGGGACGTAGGCACATCTTTAAGAATTGCTGAAACTTTTGTAAACATTTTTCCCTGAAAGTGATTCCTTAACCCAAAGTTCTTCTCCAGTTTCAGAAAAAAAATGTTTATTTTATACCGTTTCACATCCTTAATCATATATTCTACAGCCATCGACAATCACCTGTGTTTCAGAGTGAATCAGGTCGATTTGCAGGTGAAACGTGTGGTAAGCAAAGATGACATGTGCAACATGTGGGATTCTCCATGAAGCAACATGCATGCAAAGGTTGCGTGTGGCCAAAGGCGCTATTTGCGCCTACCTCGCTTCACCCATGAATGGAATTATTTGTGGTCTATAATCTGTATTCTAGCATTTTCAATCTACCTAACGGTAACCTCTAACCTTAAAATACCAGCAGACTGATAGAGAAATTGGAATACTGCCAGAGAAGCATTGCCGCTACCAGAATTGTAGGGCCCGGAACATGTTTGTCACGTGACAGGCGAACCTGACGTCAGCCTACGGCTCCTGGTCAGTCAACCCACACTTCTGACACTGCTGCCCATAATTAATCGGGGCCAACCATCATCTAATCATATCTACAGGTGTATCATAATTATGTGATGTCATCTTCATTTATTTTCAGGAATTGTGGTATTTTACAGGTTATACAGGGATTTCTATATTTGTTTGTGGGTTCTATGCAATAATGTCCCCGCAAAAATGTTTCCTGACAAAAAAGCCGCAGTTTTTTCCAGAGACATTATTACATTGAACATGCAGGAGACACCCCTGTCACCACAGAATTTTTTTTTTTTTTTTACAAGGGGAACAGGGGACATCCCCGCAACCCGCCACCATACATAATGTCCCCATATATAATGTTGTCAATGGCTATTCCCTGCAACATTATGTATGGGGACATTATGTATGGGGACATTATTACCTGATACCTGGGTGAGAGTGCAGTTATCAAGTGTAAAACACGCGTTCAGATAGAAAGTGAAGGATTCTGTAGCTTGATTTCCACCCCTGGCAGGGGGGGCAAGAAAAAAACAATGGTATCGTACCCATTCTCCTAACCACTGGATCTGCTGAGTGGTCTCCAACTCCAAACCACAGGAGCCACATCCATGCCTGGTTTTCAGGATAGCCGCTGACCATGTAAATTATTTTCATTTATATTGACTGCATTCAAAGGTAATTTTTGTATTTATATGGAAAACATTGAGTTCATTTGGATCTTGAGGTCCCGAGATTGTGATCCCTGGCTCACACTGGCTGTTGATTCATGTTGGAGTGTGGATTAGTGTCAGCGTCTGTGTGAGATTGTAGAAACTGTACAGCAATGGATGCTATAGCTAAGGTGAAGCCCAAATCAGCCTCATTACGAGTTAGGCAGTAAGTGTTAAATTTGGCGGTAACACAGTTACCGCCAATTTTACCACTATGCCAAATTATGAATTTTTTGTTATGAGTGCAGGATTTAGCTCCAGCAAAATCCTGGAGGTAAATCTTCCCACTCAACGTATAAAAAAGCAGCAGAATTGGCGGAATTACTGCGGTGGTAATTCAGCCACAGTAATTGTGCAACAAAATCCCCATTGGGTCCAATGGACCCAAAACAAAAGTGGAATTACTCAGCCACCACCACTGGTAATCAGGTGGGAATCCCGCCTGACCACGTGGCTGTAACGGAAATACCTCAGAGCTATTTCTTGGAGGATTTACCCCTGAATTTCCGGCTAACTCGCAATGAGGCATTGACTTTTGTGAAAATTCCTTTGCTAATAATTTTCGACTGCTTTGATGTATCAGTATGGCATTTTCCAAAGATCTTTTGTGGTCTGCCCTGGGCCTCCCAGCACTGGAATATTTGGTGAAAACCTTTGCAACAGCATTTTAGGTGCAAAGCAATCAAAAAAGCAGTGCTTTTCAGCTATTTGCATTGGATATCCCAATGTAAAATGAGCATCCACTGAATAGGTGCTCAGCCTAAACCTCTGGATGGATTGGCAGCATATTTTTTAAAAGATGGGCACAAAGCATTGCAGATGTGCCTTTAACTGGTTAAATGCAAACCTGTCAATTCTTTTTCCAACCTTTGGCGGAGAACAACGTGACCCGCCACCAACATTTTTTTTTTCACTGAAGCAACCGGTTCTACTGAGAAATCCTTTTCGAACAGAAAACTGAAAACACTCAAAATTATATTATATGGGAAGAAGGGTAGGTTTTCTTCCAGGAGGGATGTTGGAACGGTGAAAAGGGAGCACTTGAGTAGTGCAAGAGTTTGGGAGGTATAGGGAAGACAATTTACTTCTTTTAATTTTCAGCTTTTGGCGAGAAAAATAATGCTCTCGCGAACTGTTTGCCTAAAAAACACTTTTTACAATGACTGCTAAAACATAGTAAATAACAAGCACATTTTGCCGGAGTCTTTAATCATCACAAAGTGGCCATGCATTGTGCAGCCAATGAGCACACTGATGACGGCAGAGATGACAGCACCAATAATATAACATATGACATCACTTAGTACATCGTTAATGTCATCACTGGGCACGAGCTCAAACAGAGGTTTTACTCTAACAGGTAGATTCCCATGATATCCTGAGGGCTGTCATTGTGAGGAATTCGACCATCCACACGGGGAGTATGCGCTCACCTGTGCTTTTTTGATTAATTGTTAATGAAAATGAATGATGGCCGATCAGCCTCCAAAAATGTGTGAGGCCATTCTGCACATATTTTCTCTGCTCACAGGACAAAACGCATAGTTACGTGTACTCCGGGAGGGCACAGCCTACCGGCGCAGTCCTCACCTGTCATGTTCAGATGGAATGTGACAGCCGCGGGTACATCAAAGCATCTCAAGAAGGGGGAAGGCACACCTTCCTCAAGCCATGGGCAGCCTAATTAAAACATCCTATTGTTAAGTTCGGCTGGTGCCAGTGCATACTAATCAGAGATATTTGAGACAAGCCTGGAAGGGGCTTGGTTGCTGGACAGACAACAGGAAAGTGGGGCCAACACCCCTTTAGTATGCAATGTGTCAACGTGAAGCTAACTCCCACCCATCAGTATGTAAGGCAGTGAATGGCATGTCTGGGTCCATTCGTTACCGCAGGTAACCCTGCAGAGCGGAACCCTTTCAGAGGGGCAACTTATGTGACTTGAGGGAGACAGGAAGTCTCCTCTCATCACGAACTTCAAGGGAGACCTGTGCTTTAATCAAGAGTCACTGAGGGCTCTGTTAACCAAAGAGACACTTTGATCTACGACAGACAGGAAGATGGGTGGGACTTGGGTATATGTTGTCACCCCTTAACTTTCCTGTTCCAGAGCACTCTGGTCCTGATCTCATGCCTAAAAGAAGATTGTTAGTGGGGACCCCATATTGGTTCATTAAAGTAGGCTTAAGCCGCACTAATCACTGGGGCCCATTTTGCTTTAAAAGTGGCCTGAACCCCTCACTTAGCAGATCATCTGACAACTTCGAAAGAAGCAAGAAGAAGGGCTCATTTGGACCCGCTCTGAAAGTACAGTCTACTTTACAGCTACCGCCAGTGAAGTAAGGCCAGGAATTCCAAGAGGCAAGCAACATCCTAAACATCTCTGAGGTAACAGAGGGAGATACCAGACTCAGATGACTCGCCCAGCAGCTCCAAAACCAGTACCCAGCCAGCAGACAGCATGCCCGGCTTGGTTCTCTCAGCAAGCTGCCTAGGTGGGAAGTGCCAAAGATTATCTGAATTAAGGACAAGGTCATTGGCTGGAAACACTCTCCTAAGCTGTAGGCCACCCACCTTGAAAGGATGACACAAGCCCTGCTTAGAAGCTAGGACGCGTGTCACCGAAGCATCAACCGGCGTCCATCTTTTAAGGACATTTTTGAGACAGTTGAGTCTTCAAACCGCAATCAGCTGCATGGCTGACTGTTGTCACGCCGCAGTCACCAGAGCAGTCTGGGATGCCTCGACCAGCATTCCAGATCTGCCAACCAGCACAGAGACAATGATTCTTGACCATGAGCCGCTGTGTAGGCTCGCCTGCAGCCGTCCATCCAGCCTCGCTTGCCGAACTGCCTGCCGCCTGATAGCCGCAGTTCTCTCCCGTCTCAAACTCTGTTTTAGGAGCTGCTAAACACCCTGGAACTGTCAGAAGTTTCTCTCTTTCTCACCTGTTTTTCCTTGCTTGTGACCTTCTTGGGTCCGACTTCCTTTTTTCTCACTGTCCGAGACTTGTACAGGCCGGGGCGCGAGTCTTCAGGTTCCAGCGTGAGGTAGCCGGCTGTCCTTATCCGGATGGCATTCAGTATCCAGGAATGTAGTCGTGAATCGAGGAGGGAGGTAAGAGTCCCACGCTCGGAGAGTGACCGGGACACCGCAGGACCGAACACAAGACAAATCCGGAAGAGGATACGGCTAGCGGGTAAGGAGAGAATTGGACGGATTCCAGGAAATAAAGGAAAATAAGGAAAGGTAAGGAACTGGAGATAGCACGGGAAGCGGACTCAAAACACACATCTAGCAACTCCAAGAAGTTGCGTTGAGATGCGCAGAGCTGCGGGGGCATGTTTGTTTTCTAGGATGTCGAGCTTTGCACACAAAGGCTAGAGCGCAGCGTTTCAGGCCTGTCAGCCATGTTGGAAGGATCACATAATTCATGCCGCGGTGTATCATGAACCATGAAGTCCAAAAGGGGAGAATTCGGTAGTTCATGACAGGAACTGCCTCGACGCCGTCAAGCATCAAGGACCTCTTAAGCACCAGGTAAATTGTGGTTCTGCCCCCTGGTCTTTCTACAAAGGCCCCTAGAGACACTTCCTATGTTAGGTCAGTACCACAGTGCTTCCCTTTACTTCGTCAAACTGTCTGACATCTATGTTCCTTTACATTGTGGGTTGTATTTTGTAGTATGCTAGAACTGTCTGTTGTAGTAATAATAAACTAGATATTTTTATACAGGGGCGTTGCTAGGGGGGGGCGCTAAGGGGGCTATAGCCCATGATCTTTTGGTTGTAGCCCCGGAAAGAATCTCAGGAGCTACAGCCAAAAGACTAGCTAGCCCCCAGTCCCAACAGTTCCGACATCAGCTTAGCCCCGGGTCTTTTCCAGACCTAGCAACTCCCCTGTTTTTATACAACCTTGACTGGAAAGTCCCTTTTATCATTGGGTAATAATTGTATTTTAGCTATGTTGAAACTAACAAATGATCCACGACCTTGCAGAGATAAGCCTGCCGTTCTGTCCACGTTACTAAAATTGGACAAGGAGATTTATAATTGACTTATGTTCCAATCTGTTTGGATCCCTTCTGGTGTACTAGAGATGTGGGGCTAATTGATGGTTTTGAAACTGATATTCATCCCTGGGCCACTGGTGCCCTGGAAGTTGATTCGTCACAGTCATCAGTGTTGTCATCTGTGATTTCATCATTGGCCCCATCAGACATTCCCCACGCCCTGTCTAGGCACCCAAATTTGCCACTGGGACTGGCCTGCAGTCAGGCCCTTTGGTCATGACAGCCCCATAGCAGTTCCATGGGTCAATGGCCATGCCCTGTGACCAAACAAGGCACGCAAAGTAGCCACTTGGCCTCGCCTATTACCAGGCCCAGGAGACACCTTATCCCCATACAGAGCCCATGAGCCACTTGCCATGGCCTTTGACCAAGGCCCTGGCGATGATGTCTGGTGATACTACTCTGGCCTTTTCTGCTATACAAAAAATAAAGAAATACAGTTTAAAAAATAAAAACACTTTTAGAAGAAAAAATAGATATGACACATGGGGTGCATAAGTCAAGCGAAATGGTGACAATGGCATTTTTAAAACTGAATTTTTAAGAAGAACATGGGAATGAGTAGACCTAGCAGTTTAAAGTTATTGGCCCAGTGGTCGTGGAGGATGGAGACATCCAGAGTACAGAGGCAGGTCTCCCAGGGGAACCCTGAAAAGAATAAAGAGGAGAATGTGCAAGGGTCACTCTTGGTGCGCTCACTAACACAAAGGATAAGGAAAGTGAAAATGCAGCTAGAGCGGTCAGTGGAGAATGTATCCAGGGGTTTGGCTCTGCTATGTCCTGTCCTGCTGGCCAAACATGCATGCTATACAATGTTGGAGAATGCGCAGATTAGGACAATGTTGGGTGCATGGCTTGAATGCGTGTTCTATGAATGTCAGCTTGGCCTGAGCTGTGTCTGAGAGAGGATGGATGTGCTGTGGGTGTCTGCATATTTTACCATTTTAAACAAGAGTAACTGGAACTTCAACTGAACCTTGCAAATAAAGAAGATCATTTTGGTAGAAAGGTCCCTTGAGCAATCTCTGCAGGGACCTGCCTTGCATTGCAATAGTCATCACTGCCCAAGGTTAGATTAGAAGTCAGGCATGGTCAAGATGACAGCCTCTCATCATCCAGTAAGTTTACAGCACAGCATCATCACCAACCCTAGTGTCTCTCTCTCTCTCTCTCTCTCTCTCTCTCTCTCTCTCTCTCTCTCTCTCTCTCATGTACAACAACCTTAGTCTCTCTCTCTCGCTCTCTCTCTATCCCTCTCTCACCCTACCTCTGCCTCTCTCTTTCTCTCACTATCTCTCTCCCCGTCTCAGTCTCTTTCTCTCTCCCTCTCTCTCTCTCTCCCTCTTTCACACTCTCTCTCCTTCTCTCTGTTTCTTTCACTTGTTATCTCTATCCTTCTCTCTCACTCCCTCTCTCACCCACTCACCCTCCCTCTTTCTCTCTCTCTCTCTCTCTCCCTCTTTGTCTCTCTCTTCCCCCTCTCTCTGTCCCTCTCTCTTTCTCTGTCCATCCCTCTCTCTCTCTTTCTCGCTCTCTGTTTCTTTCACTCGTTATTTCTATCCCTCCTCTCTCACTCCCTCTCTCACACCTCACCCTCCATCTTTCTTTCTATCTCTTTGTCTCTCTCTGCCCCCTCTCTCTCTCTGTCCCTCTCCGTTTCTCTGTCCATCTCTCTCTCTCTCTCTCTCTCTGTTTCTTTCACTCATTATCTCTATCCTTGTCTCTCGCTCCCTCTCTCACCCACTCAACCTCCCTCTTTCTCTCTCTTTCCCTCTCTGTCTCTCTCTGCCCCTCTCTCTCTCTCTGTCCCTCGCTCTTTCTCTGTCCATCTCTCTCTCTCTCTCTCTCACTCTCTTACTCTCTGTTTCCTTCACTCGCTATCTCTATCTATGCTACTCTCGCGCTCCTCTCTTACCCACTCACCCTCCCTCTTTCTATCTCTCTCATCACTTTCTCTCTTTGTCGCTCTCTGCCCCTCTCTCCCTGCCCCTCTCTCTTTCTCTGTCCACCTCTCTCTGTCCATCTCTTTATCTCTCTCTCTCTCTCTTTATCTCTCTCTCTAGCTCTCTCTCCCCCCTCTCTCTCTCTCACTCTCTCTAGCTCTCTCTCTCTCTCTCTCTATCTATCTCTCTCTCTTTAAAACATGTACAACAACCTTAGTCTCTCTCTCTCGTCCTCTATCTTTCTCACCACACCTTTCCTCTCTCTTTCTCTCACTTTCTCTCTGTCTCCCTGTCTCACTCTCTTTCTCTCTCCCTCTCTCTTTCTCGCTCCCTCTCTCACACTCTCTCTCTCTTTCTCTCTCCCTCTCTCTCACACTCTCTCTTTCTCTCTCCCTCTCTCTCACACTCTCTCTCTAGCTCTCTCTCTCTCTCTCTTACCCACTCACCCTCCCTCTTTCTCTCTCTATCACTTTCTCTCGTTATCGCTCTCTGCCTCTCTCTCTCTCTTTCTCTCTCCATGCTACACAATGGATGAAGGGCAGATTGGCTGCTTCTAAAAAGTTTGTATTTAAGGCGAATTAAGGGTTCTTTCTGTTCTTGCATCAGTTATCCTGCAGTCACCATTACATTTTCTGACCTACATATAGAACAAGACCTTTAGACAACGCCTACACTCACTCGTGCGCGCGATTGTAAATCCCCAGACTATCGGAATTTGCAGAACAGACCATGATTTACTGCTGGGTTAAATATTTCATCTCTTGCTCTGTAGGCGTGACATCTGATTCCTCTTCGCCCGGTGGAAGTGTAGTGCTTCCACTGTCCTCATGCAATTGGTCTTCATTTGTGATTGACATCACCTATTCATTCATGCTTAATTATAGCTTAAAGGTCATTTCTTTCAATATTCAATGAAGGCATCAACATTCAGGAATCTTCACAGCGTTTTCACATTCCATTTTGCAATTCATTTTGATCTAAGTGTCGCTTTGGAATTCTAAAGTAGAAAATTAAACGTTGCCTCGCGAATGTAAATTTTAAGGCTCTGATCCTTCTTTAATGGGTATTAATTCCATGATAATGTTTAATACACGCATCTTACCAGCCTCTATACAGTGCACGCTCGACTTCACCTATTGGCTATGTTGCATCAAGTCTCTACCACAGATATGAATAAGTGCCGTGAGCTACAGACTCACGCCCACCACTGGGTAACTGATCAAAATGTGGGCTCCAATATATCTCATCTTGTAATCGTATTTTTTTTTCGGGAGGTGCGGCAGAATGCAATATCAGAGATATCCAGGAATGTAACCTTTGCACTTAAACCCTTACAGACGCAGACTTAGACATATAAATAATGATTCATCATTAAGAAATCTTGAAACGTGCGATGTCCCCAAAATGGGCCTGGTCTTGTCCCGGAGGTATCCATTCACCCAGCACGCTCAACATTGTACCCCAACAAACACCTATGTTCCTCTTTATTAGCCCCTTGAAGAGACCCTATTTTTCTAGAACCCAACAGCTGCCTTACATAACTCTACCATCAAAGCATAACAACCAGAGGCGTTGCTGGGGGGTGAGGGGGCTGAGGGGGCTACAGGCCCGGGTCTTTTGGTTGTAGCCCCGGATAGAAGCTCAGGGGCTACAACCAAAAGGCTATAGCTAGCCCCGAATCCCGCCAGTCCCAACAATAGCTTAGCCCAGATCTTTTCCAGACCGAGCAACATCCCTGATAGCAGCTATCCACCTACAACCAACACCCTTTCTTCACCTTTACAGCACACACTGGCCTCCCCACCAGCCACCTCCCAGGTATGCTCACTGTGGCCAGGATAATGCCTCGAAACAGCACCTGTTATAAAGCCCCTCAACCACCCTTTGATCTCTCCCTGCAAAAAACACACATTGACTAATACATAGATGCCTACCTGCTGTGATGGAGTCAGTGGACTTATCCCATCCCAAGAACTCTAAAGGACGTTGAGAACCAGGAATCCAGCTTACCAGGATCCCCGGGCCAAAGCCATGATCTCTAGATCTACCTAGACATGGGCAGGGTTGGGATTGTAAGAGCCCTCCTTCCAGGTCACATCCCCGCCTACATCGACTGCACAGCGATACTGCTGTTGTGGAAGTGTGGAATAGTTCCCCCTCTTGTCTAGCCTGGTGTGTCAGTTATTCATGAGGTTCATAATGACTCATTGTGGTGCCCATGAAAAGCTGCTGAGCTGCATTTGTGGTGTGGAGAATGAGATATACAGGTCACTCATTAAGCCCGCCCCCTCACCTCTGTGATATTGGAAGAGCAGCAAGAACGCATTGTGCATGACACCTGGTATTGTCCCAATATTGCATTGAAGATATGAAAGACGTTATGCACTCAGACAACCATACCGGATGTACCCTCGAAATGAAGTGGTAGAAGGAAGTCCGAAGACACAATCAGACGTAGAAGAACTATAAGCAGAGTAGGTCAGGGGTAAAGGGACGTCACGGGGAGAAGACACAATGACATACTTAAACGACATGCAAATACTCAAAGAATGAAGATATAACAAATAACAAAGTAAATGAACATATGAGTATGAAGAAATCATATATACTGAGTAAGGAGAGATGCAGGAGATGTATGTATGCAGAACTGCAAGGTAGATGAGAAATATAGAAGCTTGCTACAATAAAAAATATAACACAGGTGAAGCAGCTATGTTGAGAAGATGGACGTCTGTTTTGTGTAATAGTAGGCTGAAACCCCCAAGGAGAGAGACCAATGCTGCAGAGCTGACAGGCACTGGAATACAGATTCATGCAAGAACAAAGAATATTTGTTTGGCTAAAGATCAAGGACGCCACAGTGAAAGGCAACTGCAAAGTACAAAAGGAGTCAAAGAGGATAAGCCATGCACCTAAAACATATTTCTCTTAGGTTAAGCAAAGGAGTAAACATTTGCAAGTGCCAAGTATTGTATAATTAAAGATACAGAAATCAAATGCAAGACGTAGCAACCAAGTCTTCAGAGGTCCAGAGGAGTAACTCCACCCAGTATATTTAGCACCCAGATGCCCCCAGGTTCGGCACACTCTACAATGTTTAATTGAATCAAATAGCATTAAATAGAATGGGAAAATGGACAAAATCGTGGTCTCTTCAAACGTGGTACAAGACCAGGAAACATGGCCTATTCATTAAGGTCCATATCACTTCCTTTAATGTTCTGAGGAAGAGAGGTCAACTACAAAGAAGAAGCCTTAGTTTAGGGCCTAACTGATAATCGATGGTAAGCTAATTGGCCAAATGGACATTTGTCTGACGTTGTTCCCCGCACCTGGTTTTCATTTTGCATGCGTGCTGCTAATGAGCCAAATGTCCAAGGTTTGGAGAGAATGCCAACCAATCATGAGGGTCTAGATAATTATGGATTATACATTTTTGCAGAAGCCAGTCCGCTACTGTTATTCTGCTATTATCTGTATTATACGCAGTTAGAGGTATTTCAAGGCATGCATACTTGATAAGGGGCAGCCAATAATATTACTAACACCTAAATAAGCTATAGGTATATATGTTCCCCTAACAAGTCCCTCCGGTGAATGGGTTTGCCATGTAGGATGATGTCACAGCTGACGTACATTGAGGTATAAAGCCTCTTGTGTAATTGAAATGCTTCAAGCGTGTGTGAGCAGCAATCTGTTTGTTGACCAGGTTTCCCTACTTTATTGAGCTGATAATAAAATAGTATTTTGCCATATTCTTTGAGTCTGTCCTGTTATTTGGGCCTGAGACCATTTATTGTGCTGTGAACAAGAGTCTGTGTGTAGTGGGGTAGCTGGAAGGTATAGATGGAGTATGCAGTGATGCAGTGAATGTAAGTTAAGGGAAGACTTAGTGGTGCCTTTACTGACTCTCTGCTGTGAACCAGAGTTTTTGTGTATAGGGGTAACTGCAAAGTACAGATGGTGTCTGCAATGATGCAGTGAATGTAGGGTAGGGGAAAGCTTCAGTGTTGCCTTTAGTGACTGTGCTGTGAACCAGAGTCTGTGTGTAGAGGAGTAGTTGGAGGGTGCAGATGCAGAATCAGTGTTGCAATGAATGTAGGGTAGGGGAAGGCTTCAGTGATGCCTTTAGTGACCCTGTGCTGTGAACCAGAGTCAGTGTGTAGAGGGGTAGCTGGAAGGTAAAGCCTGTGAATGCATTGATGCCTTTAGTGACCTGTGCTGTGGACCAGATTCAATGGGCCTCATTACGAGGTTGCCAGCTTGGTAACAACGGTACCGGTATGATTGCCGTTGTTACCGGACCAGCAAACTCTGAGTTGTGCTCATGGGTGCCTTTCATTCCGCCATGTCTTCCCTGGCGGAATGAAAGGCAGCCGCGAGCACAGCAAGCCTGTAGTCCTATGGGGCTGAAATGGGAATGGGGATATACTTGCACCGGCCCCCCCGAAAGGGCAATTACCGGGTCCAGCGGGGCCGGAATACCCCGGTAATTGCCCATTTGCGAGTGCCGGATTTTCATGCTGGTATGGAGGTAGCCTTGCTGGTGAAACCGGCAAGGCTACCTCCAACCTCGTAAGGAGGCCCAATGTGTAGGGGATAGCTGGAAGGTATAGATGGAGTATGCAGTGATGCAGTGAATGTAGGGTAGGGGAAGGCTACAGTGATGCCATAAGGGAACCTGTGCTGTGAACCAGCGTCTGTGATTAGAAGGGTAGCTGGAAGTTACTCATGGAGTATGCAGTGATGCAGTGACTGTAAGATGGCAGAAGGCTACTGTGATGACTTTAGTGACCCTGTGCTGTGAAGCAGAGTCTGCATACAGAGGGGTAGCTGTGAGGTACAGTTGAAGAATGTAGTGATGCTGGGAGTGGTGCACTGCAGCAAGATGCAGTTCAAGTGGGAAGAGATTTGCTATCATTTATGAAATTTCAGATGGAAAATGTCTCCTCAAATTTCCTTTGTTTCTAAAAGCAAAAAAGACACTTCCAATCAAATTACCGCCCAGCCCCCCCCCACCGACCCACCACATCACCCTCTGCTAACGGACGAATCCAGATCGATAAAACCAGCTTTGCAAAAGTACAATTCTCAACAGTCTCAGTGCAGAAACACGGTTTCACTGTTGGAAGGCGCTTCGGTGTGGATCCACCGAGGAGCTTAAGTGATGAAACAGCAGAGCTCGTTAGCAATTTGGCATCGTCTGTAGCACCTCCTGAAGAACAATGAACGCGCCTTCATCTAATGGAACACCACTGAGGACGGTCCAATGCGCGTGCGCGCACCCTCTCTACAATCCCGACAGGAGTTGACCCCTCTCTATTACTCCTTGAATGCGCCTTGATCACCACAACCTCCCTGAGAGGCAACTTCGCAACCCTTCCACACACTTGAGTCAAACTGGCATGGGTCAGGAAACTCCAAGAGTAAGCTATGGGCAGAGGTGTCACCAAGGGAGCTGGTGGGGCTATGCCCCGGGTCTTTTGGTTGAAGCCCCAGATAAAAACTCAGGGTCTACAACCAAAAGGCTAGCTAGCCTAGAGTCCTGACAGTCCCGACATAAGTGAAGCCCTGGATCTTTTCCAGACATAGCAACACCCCTGGCCTCTGGGGCTATAGGTAAAATGACGGGTTGATGGTAATGAGCAGCTGTTGACTGAGTATAAACTGTTCCAGTCTGAAGCAACATGCGTAGAGTGGCCTTCCTAGGAGTAAACCTGCTTGCTGCGCAACAACTAGCTCAGGCATCTGATCGCGGGAAAACATGTAGAATGGCAACCTACCAAAGTTAAGAAGTTGAATTAGTTGGGTTCAATAGTATTTGTAAAGCGCAAGTTTACACCGCCCCCTCTAAGATAACATGCCGCTAGTGTGTGTTGTATGCTGAAAACGTTAGCTTTTTTTATATTTTTATATTTCTCATGATGGCAATCACAGGCTACTAAACTAATCTGGGAAAAGGTGTGTTTTCTGGAAAGAAGATGGTTGGATTCTTTCCTTAAGACAGGGACAGAGTTCCGCAGAGTTAAGGCCTGAACTGAGAAGGCGAGTCCTTCCCACTTCCACAAGCGACACTTTTGAGAGAGTAGCATGTTCAGATTCTCCAAATAAAGTGATCATGAGCGAGTCATTTCCTTTAATTTATTATTGAGAAATCTAGGCCCTTCTGAAAGTAGACAGTGTGTGGCAGGTATTCGACCTTGATTATAATGGATGCATGTCTTTACTTCTTCTGCATTCACTTCGCCATTCATTCATGTTGTCACATTGACCTTTTCGTACCTTTACTTCTTCTATCTTTCATGTGTTCTAACATTCACTTTGTAATTACAGGGGGAGACGCCCTGTAGCCCCTCTCCTTCTCTCACCCACATTCTTCCCATACCCCCCCATGAGCCCCAACGCTAACCTTTCAGCTAACCTTACCATATCCATGGCCACCATGACAATGTGAAGATGCAGATGAAGTAAAGGCAAGAAGAAGTAAATGTCGGATGAAGTGCCTGCCGAAGAAGCTTTGTAGGCAAAGGGGGATACCGATTACAACACGATGTCGTCGGTCTGGTAGCCAACCAAGTTGTTTGAGGGCAGCAGACGTATGGCCCATCCTAGGAAGCCGAAGCAATGCTACTGCCAGAGACTTCTGAACTCTCTTCAGCCTAGAGATAAGATACTCTGGGAGCCCCAGAGACACAAAAGATTCAGATATCAATATGTTGTGATACAAAAGCATTCAGTTGCCGAATCAGCCGACTGAAGGTCAAAAAACGGAAAAGGTTCTATTACTGCGGAATTTGACTAAAATGCACTCCAACTACTTTCTTAATTCGAGGAATTATGGACGTCCGTGAATCAAGGAAAATGCCAAAATGCCGAACCTTCTCTGTTGGTGGGGGATTGGGGTTGCCCATAAGGGCCGAATTTTAGGCGGGTTCTGTTCCAGCCAACCTGCCACCGTAGACATTTCTTTAGAGAAGGTTGTGCTCGATGTGGACGACACTCTATCAAGAAGTAGCAAGATGTGGGCGTTGTCCGCAAAAGTGGAAAAGTGGCCGAAGTATTCGCCACTTCCTGTATAAGCAAGTTGGAGCAAACTCCTTGCCTTGGGTTCCGAAGTCAAACTTAATATTTCTTTTCCTCTAGGGAGCAAATTATTGTAGTATCTGCGTAGGGGGCCTTATGAGTTTGCCAAGATACCATGCGCTGTACCCAAATAGTCATTTTGATGCTAAATATTGCAAAACAAATTTTTATGTTGGATTCGAAGAATGCAACTACTACCAGGAAAACAGTTTTACAATTTGAGGTCTCCTTTGTCCCTGATCTGGCACTGTGCTGGCAGCTGGCTTAGACCTCGTACAGGCCGGGTCTGCAATATGCCGCTCTCCAGATTCTTGGACTGGCACCTTTCGAGGCTAGCTCAGAATTGATCTTGTGTTTCTGGCTCATTTCTAGCTTTTTTCGTGTAGTATTTTATTCCATGAAGGGGATTACAGGAGCCATTGCAATTACCGCTGGTGGTAGTCGTGCATTTAACGCCAATGGCAAGTTCTTCACTAGTGGTTACTTGGCAGAGTGGATTTTACCACTGTCTAGTATTGTGTGTTCCATAATTGGAAGTGTGCACCTCTACTAGTGATTTTCCAACCATCAACAGCATCCAAACCATCCTTATCATGATCATGATAACGTCACTTGATACATCCTTCACATCACACCCTCTTTAATACCAGGTACGTCAGGCGCACGTGCTTCTATGAAGGGTTTGATGGTATGCATTATAAAACCGATCTTGCTCTCTCGCATGAGAGAACCAAAACAATTTGGGGAAAAGCAGAATATTTGTTTTTCTGTGGAAGGTTTCAGATGGAAGAACTATTTTTAATGTTTTCATTGTTTAAAGTGCCACAACATTGAGTTCTGAAGGCAGTGTGAGTTTTTATTCAGTGGTTTTTGGTGCCTGGCTTCAGCAGGGGTGGGGGCAGTGCTCTGGAACACACTCTGTTGGTTCCTGGCTTTTCTGCACATGTTCTCTTGTTCAATGAGCAATTAAACCATAGCTTTTCCCATGATGCTTGTCTTCCCACCCCTATGGCTACCGCTTTGGGTTATGTTGGGCAGGCGGGTGCAATGGAGCTTCGTTCATGGTTGTGTGCATGTTTGAAAGTTTTATAAACAGAAATTCTGTCAACTAACTGGGCCACCAGATCGCTCTGCATACTTATAAACGTACAAGACCAAAATAAACTGCAGGCAAATTAATAAAATAGAGGAAGTCCCAGTAAACAAGATACAATTCATATGTTTAAGTGTATACAAAGTGAGGGCAATCCTGATTCGCCACCATTCATTGAAGGTGGTCCATTAATATTTTGTCACATACACCCCCTTTTCCCACCGTTCCATCCCTGCTCTAATCCACCTTAACCCTCGAGCTCCAGGAACTCTCAGACTTTTGGCAAGGGTCCGATACCTGCAGCTCTGCAGATGTTTTTGGCTATACTCCCATTATCCCCCCGTTGACTACACTGGCTCAGACTGATGGGAGCTGTAGTCCAGAATACCTAGTGAGAAAAACATTGCAGGCTGATGTGTGTGAGTAAAAGATTTGTTTGATTTATTTTGTATTCTGTTATTTTGCTTTCGACCCCTTACTTAATTTTCACCCTTAATATGGGGCGTCACTTGAGTAACTAACCGTAAGGAGGAATTTGCACCCTAATGTCTCACACTTCCTGAAAGCTATGAAACAGGTGCAATCTCTGGAATGGTCCATAATGGGCAGTGTTGGACCTCCAGAGTGTATTGCATCACGAGGAACAAGTCATGATGAACAATGCGCAAAACATGTCCAGAAACTTCAAATCTTGGTGTTGGCGTCACCCAATAGCGTGTCAAGACTCTTTTGACTGTGGTGGCACACGTGGAGCACTGACTTATGCAGGGGTGGCATGAAATACGAGTGCACACACACATAATGACCACAGTTTAGGATAATGGGGTGGCACCTGGGATGGCCAATCAGATTCCAAGGGTAGCACGTGCGACCCCAGGCAACTCCCTGGAAATGTCACTGGCGTTACCACTACAAACCCCCTAGTTACAAATACCATACCAAGCAAACATGGCCGCCGATGCTGCTATCCTGCAAGCATCACTTAGCATCAAGACCTCCATGTTGATTGCTGGATAGCACTCAAAAGAATTCAAATAGTCCATTGCTTGATTTATTTGTGCAATCCTGCTCTGTTCTCCACCTCCCTACCCCAGCCTTCTCGGGGAAATACCTGCTCCTGAAAATATCCTTCTCATTAAGTAAAGGCACAGTGAGTCAGGGTGCTTAATCCTGCATGTAGAGGGATGCCAATGTCCCTTTAAACTTCTAAATATTTCCAGATGAAAAAACCTGTGAACGTACAGGATGTCCTGCAAATAAATGGAAGTGGGACACTTTCAGGCCATATTTAAGGTGTGTGAGGGCCTATTTTTGAGACACATTTAAAATAAGAAAAGTGATGTCCCGTGATGGAACAACACTTATCTTATTTGCTCCATATTATGAGCTTCAATTTATATAGAACCAGAATATAGAGCAGATCAAATAAAGTGTCCTTAAATCAAGGAAGGCCACTTTTCTTATTTTACACGCAGCTCAGAATCCGGCCCTCAGATATTAATATGGCTGTACAAAATGAAGCTTTTACGTAAACTCCATTTTGGAGCTGCAGAGAATATCGAGCACCCCCTCTGCGGTGTCTTACCCAGGCGCGGTATGCATGCTTGACAGTGCTATGCCCCCAGGCTTGCTGCAAGACTCGCTGGTAGAGCTCTGAGCGGCCTCCAGGGACGGCGCTCAGGCGAGCTGGGCAGCCAGCATGTTCCGGTCCCAGATTATGAGGGGGCGGAGGGATATCACGCTGCGGAGAAGCACAAAGTGTCAAACAATGGAGAAAGCGCTGAGCTGTCAGAGTGCATACACAGGAAGGCACAGATTCAAGTCGCTAAAAGACAGCTCCGCCCCTCCTTCGTACTAGGCACTGGAGCTCATGTTCGCTAATGAGTAACGCAATATTCATGTGTAAAAGTAATACGGGATCATTTTACACATCAAAGTTGGGTGGTAGCCCAGCGGTAATGCCATTACTGCTGCATTTAAGGGCTGGCCAAATC